>NC_064639.1:760350507-761003507 GCF_023864345.2 Schistocerca serialis cubense
ATGGGCAAATAGTACCTGTATGTGCCATGACATTTCGAGCAACATCAGGTAAGTCCAGCGACTGACTTTCAAAAGGAATGAGATTTGGAGAAAAATAATCAATTAATATGAAACCCTTGATTGCACAAAATAAGTGCCAAAATTTTCTACGAAACAATGGAGGAATATTCAAATGTGATTACAGTATGTTTTGACGTATAAGAGACTCAGGTAGTACTAAAGCGATCCGTTCGTGTAGTATTCTATTTAATTTGTGCATTATGATTCATTCCCGAGCTGAGACAAAAGAAAGGATTGGTTTTTATATTCAGCTTGAAACAGAAAGACTGAAAGGATGCAACGAAGTAGTCTTTGCTCTATTGGAGTTTCTCAGAAACTCATGCAAATGCAACTCGCGCACACGACCGCAGTCTCTGTGGTTTCAGTTGCCTAAGTCTGCAGTTGTGTGTGTGAGTTGCATTTTTGTGTGTGTGTGTGTGTGTGTGTGTGTGTGTGTGTGTGTGTGTGGGCGCGTGTCCGCTCACGTGTCCATCTATTGTTGACGAAGGCCTTAACGGCCGAAAGCTGTAACTGTGAGAGTCTTTTTGTTATGACTATCTGCAACTCAGCATCTCCACTATATGGTGAGTTGCAACTTTCCTTCTCATAATACTGTTACATTCCATCCTGGATTTTCCAGTGTTTGATTTAAGCTTTTAACTTCCATCTTTGCATTTATGGATGTTTGAAAAAAACTTGGAAATTTTGTCCCTCTATCCCGAAATAAGCAATGAAAATTTTTGAGAAGTCAAACACACAACTGGAATTGCGTCTACAAAATTATCTCATTATGTCATTATCATTTCAGTATAATATTTAAAAAATGCATTTGCTCAAAAATTTACTTTATTGCATTTATTAGGTTTAGAAAAAACATTCCTCAATTGCTGCAATTGAAAAGTGTGTCTATGCCGCACATACATCAACAGTTATGAAATACACATATAAATATCCATGCCTTTGTGGCGACATCGAACATCATTATCAACGCCGATCATCTTATCAACTGCAGCAACTATGGACAGGGTCTACCCGTAGCTTAAGTTCACAATCTCTGATTGCCAGTTCCTGTTTGTCTCTCAAACTGTGTGTACCACATGACTGTTTCTTGTGTATGTTCAGCTTATGTTCATGGCAATAAAGTGTGGAATTCTTCATCAAGGTGTCTGTGTATCATTCTACTCCCTGGACACCTGTTATTTCCACACTGGTGATTCCAGACCAAAGCACATCCACCATATACTTAAGGTATACACAAACCACCACCCAGACAATGGATACCAGCGACCAAAAGGGACTTTTCAGATTTTCATTGACCTCAACAGTGTTCTACATGGACTACATGGTACGAGTAACCTGGGACACGACATACAAAAAAGTGTGAGTGAAAGCGACTTCTTCCACTCTCCCATGTGTGCACTCAAAATCCTCATCCTCACATGGCGTCAGCTGCCACCTCACACCACAACAAAGCATATCAACCCACTTCCTACAGAACATCATCTGGACCCAACACATGTAATCCACATTACCATCCTATGGGATGCCAGTGTTCACACTCAATGACAATCGTTCAGCCTTCCCCCCTACCGAGACTTGTGCTACCGCATTGGGCTCTCAGGCGATGAACCAGTTCCTACCCAGCAGTGGAACGGCCAGCCAAGCCACACCAGAACATTCCTGGTCTACCTATCGCACCATGTACAAGCAATGGGGTTCCACACACTGCCATCCCCAGAACTAATCAAATAACAGTGCCGTGTACACCACCTAAGATGCCTGCATTTGTAGTAGATCAACGTCATATTTGGCTTGTTATTGTTGAATCAATATTCACCACACACAACATGTTTGATGACGCACAGCAACACGTGACTTTATTGTGTCACTTAGTCAAACATATGGCCATGATCAGCAATAACATACTGTCTCCATCTAAATTGTCCGCCCCCGGTAGCTGAGTGGTCAGCGCGACAGACTGTCAATCCAAAGGGCCCGGGTTCGATTCCCGGCTGGGGCGGAGATTTTCTCTGCTCAGGGACTGGGTGTTGTGTTGTCCTAATCATCATCATTTCATCCCCATCGTCGCGCAAGTCACCGAAGTGGCGTCAAATCGAAAGACTTGCACCAGGCGAGCGGTCTACCTGACTGGAGGCACTCGTCACACGACATTTCATTTTTTCCACCTAAATTTAACAAGTCGAGACAGCCAAAATAGCATTGCTCCTGAGACTATGTGAGACCCCTGAACAACAAGTACTTCAAGCCATCCAAGCAGAACAATTAGCAGAAGTCCTCCTTCAAAGTCTTTTACAGACCATAGTGGATCCCTCACTAATGCCTGACATTTCACTGTGGGCCACATTGTCGAGTGAATTGCCACGCAAAATCCAAGCTGCACTAATATGCAATGAAGGACTCCTACTGGACCATAAATTAGCAGATCGCACATACACTTTGCAAAATGGCCACCCACACTACCCAGCAGCCACTGGCAGTACAAATTGCAGGCAGCCATGTTGCACACCGAGTTGGCAGAAGGCTTGCGAACGAAACTTACCCCCTCACCCAAGGTCCTCCGACATGTCCCGCACAGAACAGTGGCAGTCATCTTACCTCCCTACATAGCGGGCCATGAGCGACTGCTACCGAACTTTCCCGAAGGCACACAGCACCACCACAGCCAGTCATCAACCCCAGTTGGCTGCACCACACTCTCCCAAAGCTGACAACTACCGATGGCATGGCACCACTTGCATCGCAGGATACAGACAATGAATGACAGACCATGCAATGGTGATCGTTTCCCTCCCGCTTCAGCAATACTGGATGCAAGTGTTCCCTGCCCAATGCCCAAACATCTCCCACGACCTTAGCTAGACATCAGAGACACATCATCAACAAAGTTCACCACACATCACACCCAGTGAACCAAACCAGTTTGTTTCACCCATAAGTCAGCAGCGACTCCAGGCTCTATGTACAAGATCATCATACCAAACAGTACTTTTTGATGGACTCTGGGTTGGAAATCGGTACAATCCTGATTTACACTCTACTCCCTCAAGCCCCCGGCTCTGCTCCTAAGCTATAAGTAGCAAACAGTCAATTATTGACACTTATGGAACCATCACCTACAACATTGCCCTTGGCAGCAGCCAACACTTCACATGGACACTTCTTCGCACCGATGTCAACTAATCACTGATTGGTGTTGATTTCCTATGACAACTCCATTTCTGCCCGGATTTATGAGGAGTACTGTCTGCACACCAAGTAATGTCACCATCCATGGTACAACTGCTCGACCACTGGCCCCAGCCCCATCACAACACAAAGATACCTAACTTTCAGCATTATGCAGGCTCCAACTGCTACGATCTTCCATCGAGGATCAAGTGAGAACAATCAACCAACAGTAAACTGACTCAAGGAAAGACTGCTACAGGAGGCAAACTCATCCTTTCAGAGGCTACTGCATGGGCATCAAAATCAGCTAGCGGAAGCAGAGTTACAACTAAGGACTCTTCAGTCCTCACATACCACTGCTGCGGAACAACTACCATCTGAGGATATGAACCTGGCAGACTTACAGCATCAGGTGGAGGACCTCCACACCAGAACGCAGAAATTCTCTGCCAGTTCCGGCAATGACAACTAATACCATAACACTGATGAATCATTGACCCTGATGCTGCTCTACCTGAGCTCCACAGACACTACCGGTGACATGCACACACGCCACTGCCACAAACAAGCAGTGGAAACCAACTAACATTGCAGTAATCTGCTTGAGACTTCGCACATGTCGCCTCTTACCAACAGCAAATAACCACCTTCGAGAAACATTCTGAATGAAAAGGTCAGTGCCAGTCAAACAGGTGACTGGGCACTGATCTCCCCCTGCTATGGCATTACTAATGGCACAGTGGACAGAATCATAATAGGAGGACTGTCCATCTCTTGAAAAGTGCACCGCCTCTCTCCCGAGAAATGGCACATTGCCAAAGCCAGTTTAGACAGGTTGCCTAACTTGGTCACTATCTGTCCTTCAAACAGCCCTTGGGCTTCACCTCTACCTATGGCCTGCAAAAAAGATGGTACTTTTCAAATATGCAGGGACTACAGAATCCTCAATAATCGGACAATTTCGGATCATTACCCGCTATCCAACATCCAGGACTTTGCTCATACTTTATCGGATGCCACGATCTTCAGCATCACTGACCACTGAAAGGCATATTAGCAAATACCAATGGTGATTGAAGGCATTGCTAAAACTGCAATTACCACTCCCTTTGGGTTATTTGAATACATATTCATGCCATTTGGACTATAACATGTGGCTCAAACATGGCAGTGATTCATCGACTTTGCCCTATGCAAATTCCCATTCTGTTTCCCTATCTGGATGACATACCAATGTACTCTGCTAGACCCCAAGAGCACAAAGAACACATAAACAGGTTTTTCAAGGCACAGAACAGCTAGATGTAGTCATCAACACCGAACAACGCCATTTGCATTGGCAGAGCCTATCATTCCTAGGAAGTTCTGTTTTATCAGCAGGGATCAGGCCAACAGAACTACCTACCAGGAACTCTGCAGATTTCTAGGAATGGTAAATTTCTACTGGTGCCACATTCTGCAGGCAGTCAAAATCCAGGCATCCCTCAACAACACCCTTTCCAGAACCAACACCAAAGGCAACTGAACTGTTCCATGTTCAAAGGCTTTTGAGGCAGTCACTACAAGGGGTCATGACCCTGGCCCACCCCTCACCAATGGCCCACCTGTCAATCACTACTGACGCTAGCTACAGCACCATTGGGGCAATCCTACAGCAGACAGTTAATGGTACACCAACTCTTGCAATTCTTCTCACACAAACCACAGATATCGCAGAAGTTGTTGACCACATATGATGGTGAACTACTCGTCCTCTATGAGGCAGTAAAATATTTCAGAGAGGACATCGAGGGCCGCCCTCTCACACTTTTCACCAACTACCGCCCCTTGGTACACCTTAACCTGATAGGTCAGCTCTTGACAGACATAGAGCAGCATGGGGAGGGGGGGGGGGGGGACAAGGTGGCAGACTACATGTCCTGTATCCACACCATCAGTGCCCTAATTAACTAAGAGGACCTAACAAATGCACAAGAACATGACGAACTCTTATGTGAAGGCTTAGGTAACTGCAACAGAGACCTAAAACTCGATCAAATTAAGCTCCCCAACTCTTATGTCAAAGTTCGGTGTGGCACATTGCTGAGAATACAATCCTCACTGACCACCATCCCATTCAGAAAATCAATTTTTGACAGTCTTCATAACCTGTCACACACCATGGTTCACCACATGATGAGGCCCAGAACATTTTGTTTTGTCGGGGGTTCAAGCTGACTGCAGGAAATGGATGAGGGCATATGTTCTGTGCAAGTGCAGCACAACCAGATGGTACGCATCCCCCTCGTTCCCCCACAAGGCACCTTCATATTAACTAAAGGATGCTTCCAGCACGTAGACTTAGACTTAATCGGCCCCCTATCCAAGTCCAAAGGCTATAACACATCTTATCGGTTATCGATTGCATGACCCACTGGGTAGAAGCAATCCCCTTACATGCCATAACAGCCAAGTCAATGGCATGGGCCTTCACTAACAGTTGGATTTTTCGTTTTGGTTGCTCCCTATCCACCACAACCGACCAGAGCCAACAATTTGAATCCATCCTCTTCACTGAATTATGCAAACTATGTGGCATGCAATGATTCCATACAATGGCCTACCACCCTCAGAGCAAAATGTTAGTGGAAAGATGGCACCGGATTTTGAAGGCCTCCTTAATGTACCACAACACGCAATGGACAGACGCTCTACCACGGGTTCTGCTAGAAACCCGGGAACCATACAAGGATGACCTCAAGTCATCACTTGCAGAGGTGTTGTGCAGCGACAGCCTTACTCTCCCAGCAGACTTTCTCTTTCCCACCAATTATAATTGCAGAGCTACCCGCATTAGTTCAGAAGATCTGATGCCATGTCAACAATTCCCTCACACTCCTGCCGCAACACCCATGAGTTACAACCAACCTTTGTCCACAAGGGGCTAAGGGAGTGTTCTCACTAATGCCACATGATGACACAGTCCATGCCAAACTCCAGCAATTGTGTATTGGCCCGTACAAAGTATTCCGATGGGAGGGAGAAAACATTCTCAATGCTGCAGAATGACAGACACACAACTGTATCAGCCTCCAGCTTACACCAGCCTGGGTGTTAACAGCAGAAGAGAACATAAACCTCTCCAAACCTCATAGCTCAGCCTCCCACACCCTCAACATTCCGATGTGGTTCTCCACCCCCACACAACTGTGAAACCAGGACTGGAGACGATTCCACACATCACAAACACCGCTGATGATGACACTCCCTGTTCCTGGTATGGAAGTTCCCTCCACCCTGCACCGTTTCTATTGGACTATGAACGGGTGTAAACCATCTCCTCCCTGCCCGCTACACGGTGCTCCATACTGGAAGGGCAGGGGGGGGCTCCGTGGCGACATTGGCTGCCAGTATCGACAACGGCCAACTTATCAACTGCAGAACCTACAGATATGGTTTATCTGTAGATTTAGTTCACAGCCACTGATCACCAATACTCGTCTGTCTCTTGAACTGCTCGAGTGTTTCTTGTGTATGTTCAGTTTATGTTCATGGCAATAAGCTGTGGAATACTTCACCCAAGTGTCTGCACATCATTCTATTCAACCCTGATTGCCTCTTATTCCCACACCTTCTTGATCAGTATTCAGTAAATCATCATGGGATGTACAATCATCTTGTGGTGAAGAATCTGAAACTACAGGTTATGGCAATTCTTCCTCTAGTGAAAACTCCAGCAGCTCATCTCAGATTCATGAGTTAACCCATTTAATAGCATTTACAATGTCCTCTTCTGTTCTTAGATATTTGGCCATAACAAATGCGTATGTTGCAGACACTATTTATCCAGACAGAATGCACTACTAACGCTGTATTTCATGGAACAAAGCACTGGCTGCATTGTACTTGTGCACACATTTGAACATGTTTCATCCTGATCTCTCTTCCCTCCACTACTAGGAAATTGCAGAGTCATCTGGTAGTGGCATAAAAGTGAGTTTTGAGATTGTTGGACAAACACAATAGCTATAAAAACAAGTGAAGCGATACAAAATATGAGATTACTATAATGGCTGCAGCAGAGGGGTCAGAACTGACCAGTCTGCAGTTCTAAGTGAATCTGGGTCTTGGTCTGTTTTAAGGTTCCCCTCAATGTCTCAGAATTTCATCAGTCTGGGCAATAATGCAACACAGTGATCAACAAAAGAATTAAGGAACAGGTCACTAGTGACCCAGCCATAGTTCTAGTGTTAAACCAAACAACTGCAGGAACTAAATTGTGGTCAACATGTCATCCCCCCACTGTGGCATCCAGCAAGCTAATCATGAACTTCTTTGTCATACCCATACTAATAAAAAACAAAATTAAGTACAGGTGGTGTCTGTTCTTTCAGACATGTCCAAAAGAACAGACGCCATTTTGATCCAGCAGCCACTACAAATCAAAAACAAAGGAATTACAGATGTGCTGCAGCGGAGCATTGATATAAATCAATCAGGAAAGTTGAAAATTTGTGCTGGATCAGGATTCCAACCTGGGTCTCCTGCTTACTAGGCAGATGCTCTGACCACTAAGCCATCCAAACATGGTCATCACAACTGCACGGGATACCCTAGCATGCCTTCTATCAGATGCAAATTCTCAACTTAACCAAACACTACAAACGTAGAGCTCCTTGCACATTATCTTCATTATATATATTAAGGTGAGAACTGCCAATGATCTCTTCGGTAAGGATGCACACTAGGCTCGAACTCTTATGGGAAGTGGCAAAGTGCCGTGAGTAATGAGGATAATGGGCAAGAGGCACTACATTCGTAGTGTGTGGATAAGTTGAGAATTCAGGTCAGATGAGAGGTTTGCTAGGGTATTCCATGCAGTTGCAATGACCAATATGTCCAAATGGCTCAGTGAACAGAGCACCTGCCTAGTAAGCAGAAGACCCAGGTTCGAATCTTGGTCTGGCACAAATTTTCATCTTTACCCATTGATTTATATCAGTGACCACTTGTAGCCAATGCCTGTAATGCCTTTGCATATAAAATCAAATCTCCAACCATAAACAATGCACTACACTAATCAGTAACTTCAAACCTGAAAACTGTCCACAATTGCCAACATCAAAATAACTGACTAACTGCCAAAAGAAAGCTCTTCCAATACTGTTCTCACAAACAGCAATCAAGAAGTCCAAAGAATCACTAACATCACTCATAAACAATTTAGAAACATAAAGATCCAACACTAGGGAGTGCCACTGCATACACATATAAGCCCTCTGCAAACATGATCTATTTCAAACAAGCCTTGCCACCATAATGCCACGGAAAACAGTTACATCACAAGTCAAAGCAACAGGCACCACTGCAAACTTCGGGTGACCCTCTGATTTTGTGGTGCATTTATAGAATGGTGAAGGGGTTAAAGGTACATATTGGACACCCCCCCCCCCCCAAAAAAAAAAAAAAAAATCTTAGTTTTGTTGACAGACTGCTCTTCAACACAGCCAAAGACCTGGATTAGATTTAAAGGTGACAATTTGATTGTGGGTTGGCAAAAACCCAATGAAAAAAACAGAGATGTGAAAATCATGTTGCCCATTTGGTAACATCAGCCTTTACTATGAATAAGAAGGACGGACAAATTCAAACAACCACCTGTTATGCACATATCTAACAAAGCATTCGCACATAGCTCGAGTCATCTGGATTTTTCACTATATGTGCTGTGCTGGATGGCATCACTGCAGTACAGATTTGAAAGACTAAAGGTTTGACTAATTTTTATTTTACTTGAGGAGAAATTATATTTCTAAAATTTTGATGCGTGTAGACAACAGAGACATTCTGTATGCAGTACAGTTTGTTCTTGCCAGTGCACATGCTCCCACATGGCATGGTGAGATGTTTTATTGTTTTATGATAGGATAATTGATTATCATCAAGGAGTATAGGAGGAACTGTTTCAGTAAAATGTATGCTTCAGCAACTTTCAATGTGGTATGAGGATAACCTGTGACTTCTTTTGGTTTAGTTTAAGACAAAGAATTCAAGCCGATCGTGATACTGAACAAAGATTGCCATTTGCACCTGATATGTCAACAGTGATGATCTTAGGTCTGACACCCAGATACAACTGGAAGTTGTTAACCTGTATGTGAAAATTACAAGAATATTGCACAGGCAAATATCACTGATGTACAGTGGGAGGAGAGGAACAACAACAACAACAACAACAACAACAACAACGGCTCTAAGATTGAAACCTGTGTGACTCCATAATGCACATGTTTCCATAATACCCTCTTTTACCCACGTATGACTCACTGATACATATTTTGGAGATAAATATTGAATGAAAATACTGTACTGTTACAGAAATACAGCTGTTTCATTTCCATTATTAATACACTGAAATCAACAGTTTCAAAAGAGTTGCAGAAATCAAGCAGTGTCAAAACTGACACTTCACAACTGGATCATTTCCAAGCCATTTTCAGCGAACATTTGATATAACCCTTATGGTAATGTGAAGGAATAACAGTAGGGGACATCAATCACAAGGTTTTTGTTTAATTGTGAACTGTATACAAGCAAGCAAATCTATTTCATACAACAATTAGTCCCAAGTCATCGACCATTATCAACTATTACACCAAATGTCCTTCACCAAAATCATATTGTAGTTTTGAAACAAATTATGAAATGTTTTGATAAATGCAACCTTATGCTGTAAAACTCCAAAAGATTGAGAGATAGGTGATGACCTTCAGGCTAAAAGTCACAATACATAATAAATAACCATCCATGGCTTATTTTATGTTGTCAGCCAATTTGATTCAGGCAGTTTCTAAACTACAGTGTTTTCAGACGCTTGTTGCACAGAGAGCAGAAATCTGATCCTGCAACACAAGCAACTTTGGCTCCCTCCATGTAATGCAAGCAAGAACTTGTACTTTGAAAGACAGGTGAGCCACAATGGTGTCATACTTCATAATACAACGTCAGAATACATCAATAAATTAGGTGACAATAGGGATTTTACTAAAGATTTAGAACATTTATAATTGAATTGAAGTGTTTCACAATCAAAGGGAATATGATAGCCTACAGAAACAGGCTACTACTCACTGCACAATATAGCCTGTTTTTAATCTTATAACAAGTGCACAGTTTCCACTGTGTGTGTGTGTGTGTGTGTCGGTCTTTAGACAAATCATTTCTGATGTTGTTCATCTGTTTATCTCTGTAGATGATACAAATGCAAATACACCAACTCAATGTATTCACTCTGATGCAAGGTTAATAAAGTGGTGTCACTGGAAGTTTGGGGTAAAACTGTGAGTCATACTATTTCATCCAGTAAATCTTAGTCTGCTGTGTGATATGTTCCAATTTTGTCAGCTTACAATTTTTCGGTCATCTTCATAATTCAAAATTCTGTGAATATACTGCTACAACACTCTTAACAAGTTTGTTTCCTGTGTCAACAGAGTATCAAGACTGATGCTCTTTTTATCATAACCTCGCATCTTGTTTCTATATTCAAAAGTCATAAGAATAGATTATTAATTATTTGAACATATATTTCAATGTCACTCACTCTATAATCCATTGATTACATTCGTAATTGAACTCTTTGACTAATGTTATCGGTTTGAGGACATATCGAGAGATACAAGCAGGAAACGGCTGTGTCGCAGCATAAGCAGATGCCGTACGATATTTATCACACAGCAGCAAATACTTCTAAGGAATGTATGGCAACCTATCCATTTCGTCCATCAATCTTATTCTTAGCATTTCAATCACCTGAGCGCATTATCAGCTCAAAAAACAGAAGCTACTTACAAACGCTGTTCCCAAGTTATTTCTAGCATATCCTACTCGTACTAGGCTACACTTTTTCACCAGTAGCCTACGGCATATAATCACGTAATCAGCGTTACTAAGTAATGTATATTTACCTGAACTACCGACGATCGCAGGAATGTGGCTGAGGAGTTTTTCTAAGTATGTGTCGTCGACTAACTTGCAGTCAGAGTTCAATAGACCATGTAAAACCAATCTAAGTTTTTCTTCTGTGTTTACAGCAGACATTTTCAAGCTCAATCGAAAAAAACAACAATCGGTTACACAGCGTTGAACGGGTGGAAAATATCAAATCAACAACATACAACTGTCATTCCTTCCAAAGCTTGGTCAAACTTCGCAATACAACACTCCTCACCTTGATCAACACACAACATAGCCACGACTATTCGTGAAACAAACAAACACAAAGATAATGTCAGAGTCTCAAGTTATCATGGGAATCTTTAGTATATAGTCTCTGGAAACGGTTCGAAAAGCTACATTTTTACATTCTCTTTTATTTTATTGACTTCCAGCATGTAAACTTTCAGCATCACAATTTAAATAATATTGGTACACAAACACGCAGCAAAGTAACATTTATCTTCAGGTAGGGATTGTCCTGCATATGTTACAACGACACAATTTATAGCTAACCATTTAGTTGTTAATTCATTTCCTTAGTTAAGTTCAATGGTCACAGTTACATTTAAATTTTTATGTCTTTTTCAGCTAGTAATCTGTATATGGCGTTGCAGGTCCTTCTGGTTGTGTCTCCGATAACTGTGATCGTGAAAAACGGCTGGCAGTGACCAGTTTAAGAGCTCCTTTAAAATGTTGACTCCGCCTTTCTTATTGCGTCTACACTGAAGTAAGCTGTAGTTTATATCACCAATTGTTTCTTCTTCACACGACAGTACGGTGTCTCCGATACGCCGATTTTATGTAAATGAGAAGGGAAAGATCCATTTTCAATTACTTTCTTTGTGAACCATTGTACGTTTTGAATCAATATTCACCACACACAACATGTTTGATGACGCACCGCAACACGTGACTTTATTGTGTCACTTAGTCAAACATATGGCCATGATCAGCAATAACATACTGTCTCCATCTAAATTGTCCGCCCCCGGTAGCTGAGTGGTCAGCGCGACAGACTGTCAATCCAAAGGGCCCGGGTTCGATTCCCGGCTGGGGCGGAGATTTTCTCTGCTCAGGGACTGGGCGTTGTGTTGTCCTAATCATCATCATTTCATCCCCACCGACGCGCAAGTCGCCGAAGTGGCGTCAAATCGAAAGACTTGCACCAGGCGAGCGGTCTACCTGACTGGAGGCACTCGTCACACGACATTTCATTTTTTCCACCTAAATTTAACAAGTCGAGACAGCCAAAATAGCATTGCTCCTGAGACTATGTGAGACTCCTGAACAACAAGTACTTCAAGCCATCCAAGCAGAACAATTAGCAGAAGTCCTCCTTCAAAGTCTTTTACAGACCATAGTGGATCCCTCACTAATGCCTGACATTTCACTGTGGACCACATTGTCGAGTGAATTGCCACGCAAAATCCAAGGTGCAGTAATATGCAATGAAGGACTCCCAGCGGATGTTATGGTTTTCCTTTAATGTGTTGTAGAAACACCAGCAGTAATCTGCACAAATGATGGTTGCAGTGACGAGACGGCGGTTGCGTAAGAAGCGCTCTAGCTTTCGTTGGGCTTTGCTTCCATGTGATGTTAACAAATCGAACAACAGCGATCAGTGGCATTCCGTTGCAATACAAACACCTGGGATCTTGGGGATGTGAATACTGGGAGGTTTCACGGGCTCCCGCAGTTTTGGCACAGCGAGCGACACTGCGAACTTAAATGGAAATATCTGAGGAAACTATGACATTCCAAAACTGACTGGACATACTGTTCAACAGGGCATCGCATACCACACAAATATACATCTGGGGGAAGTTGGTAAGACTTTCATCTCATCCATTTTCAATTACTTTCTTTGTGAACCATTGTACGTTTGTAACTAAAAATTCTGATTTTATTTCTGCATGGACGTCTTGGAGAGACAACGCAATTTCAATATCACATATGACTCCCTATCTCTTTGTTAGGAAATTAGTAATATAAGTCTGTACATTTTCCTGTCGAAAAACATCAAGGAGCCCTAACCTATTTGTGGACTGCCCAGTTTTGACTTCAGTTTGATATATGTTTCTGCCAATACCTGAGATATTAACCATTTCATGTCTTAAGTTGTTCTGTAAAAAACATTCTTCCAAGGGCCATCGCATGTAACTTTTCCTACATTACCATTTTCTTCCTCAACAAAGGCGATATAGGGACCGCCGGCCGCGGTGGCCAAGCGGCTCTGGGCGCATTAGTCTGGAAGCGCTCTACTGCTATGGTCGCAGGTTCGAATCCTGCCTCGGGCATGGATGTGTGTGATGTCCTTAGGTTAGTTAGGTTTAAGTAGTTCTAAGTCCCATAGTGCTCAGAGCCATTTGAACCATTTTTTTCGATATAGGGACCCATGTCTGTTGGCTGATGTGTATTATCGTTTCTAGCGTATTTTCTGTTGCTAGTAAACGTCTTACGTCCTGTAGGATGAAACTCCTGTAGTCACTGAATTGTCAACGTCTTCACGACTAACAGACTCTCGGGAAGCATTCTGCCTATTATCATTCCTACCACCTGCATTTACCCTCATATTACTGTCTACACCAACAACTTCCACAGTTCAAATGGTTCAAATGGTTCTGAGCACTATGGGACTTCACTGCTGTGGTCATTAGTCACCTAGAACTCAGAACTACTTAAACCTAACTAACCTAAGGACGTCACACACTTCCATGCCTGAGGCAGGATTCGAACCTGCGACCGTAGCGGTCGCGCGTTTCCAGACTGTAGCGCCTAGAACCGCTCGGCCACTTCGGCCGGCGCTTCCACAGTGTATGCGACATTAGCAGCGGCTACCCTACCTACATCGCCTTAAACATTATTACTGTGCTTTTCACTTGCCTCTCCCTTCTTTGGTGCATTTGCGTCCAAAGCTGTTACCTGCTGGGATGATGGTGATGGGTTCTTGCCTTTTGTCGCTCGGTGTTGTTTGTTAGACACTGCGATGAGATATCTGAATCTGATGAATACTGATCCAACTCCATCTGATAGTTCTGAGAGCGGTAACCTTGAGAGCACATTTAGATTGTACCTCGTTGATGCTCTTCAGTAATTACTACTGTTGAAGGAGGGTGTATCAACACTATTTTAATGTTGTGATGCATGTGCAAAGCCATAGCCGACCCTTGGCCCAGTTCGACTGGGAACTCGTCTTTATTTTCTATTTTAAAAGATAGCTGCTGAGAGAAATCTCCCAGTGAGGATGTTTTAACACGTGTTACCTACGATTTGACGGCAGTATATCCAGCAAATACACTAAGATCATTTGATAACAGTTCCACGAAATACCTGATGGAAACGGTACCGTCAGCCGCATGAAGCCCAAGCGACTGCTCAGACCGACTGCCTCAACTGCAAACAACTAATCTGTTGTTACCTGCTTTGCTGAGAAATTTTTTTTATAACTCTTAATAATTAATCAGTCTTTCTCAATATCCTGAGAGCCATCCGAAAAACAGCGTTATTTCGTTGCTAACCTAAGATAACTCGAATTTTGTTTCTCATTTCTAGCTGTGCAACAGCACTTTTCAAGCTAAGATAAAAACAGGCTTAAGCATACTGTTGCTTTATATGGGAATGAACTGCATGAGTCAGACTGACTGGTGTAAAGCCGACTCACACTGAACGTCAACGGAATGGAACAAAAAGGCAGGCGAAGTCACCAACAAATTAGACATATGATGGACAGTTCATACTAGATGCAAGCTTAACACAATGTCATTTCGTTTATTCCAAAACAGAACGGTGAAAGTAAGGTTACAAGACACTACCTGTGATTCAAAAAGTCACAAGCGACTGCTCAGATCGACTGCCTCAACTGCAAACAAATTATCTGTCGTCACCTGCTTTGCTGAGAATTTTTTTTTTTTTTTTTTTTTTTTTTTTTGCTGCATACACTCTAACTCTTAATAATTAATCAATCTTTCTCAATATCCTGAGAGCGATCGGAAAAACAGCGTTATTTCGTTGCTAACCAAAGATAACTCGATTTTTTATGTTTTTTCTTATTCCTAGCTGTGCTGTGTCAAGTATCATAATTAACGCCAATTCACACTAGACGCCAATGGAATGGAGTGACATGCGATGTCACTGTAAAAATGTGCTGTGCTCAAGGTAGATGGAGCGTCAACACAACGATAATTCGTTTAGTTCAGCATCACACGTCTAAAATGAAACTATGAGATACCATCCATGATTTAGAATATAGTATCAGAATAAAGGATCTCGCAATGATAAAGTGTATTAATAGTCAATCGAACTATATGACTGACGTTCTTCAAAACGTTTGTGTCTCCAGCTTCAGAAAATAGTTGATAGCATATCTACTGAAGCAACAATGACTACTACCATTGTCCCTGTATGCGCTCTTTACCACTGTATATCCTTCTGTCCTTCCTCTTTTTCCTTGTATTCCTAGCTGGTGCAGTTTCCTTAAATTTTCTGTCTCCAAAACTTACAATGCAGATAACATCAATTTTGTACATCTATAAATTCTTTTTACATCTACCACTATCATGATTGATATTATTATCATTATTATCACTATAAGTGAAAGCAGTAGTGGAAGTGCTGCCAGTATTACGTTTATTAAGTCATAGCCAGTATTATTTACTCACGTTGAACCTACAGACAGTCAAATAATGTTAGTACTAGTTGTCATTTTTATTTCTTATGTATTTGTGATGTAAAAAAGGCACCCTATGCATGTAACTGTGGTCTAATGTAAGAGAAGGCCTGATGGCCCTAATCAGATAAGCTAAATAAATAAAATAAAGAGAAGGGGGCATGTTATTTGTGTTCTTCTGGGAGTTGAGTGGACGTTTTCGTAACAGGTTTGTTAAAATAAATGGAGAGTCTCAAAGTATGTTGGCATATACTACAAACATTATTGTTTAATCTGTTTAACCACTTTATATTTATCAGATTAGAAGTACTTTGTTGTCCAGCAGATCCTTAGTTAGGAGATCTTCCAGGATGTCGACTATTCCAGAAAAACAAGACCACACAATAAAAGTTACAAAGAAAGACAAATATGCAAATATATCTCCCACAGATCCCAAATCAAATAGTCCTCATAGATGTAGGATAAATCAAAACAATCTTTAAACACATATTTGTCAAGGTAATAAATAAATTGTCACCCTACATGTACATTCAACACACTGATGTGGAAGAGGTAATTATTATGCTATTATAGCCTTGCATCATGAAATAAAAAATATTTTACAACACTTATTTTCAATGACTGAATCTATATAAAAGTCAGACTGTAGTAATACTCGCAAATTTGATATTATTTAAATATATAAATTCATTTGTTTCTACGAAGAAATTCATTGCTGGAGTATATAATTCTTTAGGCTCCTCTAACTTTTTTAGTAACTAAAATTTTCATAGCCTGCTAGCACTTTATCGGAAATGTGTCTTCCTGAATAATGGACAACTTTCTGGACCAAAGTAAAGTGACTTTAGATGTTTGTGAAAATTATTCTTATTTCTAGTATTGACTCCATCACTTGAGCTGTTGATTTGAAAAAGAGATATATTTCTAATGACAAATTTCGTTAAGGAATAAATACACTGGGAAGCAAGCCTCTGTAGAATGTTCTTGGGTTCACACTACGATTGATTCTTATAAGATGTTTTTTGGACTCAAAAAATTTAACCTAGATTAATGAGTTACCAAAAAAACAATAATCTCATATGACATAGTGCAATGAAAGTAAGCAAATATTCTAGCTTTTTTATTTTTGTATTCAGATGTGTCTGACAACATTCACATTACAAGTAGAGATTTTTTTAGGAGTTTCAGCAGTTCTGTGATGTACTCCTCCCTGCTGAATTTATTATCAAACCATAATCCCAAGACAGTAACACTCTCAACTTCTTTTACCTATTTGTCATTGTATATTGAACATATACTGTCAGGAAACCTCTTACAAGTTCTAAACTGCACATAGTGTGAAAATTTCACTGACCAATCTTTCCAATTTATTGCAATGTTTGTATACCTGCAGAAAAATATAGGTGGCATATTTATGTTCAAGAATTAAAAAAGACACAGGCCTTAACCAGCAAAGCAAAAAAAGAGATTTTTTCCACCAGTCTCAGTTGCCGAGAAGCAACAGCAAATATTATATGAAATATGCAACCTGCTCCAGGAACAAATTCTGAAGCTCTGAATTCAGTATATGATATAAAATTAACTTGAAATGCTAATTAACAATAATTTATTTATGTGAGAGACAATCAATGCATATCCTTTTTTCATCTATACAACTTTAACAATGAACATCAAGAATATGTAAAGACCAACAAAGAATAAAGGAAGCCATGGCAAACAAAAAAAGACAACAGAAAAAGCAAGTTTTATGGTTTAATTTGTTGTAAAGTTATTGTTGTTGTTGTTGTGGTCTTCAGTCCTGAGACTGGTTTGATGCAGCTCTCCATGCTACTCTATCCTGTGCAAGCTTTTTCATCTCCCAGTACCTACTGCAACCTACATCCTTCTGAATCTGCTTAGTGTATTCATCTCTTGGTCTCCCTCTACGATTTTTACCCTCCACGCTGCCCTCCAATACTAAATTGGTGATCCCTTGATGCCTCAGAACATGTCCTACCAACCGATCCCTTCTTCTGGTCAAGTTGTCCCACAAACTTCTCTTCTCCCCAATCCTATTCAATACTACCTCATTAGTTATGTGATCTACCCATCTAATCTTCAGCATTCTTCTGTAGCACCACATTTCGAAAGCTTCTATTCTGTTCTTGTCCAAACTATTTATTGTCCATGTTTCACTTCCATACATGGCTACACTCCATACGAATACTTTCAGAAATGACTTCCTGACACTTAAATCAATACTGGATGTTAACAAATTTCTCTTCTTCGGGAACGCTTTCCTTGCCATTGCCAGCCTACATTTTATATCCTCTCTACTTCGACCATCATCAGTTATTTTGCTCCCCAAATAGCAAAACTCCTTTACTACTTTAAGTGCCTCATTTCCTAATCTAATTCCCTCAGCATCACCCGACTTAATTAGACTAGATTCCATTATCCTTGTTTTGCTTTTGTTGATGTTCATCTTATATCCTCCTTTCAAGACACTGTCCATTCCATTCAACTGCTCTTCCAAGTCCTTTGCTGTCTCTGACAGAATTACAATGTCATTGGCGAACCTCAAAGTTTTTATTTCTTCTCCATGAATTTTAATACCTACTCCGAATTTTTCTTTTGTTTCCTTTACTGCTTGCTCAATATACAGATTGAATAACATCGGGGAGAGGCTACAACCCTGTCTTACTCCCTTCCCAACCACTGCTTCCCTTTCATGTCCCTTGACTCTTATAACTGCCATCTGGTTTCTGTACAAATTGTAAATAGTCTTTCGCTCCCTGTATTTTACCCCTGCCACCTCTAGAATTTGAAAGAGAGTATTCCAATCAACATTGTCAAAAGCTTTCTCTAAGTCTACAAATGCTAGAAACGTAGGTTGCCTTTCCTTAATCTTTCTTCTAAGATAAGTCGTAAGGACAGTATTGTCTCACGTGTTCCAGTGTTTCTACGGAATCCAAACTGATCTTCCCCGAGGTTGGCTTCTACTAGTTTTTCCATTCGTCTGTAAAGAATTCGTGTTAGTATTTTGCAGCTGTGACTTATTAAACTGATAGTTCGGTAATTTTCACATCTGTCAACACCTGCTTTCTTTGGGATTGGCATTATTATATTCTTCTTGAAGTCTGAGGGTATTTCGCCTGTCTCATACATCTTGCTCACCAGATGGTAGAGTTTTGTCAGGACTGGCTCTCCCAAGGCCGTCAGTAGTTCCAATGGAATGTTGTCTACTCTGGGGGCCTTGTTTCGACTCAGGTCTTTCAGTGCTCTGTCAAACTCTTCACGCAGTATCATATCTCCCATTTCATCTTCATCTACATCCTCTTCCATTTCCATAATATTGTCCTCAAGTACATCGCCCTTGTATAGACCCTCTATATACTCCTTCCACTTTTCTGCTTACACTGGACTCGCATTCGGAAGGACGACGGTTCAATCCCGCTTCCAGCCATCCTGATTTAGGTTTTCCGTGATTTCCCTAAATCACTCCAGGCAAATGCCGGGATGGTTCCTCTGAAAGGGCACAGCTGACTTCCTTCCCCATCCTTCCCTATTCCGATGAGATCGATGACCACGCTGTCTGGTCTCCTTCCCCAAACCAACCAACCAACCAACCTATCTGCTTTCCCTTCTTTGCTTAGAACTGGGTTTCCATCTGAGCTCTTGATATTCATACAAGTCGTTCTCTTATCTCCAAAGGTCTCTTTAATTTTCCTGTAGGCAGTATCTATCTTACCCCTAGTGAGATAGGCCTCTACATCCTTACATTTGTCCTCTAGCCATCCCTGCTTAGCCATTTTGCACTTCCTGTCGATCTCATTTTTGAGACGTTCGTATTCCTTTTTGCCTGCTACATTTACTGCATTTTTATATTTTCTCCTTTCATCAATTAAATTCAATATTTCTTCTGTTACCCAAGGATTTCTACTAGCCCTCGTCTTTTTACCTACTTGATCCTCTGCTGCCTTCGCTACTTCATCCCTCAAAGCTACCCATTCTTCTTCTACTGTATTTCTTTCCCCCATTCCTGTCAATTGTTCCCTTATGCTCTCCCTGAAACTCTGTACAACCTCTGGTTCTTTCAGTTTATCCAGGTCCCACCTCCTTAAAGTCCCACCTTTTTGCAGTTTCTTCAGTTTTAATCTACAGGTCATAACCAATAGATTGTGGTCAGAGTCCACATCTGCCCCTGGAAATGTCTTACAATTTAAAACCTGGTTCCTAAATCTCTGTCTTACCATTATATAATCTATCTGATACCTTTTAGTATCTCCAGGGTTCTTCCATGTACACAACCTTCTTTCATGATTCTTAAACCAAGTGTTAGTTATGATTATGTTGTGCTCTGTGCAAAATTCTGCCAGGCGGCTTCCTCGTTCATTTCTTAGCCCCTATCCATATTCTCCTACTATGTTTCCTTCTCTCCATTGTCCTACACTCGAATTCCAGTCACCCATGACTATTAAATTTTCGTCTCCCTTCACAATCTGAATAATTTCTGTTATTTCATCATTCATTTCTTCAATTTCTTCGTCATCTGCAGAGCCAGTTGGCATATAAACTTGTACTACTGTAGTAGGTGCGGGCTTCGTATCTATCTTGGCCACAATAATGCGTTCACTATGCTGTTTGTAGTAGCTTACCCGCATTCCTATTTTCCTATTCATTATTAAACCTACTCCTGCATTACCCCTATTTGATTTTGTGTTTAAAACCCTGTAGTCACCTGACCAGAAGTCTTGTTCCTCCTGCCACCGAACTTCACTAATTCCCACTACATCTAACTGTAACCTATCCATTTCCCTTTTTAAATTTTCTAACCTACCTGCCCGATTAAGGGATCTAACATTCCACGCTCCGATCCGTAGAACGCCAGTTTTCTTTCTCCTGATAATGACATCCTCTTGAGTAGACCCCGTCCGGAGATCCGAATGGGGGACTATTTTACCTCCGGAATATTTTACCCAAGAGGACGCCATCATCATTTAATCATACAGTAAAGCTACAGTAAAGCTGCACTACCAATATAAATGTTGTTGTAGGACATGATGTGCTAGACAGTATTTATTCTGTGATAGCTGTTTGCACATAGTTAGGCAGAGCTAATAAGAAGACATTGCCATGAAAAATGTGTGCACACAGTTGCAAGCATTATTGAAATAATGTTTATGATAATTTCGATTAGTAATTATAAAATTATTATTTCCTGTTCTTAAATTAAAATAATGTACAGTAACAAAATGTATGCCTTTGTTCTATCAATTGAGAACTATGAGTTAAAGTGAGCTAATGTCTAAACTAACTGAATTGCTTGTTGTGGTTTAGGTATATTAATTTTACTGACAACATTTAATAATATTGTGTCCAAGGACACACAACACCCTCAGAAATCATTAAAAGACAAAGCCAAGTAATATTTATGTAAAACAAAGAATAAACATGTGTCAGCAGTCATGTTGTGGAGCATCAACACTCTGTGCCTCAGTCACATTTGACAATGCAATGCACAATCACTTTATCACTTCTTTCCCCCCCCCCCCCCTTCCTGAGTGCTGCAGGTATTTTCTGTTGATGCAGATGTCACATCCAGGTCACATGACAACAGGTTTTGCCAAGGCTGCTGTTGAGTCATTAGGGTTGCGGCTTGTCCATGATGGGTGATGATAGTAGTTGGTGAGTCTGTCATGTCTGTGATAGATCTATAAAGTGATTTGTTCATACCAGTGTAGGAAATGCAGAAATCAGGTTCAAAGTGATAAAAGGAGATTGCAGTTGGGGTACCCACAAGATCAACCTTAAACATATTCTCAAACCTGCTGAGGACTGGATTCAGTACATCATGTGGTGGCTGCAGAGAGTAATGCCAAACAAAGACTTGGTCACATTTTCAAGGGTTAGAGATGATAAAAATGTGGCGAGTCTGTTGATCTCTCGTTGCAACAGGACGTAGCTGCTAGATTTTATGAGCACATCTTGTGGACAAGGGCTGATGCCTCGACAAGATCATTTGGCATGTTGCCAAGGAACTCACTGGGCAATTGAATCGGTTGCCCATAGACAAGATGCACAGCTGTAGCTTCTAACCTTTAGCTATTCCTTAATGAATGCATGAATGCCCAGAAGGGCAACTGGCAGCGTTTCTGTCCAACATTGTGGTTCATGGCACCAAAGAGATGTTTTTAATTGTCGGTGTAAAAGTGTCACTAAGCGGTTTGCTGTCAGGGGATAAGCTGTAGTTTGGGTGCACTTCATGTCTAACAAGATGGTGAGTGCATTAAACAGGTAAGATTCATATTGCTTGGCTTCGTCAGTGGTAATATGAAGGGTATTCACAAACCAGCAATCCGTCTCCATAAAAATGTGGTTGTAACTGTTTTGGCAGTGGTGTCAACCATGGGAGAAAATTCAGGCCTACGAGCGAAGTGGTGATGGCAGTTAGACAGTAAGTGTACATTTCATGTGATGGTAAAAGCCAGATGATGTCCAAGTGTATGTGGTCGAATCGTTGGTTTGGTGGGACAAATGTGCCAATGGATTCACTGACGTGACTACTGATCTTATTTCATAGACAGGCCACTCGCTGGTGTACAAATGCAAAGCAGTATTGGTCTGTATTTGGCCACAGAAAAACTCACTTAACCAAGCTCCTCATATGACGGAGATCAGGGTGAGACATATCATGCAACAACGTGACTGCCTACTGTCGAAAGATATCACAAACGGGTGTGCCTTCAGTGTAGAAACTTCACAGTACAACAATATGTTTGACAGCTGTACCTAGACTCAAAGGAGCTGTAAACCAGGTAGCTGTGCCAGCAAATCTTGCAGCTCGTTATCGAAATGCCACGCCAACACGTGTGCATTATAATCAACTGTGCCTGTACTTTCTTCTACACGAGATAGGAGTCTGCTGGTATATTCAGTTCTCCCTCGATGTGGACTACACAAGTCGTAAATTGCTCTATGTAGTCCAAGTGTCAAAGGCACTATGGTGATGTTTTGTCTGGTCTCTGACGAAAAGTGTACATCAATGGCTTGTGATCAGTGACCAGTGCAAATTGTTGACCTTCAAGCACATGACAGCATTTCTTGATGGAAGAATAAGCCACATGTAATTGGTGGTCATGTGTTGACCAGCTCTGCTGCTACGGAGATAGCTTCCAGCCAAAGAAAGCCAAAGGCTGCCAATGTTGATTTACTCATTGCTGAAGTTCGGCATCTATTGCAGTAACACGTGCATCAACCATTATAGCGAGAGGCTCTTGAAGAACATGGTGTACTTACAGTGCAGCCTCAGTGACAGCACTCTTCGCTTTGATAAAGGCCATCTCAGCCTTGCTAGTCCACGGCAGTTTGTCATTCGTTTTTGCTGAACCTCTCAAGAGTTAATTCCATGGTGTGGCCAAGAGTCCGTGGTTGGCGTGAAACAGCGCTTGAAAATAGTGATGTCCAGCAATTGTCACAACTCAAGAACTTTAACAGGCTGTGGGGAGTTGGTTAGATCTTCCACTTTTTCCTGTGGCGGCCGTATTCCGTGGGCATTGATAATGTAACCCAGGAATTGTTGCTCCAAATACGCACTTCGATGGGTGTATGAGTAATCTGTGAAAACAGAGGCGACTAAAAATTTGCTAAACTTCACGCCTTCTGGATTAGGGGGCCACATGTGGACCAAAGTATGGCCTGTCTTGGCTTTGCTTGCTAGAAGTATCCAGTACAGCACGACATTTCATTTTGAACCGCAGTGTTACATTTTTCGGTAGGCAAAACTCCCTTCAGTTTGGCAGAACTTTGATGTTAGAGCTGTCTACTTTACGCTATTTGTTCATGGTATGAAGGACGTTTGTAGGTCTAGGGGCCGTTTGCACAAGAAGCGACAGTCTAGCGATCTATCGTCACAGGCCTTTAAAATTGAATGGGGGTGATGCAAGAGAGGAATGAGAATTCTCAATATGTATATTAAGCAGTTGCATAAGCGATGGGTACTGAAAATTTGCTATGAAACGACATTAAAATACCATGCAGAAAGAATTTAAAAATGTAATTGACTGTGAAAGAGCAAAAGATTAAAACGATCGAAAGACAGTATTCATTGTTCCATACATTTGTGCTAAATTTGTAAGTATGCAGCACATGAAGAACTTCGTGGTACGAATAGTAAAATTTCGAGGTCACACACATTATTCCACTGTCAGCTGCAATAGATTTAGTCGGAACTGCAAGAAGAGTATGTAGAAATTATATATTACTGCAAAGTACCTTCATTAGGTCAAGGGGCATGCCTGGAACGAATATTCGATTTAAAACTCGCTGTTGGCGAATTTATGAAGGAAAAAGAAATACAGGAAAGAAAATTAAAACATCTGAAGTGAATTGCATACCCCGCATTTTAAGTGGATTTGACTGCATACTGGCCATAATAAACTGTTACAAGATAAGAAACAACTTCGTTCTGATTCGATGGGGATACATACAAAAAGAAAATCACGCTGTAGAAGGGACACGTTCTGACATATGCAGTCCAGTTCTCTCAGCTCAATGTCATTAAAGAAAAGGCGAGGAGTGAAGAATTTATTGTGACCTTGAAAGAATTACAAGGATAGTTTCCTAAATGTTTTGAGGATACTGGCATGCTTACATCTGTTTTCGAGCTGTTTTCGAGATAGTTTGCTGTTTCAGTGCACATGTGCAAACGTAACTGATTGATTCCCGTTTTGAAAACAAATGCCTTTGTGTTAAAGTATCAAAGAAGTTTACATTTGCTTTCCCACATCTCCATAATGTGGTTGAGGATGCAAAAGTGCTACAATATTTTAATCAACAGATGTATGTGGAAGACCTTTTTTCTATAACGAAACTAAAAAGTCATGATTACATGGCTACCTGAGTGCGAAAACACGTTAAATTGTCCACATCTGTCTGTATGCCGACAGTCTGATCAGATTAAAAATTAGATTATGCCATCAGTGTGCCAAAAATAATTAAATAACACTGAAAATTTGTTTTCTTTGGGGTCTATGTGAAATACAAAATTACGTCATATGCAATATGACTGCATTGTCATTTAAATGTGGTATGTTCACAGTTTCCTCTCTTCCCCCTCCTCGCACTCAGACAGTGTGATGTGGCGGTGGGGGAAGTGTGCAGTAAGGTTGAACGCTATGACACTTGTGCCAGGGCACAGATCACAAGCCGAATTATTGGCCACCCCTGATGTAAATGTTCCAGGTGATCCGGTTCAGAGCTGTACACCACCAAGACATCATCACTATAGACATAGCAGAAGTCGAGATCACACATGATTTCATTGCATATCAGGCTGAAAGGCATCCTAGTAAAGTCGAAGAGACCAAATGGAGTACAGACAGCAAATTTAACTACTCTTTCAGAGTGATGAGTGCTTTATAAAACGCATGTACTAAGTCCAATGTGGAAGGAATGTGATTGCAGTAGATGTGAAATGCAGAACCTTCGGTGTGTGGAACCAGATAATGATCAGGAATAGTTCCATTGTTAAGCCATTGGTAATCACCAAACGGGCACCATCTGTTGGAGAGGTGAGCCAGGCTACTGCTTGATGGGAGGCAGATTCCTTGAGCGAGCTTGAAGGAAAACTCTTGCCTCGCTACTTTCAATTTCCCTGGTGTCAAGCGATGAGGTCTACCCTGAATCGACAGTCCCGGCTTAGTTAATATATAATTCACGGTTGAACGCTGTACTGGTGCTAGAATGGGTAGGTGCCAAGTGATCTACTGAAACTGCTTTAAAGGTTGTAAATATGGAGAATCACTTGCGATCATTCATACAAACTAGTCAACACAGTGCAAATGTCTATGGCTGGCTAACTTAGTGGTAGTGTCAAGGAGGCGATGATAGCGAAAGTATGGTAGTAGTCCGTAAAAGGACAAAAAGTCTCCACTGAAGATAGTGTGCACCACATCTATCACAATGAATTGCCACTTAAACTTGCGGTGGACACGTAAGTTCAGCGACAGCGTCACATGATCATATGTCAGGATTGTAGAAGCACTGGCGGCAAAGACGCACTAATCATCACTGCAGAGGTGTGACAGACGGGAAGATGGGTACACTGATATGTCGGCACCTGCGTGCACGAGGAATTGTAGCTTTGTGTAGCGCTCTTTGACAGCTAGCATTTGGAGAACAAGTCGCCGTCATTATTGACTTCTGGGCGGGTTTCTCGTCTCACAAGGGGAACTGAGAGCCAAACCACCTGTGGTACCAACAAGCTTTTGCACCTGAAGGCGATCGCTTCTGTTCCCTTGTTGAGCGGCGACCTTGTGCCTGGCTATTGGAATGCTGTGTTTGCAGAGCAACAACTTGAACAGGAAGTTCAGCAATTTGTGCTTACAATAGGAACAACTTGAGCAGAAAGTTCAGCAATTTGTGCTTGCAACGATGCGAGAGTATTACCTGACTGTGGGCATATAGGTGCTGCAATACGGTCTGCAGTTTGCGCAAGTGTCTCAAGATCACTGGCACTTTCTGTGTCTTCTGCACATTTGGTGGTAGGCACGACAGGCAGATGTCCCATAGAATGTCTTCGTTGATGGCGCTGCTTGCTAGAGTCCACAGGCTGTGCAGTAACTGTGAAGGGGTACAGTCACCTAATTCCTCAGAATGAAGCAAATCTTCTAGACGTTTTATTTCAGGCTGTAACAGGAGGGTGATTGAGGTTTTCTTAATGGTTGTGTATCTATCTGTACTTGGAGGTGAAGCCAAAATGCCATTTTCTTCCACAACCACACCTCCATTCAATGCAGCAACAATGTAACTGTACAGTCAATCAGGATAACTTTTTACCAGTCAGGGCACCTTTGTACCTTTTACCACATTTGTTTCTAATAGCTCCTACTCCACCTACTTACATTATTTTGTACTAATAGTGACAGTTTTATTACCTCTGTGATTTCTAATTAGTATTTCAGTTGTCTTTCCAATTTCCTACACACTCTTAGGCTTATGATTATCTTTTAATTGTATTGGCTTTGAAGAGACCTTGTGGCGACAGCGATTTAAGTTGAACAATGCCAGGTCAATACAAATATCTTGATATTTCGTACTAAACTTGAAGTAGTGAATTAACACTGTTTTTACTTCTTATTAACACCTGATTTCCTTCTGCCATGATCTAAATTCACCCAGAGCATTAGATATAGGAAATATTCTTTGTTTTTTAGGACCAGTCTGAAGTTATTTTGAATGGTAGTGTAACTATGTACCAGCATTAAAATTAAAATTTTACACTAAAAGGGCATAGTTAGTATACATTTTCACTTCTCCAAGCATTTTGAAACTATAGATGTAAAATGTTATAATATCGGTTGTGATGTGTAATTTATTTTTTTGTCAAATACTTCCAAAAAATGCTAAAAATCGGTAAAAATTACCCCAATTGACTGTACTCAGTTTCATTGGCAGCCACGAGAGCTAGCACGAACTGGTTGTCAAGATGTGCATACCATAAGACTGGGTTGTGTTGCCAGAATGTTGGTAGTTTGATCATGACACAGTTAATCATTGTTCTTGTAAGCTCATGAACAGTTGGTGGCGGGTACTGCACTGTAAAATTCTGGTTCAGTATTCGAAAGGCACGCAGCACGGTTGATGCCATTGTTTCGTATTTGACGCTTGAAGTGGCACTGTACAAACCATCAGTTAACATCGATAATCGCGTCAGGAACGCCGGAAACGTTGCAGCTGAAATATGTTCATTTTACTGGCAACATTTAACAATATAACATACAAGGACACACAATAGCCCAGGAAACATCGAAAGACAAATCCAAGGGATAATTATACAAAACAAAGAATAAACATACATCAGCAGTTGCGTTGTGGAGCATAGCCATTTTGTGTTTAACCTTAGATCCATAACAGTGGTCTTTTGGACCCAACAGTCTTCCATTTTAGCAATGAACTGCCTTAAAAATAATTTATTATAGTTTACTTTCTGTGTAATCCTTGGAGCTACTTTTGAATTTCTGTAGGAAAAACATTATGTGGTTCAAGTCATGATAATTATTTTTCTTCATTAATTTTGTAATGATACACATACAATGCATGGCTAGGGTCTTACAGCTCCCTCAACAAACAATCCATATTTCAATCAGTTTATTTATCTTTGGGCTGAAATATTCATTAAGTTGGCAAGATTACTGACAACAATTAGCAGTTTGGCACACCTACAGTCATTGTTGAAAAATTAAAAGCACTTCAAAAGCTAAAGTTGGGCATTCTTTGGAAAGTACATGTGTTTCTTTATGTCAAAAATTTTTATGTGATCATAACTTTAATTTCACAAACAGTATAATTATGCAAATTTTACCCCTTGCTTACAGCATAGATTTAATATTATGTGTTGGAGTCAATGGAACATTATCTGAAGGCAGCACAGAGCTAACAAAGACATTGTGAAGAATCTCAGCAAGTATTATAACACATGATTTTTTTCACACTTGCGTCATTATTTGAAGAAATACTGCAGAAAAAGAGTCCAGAAATGGGAATTTTGAGGCAAAACAACAAGAAAATCCCACCAGATATGGAAGCTTCCAAATACAGAGAAGTTTTATTTTCACCATATTCTTCTGAAGGCAGTTTGGCAAATGTGGGTTATGTGCCCAAAAAGAACAAAAGTGTCAACCTGTTCCAGTTCTCTGTGTCACTGTGCTACAGTAGATGAACGTAAAAACATGTCAGATATATTTTATTCAAAAATAAAACTGAAATAGGATTTTATTCTCTTGGACAGAAAGTATGTACATAGTACTCTAAGAGAAAATCGTCATGACAGTTTTTTTTAACTTATGTATTAATGTAATGGACGTAGAACTCATATTTTCACAGCAACATTCCAACTACCAGGAAGGCAGAAGTTTCTTCAACGATTTAAGACAAGAAATGATATTTCTTCATATGAAGAAGAGTACCGACAACCCATACCTCCAAAAGAATGTTCTATGAACTGTGGCATGTTGTGGAGTTATTCACCAACAGCCAAAGAGTGTGGAAAATAGAAGATCACCAAAAAGAAAATATTTTGTGGGTCCACATTGATTAGACAGAAAAAGTTGTCAAAGATGCAGGAAACACTCAAAAATTATTTGCAAAAACATAGTGTATTATTTATGGTTTTCTACTCATGAGAAGATCTCTGGTTTGGGCCCAGTAAAACTGAGATTTTGTTGTTTAATCTCAGAAAAATTATGACCTAAATTATGATAATATAATTAGTATACCAAAATAAAGGTCACTGTATCATAATAAATACTTTCTTGTTCACTATCTGTTATCAAACTAATCATAATTTGATAATATTGTTTTAATAAATAGTGTTTTGAATTTTTTTCGAGTTAGGGGGCCTACAGACCCCTCGCAAGTATTCTTGTGAGTCCAGGCACTCAGGAATCCAAGGGTTAATCACATTTGGCATTGTGCTGCACAATCACTTCAAGCTAAATAAATTGACAAGAGCAGTGATGGGAATAACTGAGTTACAGAAGGATTTAGCAACAAGGGTCACTGACAGTAATAAGTCGTAAATGGAAT
Organism: Schistocerca serialis cubense; assembly: GCF_023864345.2. Classification (NCBI taxonomy): domain Eukaryota; kingdom Metazoa; phylum Arthropoda; class Insecta; order Orthoptera; family Acrididae; genus Schistocerca; species Schistocerca serialis. The sequence continues at coordinate 760,379,945 of NC_064639.1, forward strand.
GAGCACGAGCTTTGTCTGAACAGAGCCTTCAAATTGGAGCAATAGAAGAAGTCTTATCAAATAAATTCAGAAACCACACACAACACTCGGATAATAAATTCCAGAAACAAAAATAAAAATTAGTGGAAAACTTCTAAAAATTGGAAACCTCATTGGAAACAGAATTCAGTACGTGGAGTCAACAAAAAAAAAGAGTTCATAGAAACGTTTGACAACAAATTTAAAAAGTGACATGGAGTGCAATACAAAAAATTATCAGAAAGAATAGAAGCAAAGCCACATATGATGAAGTTGAAAAGGCTTTTAACGATGAAAAATTGCAAACTGTAGTAGAAGTGATCAGACCACAAATCATTTCACAAGAGAGCAGCCATGAGAAACACAAATGTGAGATTATGGGAAAAAACATATAAGCTCTATCAAACCATTGATCATAAATAAAAAACGCTAACAGAAGCAGTAATTTCTCATATGTAAGCTCTTAAATAAGACGTGAAGGAGAGTAAAGCTCACCTGAAAGCAGTTTGTGTACAAAGACAAAATGTTGATGTTTTAACATTGCAAGATTTGCAAGCAAAACTCAATCAATTTACATCATAAGTCAGAAGCATCAGAAGTATTGGGAATTTTGCAAGATTTACCAGTGGCATAGGGGCAAAAGCGATGATGATTATATAAGTAATAGATGATAGTACGATTTGGCAGAGGTATTTGTCTGCATTTATATCCAGAAAATGTGACATGCAACCAATGGTATTTACAAAGCCTTTCATCAGTAGATCACGATAGATTTGGACTGAAAATCAGAAGATCACTTTGTTGGAGGCTATGTGCAAAGTGAACCTTGTAATGTCGCAGACTACTGAAACTATCGATACCATCGGCTGGCGAGCCATGCGGTGCCATGAATTGACATTAAGGAACAATTATATTAATATAAAATTACAGTGAACTTAAACTGAAATATTATCATTTTATTATAAAAACTAATAATTTGCAGGACAATCGTATTATGTATTGCTGCAGAACTATTTGAGAACTCTATTCAATTTTCGTACTGTTTTCATAAGTGTATACATGTGATGTATAAAATACCTATGCTCAATTCATGTTGGGAAACCTGTGTACTTTTTAAGGTCTTTGATTGTTAATGCAGAAACAGTTTGCCGGGTCAGGCTAAGGGACAGTCGCGTTTTGATGAGTCTAAGAGACAGTGAGTCTTGAGAAGTCATGAGAAAAGGACGATTTTGAGACAACGACTTTTGTTGGAAAAGCTTATATTGGTGAAATACTGATTGTTATGAAGATGATATTACGAAAATATATGCAATCTTTAAACAGTATCAGTTCTTACATAGCATATTACAAACCCAAGGACCCATTGTAGTAACAATTACAGCAAATCCAGTAGTTAACCCTACACAACGAGCAAGCAACAACGAGTATTCAGGGTAAGGCAATTAAATTATTCCGTATTCCTACTGTGAAGTTACGTTCTCCTGTGAAATACTTAAGTCTCTTATGCTCAATTAAAGGAGTGAAGAGACTCACGGGGACTTGTGGTCCACTATTGAAACCAGGAAGACCACACAGGTTTTTAAACACGTGTCATAATTTGTTATAAAATAATTGACGATATTTAATATTTGCTCCCCGGACGAGAGAGGTAACAATACAACCTCCATTGTCGGCAACAGAAGTCACCTACACATGTCAGGCAAATCAAGAATTTGAGAGTGTAATTTTGTCACAATATTGGTCACATAGAGTTCAAGAGAAATTGTGCAAGGTTTCCTGTCCAGAGCTATGCTATGTAAGGTGAGGAACACTCTGCAGATATTTCGAAAAGTATCTAAACAAAACTAAGTACTGGGATCAGGACATGCAACAAGCCAAAATTTTAAGGATTTTGAAGATAAAACTTTCACTCTACATTAGAGAAAAATGATTAACGGCACCATACTACGATTTAGAGGAATTTTTTAGATTAATTGAGAGCACTGACATTTCGTTTCAGAAGACAATCTAAGAGCTGTAATCAGACAAACTCCTAGCATGACACGGAAAGTAGGAAGAAAAGAAGAAAACAACAGAAGTACGAGATCCACAAGATCAAATGGGAGAGATGTACGACATGAGAACTATGCAGGAGACAGAAGAAAAACAAATGGCTGTATGTATAACGTATATACCATAGAAGGCACTGGCAGCTGCACCACAGTTTCAGGTACCAACCAGACTATCACAACGACATTAACTGGAGAGACATTCAACAACACCTTATGAACAATAGTAACGATTGAAATGACACACCCAAAGAGATTAACAGAGATTGGAACCTGAACAAGGAGGATGATTAGGAAAAGTAGGGATGGTCAGTCATAGCCTCAAATCGCTGGCTTAAGTTATGGGAAAGTGCAATACAAAAGATGTAAGGCTATTACATGAAAACAGAGGGGAACACACTGAAGAAAGCGTTCAGGAATAACACAACGAAATGTAGCACTCAAGAAACCAAGTAAACAGCAGCCAGTGTGAACATAAACGAAATAATGGTTGTACCAACTGTGTACATAGGTGTGCATCTGAGTTTGCTTTCTGTAGAGTTATTTTTCAGGTTATATGAAAACAATACAATTTTAACATTACCAGTTAGTGGCATAAAACTTATAGGAGCTGCTGGACACAGAACCAAGTTTATTAAGCCAAAACGCATTTAAATTTAGAGTTGAATGGAAAGAAAGCGAAACATTCGATTTTGGCGACTGAAAGTTTGGTAGCTGACTCTATTTTAGAGTTTCATTTATTACAGGAGAAAGACACAAGGATGGCTTATCTGCTGCCAAGTTAATGATATGTATTAATGAGATTTTATTGAGGTTGACTTGCTAAGATCCAACACCACTCACAGAATTTTCTATGCACAAATAAATATACATGTAGTAAGTACTGAGAACAGGGTGCTATGAACAGCGTACATACAAGCAAGATATGTAGGATGCAATGTATGATTATACCGATGTTTTTGAAAATGATGTGTAATAATTAAAGACTTTGAATGCGATCTTGATGTAAAACAGAATGAACCTTTTTGCCTTCCCACATATCCTTTACTTTTGGCCAAACAATCAGAAGTAATCAGAGAAAGTGTACTGAAATCAGACTGACAAATACAGAAAATTATGAGACCATACTTTAATCCATTTTTAGTTTATCAAAACAATAAAGAATAATTCCATTAGTTTTGTATGGAAGAGCCATCAACGAAATTTTAGTACCATCAATGATGCATCCAGAAAATTTGGAAAAATCATATACAGAGATTTCATGGAGCATATAGTGCTTGTTAAATACAGATTTACGATAATCTTTACATCAAACCCTATGATGAAAGAAGTGTGAAAGTACACAAAATTGATAAATTCTACAGATGTTATCAGCTTTTAAGTTCTATGGTTGGGGCTGAATATTTGTTCAGGTACATTCACTGTGGCCTTGGAGAAAGTATTGGGACCATAATTATTAAACTAAGTGCACATTTATGTTACCAATTTGTTAACAGCTATGTCAGCATGGCAAGTTATGTCAGCAAGGAACATCTGGAATGGATAAAAGAGCTGGAGACAGTCAATCTTAAAAAGTGAGAATTCAGAAGTAAGGAGATTTAATTTTTTGGTTATATTGGTTCAAATGGCTCTGAGCACTATGGGACTTAACTTCTGTGGTCATCAGTCCCCTAGAACTTAGAACTACTTAAACCTAACTAACCTAAGGACATCACACACATCCATGCCTGAGGCAGGATTCGAACCTGTGACCATATCGGTAGTGCGGTTCCAGATTGTTACCCCTAGAACCACTCGTCCACTCCAGTCGGCTTGGTTATATTATTTCATCATACGAAACAACACCGGATCAAAGCAAAACTACAGCAGAATTAAATTTTTCTGTGCCATCTAACAAAAACAGTTAAAAATCACTGATGGGATTGTGTAACTTTTACTTAACGATTGTTCCATAGCACAAACTGAGTAGTGTAACTTTATACTAGCTGTTGAAGAAACATACTATGTGGGAATGTACAGTGGAAAGCCATTCAGATTGACATAAATAAAAAAGTACTGTGTCAGTCCTAGATTTTATACCATCCAGATTTAAGAATTTATTGATTTTTTGTATGTTGAACTTGCAGCTTGTTTGTTTCAGATTCAAACTATTAATGGAAACCGAAATTTTGCATCATAGGATTTGGAAGCAGAGTGCTAAGTCATCTTCTGTCTTAGAACTTGAAGCTTTAGTCATAGCATGAGCATTCCAGAGACTTTATTCTTATTTGGTAGGTCACCATACCTAAATATACAGTGACCATAAAGCATTAATAATCCCTATTCAGTTGTAAACTACTCCATGCATGTTTACCACATTGAGCAGTATACCTAAAGGAATGTAGTTTTGGAATAACTTATATTAAAGGACAACAGAACATAGCAACAGACAAATTACAACATTTACTAGAATGATTAGACGAATTACCTTCATGGAAACAAAATACTGGACACATATAAGTTTCATTGAGAAATACAGGACATGCCGTAAATACTTTCTGGATACGTGTAAAAATAGAAAACAAATGGAAGACACGGATCTCACCCGATCAAAGTAAAAGAAATTTTGGAAACTGACCTAAATTGCCCACTTACCACTTGGTATATTGTCGACTGAGAAGTATGATTTTACAGAAGGCTTGACATGGCTTATTACTTTATTTGCATTCATCTGGAACCTGAAAAGCAACTAATGTGACACACACACTATGTGTGGGGTTCTTTGGCGCCATAAAATTTGCTAATAAATTTAAGCATGTACTGTTACTTTCTACAACTTGAGAATAAAAGTATAGAACGTTTTGAGATCTTGTCTACTAGAAAAACACAAAATCACGTAATAAATGCAGAAAAAGAGAGTCACAGTTGACTATTATAAATAGTTATTAGAAATAGCTGATGTGAATATTTGTGGTGCCTTACGAAATGGATCATGGCATGTGAAATATATTGCGTTGCATGATGTGTTCACAAAGTATCTGAAACTACATGCAGTAAATAGTAAGAGAATCATGGTGATTACCTTTAGGGGATTGGAAAATCAGATGCAGTGTTAACAGATAATGGAAGTCACTTTACTTTTAAAGGCTGTAGCAATTTTCAGTAGGTTCAGGGATTAAGGATGTACCTATATCAAACTTCCATCCAGAAACCAACTCAGCAAAATTATTGTTTCATTAACTGAACCGATTTACGAGGTTATGTTGCTCTAAATGGCAAGGAAAATGCTTTGACCATACAAACCAGTTTCAGATCATGAACAGTCTTGCACACTCAACTACAGATTTCATGCCTCCTGATTTAATGTCTGGAAACAAGAAACGTAACAAATGGTTTCAGCATTTATCTCAATATGACTGAACTAAGACCTGGGATACAAGTGAGAGTTTTTTATTCTGAGACAGTCTGATGCTCTCTGATAGTACTTGAGGAATTCTTTACACTAGAGGTCAATTTTCACGGATAGTTGCTGCCTGACAAGCAGATGTCAGAAGAGTTTACACACAGTAGGCTGAGAGTGTCTGTGAGAGCTGAGAGATCTGTGAGATTTTTCTGTCATTGGTCGGTAAGTGAAGGAAGAGGTTGTGATGGAAGAGCATTGTGTTGTAGTTGCACTTTTAATACTTTTAGCGATAAATAAAAAACGTAAACGACATGACAGTGTTGGATAAGGGAGCAGATTAGGTGGTGGAATGATTTTGCAGCATGCAAGAATGTCTTTGTAGAGCTTGTGATGGAAAATGATGGAATGATGGCGATAGAGATGGAATAAATACTCTTCATAATTGAAACCAAAATTGCCCGTCTAGATACTAGTATGTGTAAATCCATTAGTCCTAAAGAAAGGGTCCTTGTGACACCAGTACTTTTGGCATAAGATACATTTCTCCCCTAATATTTGATTAAATAACAATTACGATGTAATAACATTACTCTAATTTCATCTTGACACTCACAGATGTTCAAAAACCAAATAGGGACGATATGTGACAAATGTAGCAATTCCCATTTATTTCAACATTTTTACTTGTGCTGACTTAAGGAACCATTCGTAAATTCCTGAAAGGTTATTCTTCAGCACCAGTATAATAATATGACCAATAAATACCGTGTCACACAAAATTATAGACATTGTACAGCTGTGTTGCTTGAAGTTATATAGCAATTTTAAAAGTTCAAAAACGATTAGTTTCAGAAATAACTTCACTTTTTCCTCTATGTTAATTAATCTATGCTATAAAATTACTTTTATGATTCTTTGAGGTGTAGATATTCTAGTAAACTTCTTCCGTGGAGATGTTATAAACTGTAGCCATTTTGGCCAGCAAATTTTGCTTCTTATCTCAGTTTCTGTAATCCAGTAACTGTACATTTCATAACGTTAACCTTTCCTCCTACAAACTAATTAAATGCACAGCTTCATCCTGGATCCACTACCTGACAGCTTTCATCATTACTCTTTCTGCCATTACATCACTGACATTCACTCACAGTGTGTATCCATCGTGACAGTAGTTTCAACTTGCTGCAAATGTGGATATACATTTATAGAGCAACTCGTTGCAGTGGTGATGTGATGCTAGTTTTTAATTCATATTTTCTCATTAACATTAGATCGAGTTTGTTTGGTAACGAATTTTTAATTTTCATTTGTTGATTGTATATAATATGTCTATGACATTTTAGATGTTATTTGCTGCGTAGCATTGTTTAAGTCTAGAACTTTAGAAATAGGCTAATTCTCGTGTTGTTTGTTTAGGAGGCAGAATGGGCGATTTCTCCTCCAAAAACATGCCACGGCCATGTTTTATGGCTCAAAATCCGCAGTGTCATGGGTACTTTTATTTAATGTGTGAATGAGTACTCAAAATATGTGTCAGTGTACAAACTGTGAAATACGGCCTGAATCTGGATCGTAATATGGCCTCTGAGCACTCACTGACTACTCGCAGCTCTCCTGACAATTCTGGTGTAGTTTTCCTTGTCTGAGAGCTACAGCGAGCAGTAATCAGGAGATAGAGGTTTCTGTCTACATGAGAGATCCAAACTCACAGACAGCGAATATCCGAGATCTTGCCCCACTCTCGGACACAGACGGCGAGCTGACTCTCGTTGCTGTCGACAAGACGCATACCACTCGCAAAAGCACTCTTAGAGTTAAAAACTCTAACTTGTATACCTCGCTTAATGTTATATCAGAAGATATAGTGAGACGGGCAGTTAACAAACCGAGAAAAAGAAAAAAAAGAAGTAATCTGACATAAATATAACTCACAAATGAGAGTATAACTTGGGGAACATAGTCCTTGTTCAAAATCATATCATGTCATCACTGATGCCTATATATATGAAGAAATGGGAAATGTTATATACTTGACCATACAGAATTTCAGGATGCATATAAGGGTTATAGATTCGCCAGGATTTAAAGTAGTTTTCCACTTAGACAAAGAGAGGACGAATGTTAACCAGCAAGCATAAGAAACGATTTAATATGCAGACACCATTTCGTGACAATTTTAAATGGAGGGTATTTTGATAACTGGATGCTTAAGATATCGGTGGAGGTCGAACCTGTATTATTAGGTTAGTGACACTGTCAAGTTCAGCAAACAACTGTTAGCAAATGTTTTGTGTACGTCTCTTTGTTTTGTGCTGTACATTGTTTGGTTTCTTTACTTATTCTGAAATGAGTGAAGAGGGTCCGAGTAAAATCCTCACAACACCGGAAGGTATTAACGATTCCTGTGAGTTTTATGTAAGTTTTGCTTTCGCAAGAGTATAGAGCATGGACATAGGCGGCCAGCCTTGTGAGAGGGAGGCAGAGCTAATTCTCCCACTCTGCTCATCACCCCATGGGCGGCCCAAGTTTTGGCCTGTTTAGGCCACAGCTGACTGCCTTAACAAAGTGTCCTAATTACACTGAAGAGTCAAAGTAACTGGTACACCTGCCTAATATCGTGTAGGGCATCCACGAGCACGCAGAAATGCTGCAACACGACGTGGCACAAACTCGACTAATGTCTGAAGTATTACTGGAGGAAATTGACACAATGAATCCTGCAGGCCTGCTCATAAATCTGTAAGAGCACAAGGGGGGCGGGGGGGGGGGGGTGGAGATCTCTTCTGAACAGCACGTTGCAAAGCATCCCAGATATTTTCAATAATGTGCATGTCTGGGGAATTTGGTGGCCAGTGGAAGTATTTAACTCAGAAGAGTGATCCTGGAGACACTCTGTAGCAATTCTGGACGTGTGGGGTGTCGTGTCACATTGCCCTGCACTAATTGACCAAGACCATCGGAATGCACAGTGGACATGAATGGATGATGGTTAAAGTGATCGCTGTAGAAAAACTCTTCTGATACCAGTATTGTTCGCCCCTGTTCTGATCACAACCGAAGTAGAATCTTCCTACGCGTCAGTCTGGGCCTGAAACTGGTTGCCAAATAAATTAAGGTTGGAAACTAGACAGCTGAATCCTGAATTGATGCAGGTGATAAGGCAGGATGCTTACATCTATGTCACCTGTCAGAGCCATATCTATACGTATCAGGTGTCCCATACCACTCCAACTGCACACGCCCCACACCATTACAGAGCCTCCACCAGCTTGAACAGTTCCCTGCTAACATGCAGGGTCTATGGATTCATGAGGTTGTCTCCATACCTGTCACATCCATTCGCTCGATACAATTGGAAACCAGACTCGTATGACCAGGCAGTATGTTTACAGTCATCAGCAGTCCAATGTTAGTGATAACAGGCCCAGGCAAGGCGTAAAGCTTTGCATTGTGCAGTCATTCGGGGTACGCGAGTGGACCTTCGGTTGCAAAAGCCCATATTGATGATGTTTTGATGAATCGTTCGCACGCTGACAGTTCTTGATGGCCCAGCATTAAAATCTGCAGCAATTTGCGGAAGGGTTGCACTTTTGTCATATTAAACAATTCTCTTCATTCGTCGTTGGTCCCGTTCTTGCAGGATCTTTTTCCAGCTGCAGCGATGTTGGAGATTTGATGTTTTACGGGATTCCTGATATTCACGGAACACTCGTGAAATCGTCGTACGGGAAAATCCTCACTTCATCACTGCCTCGGAGGTGCTGTGTCCCGTCGCTCGTGCGCCGACTACAATATCATGTTCAGACTCACTTAAATCTTGATGGCCTGCCATTATAGCAGCAGTAATCGGTCTAACAACTGCGCCAGGCACTTGTTGTGTTATGTAGACGCTACTGACCGCCGCATCGCATCCTACCTGTTTACATATATCGGCATTTCAGTATGATACTGACATTCAAATGATTTAACGTGTTGCATTTGCGCAAGAGACTCATCAGTGAGCATAAAGAGACTTTCTGGTCTGATTAAAGTATATGTTTAGGTAATACGTTGAAGGAACTTGTAGCTGAGACTTCTGTTTATGAGGAATGTATGATGTTGTTAATGGTATGAAGAACCTTCGTACCAGAGATTTAAAATGTAGTAGTATGCAGACGAATATTTTAAACTCATGTAAGTAGTCAGGAAAGTATACTTTCAAATGTTATTTAGTGGGTAATATTAGTCACAATAGTGAATTCCGAATTTGTGAGACAGAAAAGAACACATTATTTGTGGCATGTGTGTTAGCTGAGGTGCTTATAGTATCCAGTCCCCACAAAATTATTGAGAATTACATAAAAGTGAACTAATGTGAGTTTAAAATGGTAGTAAGAAGAAGAGTGGCAGGAACTTACTGTAAGCAACCAGCAATGGCAAAAGACAGTAGGAACTACATTGATGTGTTGTTGTTGTGGTCTTCAGTCCTGAGGCTGGTGCGATGCAGCTCTCCATGCTACTCTATCCTTGCAAGCCTCTTCATCTCCCAGTACCTACTGCAACCTACATCCTTCTCAATCTGCTTAGTGTATTCATCTCTTGGTCTCCCACTACGATTTTTACCCTCCACGCTGCCCTCCAATACTAAATTGGTGATCCCTTGATGCCTCAGAACATGTCCTATCAACCGATCCCTTCTTTTAGTCAAGTTGTGCCACCAACTTCTCTTCTCCCCAATCCTATTCAATACCTTCTCATTAGTTATGTGATCTACCCATCTAATCTTCAGCATTCTTCTGTAGCTTCTATTCTCTTCTTGTCCAAACCATTTATCGTCCATGTTTCACGTCCACACATGGCTACAAAACATACAAATACTTTCAGAAACGACTTCCTGACACTTAAATCTATACCCGATGTTAACAAATTTCTCTTCTTCAGAAACGCTTTCCTTGCCATTGCCAGTCTACATTTTATATCCTCTCTACTTCGACCATCGTCAGTTATTTTGCTCCCCAAACAGCAAAACTCCTTAACTACTTTAAGCCTTTCATTTCCTAATCTAATTCCCTCAGCATCACCCGACCTAATTTGACTACAATCCTTTATCCTCGTTTTGCTTTTGTTGATGTTCATATTATATCCTCCTTTCAAGACACTATCCATTCCATTCAACTGCTCTTCCAAGTCCTTTGCTGTCTCTGACAGAATTACAATGTCATCGGCGGACCTCAAAGTTTTTATTTCTTCTCCATGGATTTTAATACCTACTCTGAATTTTTCTTTTGTTTCCTTTACTGCTTGCTCAATATACAGATGGAACAACATTGGGGAGAGGCTAAAACCCTGTCTTACTGCCTTCCCAACCACTGCTTCCCTTTCATGTCCCTCAACTCTTATAACTGCCATCTGGTTTCTGTACAAATTGTAAATAGCTTTTCGCTCCCTGTATTTTACCCCTGCCACCTTCAGAATTTGAAAGAGAGTATTCCAGTCAACATTGTCAAAAGCTTTCTCTAAATCTACATATGCTAGAAACATAGGTTTGCCTTTCCTTAATCTAGCTTCTAAGATAAGTCATAGGGTCAATATTGCCTCACGTGTTCCAGTATCTCTACAGAATCCAAACTGATCTTCCCTGAGGTCGGCTTCTACTAGTTTTTCCATCGTCTGTACATAATTCGCGTTAGTATTTTGCAGGCGTGACTTATCAAACTGATAGTTCGGTAATTTTCACATCTGTCAACACCTGCTTTCTTTGGGATTGGAATTATTATACTCTTAATCAAAATATCCACGGGTGTACTGCCGGTCTACAGTGTCCAATGGGCACAATATTTCGGCGCTCATATATGTCGCCATCATCAGGTGAACTGACGGACTGACCTCCTGTGAACGCGCCGGTACGGAGATCCGTAGGCTATGGCTGCTCAGGGGGAACTGGGTTCCGTCTCTCCACGCATATTAGACGTATTCGGACGTTGAGTAGTCTTGTGGTGGAGGTTCGTTGTCCCTTGACATTTCCTCCAAACTAATATATTAAATTTTTGCGTGTGACATGCACCTTACTTTTTGTTTTACCCTTCCTTTTTATGCTGAATTTTGTGAACCGCTATTTTGTGTTTATGTTTAATTTGATTTTTAATTTAGGATGCACTTTGGCCTCCTGTATTTTAGATTGTTGGTGCAGTAATTCCCTAAGTTATTTATCAGTTGGTTTTCAGAGTGGCTCGCGGTTTGGTAGAATGCTACCGCGAGTTCTCTGAACCTATCTTTTAACATCTTTACTTCCGTTGCCTCGTGGGTGTCGGTAGTGGGGAAGCGCGTCCTAACGTGAATTGCCCATCTGAGTGCCCGATTTTGGACTCTCTGCAGCCTTTGCAGGTGCGTTTTGGCTGCATAGCCCCAGACTGTGCAGGCATACTCGATGATAGGGCGGACAAGCGTACAGTACAGCCTCACTCCTGTAGTTGCCGCCAAGCTGCTTTCGGTGTTTAGAAGGGGGTAAATGTCGTTGAGTCTGGCGCTGGCCTTCCTTCTGATGTCGTCGATATGTGTGCGCCATGTCAGTCTTTTGTCAAGGGTGACACCCAGGTATCTGGCCGTAGCCCTCCATGGGATGTCGCGTCTGTGTACTCGTAGTTGTCTGTTTTGTCGTGGGCCGTGGGCAGGATTGCGTTTGCCTCTCCTTTGGGTGAGTATTATAGCTTGTGTTTTCTCCCCATTTATTGTAATCCGCCATTTCCTGGCCCAGGCTTCCATCTGGTGTAGTAGATTTTGGAGTCTTGTCACTATCCTCCTATTTGTACTAACGGCGAAGAATGCTGTGTCATCAGCGTATTAGGCTGTCTGGGTCTGTGGGGCAGACGGTGTGTCGGCCTTGTATAGGTTGTACAGTATTGGGCCTAACACTGAGCCCTGTGGTACTCCAGCTCTGATGGTGCGCTTTGAGGACCTCGCAGTGTCCACTTTGACGCAAAATGTGCGGTTGGCTAGGTAGCTCTTCAGGAGTTTAACGACATGGCCAGGGAATCCTAACGTGTATATTTTGTACAGTAGTCCAGTGTGCCACACACTGTCGAAAGCCTTGGCTACGTCTAGCAGCACTAGTCCACAGTAGCCTTTCCGGTTAAAGGCTTCTGATGCGGCTCCGACCACTCGCATGAGTTGTTGGGGTGCTGAGTGTTGGTTGCGAAATCCGAAGTGGAAGTTGGGGAGCATGTTCTCTCTCCTTATGTGCCTGTCTATGTGCACTAAGAGAAGGCGCTCGTACAGCTTACTCAGTGTTGGGAGTAGGCTTATGGGGCGATGGTGCTGGGGAAAGATGGGATCTTTTCCAAGCTTAGCGATCGCGACCACTTCCGTGTGTTTCCACTGTTTAGGGAATTTTAGTGATCGCGTGATTTCGTTGAACGTTTCTGTCAGTTTTTCTATCGCTAGCTAGGGCAGGTGCTTAAGCAGTTTATTGGTGAGAAGATCGTGACCTGGGGTTTCTTGTTGGGCAGCGATTTGATGGCTTTCGCTACCTCCTCCGTTGAGAAGACAGGTGGATCGTCATCGACGTCGTCATCCGCTGCCAGAAATGCGGTTAGTTGTATGCTGACCATTCTTTCATGTTCGTGATCCTGCGCCTCTGCTGGTGTGAATTGTTTCTCGAAGACGTCGGCGAGTGCGTTGGCTTTATCTTGGGCGCTGAACACTAGTCCTCTCTCGCCATGCAGAGGCGGCATTCTTGCGCGTCTTTTAGTGAACTGCTTGGTGGCTTGCCAGAGACTGTTATCCTGCACTTTGAGAGCTGTAAGGCGGTTTGACCATTGCTGGTTTCTGTGCTCAGTGAGCGCTACCTTAAGTTCTCTCTGTAACCTATTAAGCAGCTTCCTGGTGTCCGGATTTCGCGTAAGTTTCCATTCCTTCGCGGTCCTGTTTTTGTGCCTAATCTGGGCAAGTAGCTGGGGTGGCAGTCGCTGTGTGTGGGGAGGGGGCGGAGGCGGTTCAGGTGTTACGCCCTGTGCTGCTTGCAGGACCGTGTCAGTGAAAGTACTCAGCGTTTGTTCTGTATCCTCTGTCGGGAGCGGGGTGTTAGTAAGCTCTTCCATTACTTGTGTTTTGAATCTTTCCCAGTCGATGCGTACGTACGAGATTGAACGCTAGTTGCGCGGCAGCCAGCCGCCCATGTCAATCTCGAATGTGACAGGATTGTGATCGGACGACATTCTATTCAGTGAATGCGACGTCACAAATCCTGCGAGACCTTTGGTGATTGCTACGTCGATTCAAATGGTTCAAATGGCTCTGAGCACTATGGGACTCAACTGCTGTGGTCATAAGTCCCCTAGAACTTAGAACTACTTAAACCTAACTAACCTAAGGACATCACACACATCCATGCCCGAGGCAGGATTCGAACCTGCGACGGTAGCGGTCGTGCGGTTCTAGACTGTAGCGCCTTTAACCGCTACATCGATTACATCCGGTTTGTTTCCGTTTCTGGGAAAGTGTGTGGGCTCCTCGGGGGCCCACACGTGCATGTGGTGGATGCGTGCGATGCTTTTTAATTGTCGGCCAGCTTGGTTCGTCCTCCTGTAGTTTCGGTCGGAGTGCTTGGAGTTAAGGTCTCCTCCAAGTATCAGCTTGCCTCCAATTTGTCCTAATTTGACGATGTCGTCTTCAACTAACCTGTGGTTTTTGGGTTGTCGATATGCTGACACCACAGTTACCGGTCCTGTGGATGTCTGTACCTCTAGTGCTACTGTTTCCAACTGCGTCATTTCTGGTGTGTCAATCTGGTGGTGCGGAACCCCCTTTTTATATAGGTTGCTACCCCGCCCCCTGCAGTTGGTCGGTCTCGTCTGTAGCAGAGGTAGTTTAGTGCAGAAACTATGATAGCCGGTTTCAGGTTGGTCTCCTGCACCATGCATATGTCTATTTCTTCTTCCGCCAGGAATTGTCTAAATTCTAGACCCTGAGGGAAGAGGCTCATGGCGTTAAACGTGCATAGTTTAAAACCCTGAATTGCTGACCTAGCCATGTTGCGGTGTTATACCACTTGTTGCCGCAGTGGACTGCGAGGGCCTAACTGCCAATGAGATTTCGGCGGAGAGCTTGTCAAATTTCTTTGTCATGGTCTGCATCAGCTTGTCCATGAGCTTGATGATTTCCGTCAGGCTTGGGAGAAGTGGTGCATGGGTGTGTTTTGTGTGCTGCTTGTTTGTGTTGTTGTTGCTGCTGAGTCCGTCGCGGCGACGGCCGATTTAAATACCCTCCGCCCGGGGCGCACTCCCTCCGCTGTCCGCGCCCCGCGCCACGGTCGCGCGGTGGAACAGATTGCGACGGCGTCTGAGATGACGTCGGTGTGATGGCTATGTCCGCCGTGGTCGTCACAACTATACGTTTGCTCGATTTACTCTTGATTAACCCAATCTCTGGTTCCGAAGCCTTGCTAAGATTATAGCCACAGTCACTGTTTATGAGGTCGTCATTGGTGCGAATTTCGATGGCCTCTCTAACAACGCTGTCCCAGTATCTCGACGTCTGTGCCAGAATCCTCGTGCATTCATACTCCATAGCGTGATTTTCCGACAGACAATGTTCAGCGACCGTCGACTTGCTCCGATACATCAGTCGAGTGTGCCTCTGGTGTTCACGGCATCGATCCTCGACGGTACGCATCGTCTGACCAATATACGACTTGCCACATTGAAACGGAATCTGGTACACGCCGGCCTTCCTCAAACCGAGGTCATCTTTGGCGCTCCCCACCAGTGCACGAGTTTTATTCGGAGGACAACACACAGTTCCGACCCGGTGTTTCTTCAAAATGCGTGTGATTTTCCCCGAAAGTGCGCCTGTATATGGAATAAACGCAGTGCCTACCTCCTCGCTCGTGATTTCATCCATCTCAACAGGTTGTGCTGTAGTGGTTGGGCGGAGAGCACGTTGAATCTGCCACTCTGAGTACCCATGTTTTCGAAATACAGTTCTCAGATGTTCCAATTCCTGGGGTAGACTCTCTGCATCAGAGATAGTGCGCGCCCTATGTACTAGAGTTTTAAGTACCCCATTCCTCTGTGAAGGGTGGTGGCAGCTGTCTGCGTGCAAATACAGATGAGTGTGCGTTGTCTTCCGATACACCCCATGACCTAGGGTGCCGTCAGCCCTTCTCTTGACCAAGACGTCAAGAAAAGGTAATTTACCCTCCGTTTCAGTCTCCATAGTGAATTTGATGTTGGGGTGTATGGAGTTTAGATGTGTCAGGAAGTCAAGGAGTTTATCCATACCGTGTGGCCAGATGACGAACGTGTCGTCCACGCAACGGAAAAAGCAAGTAGGTTTCCATTTGGATGACGACAGGGCTTCCTCCTCGAAGTTCTCCATGTACAAATTCGCTACCACTGGTGAGAGTTGGCTACCCATGGCGACTCCTTCCATTTGTTCGTAGTATTCTCCATTAAAAAGAAAATACGTGGAAGTCAAGACATGCCTAAAAAGTTCAGTGGTCTTCTCGTCAAACTTCTGACTAATCAATTCTAGCGACTCTCGCAGGGGTACCCTCGCAAACAAGGAAACGACGTCAAAACTCACCATGATATGTGACTCGTCCAACCTGAAGCTATCAAGGCGTAGATGTCGTTTGCTAAGTACTCTTGCCTTTCAAAGAGATGTCGTTCCGAGGATGTTGTTCCAAATTTTGCTAAGGTTATGCATCACATCGATTCTGCAGCAGCTAAGAGAATCAAGAAACGAGCCAGCCTCGCATTGGTACGTGAGAGAGTGCAATTCACCCGCTAGAGCCTTGAGTTTATCTCACAGGAATTACTCAAACTACATTTGCAACTTGGTAGTAATTTTACTTCTTTTTCCTGGGATTGGATTGATGGTGTCACCTGGGTTGCAGCTGATTCTGCCCATAAGAAGGCAACGGGACGTCAAACAGCTAAGTTCTCACGCCTCCTTGACAAACCATCTCTGCAGGTTCCGTGCAAGACTGTCATCAATTTGAGTGGCATGGTGATGAGTGATGAGGCGGTCCTGGTTTTGCAGAAAGGTCTTAACTTCGCTCCCACCCCCAAGTTCACTCCGGTCGCAGAAATTGTTAGTGCTGTTGAGCAGGTTGCAGCTCGACTTCCGCCTGAATCAGCTGAGGAAATACGTCGTGAAACTTGTCGTGCGTTGACGATGAAGTCAAATATCACCAGTAAAGAGAGGGTGGCCATTCGTGATCTGAGGGAGCGCTCTGAAATGGTTGTCTTACCGGCTGACAAAGGCAATGCTACAGCTGTTGTCTCCCATAAGGACTACACTGATAAGATGCAGAGCCTGCTAAATGACGACTCCTACCGGAAGATCAGCGTTGACCCTAGAAAGAAGGTGGAGAACAAGACGAGGTCGCTTCTCAAGGACGCAGATTTACCGGAGGGTGACGCTAAGAAATTGTTAACTCAAGGTCCGGTACCACCTACACTATATGGACTCCCGAAGGTTCACAAAGAGGGGGTATTATTACGCCCCATTGTAAGCAACATCAGGGCACCTACATATTTGTTGGCCAAATACCTGACGGGAATATTAAGTCCTTATGTGGGTAAATGCCCTCATCATATCCGTAATTCCGTGGATTTTGTTAAACGCCTTGATAGCTTCAGGTTGGATGAGTCACATATCATGGTGAGTTTTGACGTCGTTTCCTTGTTTGCGAGGGTACCCCTGCGAGAGTCGCTAGAATTGATTAGTCAGAAGTTTGACGAGAAGACCACTGAACTTTTTAGGCATGTCTTGACTTCCAAGTATTTTCTTTTTAATGGAGAATACTACGAACAAATGGAAGGAGTCGCCATGGGTACCCCCCCCCCCCCCAACTAGTGGTAGCGAATTTGTACATGGAGAACTTCGAGGAGGAAGCCCTGTCGTCATCCAAATGGAAACCTACTTGCTTTTTCCGTTGCGTGGACGACACGTTCGTCATCTGGCCACATGGTATGGATAAACTCCTTGACTTCCTGACACATCTAAACTCCATACACCCCAACATCAAATTCACTATGGAGACTGAAACGGAGGGTAAATTACCTTTTCTTGACGTCTTGGTCAAGAGAAGGGCTGACGGCACCCTAGGTCATGGGGTGTATCGGAAGACAACGCACACTCATCTGTATTTGCACGCAGACAGCTGCCACCACCCTTCACAGAGGAATGGGGTACTTAAAACTCTAGTACATAGGGCGCGCACTATCTCTGATGCAGAGAGTCTACCCCAGGAATTGGAACATCTGAGAACTGTATTTCGAAAACATGGGTACTCAGAGTGGCAGATTCAACGTGCTCTCCGCCCAACCACTACAGCACAACCTGTTGAGATGGATGAAATCACGAGCGAGGAGGTAGGCACTGCGTTTATTCCATATACAGGCGCACTTTCGGGGAAAATCACACGCATTTTGAAGAAACACCGGGTCGGAACTGTGTGTTGTCCTCCGAATAAAACTCGTGCACTGGTGGGGAGCGCCAAAGATGACCTCGGTTTGAGGAAGGCCGGCGTGTACCAGATTCCGTTTCAATGTGGCAAGTCGTATATTGGTCAGACGATGCGTACCGTCGAGGATCGATGCCGTGAACACCAGAGGCACACTCGACTGATGTATCGGAGCAAGTCGACGGTCGCTGAACATTGTCTGTCGGAAAATCACGCTATGGAGTATGAATGCACGAGGATTCTGGCACAGACGTCGAGATACTGGGACAGCGTTGTTAGAGAGGCCATCGAAATTCGCACCAATGACGACCTCATAAACAGTGACTGTGGCTATAATCTTAGCAAGGCTTCGGAACCAGAGATTGGGTTAATCAAGAGTAAATCGAGCAAACGTATAGTTGTGACGACCACGGCGGACATAGCCATCACACCGACGTCATCTCAGACGCAGTCGCAATCTGTTCCACCGCGCGACCGTGGCGCGGGCGCGGACGGCGGAGGGAGTGCGCCCCGGGCGGAGGGTATTTAAATCGGCCGCCGCCGCGACCGAACCCAGTTCCCCCTGAGCAGCCATAGCCTACGGATCTCCGTACCGGCACGTTCACAGGAGCTCAGTCCGTCAGTTCACCTGATGATGGCGACATGTATGATCGCCGAAATGTTGTGCCCGTTGCACACTGTAGACCGGCAGTACACACGTGGATATATTGATTATCAAATACGCCCGGAGAAACTCAAGAATCATATTATATTGTTCTTCAAGTCTGAGGGTATTTCTCCTGTCTCATACATCTTGCTCACCAGATGGTAGAGTTTTTTCAGGGCTGGCTCTCCCAACGCTGTCAGTAGTTCTAATGGAATGTTGTCTACTCCCGGGGCCTTGTTTCGACTCAGGTCTTTCAGTGCTCTGTCAAACTCTTCACGCAGTATCATATCTCCTATTTCATCTTCATCTACATTCTCTTCCATTTCTATAATATTGTCCACAAGAACATCGCCCTTGTACAGACCTTCTATATACTCCTTCCACCTTTATGCTTTCCCTTCTTTGCTTAGAACTGGCTTTACATCTGAGCTTTTGATATTCATACAAGAGGTTCTCTCTTCTCCAAAGGCCTCTTTAATTTTCCTGTAGGCAGTATCCATCTTACCCCTAGTGATATGCGCCTCTACATCCTTACATTTCTCCTCTAGCCATCCCTGCTTCCCCATTTTGCACTTTCAATCGATCTCATTTTTTGGACGTTTGTATTCCTTTTTGCCTGCTCCATTTACTGCATTTTTATATTTTCTCCTTTCATCAATTAAATTCAATATTTCTTCTGTTACCCAAGGATTTCTACTAGCCCAACCTACTTGATCCTCTGCTGCCTTCACTATTTCATTCCTCAAAGTTACCCATTCTTCTTCTACTGTATTTCTTTCCCCCATTCCTGTCAATTGTTCCCTTATGCTCTCCCTGAAACTCTGTACAACCTCTGGTTTAGTCAGTTTATCCAGGTCCCATCCCCTTAAATTCCCACTTTTTTTGCAGTTTCTTCAGTTTTACCCAACAGTTCATAACCAATAAATTGTGGTCAGAGTCCACATCTGCCCCTGGAAATGTCTTACAATTTAAAACCTGGTTCCTAAATCTCTGTCTTACCATTATATAATCTATCTGAAACCTGTCAGTATCTCCAGGCTTCTTCCATGTATACAACCTTCTTTTATGAATCTTGAACATGTACTGAAGCATAATCCTACTAAGATTGAACACAATGGATACTATAAGTAACAGTTATGAACTAAACAATGAAACATTTTAGACTGATTGATGAATGAAAATTAGTAGTGCTAGTGGAATATAGCACATTCTATACAAGTGCTGCATGAGTTAAAACATTTGTGGTGCATGGAACCAAAATCTTAAGCTAAAGAAGGAATTCGAACTGCCTCAGATATGCAAATGCAAGATGATTCACGAAAACAATTTTAAGGCAACAAATACAGCAACAGCTGCCTTTTAAGGTTACTTATGTCGATAATATTGTTAATAGTGGAATACATTAACTCAAATAACCTTCTAACAGACAATTATTAATGTGAACATTCTCTTTTATATAATTTATTTAAAGAAGTGGAAAACGCAGAGACGAATTTTTTAAAATATTGTATAAACAGAGACCTTCTTCTTCTTCTACCTCTTCTTCGTTTTTGTCAAATGTACAAAATTGTGTCAGCTAGGAATGAAACTGTATATATCTGTAATAAACAAATATACAGATAGCTTCCTTATATATAGTGAAAGAAAGTCACTATGAGTCAGCAGAAAATATGGACCACTTGATGTTCCTCAGGTTTGCTGTTAGACAGTGGATGCATACAGCACTTGGAACGAAGTGCAGATATCACTTCGCCATTTTCTAGAACTTGTATGATGTACCTCTGGTTGCTGAGTATGGATTACAAATGAATTTGTTTTTGAGTATCAAAGCTGATGAATGGTGCAATTCAGTCTGTACTTTTGAAGGTAAGAAGTAATAGTATCAAACTACTATTTATATTTAATTAGTCTAAAGTAGATTGCAATACAATAATGAAATCCTGTTCACTCAAGCCAGTTTCTGTTCCTGCCATGTTTCAATGTGCAGTATCTGTCAGATAGTACAGGCCATCTCAAAATCAGGCAGTATAAGACATATAAGTAAATCTTTTTTGTTTCTAGAGCACAGTGAAAAGTTTCAAGAACAAGCCTGGTGGTGAGGGTTGAGGGGAGTGGTCAGAGAATGAAATCAAGCAAATGGTTTCATCTGTTTTGGAAGGCAAAACACCCAAAAGGATAGCTGTCGACCGTTCTAAAACTCTTATGACTACACTGCAAAGGAGGTTAATAATTGTTACTTTTATGACACTTCTTATAGGATTTTTCAAACCAACATTGTTGCCAGGGAAAACTGGATCCAGTGTGATAGATGGGGAGGGGGGCGGATGCTGGCACAGCTTTTCAGTATAGCAAATGGGAGGGATGCTGACTCAGATTTTCAGGATAGCAAATGGGAAGTTGCAGTACAGTAAATGACCCAGAGATCACCAGTGTGTGTGTGTGTGTGTGTGTGTGTGTGTGTATGTGTGTAGTAAGTGACGTGTTATGAAACAATGTGTGTATAGTGTGTGCAGTGACTGACTGATAGTGAGATATGAGTGAACAATGTGGCATTACATTTTTTAATAAGTTATTTGTAAAAAAGTATTGTATACCAGGAGTAAAGCTAATGATTGTCTCTAACTAGAAGTCTATAAATATATGTGTATACGAATTAGCTTATTTTAAATTGATCTAAATTTGTGAATACTTTGACATGTCCTATATCCTTGTAAAAAGAGATCTACCGGTGAACAAAGCTACTACTACTACTACTACTAGATGTGAGGGCTATGCACATAAACTCTGTGTAGAATTTGTGGATTCATTGTATGACAATGATAACAGTATGCATTGCTTTCAATTTAGAAAATTAGACAAGTATCGTTTAGGTAACTTGCAACGTCACTATGGCTATGCCTCATTGTTCTCACAGCTTTAAAGGGCTATAGTTTTCGCCTGCAGCCGTTTGCGCTTTTCTACTGAAAGTTGGCAATAGTGCTGTGAGCTGTCAGGGATATTCTTATACTCCCTCCATTATAGCTGCCATTCACTACTTGTTGTACCTCTAAGAGCCATCAGGCGCATTTTTTATGGTGTTGTGGCAGCTACCTGCAGTTTCCTTTTTGCAATGGGTAGCTTGATTCAGACCAAGCAAATAATGTTCATCAAGTTTTTTGAGGGCTGCCCACCTGATTCCATCGACACTGGGAGTCAAATGAGAAACATGAGCAGTATTTGTTTTGAATTAGGCACCTACATATTGCAAAAAACGAAATTTCCTTAACACCAGAGAATATACGCCTAATGAGTCTAAGGAGTGACTGAGGTTACAAAGCATAATGGGGCTCTCTCTTCTAGTGATGGACTACAGAGTGATACAAGCTGGCACAGATGTGGGAGCATTGTGAGATGGACGAGAGTGGTGGTTCGAACCACCAAACACGCCGTGTATAGTCATTCCCTCATTATTGAGTCTGTCATCTGTTATTTCTAATAAATGTAGCCTTGTTCACCATGTGTTGCATTCATATAGATTATCCAAATTACTAAGTGGAAGTGAGGGTTAGGCGCTATTTTATTTTTATAATTTCATAGAGGCATTAATTTTTATTGTCCTCTGCAGTTAAATCCCGGAATGTCGTGAAGGAAGGTACATACATTTAGTAAAACCTCTGAATCACCACCATGGAACCCTCTTGGTTCTACAGGACACATTTTAAGAAGCTTTGGAATAAACAACACAGAATGTGGGTAGTGGCTGACTGCAGGAATATACTGTCACACTTTTGCCTCTCTTCAAACGATACAAGGGGTCAAACGATACGACGGCCTAATGTGTCATTTAAATCACAATGTGTGGAGAGTGTCGTTCAAGACAAAGGTAGTTCCATGATCTTTTTTTTAGAGGTACTTCTCGTACTATGGCTTGCGTCCAGTCATTCAGATTATCTTGAACATGAACCAGGTTATTTGTTGCAATATTCTCAGGACCGAGTGTTGTCCTTTCTTCCACATCCTCATGGTGAGTATGCTGTGGACACTTCAGTCTTCCAAAACGACAACAGCCTTGTTCACTGGGAAGCACATGTGCATTCCTAGTTCGATGAACACTTAAATATTCTACCTCACATTGACTTGTCCACTAAATCAATCGTAAACTCAAAGGCAATGTCTGGGATTATTTGATAGCAGTCAACTTCTCAATTTGATAGCTCTATTGGATCTAATGGGCAAAGTAGTGGTTTCAATTGACATGGCATGTCTGAAGAAGCTTATGTACGACCTTTCTCAATGAACTAAACCCATTATCAAGGCTGAATGTGATGTCTCCTGGATGTGACAAGTTTTTTGTTCGAAGTGCTTATATGCATGGCATTAGTAACTAGAGAGCATATACATTCTGAAGAAACTCAAAATGCATCCTGTCACATGAAGCCATCTGTTGTAAAAACTATGCAATGACCTGATTTATTATATTGGCTTTGCCAAAACAACAGAGTATACAGAAAGAGGCAGCTTGGAAGCATATGCATAAGGCCTGCAGAAGTGCCATTTTTCAGTGACAATCGCTGTTGAGGCAAATTAAATTACAATACAGATAACATGCACAATAAAGATGGTAGCTCAACACAACTTATGGTTAGGAAATTGCAAGAGTGAGGTGCCACAGTGAATATGGAATGAAAGTATAGCCTTTTTTCATGATAGGGTAAGCCATTTCCTAAGGATGCCATGTCTAAGGTCTGCTGAAGTCACAGCTGGTAACATGGCTGTTTAAGGATCAGGCCATCTACTTAAAAGCAGCAGTTATACGAACACTGCAGTAGTATGACGGGCCTGTGTGAATAATGAAACGAAGTGTGCATTGTCGCAGATCCTCTCTCCATCCCCCACTCCTCTATGCGAATTAGGTGTGACATAAATGGCGGGAAATTAAAAAATGGGAAATGAGGTGTTATCCTCTTCGTTGGTGGTGGTGGGGGGGGGGGGGGGGGGATGGGCGGCAGTCGTGCAGATCGCATGGTTCCCAGTTTTCTTCCACCATTCAAGAAGCTAATCGCTATAATTTAGGACCCAAGATGGCCACAATGATTATAATCAAGAGACCAGAACTCTGGCAGAATGCCTTTTTAAATGTGTTAACCCTATCTTTGATTTTAATCTGAATCTGTAACGTTTACATCTTTGTCATTGAAAAGTGCAGTTTTATGTTGTCTCTTTCTGCCTTTTCTACAAAAATGTCTAACTGACGAAATAAATGGCTTTTGTTGCCTTTTGGTTATTATTTATTCCTTTATTATTAAAAACAAAAAGTAGTCTCACTATAAAAAGCGGTAACAGTAGGTAAAAGTTTTAATTATCGCTTGGTTTTATTTTACTTCCTATCTGATCGTACTGCCTTCAAAAGCAATAATGAGTGCTCAAGCTATAACGTGGTTTCGTTATTGTTCTAAATTTCTCTTTCTTTCAGTTTTCACTGCGACGTTGTTGCACAACAATCTCAAAATTCAGTGCTCTGTACGCTATGTGGGGAGGTGGCCTGTGTCAAGGGTGGTAGAGGGAGGCGGCAGAAGGGAGGCAGTTTGAAATGAAAGAGAGAAATAAATTAATCTTTTGACTATATTCTGACAGTGCCATGTACGTAAGAGCTTATCCACATTGGACTGTAAGTGCATCTGCCAATCTGAGTGATAGTGAAACACAGGAATAGAAAGGGGAGAGAACGGTGGTTCACATTCAAACTAGCAGGTAGCAAGTCGGAGAGCAGAGGTGGACACAGTCAGCTCTGTCTGAAAGCTTATGTTACTGCACTCAGCAGAGGACTGGAAACAAACCCTGTCAGTAGCTTTTACTGGAGTGGACTGCTTCTGTCTTGTAGGACAGGCTGGCTTGGCATGTAGGCTCTACAAGAACTCACACTTGAAATCTACACTTGTAACTTCCTGATAGAAAAACTTTAAATTCTCAATAAAATATCAATGAATTACTCCTAATAAGCCAGACTGCCTAGGTGCCCTTACAATATTTACTCCTTAGCAAGGTCCACATTACTGGGGGAATGACTAATGTGGGGACTTAGATTTGTCTGTTAAGCTACTCATCAATTCATAGAAGACACCCACTCATTACTTATTAAAATTCCAGGTACATCAAAAGTTATCATTTGTATCATCTCCTTACACTATACAATCTTCAGTTAACCCTGCCACTGGTTATAGTAAGAACATAAAGCAAAACAATATTTGAGGAAACACATCTGCAGCTAACTGTAAATGCTTCAACTCTAGGTGTAATAGCAGTGCATATCTTTCATACCAGACATAACACTCAGAAAAATTGCATAAGAAACACAAAAAATTAACTCAACAAGGGATAAACTCAGATACAAAGACAACTGGACATAATAACATAATTGTGAGAAGCATGTCCATGACCAGTGTTTAATGCTATCACAAGAAAATCACTCTGTTCATTCACCATCAACTATATAAGAACACTACTAACTACCTCATCAACCATCATCATATAAAACCATTGTATATATGCCTCCCATAACACATTCTACATTTACATAGAAGGAGGACCACACATAAATATGAAAAGTGTTTCAGCTTAGGAACAGAAAGTCGCTGCAAGGAAAGTACTCATCCTCATCTAATATGCACCATTCTCATACAAGAAAAATCACATAAAGTTCAGACAAATGTCTTGTCACACAGAAAATTTAACACCCGAAAAATATCACGAAATGGAAATATACAATAGCTGCCTGCTACAGCAGGAAAACCATCAACTAACACATAGACGGAAAGCAGAATACTACACACTGTGTATAGTGATATTGCTTTACTAAGCCTATTATATTAATCAGTAACACACAATTTCTAAGAAAAATAATTTCTGGTGTCTCTGAAAGGTCTACGAAACAGACATTATAAATTGCAGTCGGGAAGAAAAAGAATGCACCAAGCTTTCAGTAAAATATTGTAATACTGTTTTCAAAATACCACGACTGGGTTAAGAAAAAAAGAGCCTTAAATTAATTATATTCCACAACTGTGATGCTTATCAGTCTCACAGTATTCTGAAATATCTCCAAAAACGCGTCAGCACTGGAATAAAGTGTAATGCTTACTTTTTCATAGCCATTTTAGGTCGGGAACGAAGATAATGCAACACTAGCAAAAATACAATCAATGACTCCAGAATGAGATATTCACTCTGCAGCGGAGTGTGCGGTGATATGAAACTTCCTGGCAGATTAAAACTGTGTGCCAGACCGAGACTCGAACTCGGGACCCGAGTTAGAGTCTCAGTTTGACATACAGTTTTAATCTTCCAGGAAGTATCATAATAAATGACAATTATTATAAATGATTAAAGGAACTGCTGCAGTTGGAACTAAGGCTCTTTAAAGAACACTAATCAATTACACCGATATTTAACAAAAATACCACCATAATGATTTTAGAAAGGAAGAAGGAGTCTTAGTACATCATATTACTTACAGTGCAGAACGACAAGCTTAGTTCATATCATTAAACTCTCTAGTTCATATCAAGGAGGTAGTATCTAACCTCCTTGGTTTATAGTTTATATCAGTGATCTCTATACCAACAGCATACACATCACTGGTTTATATACACTCGCGAGATGATCAAAGATGGTGATAGAAATGTAACATCTCCAAAGACTATAACACAGCCAATTTCTCATAAATAAAAACCTATTAAAAGTTATTAATAACTTATTGTATTATATGTGACATTTCACACACTTTAGAAGCACAGTGTTACATTAAATATTCCAGTATTCGAAGTGTCTGTATTATGTATTAAAATGCACACATCCTGCATATTGGCATTAAGGCCCGTCCACAGGCAACGATCTATCTGCGCAAATGTCTACGCACATCACATCTGCGCAGACAGATCGTTGCGTGTGTACAGAAGATTTGCACCAACCTGAGGTGTGTGCAAACCTGGAATTTGGAGTTGGAGGTTTGATCGAAACCTCTCAAATCTGTGGGTTCAAACCACATCTGCGCAGACAAGCTGGAGCATGTGGACTGGAGATCGCCCCAAATCTGGCGCGAAACAGCTGTTTGCTCGGTATTTGTACGCCCAGGGCATTAAAATGGCTGATACTCGTCAGTGTTCTCGAGAGTTTGTAAGCGAATTCATTGAAATATATAGAAACCACCCATGTTTGTGTAAGATTACAAGTAAAGAATATAGTGACCGACACAAAAAGACAGCAGCATACAATGCTCTAATTGAAAAATTGCGGGCAGTTGTCGCCTCGGCAAACAGAGAAACGGTAATAATAATTTAAAAAAAATCGTTGCGAACTCTGTCTAGAATTCAGAGTGGAGTTTTGTATCCTGTAACGAAAGTTTGTAACAGGTTGCTTCTACACAGTAGCGAACTGAAAATGCCTACTCAGCAACAAAGTAAACCATAGTTCATTGGCCATGTAGGTATATAATCTCTAATAATATAGGCCTACTGTCTTTCAAACACGTCTACAACACCAAAAATATTATCTGTAACTTGGCAGACTTAATTTACTTGACATGCCAGCATGAACTCATCCTTCAGGCCAGCGTAAATAGCTTCACATGTGTTGGGTATTATTTCACTCAATGCTTGTTTCGATATTGCAGATGAAAATTCCAAATCCTTGTAGCTCCTTCCTGTTGCTAGGAACCTTAATGTTACCGCCAGCCGTTCATGAGGAGAAATTGCCCTTCTCATACAAGTGTTTTTTCTCATAATATGATGCGTTACAAGCTTTAAGAGATAATTATAAGTTTCGACATCGATCCGCAATAATTTTGCCAGTCGTTAGGTCCGCCCTGCAACTCTCACAGTAAATTTACGTGAGAAAACTGCTTTCGCTTTAGCAGCCACTGTCTACACCATTTTTACCGCTTTCTCTGTTTCCTGCCGTTGGTCTGAATGTTTTTTGCAACACAAGTTGCGAACACAGACCACAACAGAACTTCCTCCATTTCTATATTTCAAAATAACTGAATTAAATTTTTGACGTTTACGGGGAGCATAGTCGCTTGCCACTGATATTTCTTTTCTACACCGACAGATGGCGGGCGAGTAGTAGATTGGGGTTTGTGTCGTGTGAACACACCACATTTGCAGCGATCTTTTGCATGTACAGACATCTGCGCTGATGTCTGCACAGACAGATCGTTGCGTGTGGACCGGGCTTTAGATCCACCAATATAACTGTTAGGTTAAGCAGCATTCATTTACGACAATAGGCATACCACAATTGCAAGCTCTATGGTCCTTCAGATTAAATATTTGCACTTCTAAACTATCTATATAACTTGTTAACATACATGCAGCCTGTATGCTTATCGTAATTTATTATTTTATTTCATTTTTGTTTACACATCAAGTTCCATAGGACCAAATTGAGGAGGAAATCTCCAAGGTCATGGAATGTGTCAGTATATGAAATTACAACATAAAAGTAAGAACAGATAAAAATAAAATGTTTATGAACTCAAAAAAAGTCAACCCATAAATTTAAGGAAAAACAAGAATCAGCTTAATTTTTCAAGGAACTCCGTGACACAATAGAAGGTGTGACCCATGATGAAACTCTTCTGTATCGATTTGAAAGCGCGCGGATTACTGCTAACATTATTGAATTCGAGTGGTGGCTTATTGAAAATGGATGCAGCAGTATACAGCACATCTTTCAGCACAAGAATTAAGGGAGTCCGATCCAAATGCAGGTTTTATTTCTGACGAGTACTAACTGAGTGAAAGTTGCTTATTGTTGGGAATAAGCCAATTTTGTTAACAAGAAATGACAGTAAGAAATATATATATTGAGAGGCCGATGTCAAAATACCCAGACTCGTGAACAGGGGTCGACAAGAGGTTTGTGAATTTACACCACTTATTGCCCAAACTGCCCATTTCTGAGCCAAAAATATCCCATTAGATTGGGAAGAGTTACCCCAAGAAAGTGAAAATAAGCAAAGCAGACTAATTTTCGTATCGAATGATCACTCTCTTCAAATACCTTTCGAATAGTAAAACTGGCAGCATTAAGTCTTTGAACAAGATCCCGAATGTGGGCTTTCTATGACAGCTTACTATCTATTTGAACAACAAAAAATATGAACTGTTCAGTTTCACTAGTCATATGCCCATTCTGTGAAATTGAAACCTCAGAGTTTGTTGAATTGTTTGTTAGAAACTGTAAAATCTGAGTCTTACTGTCGTTTCTCGTTAGTTTATTTTCTACAAGCCATGGACTTAGGCCATGAACTGCACTATTTGAAACTGAGCCAATGTTGCACACAACATCCTTTACTACCAAGCTAGTGTCATCAGCAAACAGAATTATTTTAGAGTAAACTTAATACTAGAGGGCATATCATTTATATAAATAAGGAATAGGAGTGGCCCCAACACTGATCCCTTAGGCAGCCCCCATTTGACTGTACCCCACATCACAGGCAGTCTCAACATTGACCTCAAGGAATATTCGAGTAAAATAAAATTGTATTACATGTAAGATTTCTTACACTCTGCAAGCACAATGGAGGTTTTAATTAAATACTCCCAAATCTAAATTGTCTGTAATACTTATTAAAACACAAGCATCTCACTTATTGGCACTACTTAAATAGATTATAAGTTAGTAGCTGACAGCAGCTTGCTCCAAGTTTCATGCTTGAAGGTCATCTGAATACACAATAATTGATCACATACAAGCACTAATTCAGATCTAACTTAGAGTTTAAAATTCACCAATATTGCTCCCATGTCTAAAAGTCATCGAAAGTTCGACACTCTTTGCAAGCACAACAGACTTTCAGATTAATTATTTCTACATCTAAATTGTCTAAGTAACTTAACAAAATACACATAATAAAATACACGTATGTACTATTCAAATATATTATACGCTATTAAACAACGAAAGTTCGCTTGCTGAACATAGTAATCCTGTGATGTCCTCAGATGACACTATACAGAATGTATGCATTCATGGTAAGAGGAAGTTGGTGTGCTAAAACAGATAGAATAGTTATACCTAAAAAAAGTTATACCTAAAAAAAGAATAGTATGCTGTTAATGAATTGTTTTTTTTAGAAAGTGCAAAAATATATATTAAAAATCCATTTCCTATTTCAAAACTGCTGATTGGTTTGAATTTATTATGACAAATATGCTGGTACTGTAGCTTAAGTAGGATTATGATACGCAACATAAGAGGAAGGGGAAGGTGCATATTTAAAGCACACAGTGATGTATCTGCATAGAAAGAATAGCATTCCCATCTCTTCTTGGAACCAGATTTCGCAGAGATGAGCACTGTGAAAAGATCTCACAGACATTTTCTGTTCAGGTGATAAAACATTTGCTGCTTTGGGTTAAAAATTGTTTCAGCTTCCTGAAAATTTGGAGGACGTTAAATATTATCTTCCTCCTGTGTTGTAATTAACAAGTGTTTGTTCTGACATGTAGTATGTACAAAATCTTTACACTTCAGGAGAAACACAAACACTTGCAAAACCACAAAGCATGTTCAACGCATGGACTGACCATTTCTTCCCAATGTTCCAAGCCTCCACCACAATGCATGCATACTGTTTGAGCTTCATTACTAGTATAAAATAATCCTCCTTCACTGAGTTTGTCTGGTCACTGCTTCATAGCTACCGACTAATCACTGAAGGATACTAATCTTCCTCATATGTGTTGTATTTAGAATGAGTTAAACTTGTGTAGTTGAAGATATCTCTCACATCATGTGCTGAACTATACAGTGGTGTTCATTCAGATGAATACAGGCATATTTCCATTCTAGGTAAGGATGTCTCTCACATCAAGTGGTTTTGAACTGCATAATAAGGAGATGAGTGCAGTATATCACATTAAGTAGCAGATAAGGGTTTTTCCATACTTTGCAAAATATGACATGCTTGGAGACTGTGTCAATGTGCACACACAGTCAGAAAATCTAATCATGACATTGACTAACCAAGTTGAGACTTGCTCTAACAAACTGTAATAAGAAAAAGTAAGGTGAGACTTATCATTGTCAATACTCGAGGGGAAGAATATATTCCATCTAAAATGTGTCATTGCATGGAAATTTACTGTGGAGTGTAAATGAAGAAGAGGTTCATGAGACAGATGTGGCAATATTGTATGTAATAGTAATCACCAGCTAATTAGGCAAGTGGTGGGGCAGGAATTCATTAGAATTTCTTATCTCATGTGAATCAAGAAGGTATTTCCCTCTGCCATTTATTATCTCCACTAGTTTCCAGTGTGTCGTCTCCTCTTCCTCTTCTTTATTTCCAAGAAACTTGATCTCGAAAGAATGAGTACCCTCACATTACTTTCACCCAAGCAAGCTCTTAGAAAGATGCCCTGCATTGTAAGTTAATCATAGGGAACCAGTTCGAAATATCGAGATTTATTTGTATTATTGCACGAAATCCTAAAGAATTCCATGGAGATAATATCTGCATCCATGTGTTGTGACATCAAGATAGAAAGATATACTACTAGTGTGTTTAGAAAATAGTGTTGCCACCATTCATGATGTTGACTGCAGCAGCCTTCTATACTTAAGATGTGTTGTATGAGCAACCTTATCAGTTGTTGTTTTGTAGTCAAGCAATTAAGAGTGCCAGTACAGTTCACAGTTACCTACTATCAATCACACAGCATCAAGGTAAGTTTTATTTCGAATCTCACACTTATTTTTTTAGGATTTTATACACATTGGATAATAGAAGCCACTCTATAAATTGATCATCATTGTTCTCTAAACATTACTGCCCACTAACGATCACCATTACTGTCCACTGACCATCATTCTCCATTGACCAATCTTGTCCACAGGCTACCATTTTCCACTAACCATTCTTGTCCACTGATCATCACTATCAACTGACCATTAGTCACCACTGATGATCATTGACCACTGATGAGCACTGACCACTGACCATTATTGTCCACTGACCATTATTATTCACTGACTATTATTGTGCACCGATCATTATTGTTCACTGACCATCATTGTCCACTGACCATTATTATTCACTGATCATCATGTCCACTGACAGTCATTGTCCACTGATCGTAACTGTCTATTGACCATCATTGTCCTCTGACCATCAATGACCACTGACCATCAAAAATCACTGACTGTCAATGGCTCAATGGTATCCATTGTTATGTTTCACATGGGTAGAAAATGGACTGCAGAAGATCTGAAACAGGTGAATGAAAGTGCACTGAAAGTTTATCATTTAGAAAGCCTTCTGAAAATTTTAAAATACCTTGTAGCAAACTGCAAGTCAGATTAAGGGGTGGAAATAAATCAGACCAGAGTTTAGGAATGAAATATGCACACCATGTTAAAACAACTGAAGTTAAAATGTGTTTAAAAGAGATGATACAATAAGCAAGCAATTCAGCTTCCCATTATATTCAGTGAGGAAAATGTAAAATGACAATATTTATATAGCCTCTTACCATTACTTAATAGAGATATTAATGAAATATTATTCTTAATTTCAGATCCCGATTCAGCTGCACCTAATGTTGGATACAAAAAATCTTACCAAGTTTTGTCAGAGGAAAGAAAATGTGATTCAAGAACCATGAACCTCAACTTCCCGAGCTCAGTGCGTATAAATGTACAATAACAATATTTACATAGACTCTTACCTTTACTTAATAGAGATATAATGAGATATTATTCTCAGTTTCAGACCCTAATGATACAAAAAATTTCAGCAAGTTTTGGGAGGGGGGAGAATATATGGTACAAGAAGTAAGCACTTCAGCTTCCCACGAAACCCACTACTCAGAGATGGAGTTCAGTTTTCCAAAAGAAGAGAGACAAATACATTAAAAGCAATGTACTTTTGAAAGCAGAAGATGGTGAAGAAGAAGAACATGACAATGAAGAGGAGGATAATTACAATGAGAAAAAGGATGATTATGAAGAAGAACAGGAGGAGGAGGAGCAGGAGAAGGGGGAGAATGTTTGCAATTGGAAAATGGTCTCCAACAGACTGCCAACTGATATCGACCCAAATGAATTGAAGAGAAATTAGTTTTCTTAGGTGGGACAGAAAGCAGTAGGTAATAATTCACCAGGATACAGATTAGCTGGCTGTTTTTCAAGCAGTTCTTTGTGGAGTGTGGGAGTGGCTATGTACATAAAAAACACTATTAGATTTGAGTCCTCAGACATATCATGGCACTACAATGAACAGGTATTTGAATGTTGTGCAGGAGCAGTTGAATTTAGTGGAACTGAACTTATAATTGTTGTTGTTTATAGGTCTCCTAACTCTGACTTCAGAGCATTTCTGCTCAAGCTAGAGAGGGTTCTTGATTCATTTTGTAGGAACTACCAGAAATTAATTATAAGTTGTGACTTCAATATAAATTTTGTATATGATGGTGTAAGAAAAATGATGCTGGTAGATCTCATAAAGTCGTATGATCTGATGCAGTCTGTTTTTTTCCAACAAGGGTGCAGGGGAACAATAGCACAGCCATAGAAAATATTTTTATTCATTCTTCGTTATTGGATGGGCATTCTGTTAGTAAAAGGGTGAATGCCCTTTCAGACCATAATGCACAAATTTTAACACTGAAAGGCTTTAGTACTCAACCAAATGTCACATTTAACTACAAACTATGTAGAAAAGTTAATCCAACAGCAATAGAGAGTTTTCTAATCCTTGTCAAGGAACAAGAGTGGCAGGACGTTTATAGTGCCGATAACATAGATGACAAATATAAAGCTTTTCTTTACACATTTGTCGTGCTCTTTGAGAGTTTCTTTCCATTAGAACATTCTAAACGGGGTACTAACAGTAATAGGCAGCTTGGATGGCTGGCTAGTGGGATAAGGATATCTTGTAGAAAAAAGTGTGAATTATATCAAAATGTTTGAAGAAGGTACAATCAAGCTACAGTAGCCCATTTCAAACAGTATTGTAAAGTAATTAAAAATGTTATTAGGAAGGCAAAGAGTATGTGGTATGCAAATAGAGTAGCTAATTCAGAGGATAAATTTAAAACCATATGGTCAATTGTGAAGCAAGTGTCTGGTGAGCAACACAAGGTCGACGATACAGTCAGTTCAGAGTGAAAATATTTCTGTTACTGATAAATCAGATATATGTACAGTATTTAACAATCATTTTCTCAGCACTGCTGGAAAATTAAATAAAAATTCAGTTTCTACAGGAAATCGTATGAATTCTTGGCAAATGCCTTTCCAAGATTGATGTCTGAAATACTCCTCAGTTTTACAGACAAGAGGGAGAGGAAGTCAATAATTAAATCACTGGAGACTAAGGACTTTCATGGTTATGATGGAGTACCTAGCAGAATATTTAAGTACTGTGCTGCACATGTTAGCCTTATATTTGGCAATATTTATAATGTTTCATTTAGAAATGGTCAATGTCCTGAAGAATTAAGGTACTCAGTAGTAAAGCCACTCTATAAAAAGGGCGAAAGGGATAATGTAGATAATTTTAGACCTATTTCTATGCCACCAGTGTTTGCAAAAGTTATTGAAAAGGCTGTGTATGTAAGGATAATTGATCATTTTATACCACACGATTTGCTATCAACAGTACAGTTCGGCTTTAGAAGTCATTTAACAACTGAAGGTGCTAGATTCTCTTTTCTCTGTGAGGTACTAGATGGGTTAAACAAAAGGTTTCGAATGCCTGGTATATTTTTTATTTAGCAAAGGCATTTGATTGTGTTGATCACAAAATATTGCTCCAGAAGTTGGACCATTACGGAACACAGGGAGTAGCTCACAATTGGTTCACCTCTTACTTTAACAACAGACAGCAAAAGGTCATTATTCACAGTGTTGAGAATGGCAGTGATGTGGGGTCTGAGTGGGGTACAGTTAAGTGGGGGGTGCCCCAGGGACCAGTGTTGGGGCCACTCCTGTTTCTTATTTATATAAATGATATGCTCTCTGTGTTATGGGTAACTTCAAAATAATCCTTTGCTGATGACACTAGCTTGGTAGTAAAGGATGTTATGTGCAACACTGGTTTGGTTTCAAATAGTGAAGTTCATGACCTAAGTTCACGGTTTGTAGAAAATAAACTAACGCTAAATCACAGTAAGAGTCAGATTTTACAGTTTCTAACAAACAATTCTACAAAACCTGAGGTTTTAATTTCACAGAATTGGCATATGATTATTGAAACTGCACAGTTCAAATTTCTAGGTATTCCGATAGATAGTAAGCTGTTGTGGAAAGTCCATGTTCAGGATCTTGTTCAAAGACTTAATACTGCCATTTTTACGATTTGAACGGTATCTGAAGTGAGTGATTGTTCGACTCAAAGTTAGTCTACTTTGCTTATTTTCATTTGCTTAGGTCTTATGGTATTATATTTTGGGGTAACTCTTCCCATTCTAAAAGCATATTTTTTACCCAGTAACAGGTGTTTTGGGTAACAAATGGTGAAAGTTCACGGACCTCTTGTCTACCCCTGTTCACTAGTCCGGGTATTTTGACATTGGCCTCTCAATATACATATATATTTGTTACTGTCATTTCTTGTTAACAATATTAGCTTATTCCCAAGAATAAGCAGCTTTCACTCAATTAATACTCGGCAGAAATAAAACCTGCATTTGGATTGGACTTCCTTAACTATTGTGCAGAAAGGTGTGCTGTATACTGCTGTATCCATTTTCAATAAACTACCACTCGAATTCAATAATGTTAGCAGTAATCCGCGCGCTTTCAAATCGATACAGAAGAGTTTCATCATGGGTCACACCTTCTATTGTGTCAAGGAGTTCCTTGAAAAATTAAGCTGATTCTTGTTTTTCCTTAAATTTATGGGTTGACTTTTTTTGAGTTTATAAACATTTTATTTTTATCTGTTCTTACTTTTATGTTGTAATTTAATGTACTGACAATTTCCATGACATTGGAGATTTGCTCCAAAATTTGGTCCTTCAGAACTTGATGTGTAAATAAGTAAATAAATAAATGTTAACGAAATAATATCCATTAATGAGAAGTCAAAAAGCATCAACTATAGCCTGAAGTTGTGAAAAATGAAGTGAAAGACTGGTAGCTTGCGTATGTGAAAATTAAGTCTTGCCTAGACTGGGTGAGATGTTGAGGGAAACATATAACTCTTACAATAAAATATTATCATCGTTTACTTTGCTAACTCTGTAAGTTATACCTGCAGTAGTGCTCTAGATGAATTTAATGTTTGTTTATTTTAATTAATTATACATATAATTCAGATGTGGAGATAATTAATTTGGAAGTCCATTGTGCTTGAAAAAGGTGTGTAACACTTGGGGTGATTTTTAGCATGACATAAATGGAGTTACAATTTTAAGGAGTAGGCTAGATCTCCCATAGTGATCATATACTACCAATTATTATGTATTTATATGACCTTAAAGCATTAAAGGATAGTACCTAGATCCAACTAGTGTCACCTACTAACCTATAATTTAACCTGTCTGTAACTTAAGAGCTAATACAGAACATTTAGAAGAGGAAAGATATAACCTGATGGTCCATAGCACTTACAGTATGTGACATATCTTATAGACAGTAAATTTTATTTTGCTCGTAGTTTTGTAGGCGTCTTGCATTTTAAGACAATCATGCAAGCTGTGTGTATTTTGATAAGATGATTTAGAAACAGAAATGAAGAGTTTGAAAATCCATGGACCTCGCAAGTTTGTTATGCCTAACGAACTTTCGTCGTAAACAAGTGCTGCTAACCCTTACTGTTTTTATCAGGAATGCAAATATGCAAGCTGCGTGCTTTTTAATAAATACTGCAGACAATTTATATATTGGAATATTTAATTTGATGTTTCAATGTGCTTGCTATGTGGGTGAAATCTTACATACAACACCATCAA
The DNA here is from genome assembly GCF_023864345.2 of Schistocerca serialis cubense. Taxonomy (NCBI): domain Eukaryota; kingdom Metazoa; phylum Arthropoda; class Insecta; order Orthoptera; family Acrididae; genus Schistocerca; species Schistocerca serialis. The sequence continues at coordinate 760,416,429 of NC_064639.1, forward strand.
CAATAAATAATTTTGTCAAACATTTTTAACTTCGCGATATCGTCAGTGTCATCGTCTTTGGAGGTGTCACATATCTGTCACCATCTTTGGTCATTTTATGAGTATGTATATACAATGTGTGTCACTCTGCAGTTAGAGTGATATGTCATAATAAAACACCTTCTTCCTTCCTAAAATCGAAGTGACAAAACACCTTTTGCCTCCATAAAATCTTGTTGTGTATGGCAGTACTTCATTAGATGTTATTATAGTTGATTACAATCTGTCAGAGAGCAAAGTTCTGATTGCAGTAGTTTGTTCAATCATTTTTAATAATGTGAACTGATTATATTTCTTTTCTTGTGCTGCGTTATCTTCGCCTCCTTTCTAAATTGGTCATGAAAAAGTTAGGGGATGACAGTGCACATCATCAGACTGTATACGCTTTACATATTTAGACCCTTACATTTTAGAATACTGTGACATTTGAGGAGCATCGTAGACATGGTAAATAATAAATTTAAGGCAGTATTGTGCGTCATACTGAGTGTCATACATAGATCGAAGACTGAAGATTTTTTTCTAAAGCAGACATCTGTTGGTGTCAGTAAGCAACTGGCACATAAATGAGCAGTTGACTTTATTTCCTGTCTTTCAGGGATTCTGGCACAGTATTTACAGTAAAATTCATTTTCAGCAGATACAAATTACTAATTCATTAATTACATTTTGAAGTACATGCTGGTTTTTAGTTATTTATAAATGATATGTCATATACTAGTTCCTATATTCCATAGCGAATGTTATACAGATACTGCCGAAATTTAACAACACGACTGGTAAGACAGTCTGCAAACAATTTTTTGAAGTCAGTAATGAAAACATAGTTGACTACATTTTCGTCATTCTGTGCGATTCAGACACACTAGTAACTGTGTGACATAGTTTTGATAAATTGACCTAATTCAGGTCTTTTAGATACTTCTGAGCGCAATCAGGATGAGGCTACATTGGGATTGTCTGTTTCATTTTAGTGGCTGCTAAAATATTGTGTTCTGATTGGAGGAGAGGAGCGGGAGAGGAGTTGGTACATGATTCAGTGTGTGTGTGTACAACTTTCCATAAATACTAAGAAAATAATGTAACGAGACATCATTTTTATGCAAACTTTTAATACTGTAGCAAATGTACGTAAATATCTTCCGGAAATCATGAATATCTTTGACTTTCATGGATATAAAGAAAGTCTTTGACTTTCAAGTGGAAGGGAATTTTTCGTAACTTTTTATTGTATATCTGCTGCCACCTTTGCACATCATTTTAATACTATGCTGTGATTGGTTAGAAAGGACAGAAGAGAGGGGTTTTGGGGTATAAAGCACAACTAAGCTAACTTGACTTCTTAAATTTATTCAATTTATTTTACTGATTTTTTGAAAAAGTCTACATCTACATCTACATCCATACTCCGCAAGCCACCTGACGGTGTGTGGCGGAGGGTACCTTGAGTACCTCTATCGGTTCTCCCTTCTATTCCAGTCTCGTATTGTTCGTGGAAAGAAGGATTGTCGGTATGCCTCTGTGTGGGCTCTAATCTCTCTGATTTTATCCTCATGGTCTCTTCGCGAGATATATGTAGGAGTCACTGGTAAAGATGATGATGATAAGCATTCAAGGTCATTGATGATATAATGTATGATCTACATGGTTATGTAATGATCACATTATTATCTTGAAGGTCAATAACCTTGTTCAAAGTCATTTTTGATCCAGAGTTGGCACTGTATTTTGATTAACGAGCATTGTATGCAAGTGTACATTATTTCTGTAAAAACGCCTTTATATGAGTTGCTATTCACATATCCATTCCTCAACAATTGGAGTCCATCCCTGGAGCTTCAGGTGTAGGATGGTGTCACAAATCGTAAAACCAAATACTTGTCAAAGGGCTGGCTTGGCAGCGGTATTTCTAAAAACATAAGGTGATGACAGCATTTATAAGTATCAAGTGCAAATACGTGGCCACCCACCTATGCATGTACACACACACACACACACACACACACACACACACACACACACACACACACACACAGATAGAGAGAGAGACAGAGAGAGGCAGAGAGAGAGAGAGACAGAGAGGAAGGGAGAATCATATTACATAGATCTGCATAAGGTGAACTGCCCTCATTTGGGATAGGTGTACGCACAGATAATGGACTGAGCTCAGTCGTAATTCGTTCATCCATCTCAATATGACCAACATAATTCAACAACCATAGGAAAAAAGCAAAAGTCAGATAATTATTGTAAAATTATTCACATATATATTAAGATGTGTATTTATGATCACAATCCTAATTAGTTAGCTGTATTGGCTCAGTCATCACAAACGAGCCACCTTCCTCTGGAGTATCAAAAATCTCCATCAAGAAGTATGAAGTATTGTGGCTATACACGAACAAGCACACTCACATAAAGTGTTTCATATACACACCTGCAATGTCGTCACAGTCCAGATGAGGACATCCACTCCTCTCATCGTTATCGCCAGATCTATCATATGAGCGCTTCGTAGCTGTTGCTGTTGGTCAGATTAAGACTGAATTGAATTGCCGGTGTGTAGCATGTCCTATTTACACCCACCAATGCATCAAGTGGATGGGGCATGCAAGATGTGCATGCAACCAATCCATCTAACCAATGGGATAATATCTCGCCATTTTTCAGTCAGTAGGAGAAGAGACAACCATCTTACAGGATTGTGAGAGATACTTAATACATGCACAGTCTAGATCCATTCTTCCATCTATTTATTCAGATGCACTTCATTCATGTGAGGCTGCTTGAATCCATTGAAAGAAACCACTGTCATTGAGTCTGATAATATGCGTGCACCCTCCAAGAAGTTTACCAGACACTGTAAATCTACCATTACATGTTTGAGGGACCATTTAGTATTGAATGAGATCACTATCTCAAGACATTATACAGGTTGGTTCAAAATCTGATTGCAAAATTTCGTGGATGGATTCCACCTGTAACAAGAAGAAGAAAGGCTATGTCAACATGGGTCTGGAAATGCATAATTACCATGTTATTCGAATATGTTACTGTTATTCAGTGCAATCTGGACTATTTGCTGGACGAAAATGTATGACGCCAGTTACAAGTGTTACACGAGTAATCAAATTATGAATCAGTGTTATATGTGCCTCAATATACTTCAGTACACGCAGATGAATTACAGTGATCACTAGTTAAATATGTAGCTGTCGGCATATCTGTGGTTAGTAATTGTGGTGTGCAGTCTGCTCTGAACCCATGTAAGTGCTTGGAAAGTTAATGTATCCATAACCATTAGCAAAGGTGTGTGAGGGGTATAGTTTGTAATTGTCAGTGTGCGTGGTTTGCAGACTGGAAACTCACACCAACCAAGAGCTCACAACCGTGCATTACATGTATGATTTGTGTGGATAGCAGTGTGAAGCAGGAAATTGGATGGTATCTGCTATGCATTATTATTCAGACTGTGTTGGGAGTTTATAATAAATAGACAAAGACTTGGACACACTGTTTTTGAGATAAGATAACAACACTGTGATTTCATTGCTTCGGGGCAGTAGGCAAGTGATGATGAGTCCGCCACAATGAAGGGCACTCATACTTGGAGGCAGGAGTGGCCCCCCTTGCTCTCACAAAAAGGAAAAGTATGGTGCAGTCAGATGTTTTTCTTTCAAGTAGATGATTTAAAGTATGTATTACACAGGTTTTTAACAGGGTCGGAAATGGAACTTTTCTGTGACTCCTTTTCTTGTCCCCATACGTCTTACAAAATGTTAGAAAAACTCCACACACTCCAATCTATCCCCCACCCTACAGACAGTAGTATGCACGCCCTTGATTGTATTATAGGGTTTCCCATCATTTTAAACTTAGGGTAAGTTGATTTTTTTCATTTCTTGGCCTTTTTAGACTGGGCACTGTGTCATAAGGTCAGACTTATCTCTGGCAGTTATGTTTGATAGTGACATCATAATGTGGCATAAATTGGACTAATTAAGATAAGGCTAAAACATATGGTAGCCAAAAGAGATGTAATAGTCATATTGGTGGATATAGTAGCATCACCACAGCCCTGGTGGCTTTCCTCTTACACGCAGAAGTCATGGTCTGATGGTAGGCAGTTTTTCTCATGTGAGGCGTAATATAGCAATTTCGTTCTAACACCATGTCTCTAGAGTACACCATCATCACATTATTAAGGCTGATATACGTGACATCAGTCTAATCTCCTACAAACACGCTACGGAGTGGCTTAAGTCTGACAAACGCAATTGTTCTTCTCCTTAATACTTATGGAACGACATTGTTTGTGAGAAACATCCGTAATTCGGTAACATCCATTCGACTGCACATGTGAGAACACAGTTCTGGATTGGGATACAGATGTAAGAAAACACACTGTGGAATACTTATATCGCCTTAGTTCAAGTATGTGTTACGAAAACCCCATCAATCCTAATTCACCTCCCCCCCCCACCCCGAGAATTAGCGGGAAATTTAAAATAGCGGATATCGTTTCAGGTCTTGAACCCCAATCCTTCTGGGCGGCAAGCCCAAGTGCAGCCCCATTACGGGGAAACTGTCCAGATGCAGGAGAGGAAGATTAGGCTAGGGTACTTTGTTTATTTTGGATGGGGAACTGAAGTAAAGATTGGTCCGAATTACACTTGCATATGCATAGCGCTACACAAGGAGTGCCCAAAATCGCAATACAGCTCAAAAATTGACGCTGTCATGCAACTGTTGTTATTCTGCTGCGAAATAATTCACAGTACCACTCGAAACTATTGGCAGAGATACTCAAACTCAACACAGGATGATCCCTTCACCTACAAGCTGGTGGACAAAAGGCTGGAGTGGAAAGTACTATATTTTTGACGGAAAATGTGTTCAATTGACGAGATGTTGGTGCCGCACAGAGAGGAGTTTAGTAAGTGTATTACCAGTAAACATACAGCTGAGGATTGTGTCTATATCTGTTTGATGTCAGAGTTCACTACAGACGCCTCCAAAAAAATGGTTCAAATGGCTCTGAGCACTATGGGACTCAACTGCTGTGGTCATAAGTCCCCTAGAACTTAGAACTACTTAAACCTAACTAACCTAAGGACAGCACACAACACCCAGCCATCACGAGGCAGAGAAAATCCCTGACCCCGCCGGGAATCGAACCCGGGAACCCGGGCGTGGGAAGCGAGAACGCTACCGCACGACCACGAGATGCGGGCCAGACGCCTCCCCCTGCACTGCTCGACAATCACTGTGCAGCCCAAGTGCTCGAATTCAGGAAGGCCAATACAGCCTACCACAACTGATGGAATTTGCTTCACTGTTCTCATCACACATCGGAATTGCGTGAAACAAATATCAACACTCTTAAACAACAGGTCATAATGCAACATATTTACTGGGGATTGGGAAAATAATTGTAATAACACAACTACCACAAAACCGACCCAAGTAGATAGCACCTGGAGAGAGACAGTTGCATGTGTGTTCTCCTTGATTTGCGGTCACAAAATAATCAACTTAGAGTCAGTCTTACCTCCCCTCTAACACCTCTTATCCCTCCGTCTCCTCACCATAGGTAGGGATACAGGCCTGTTCTATCTTGTAGCTGACAATCCACAAGGAGATTCTTCTTGTGGCAGTGATGTACTGTCTCCAGTCTACAGAAATCAGTCAGAGACAGAGAAAAGACACCAGAACAGGACTCTTCCTGCAATCTGTTAAACGTATTTCTCGGACAGATTGTCCTCTCCCCTGGAACAACAACGAAATTCCGGAGAACGCTCCAGAATGCTTTTCCAAAGGTCTACTGTCACCGCTTCTGCAAGCAGCCACGCACTCCAGCCCCACAAGTAGGCGTGCCAGGCCAGAGTCGGAGGTCCACGTGTTCGGTCAGTGCTGTCGACGCTTACATACACAATAGGCCGAGACGCCAGTCGGCCACAGAACAAAGCGAGATAAATGACAGCTACCCTGACCGTAGCTGTGGCAGCGCACTTCCCATGCTGCCTGCAGCACGCCCCTCAAATGCTTGTCATTCTAACAAGGGGAGGCCGCCAATTGTGAAATTCAGATTGGATTCATACTGCGCATAATAAAAGCTCATGGCCAGAGGTGTAATGTGGCAAAGCACCAAGATGCACTTCTCAGCCGTTGTCGAGAAAATCGTCAGTTAAAAGAAACCGCTGCGGTGAAATATTCTCTACGATTAATAATTTTCCACAGCTTCGTGGTGCAGCGGTTTCTTTTATCTGTCGATTTTCTCGACAACGGCTGAGAATTGCATCTTGGTGCTTTGCCACATTACACCTCTGGCCATGAGTATGAATCCAATCTGAATTTCACAATTGGCGGCCTCCCCTTGTAAGAGAGAAAACACTTCACTGTAACAGTTATATTTAATGTGAATGCACCTCTTAAAAGCAATCATCTATTATAAAAGAAACACAATTGTGACGATAATAAATGTCCTGTTTCCACAAAAATAGGCGCAGTCCATTTTCTTGAAGTTTTATGAGCAAAATCGGTAAAGTTTTTTACGCTTAACTGCAGGATTCAGTTCACAGCTCTCTCTCTCCTGCCGTCTTCCGTTATTTTGTGGCGTCGAAAGACATGAAAGAAGAAAACTACAGCACTACCGCCGATCACAGACGACCAATCTGCAGAGGTCTGTGCTCTAGAGCGATACATCTGACAGATGTACTTGCTTGTCTCACATCTCTTAAACAAGCCCACCCTGTATAAATTAGAATAAACTTCCACCATTTTGCTGCAAAAACTACCCATCACTGCAGAATGTCCTCGTTAGTCCGAAACTTTCATCGGAGCAAAGAAAAAGCGAGTCCAAAGTAGGTGATTTGAGATCGTCTCTGGCATTCAAATAATTGTTTGTACATAAATTGTCATGCACGTTTTCATGTATTACAAACATTTCAGACAGATGAAATAACATTACAGAATACAGTCTTTCACGCCGTATGTTCACACGTCGAGAAAAAAAGCAATCATTTTTCATTCGGCAACAACAGTCTACAATTCAAGATGTTGTTTTGTACACTACTGTAGGTCCCATTTTATCAGTGTGATGCTATATCACATTGGCGTTTATGAAATGAAAAAGTCAGATCGTGAGATCATGCATTGTAAACAACCTCCTAAGGTTACAGAACCCTGTATCATTCCCCCGCTACATCGAAAATAAATGCCTTCTGCGAGCTGACGTCTGACTTTTTGCTCCATAGCTCGTCTCTAGCGACCTGTGTGTAAAGCGGACCATCATTCGCGGTAGAACCAGGTACTTGCTTTGTAGTTTCGTAAGCAATTTGATCATCGCAGAACAACCGTTTCACTCACTCTGCTCACAAGTCGGCAAAAACATTATCAGTCCTAGGTTCCGCAATGAGCTGTTTTGTAACATCCAGAGTAGATAAAGAAAACTTTGTACACAGCCATGCACTTTATTTTTCTACCATGACGTCGAGAACTGTGACAGGTGCTAAACCGACATTAACACGATTCGATCCATTGACTCTCACAGAAAGCTGGACGTCGCATGGTGTAAACTATGCTGCACTCAAAACACACAGAATGGTAGAGATAAAACACAGAGGCAACGTTTCTTATTGACAAAAATATGGAAGAGATTGCAACAAATGGAAACTGGAAGAGTTTGCTGCGCAGTGGAGGGTTTCCAAACATCTGTCCAATGGTGATGACCCATGCAGTAATCTCATCTTCTGCAGTGACAGGGTAGCAGATGTCTGAGTATTCCATTTCAAAGAGACTTAGAGTATTGTTTCCTCATTTTTCACTCGTGTGCACTATCACTGTTCTGGCGTTGGCCATCGGCAGAAGGTGGTGTTCCAACATGCATGGGGTAGTAGAAATGGTTCAAATGGCTCTGAGCACTATGGGACTTAACTTCTGAAGTCATCAGTCCCCTAGAACTTAGAACTACTTAAACCTAACTAACCTAAGGACATCACACACATCTATGCCCGAGGCAGGATTCGAACCTGCGACCGTAGCGGTCGCGCGGTTCCAGACTGTAGCGCCTAGAACCGCTCAGCCACCTTGGCAGGCGATAGTAGAAATCAAAATAGGAACTGTTATCTTACTGGTGAGCAAAAGCTGTGGAGGGCATCGCAGCATAAGGAAATAGGACGAGTTTGCAGCATCGAGGAACATCTTCAAACAACTGTGTGCAGATGATGACTTCTACATGTAATTCCACGTACCATAGTGCCAAGCAGCAGATGACTAATGTTCCACCAAACTCACTCCATCTCAAACAAGTGGTGTCATTCAGTCATTATGTGGTTATCAACAGCATACCAGTGAATAGGAGGGATGGAATAGACACAGTCGATATGGGATGATGTTTTGTAATAATCATTGCAGTTGATAGCGCGATCAAGGCATACAGAAACTAGAGGAAATACTATGCATCTGTAGAATATATGGTTGTAAGTGACTGGGTGCATGAGAGTACTGTATTATACTACACTCCTGGAAATTGAAATAAGAACACCGTGAATTCATTGTCCCAGGAAGGGGAAGCTTTATTGACACATTCCTGGGGTCAGATACATCACATGATCACACTGACAGAACCACAGGCACATAGACACAGGCAACAGAGCATGCACAATGTCGGCACTAGTACAGTGTATATCCACCTTTCGCAGCAATGCAGGCTGCTGTTCTCCCATGGAGACGATCGTAGAGATGCTGGATGTAGTCCTGTGGAACGGCTTGCCATGCCATTTCCACCTGGCGCCTCAGTTGGACCAGCGTTCGTGCTGGACGTGCAGACCGCGTGAGACGATGCTTCATCCAGTCCCAAACATGCTCAATGGGGGACAGATCCGGAGATCTTGCTGGCTAGGGTAGTTGACTTACACCTTCTAGAGCACGTTGGGTGGCACGGGATACATGCGGACGTGCATTGTCCTGTTGGAACAGCAAGTTCCCTTGCCGGTCTAGGAATGGTAGAACGATGGGTTCGATGACGGTTTGGATGTACCGTGCACTATTCAGTGTCCCCTCGACGATCACCAGTGGTGTACGGCCAGTGTAGGAGATCGCTCCCCACACCATGATGCCGGGTGTTGGCCCTGTGTGCCTTGGTCGTATGCAGTCCTGATTGTGGCGCTCACCTGCACGGCGCCAAACACGCATACGACCATCATTGGCACCAAGGCAGAAGCGACTCTCATCGCTGAAGACGATACGTCTCCATTCGTCCCTCCATTCACGCCTGTCGCGACACCACTGGAGGCGGGCTGCACGATGTTGGGGCGTGAGCGGAAGACGGCCTAACGGTGTGCGGGACCGTAGCCCAGCTTCATGGAGACGGTTGCGAATGGTCCTCGCCGATACCCCAGGAGCAACAGTGTCCCTAATTTGCTGGGAAGTGGCGGTGCAGTCCCCTACGGCACTGCGTAGGATCCTACGGTCTTGGCGTGCATCCGTGCGTTGCTGCGGTCCGGTCCCAGGTCGACGGGCACGTGCACCTTCCGCCGACCACTGGCGACAACATCGATGTACTGTGGAGACCTCACGCCCCACGTGTTGAGCAATTCGGCGGTACGTCCACCCGGCCTCCCGCATGCCCACTATACGCCCTCGCTCAGAGTCCGTCAACTGCACATACGGTTCACGTCCACGCTGTCGCGGCATGCTACCAGTGTTAAAGACTGCGATGGAGCTCCGTATGCCACGGCAAACTGGCTGACACTGACGGCGGCGGTGCACAAATGCTGCGCAGCTAGCGCCATTCGACGGCCAACACCGCGGTTCCTGGTGTGTCCGCTGTGCCGTGCGTGTGATCATTGCTTGTACAGCCCTCTTGCAGTGTCCGGAGCAAGTATGGTGGGTCTGACACACCGGTGTCAATGTGTTCTTTTTTCCATTTCCAGGAGTGTATATCGTCTGACTAGTGTGCCCTTCTATGTTGTACGTAAGAATAATACTCAAGAAGGACTCTCTCTCTCTCCTTCCAACAGACGTGTAACACCCAAAATAGCGGAACTGGGATCATCATGTGCAGACATCATGGATCTGTGATAGTATAAAAGGAGGTGTGATAGGTGTAGCAGGATCCCTTGGTTTGTTGTTATAACTGGAGATGCATGTCTCATCCTCAACATGTGCACTTGAGAGAACCTATTCTACCTAGAAGCATTCATATTGTTTCAGTGATCAAGTTGCACCTTCAGGTTCAATGCGCCTGTGTCGAAAGCTATTGGGCTGTGGGTTTGTTTATCATAGCCATCCTGGAGTTAGGGTGGCATGCAGCAGTGAGACTGTAGTACAACCTTTAGGGCTGGTTTAAGGCTTGGGCAACACAAGTAGCTGCTTGGAGCGCCAAGCTGAGAGGGGCCCAAGTAGTGCTCATGTGCAAAATTTTTATTTAGTGTTTATTATAGTTAGTAGAAAAAACAGATAACGGTGAAAATATATTATGACAGAAGCAAAAACATACCAGAAAACCAGCGTCCACAAACGATTGTTTTGTAAGATAAGTGTGAGTGTGTGGTTACGAACACAACCAACTTCATTATCAAATACCGTCTTAGTTAGTATCTATGTACAGGGTGTTTCAAAATGAATGTATGGGTTTTAAGGCTTTGTAGCATTCATTACATTCAACTTACAGTTATAAATAACACATCAAATAAAAGAGCTACTCGAACAGTTTGGTTACAAGTGTTAAATGTGAGCACCATTTGTCACACTTCGAGTCGATGGGTGAGTTCTTCCCGAACCTTGATCAGTTGTCTGGAGTAATTATTGCAACAATGCTATTTCTAAAATATGGTAGACCATGTGGTGGCGGATGATGATGATGATGATGTCTGGTTTGTGGGGCGCTCAATTGTGCAGTTATCAGCGCTCGTACAAATTCCCAACCTTTACACAATCCAATCTCACCACTTTCACGAATGATGATGAAATCATGAGGACAAAACAAACACACAGTCCTCAGGTGGAGAAAATCCCCAACCTAGTTGGGAATCGAACCCAGGACCCTGTGATCCACAGGCAGATGTGGTAACAGAGGCACATACACATGATCATTTATGAACTCCCAAAGGTAAAAATCGCATGGCGTCAGATTGTGTGTGGTCATGCAAAACAAGCTCTGTGATGTGGTCGCTTGCGGCTAATCCAGCATTGTCAAACGAAACACATATTGGGTTATTCCAGTGAGGTGGCACACCATCTTGCTGCCAAATAAAGTTCTGTGGTTCAGCTTCTTCCTATTGAGGAAAGAGCCATAGTTCTAGTGTATCAAGATAAGAAGCACCAGTTACAGTTACTTCACCGAAACAGAGAGGCCAATAAACTTCGCACAGCGATATGGCACAAAAAACATTCACTTTACGGAAGTCTCATTGCAGCTGGACCATCTCGTGGGGATTTCCTGATACCCTGGTGTGCACAATATGTGTGTTCACATTTCCACTTAGGTGAAAAGTCGATTCATCACTGAAGATGACACGATCCAGAAAATCTTCAGCGTTATGCAACAACATTTCATTTGCAAAGTAGGCACATAAACTGTTGCCCATGGGCTTCAGAGAATGTAACAGTTCCAAACGATGGGGACGTAGCTGTAAGAGTCTCCTTAAAAGTCTCCACACAGATGTCAATGCATTTCCTAATTCACAACTAAAATGATTTCTTGAGGCTATGTGTGAAAGACACTCACTTGCTCAACACTTTCTTCAATCAATGTTGGTCATTCCATACTATTCCCTTTACGCACAGATACACAAAAAAACTATTCGAGTTGCTCTTTCATTTGATACATTTATAAATTTAAGCTGAATACAATAAATGCAACAAACAATTAAAAACCATATATTCATATTGAAAAACCCATTATTAAAAATGTAAATTTTGGTTTAATTCCCCAGCTAACTGGGCTCAGGTTTCACACAAGGCCTTCATAGCTTAATAAGAAATACAATTTTATTTCAGCACGTTACATGTTACCATTTACTGTGCACTCATATATGTTAAAAGAGATGTTCCATGCATTGTCTTCACATTTAGGCAATACTGCATCTACATATGCGTCTCCATGATTACTTTTCAGTCCAGAGTTAAGTGCCTGGTCGAGGGTTTATCGAACCATTTCTAAGCTATTTCTCTAAGGAAAATCGAACATTTAAATCTTTCTGTGTGAGCTCCAATATCTCTTATGATGATCATTTTTGCCTATGTAGGTGGACGCCTACAAAATATTTTCACACTCTGAGGAGAAAGTTGGTAACTGAAATTTCATGAGATGATGACACAGCAACAAAAAACACCTTATTTTTAATGTTTGCCACACCAGTTTGCATATCATATCCGTGACACTCTCTTTCCTGTTTCGCGATAATACAGAACGACCTGTCTTTGCTTGAACTTTTTCGATTTCTTCTGTCAATCCTATCTGATGAGGATCCCACACCTCAAAGTAATACTCCAGAAGAGGGCGGGAAATCGCAGTATAACTGGTCGCTTTAGTAGCTCTGCAAATATCACAATCTTGCTTTGTTTTCCTCACTACGTTATCTACATGATCGTCCAATGTGTGTAATTCGTAATTGTACTATTCATTGTTATGCAGCAACATTTCGTTCGCAAAGGTGGCACATAAACCCCAGTCTGTAGGGTTTAGGCTTTAAAGCTTGTAACAACTGCAAATGATAAAAACGTAGTTGTAAGCAACGACTGGTAAGTGTTCACACAGATGTCAATGGAATTGCTACTTCACTACTACTTTTACCAAATGATTTCTTGTAAGGACGTTATTTCCCCAAACAGAAATACTGCAGACTGAATTATAACCTCCATACAGTTACAAGTATCCCTTCAAGAACTGAACAGTTACTGATTCTGATCTTAGCTTATTTTATTATTGATTGAATTCACAGCCTTTAGGTTTGTGTGATTCATCAGGTAACCGAAATTTAGCAGACTCCTTTTATTACTCATCTGGATGACTTGACATTTTTCATTATTTAGAGTCAACTGCCACTTTTTGCGCCATTCAGATACTGCACTCACATCTACACTGGAATTGTTTCAAACATCCCAGGTCATCTCATAAATCTTGACAAAACTATAAAATATTCTGCTTCAAATGTATCACTCTCTCAAGATACCGGAAAATAGAAAAATCCGGAAGATTATGGTTAGGTGATCTTAGAGGGCAAGTTACAGGGTGTGCTCGACCTATACACCTTACCTTGGCGCATTAGGTGCCTTCTTACATCAGAAGCAAAAGTTACCGGTGCCCCGTAACGCCTGTAACACATGCTCCAACCGGCAGAAGGTAAAGTAGATCTTCGCAGAAATTTAAGCCTAACTAGTGGGAGACTTACATTTCAAATAGTTTTGTACTGTCTAGGACAATATTTCATGCGCTAGCTCGAAGCCACGCGCTCGCAATTATCTTGCACACATTCATTGGAACTTTGTCGCTTCAGTGTCAGTTTTCATTGTTCAAATGTTCAAATGTGTGGGAAATCTTATGGGACTTAACTGCTAAGGTCATCAGTCCCTAAGCTTACACACTACTTAACCTAAATTATCCTAAGGACAAACACACACACCCATGCCCGAGGGAGAACTCAAACCTCTGCCGGGACCAGCCGTACAGTCCATGACTACAGCGCCCTAGACCACTTGGCTAATCCCGCGCGGCTCAGTTTTCATTATTAATTATGATCCAGCCCAATTATATAATAACAAAGGTTTTATTGTAAAGCTTATAGATAAGTAAACAATAAATCTTGTGTTGCTTAGAGCTTGGTGCAAAAGTTTTCGCCTGGTACCAATTCAGCGACGAGATTTCGTGTGTAAATTTGTATTGTCATCACCAATCAAACAAGGTATACCGCTTGAAAATCATAAACGCTACCATTCAGCCATAGAGGGACATTAATATGTTAACATTAAATGTATTCGCAGTTGCGCGAACGAAAAACCATAAGTTGAGTAAGGGAATGACTAGAATGAAAATTTATGCAGGTCTGGAACGCGATCCCGGCTTTCTTAACCAATCTGGATATCCATGCACGACTTATGGCCAGATCCAGACTTCCAAATGTCGTCGTTTCTGCGTCGCAAACTGTACTCGTTCACGTATCATGTAATTCCAGTACAAGGGAGGATACTTTAATTGAAAGTCGCTGCCTCTTATCACCCTATAAATACGATATGTAGTGCCTGTGTTGTGAAGAACACAGACAAGCAGAAATACGCTGATGGGATATTATTTACCTCAGGGCAGCCGGCGAGAGTGGCCGAGCGGTTCTAGGCGCTACAGTCTGGAACCACGCGACCGCTACAGTCGCAGGTTCGAATCCTGCCTCGGGCATGGATGTGTCTGATGTCCTTAGGTTAGTTAGGCGTAAGTAGTTCTGGGGGACTGATGACCACATCAGTTAAGTCCCATAGTGCTCAGAGCCATTTGAACCTCAGGGAATTTTCACTTATAAATTACAACTGCTCTTTACAGGAAAATACCGAGTGCTTCGCCAGTATTGAATGATCAGCAGTCAATTGTTTACGTACACACTCGCCAGCCGTAGCCAGTTGTGGCGACTCTATGCATGTCCTTCTGACAAATGAGTCCAACCCCTCCTCTCCTCCCTCTCCCATTTCCCATCCTCTCGCCTCCCCCTTGACCCATGAGATTGAAGAATCTCATCCACATTTTCAACTTTTATAACTGGAGTTCACTGAGGAGCTGGGCAGCATAGGGAGAGAGTGAGGCTGTGTCTGTTCGTTAGTAACAAATTGCGTTGAGTCAAATCACTTGAGTTCCAGGCTATGACTATTTGGCAGTAACAATTTAATATTACACACTAAGTCATAAAAAACGCACCATGTTGGAGCTATGCAAATTGGTTACAAATGAATATTCATAGAAATATCGACAGAAAATACAAAATTGTGAACTTTGGTGGCTGATGGATGAATGTGTGATGCTACAGTGCAGTTTCACCACACAACTGGAGAGGATAGTAAAAAGGGGACATATCGATACTGGGGCATAAATTCTTTCCATTACTCAGTTGGACAATGACAATGTCTCGCAGATGAGTGTGTGAACAATATATACAGATGATAGCATTTGAGAGAGGACATGCAGTTGGGCTTAGAGAAGCTGGTTACAGTAATCGTCAAATTTCTCGACATTTGAATAGGAGCAATATCACTATTCAGCAATGTTGTTAGGAATCAGCGAGCCAAGTCCGCATACAGCATCAAGAAGGAAATGGTCGGCCTAGACAGACATCAAAACGTGAGGACCGAGCTATGGTCAGAGAGGCACTCAGAGCTCTGGATTCATCATCATCATTGATCCGACATGCAACTAATGTTTCAGTGACCACAAGGACCAGTAATAGGCGGCTCACAGGAAGGTTGCTGCGGTCACCGCGCCTCTTATGCCGTCTACCATTGACCTTTGTACACCAATTACCCCGTTTTCAGTGATGTTGGGCATATCCAGCCTGGAATCTCATTGTCTAGAGTAGAACTGTCTTCAATTATGACTTCCGCTTTGAAGTGAGCCCCAAAAACCAGCAAATACGTGTCTGGAGAAGCCCTAGGGAGATGTGGGATACCAACCTGAATGTCACATGCCATACAGACCGACAATCAGTAGTGATGCTCTGGTTGCCCTCCACAGCACCATTACAGCACAGATGATGTTCTTCTTTTGAGACACCAGTCATCTGAGTGGTTTGATGCAGCCCACCACAAATTCTTCTCCTGTGCCAACCTCTTCATCTCAGACTAGCGCTTGCAACCTTCATCCTTAGTTATCTGCTGGATGTATTTCAGTCTCTGTCTTTCTCTACTGTTTTTACCCTCTACATCTCCCTTGAGTACCATGGAAGTTGTTCCCTAAGGTCTTAACAGATGCCCCATCATCCTCTCCCTTTTTCTTCTTAGCATTTTCCACATTTTCCTTTCCTCTCCGGTTCTGTGCAGAACCTCCTCATTTCTTATCTTATCTGTCCACTTAATTTTCAACACTGGTCTGCAGCACCACATCTCAAATGCTTTGCTTCTCTTCTTTTTCCGTTTCCCAACAGTCTATGTTTCACTATTATACAATTCTGTACCCCAAACGTATGTTCTCAGAAATTTCTTCATCAAATCAAACGCTACATTTGATACTTGTAGATTTCTCCTGACCAGGAACACGCTTTTTGCCAATGCTAATCTGCTTTTGACATCCTCCTTGCTCCATCTGTCATTGGTTATTTTGTTGCCTAGGTACCAAAACTCCTTAACTTCATCTACCTTATGACCATCAATCTTGATGTTAAGTTTCTCGCTGTTCTCATTTCTGCTATGTCTCATTACTTTCGTTTTACTTTGATTTACTCCCAGTCCATGTTCTGTACTCATGAAACTGTTCATTCCATTCAGCAGATCCTGTACTTCTTCTTCACTTTCGCTGAGGAAAGCAATGTCATCAGCGAATCGTATTACTGATATCCTTTCACCCTGAATTATATTTCAACTCCTGAACCTTTCTTTTATTTCACCTCATTGCTTCTTTGATGTATAGATTGAACATTTGGGGCGAAAGATAACATCCCTGTCCTACAGCCTTTTTAATCTGACCACTTGCTCTTCCACTCTTATCATTCCCTCTTGTGTCTTGTATATGTTGGATATTACTTGTCTCTCCCTACAGTCTACCCCAATTTGCTCAGAAAACTCAAACATTGTGCACCCCATTTTCTTGCCATTGTTCACATCATGAAGCTCTCAGACAATCACAATGCAGTATGCTCCTGATGCATATACCATTTCAAAGCCACCACTCCATAACTAGTATGTATGGGACCTCATAGCGTATGTGTCAGAATGAACACATCGGTGGGAATGAGATCACAGCAAGTTCTGTAAGCTCTACAGATTACTAACCAAAGATACTGCATGTATAAGAAGTACTGTAAGTATAGGAAATACCTCACATTCCGACGCGTGAGGTATAGCCTCGAATGCTGTTCCCAAAACCACCGATGGCCGAAAGTTGCATTATTACAGGTTTAATCCTCTCTGGCCTCGTGGCTGGCACAAAATACACTGCCACTCCGTCAGTTCTGAGCGAGGCATCTACCACCAATGGTAATTATGGCAAAAAGATCGCAATAAATGGATGGAAGTATTAAAGAGTCAAACGAGCCAAGTGAGATGCCAGTGGGGTATGAAACTCCTCTAGCAACCACGGCCACCACCGAATCCATGACCATAAACGGGGGAGCTCCACATGTCTGCCTGACACTAAGCCAGACCATTTATCCAGACATGGTAAATAAAGTTGTATATTTACAGGTACAAACATCATCGACATCCTGGCTACTGCAAAAGACTTTCAGTCATTCAGGGAGGCAGCACTCCGAAACAGAAAATCAGTCGCAACTCGGTAATAACTCTGCAGATAAATGTTGGTAACTGTTTAAGAGTCCACATTTCCTTTCTGGACCAACAGGAATCAGGGTCCCCCTATCCCCCCAACCATTATGCATTTAATACTTCTTTATATATAGGCAGTCTCATTTTCAGCTGAGCTGCACTCCCAAGTAGAATGCAGAAACGTAATTATAATTACAACATCTACACAAGACAAATGCAGTAGTATTATTAGTATATGTGACACTACTGTAAGTCTCGTATATTAACTCCAAGAAGAACTGAAGGTGGGCATCACTGTTAACGTAATTTCAACTGATACATAGGATTCCAAAGGCACACATGGGACAGCTAACACACTACAGTAGTTTTAAAAAATTAACGCTACAAAGAGTTAATGATGAGTGACATAGCATGTATGTGTGTGGGAAGCCAAGTATTTACAAGAAATAACCAACCACAACACGATATTTATACAAATATACCCTGCAATATAATAGTTTGTGGCGATAAAACAAACTCTTCCTATATACAAAGTCAACGACTCACAGAGGTCGTGATACTTCTCCTGCTATACTATAAAAACGTGACCTTAGAGATCTGCAAGTACTGCCTGCCGATAAGCATATTCTATAAGGCCAATTACTACTATTAACATACCACCAACGTTACTTAAACTGTGAACAACACAAGCATACTAAATGTTGGAAAAATGGGCTGCACATACCTAATAGTAGTAGAATCACCACCATTTCTTCCCAATTCCAGCAACTCCCACAAGGCTCCAGGCAGCTGAGAATTGTAGTCAGAACATTGCTCTCGGCGTAAATGGACCACCTAGTCCCGTAATCCACAGCCTCAAAGTGCGGACATCGGTTAATGGTAACAGCGGGGAAAACGACCTACACAAACTAGTAGAAAGAGGAAACACCAACCGTGTGTGTCGCTAGCGGTAACGATCAAGAAATACCTCCCCAACACCGCGTGCGTATCTCCATCGCGCTGTTCATAGACTACTCAGCTGTGCACTCGATAAAGAAATGTCATTTGAGTGACGTCAACACACTAGGGACAGCGTCTGTAATCAAAGAGTCAAAGAAGGTTACTGGCGTGCCACTGGCGAGACCGCAAAGAAGCCAGCGGAAACTCTATGGATAAACAACGTAAAAAAATAATTTTTATTAGACTCTTTAGGCTGCTGGATTTATCTATACAGTTATCCCCCAAACGCTTTAATTAGTAGCAAAGACACGGCTACCAAACAGTCGATGTTATGTGAGTCGAAAGCAGTAAATTTCCCATAGCTGATACTGCTGGAGAGAACAACAAAAAAAGTTAAATGTAGGATAAATAGGTTTAAAAATTATACATACGCCAAGTAATAGTTTTATGAGGTACTCTAACTCATGCAGATAAATATTATGTTATCCATGATTTTTACAAAGCCCCTTATTATCCACTAACGGGAAAGATCTCATTTCTTCATCTACACTAACGTCAATATACAATCAATGTTCCTTGCTTCTTTCTATCGAAATGTTTTTATGACTCCAGATACACAATACTTGCAACTCACGTTTGTTGGGGGTGAATAATTCCACAGTATTAAGAATAAAGTAATCCATATTATATACTGAGAGTGTAGCCAAAATATTTTGTGACATAAGTATCTGCACCTATAGAGATACACACTGAATTTGAATCTTCGGCAAATTTCCAAGAACAGACTGGAGCATATCGTCTAGCTATACACGACTGTGTGATTAACTACTGCCCGCTCACTGGTGTTGTGCAGTGAGCTGTAAAATGAACAAATGCTGCTCCATACCCAGAGCAGTTCCATATCGTATTTCAATGTATGAATGTCATTGAAGACGCTCAAGGTTTCTGTGGTGAAGAGTGCAGACAGTTCATAGTTAAAAGTGTTGCATTTATAGGATACAGAGAAGATGCTGGAATAATAGAGACATTCTCTGCAAGCATTAGATAACCAAGGACTTTCAAGGATGTGATGTGTACTAAAACGCAGAGGAGGATATGTAGAATCATCAAGTTTGTTGCTATTCAAGACCTGGAATTCTATGGGTGGGGTACCCTGCTCTCCATCGAGTCAGGAAGATTTGTGAAAATAGTGGCTTATGAAAATGTCAAATTACTTCTAAGTTGGATGAAAAATAAATGATTTTTTTATCTTACAGGCTACATATGACTCTCTTCACCCTGTTCCCACTTCAGTAATACACAGTTTGCACGGATACTATGTTATTAATTTTCTTCAAGTACTGGTGATATAATTTTAGACATATTTGCTATGAGTCTTTGGAAGTGGATATGGTCATGTACCTCCTGCTCCTTTGAACCAATTCGTGCTGCATGAAAGGCGTCATCCCAAAAACTGTTCTATATATTTTGTTATCATCTATGTTAAACTTCATCTTCATGTGTAAAACTAATGTCATTAGTGTCCTGTACATTCTTTATATGTATATACAATTGGCATAGGTTTTTTTGTAGAAAACAACAACAAAGACGTATGGTAACGAATTTTTTCTTTTATTCAGTTCTACAGATAGAGTTAGTTCTTGAGATACAGTTCAATTATTGAGATTACAATTTGCTTCTTGAGATAACAATTTTGAGTCTTTTTCACATAGTACATTTTTTCACACAAATAGAAAGAAATTCACTGTTTGAAATATTTACAGTTTTCAGATATATATGTAAATCTACGCTAAAAGCTAATATGGAGAAACTTTTGTTTTTGAACTGCAGCAATCCCAATAGCAAAGGTTACATGGATGAACAAGAATAATTCTGATGGACTGTGAACTATGTACACTTACAAACTAACCTGATTTGTATGGCTAGTGACAAGTGAAACTTAAAAACTATTCTATTTACAAATGTATATGACACACACACACACACACACACACACACACACACACACACACACACACACACACACCCTCACACACACACACATGTACATGCACACATACCATTCTGCAGCATTTAGATCTGGTCTTATTCTCTCCCTTTCACTCAGAGTCCATCACCTATTCTCTCTCAACAAGTGAACAGTGTGAGTACAGGAGAGTTTCAGCCCCATCATCAAAAATGACCATTTTATCGTTGAGACGACAGACCAACTTTACATTGCAGTACAGTGAAAACCCGTGCCCTTCCTATCAAATA
Source organism: Schistocerca serialis cubense (assembly GCF_023864345.2). Taxonomy (NCBI): domain Eukaryota; kingdom Metazoa; phylum Arthropoda; class Insecta; order Orthoptera; family Acrididae; genus Schistocerca; species Schistocerca serialis. Next base: position 760,437,123 of record NC_064639.1, read on the forward strand.
CAAGTTTCCTTCACCATGTGCTGTGGCTGCAGTGGAGCACCACAAAATGTACAGACACTGCAAATAGTCTTCGACAGGGAGGACTTTCAATGCCACACTACTCACAACTTTAATCCACACCTGGCTGGCACCTTCCAGTGTGCGGGATGTGTACATTTTTGCTCAGAGACCTACAAACTCCACAATCAGCAGTACGTTTGCTTCTTCTTTCATAAGGCTGGTAACCTCCTTGTCCTGTGGAGCAATACTGTAAGGATTGTTGGCCTTGTATATGAATGTGCCGAATTCATTACCATGGTACCTCATTACTTCATACACACCATAGTTCTTCACTCAACAGACAAAGCTATCTGTATCCATGTACAATAAATTAGGATCAGAGAAATAGGCTTTCGTTAACTCAGAATGAAAGAAATACACATGGGATGGGATAGGTCTAGTATGCAACCCCTCATATAGATAGATTTCGTAAACTCTTCTGCAAGCTTCGCCTTCTCCACAGCAAGAAAGTAATCATTGAATATTGTGACTCATTTAAAATTTGGATTGGCGATGCATTTTCTTACATCATAGCGCACATCCTATTTGGTTCTAACCAAAATTTCATGATGTTTCCTCAAATTCTCCATTGTTTCACTGAAAACCGAATTATTCATTGAGATAAAGGAGACTTACTTACATATCGTAATTTTTAATGCAAAAACTTGATATTTTCCATCAAATGAATACACATTAATAGATATATTAATTTTACTATCAGGTTTTGGAGTATGATCAACTTCTATAGGATAGTCAAAGTTTTCAAGATTCTGAATGAGAATAAGACCAGCATTTTTATATTTTGTAATCCTCCTGAATTTTTGCCTACTGGATATAATGAAGAATTTATAGTCCACAGAAAACAATTTTATTCTGTATTTCTAACATTAATAAACGTTTTTTTACTTTTTATTTTATCTGAAAATTCAATAAAGATGATTCTCTCAAAGGAGCATAGCTATTAATTATTAGTTGTGAACAAATAATTGTATTTAATGCCCAACCTGATATGTTTGGGAGAAAATCACCCATTCTTGATAAAACATTTTTTTTATCAATCTTAAATTTTTAATTTTCTCTCTCTCATTTGCGATCCTGTAGGTCAGTATCTGGAGCTGAAATCCCATAACATTTCTATCGGGCTCGATTTAGTACTAACAAAAAGTCTTAAAGTTATTGAATTTTTTTTTGAAATTATACAATTTTCGTAATTTTCAGCTTAAGTGTAGTCAAGAATTAACTAGATTCACTTGAGTTTATATTATTCTCGAAAATTTATAGTTTGTAATCCGTTTGCAAATATAGTATCAACTGCATAATGTCTATCTGTTCTTCTGTCTCTTGGTTTATCAAATAAACTAGAGTAAAAAAAAATTTTTTGTCGTTAGTTCTAGTTCTTTGTTTTTCAGAGATTATGTTAGAAAATCTTCCTCTTAGCAAATTTAAACTTATGACTTGGTATCAATTAACAAATCTAATTAGTTCAAATTCATTTAATTTGCGATATCCTCTTAAATCGTATATTTTACACTAATCACGAATTTGAACAATCATAAATTTCTCAATTTCGTCCATCCTATATATAGAATATTAAATTTATTTGATATGTAAACAATAAGATCTCAATTTTCTCTTATTTACTAGATAATTAAATATTAAGTAAAAGATGATTTTACATTCCAATTTATCATTTGTCCAAAAATACATTTTTAAATAGGTTATTATGTCTATGTTTACATGAAGAATTTATATAAAATCAACTTAATTCTATAACTTCTTGACAATCCTTACATTACTTTGTAGAAGTATCAGTTACTTGTTTTTTATCTTTATTCATTGATAATAATATATTCGGATGCTCTTTGCTCTGAATACATTCTAAAAGATTTTTTATAATATTATTGAGAAATATTTTTTCCATACACATGAGGAATTCGTTTATTGTTGTAAGAACAATAACTAGAAATTTAAAAAACAGTTGTATAAAACTGAAGATAGACATCCTAGATGTGAAGATCTCTTAAGATCTAATTATTAATTAAGTTAGTATATTTATTCAACAAAAGAAGACAAGGGACAAATAATTTTTTCTTCTAACCATTCATTAATACACTCTTTATGAAAAATATGAATACATTCTGTTTTTACGAATGGATGATTTTTATTACTTACTCATATAGAACATACACTGCCTTCAGATTATTCTATAAGTTGATGTTTAAATGATCCAGATAATTCTTGATATTCTGAAATATATTGTCAATCACCTTTAATTTGAAATTCTATTATAATATCCTCAGATGACATTTTATTAGTTGATATTTTATCCCAATCAACTTTATCTCGACTTTCTCTTATAAAACCTATGGATAATTTTTGATCAATAGATGTATGTGACCAATTATTTATATTCTGTTATGAATGCTTGTCATAATTGTAGATTTTCTGTTATGTTCTTCCAATTTAATTTATCTTGACATTCTCTTTTAAATTATACAGATAATTTTAATTTATTCGATATAATTTCAAAGGCTAATTTGACTTGAAATTCTCTAATGAAGTTATTAGTTAAATTATTGTAAGACATAGCACCGAAATTCTCTAGTAAAATTTTCAGATAATATTAGTGTGAATGATAAAAAATCCAAATCAAATTAATCTCGAGTTTCTCTCATAAAATCATCAGATAATTCATTATGTCCCATAAAAGTCCAATGTACTTTATCTTGAAATTCTCTAATAAAATTGTCAGATAATTCATGCTGTTCTATTATTAATGTTCATTCTGTTTAATATTCATTGCTATTTTACATATAATCAATAACTTTGTGTATCTGTCCTTCAGCTTTTTAATATAAATTACATAACCCCTCGAAACAAAAATGTTAAGATCAGAATTAATTATTGTGATATGTTTTGCCTTTTTCTAGTTTTTATAAAATCCGTTAATTTCTAATTCTTTTGATTTGACCTTTATTCTTTTACAGTATAAATTCTTCTTCATTCTTAATGTTGTCATTAATAAGTTCAACAAGTCATTGATTTCTAATATTATAACTTTCTTTAGTTCCTAAGACTTTGGCTTTAACTTTAAATTACTTGTTCTTGTTATGTGATTCATTGTTAAAATTATTGTCATTGTCATTAAATTTCCTCAGTTTTTCTCTAATATTGAATTTTTGGACTTTTAGATTATTTAGACTCCCCATTTATTACATAATAAATTATATATTATATTTGTAAAAAAGTCTGAATCATTAGTCATTTCTAATGATAAATTATGGTCCTCTGTAATGTTGTATGAAATATGCTGGTTACCAATTATATTTTAGCTATTCCTGGGGTGAAATATTTCTCCATGTGAACTAAAACAATTTCAAATGTATTTTAGGCGCCAAAGATCTGAAACCTTAAAATTTTAAACAAATAAATAAAGATGATATTGATTACTAATGACAATTTGTGTTTTATTCATTATGAAATTGAAGTGTGTAGTTGTAGACACCCTGTAAATGTCAAAGAAGTGATATTTGATGCTGTAGTAATGAAGATTTCCGAATATGTAAACGTTTACTGACTTGGAATAACATGAATATTCATGTATCTAATAATTTAGCTAACTGTGAAAATATAGATTATTCTATCATAAAGTTTATTTGTTATGGAATTTCTGTGCTCTCAGTGAGGTACTCTGATAATATAATGGGAAATATATTTTATATTTAATTTATGAAGATTTCCAACTGGTCAAATGTTGAAGCCCTTATTATTATGTAGATTTTCATGCGCATAAAGATTTACCAACCTGGAATAACGTAGTCTTTTAGTGGCCATTAGTTTTGCCTTTTATGATAATGTAAATTTTCAGACTCACGGAAGATGTAATAAAACTCTTATACATAAAAAACTATTTGATTGCAAATGATATTTTAAACATTATTTAATATGGAATTTCAGAGTCTGTGACGAAAGGAACTGAAAAAATTGGAAAAAATTAAGTAAATTTTTTGTATTTTTATGAAGGAATCCAATTAGTCCTGCGAAAATTTTAAACATTTTCCACTATGGTATTCGGTAAAGAGAACAAAATAATGAGAAAGATGAAATAATTAGCGTAATACAGGCACATATTGTTGTACCAACTAATAATGCAGGATTGAGACTAGTGTTTGTTCTTTTAAAATTATTCGAAGATGATTGTGAATGTGATTATTATGTCATTAGGACACAAAGAAGAAATTTGCAAAGACACTTATGGCATTATAGATAGACATCCAAACTCTGAAGAAATATTGTGCTTGAGGACAATCCTAACTCAATGGATTTGTACCAAAGAATGAGAGAAAAGTTGAAGATTGTCTGCCATATGAATTATTTTAATATAATGTATGACTATACACAAGAACAATTGATTAATGGTGTAATAAATCTTCATTAGACTGAATTACAATAATTCTATCCCCACTTATAATATTTTTGTTTTCAAATGAATATATTTTTAAATTTAGGTAATTGATGAAGATGATAAAAATATGTTAATAAATTTTCATAGTGTCAATTTCGAAATATTAGGGGGAAACGAAAAAAATACAAAGAACAAAGTTGTAACCAACAGTTGTACCCTTCAAACATACAAATTAATTATTTCTAAGAAAAGAAAATTTCCTATTACTTTCAACATAATTAAATTTAATATAATTATCGTAAATTTTTTTATGTATGTTTAATACACAAAATGATTCCAAACCTGCTCATTCCATGAAGTCAAATTTAAAATCCTCAAAGACTCTGACATTAAATCGTTTTGTTAACCATTATTTGAATATGAAAATATACTCTGTCTTCTTTAATAAAACCATTAGCACAATGAATTTTATAATCAATAGCAAACAGATTTAAATTATCAGTAAAGCTCTCATTTTATACATATAAAAAATTTAAGAGATTTTTTAAAATTAGGTACTTCATGAAGTTGATCTTGTAATATTAGAAGATTTAAACCTCATTTCCTTTTTGGTGTTAAAAGGTAATGGAAATCATTGTGTAATATACGAAAATTTAATGGGGGGGGGGCGTTATGCTCCCCTCGTCGATTTTACAGTCTCGTATTGCTTTTCCAATATATCTGGATTTAAAAGAATTTAAACTCGTCCAATTCGGATGTATTAAAATATCAACTATATTTCTCTTCATCAAACAAAATTAATACAATTTTAACCCAGCCTCCCAGCTGGGTCTAAGTTATAAAATAACATTGCTATTATTTAGCCAAGTGTTATGTGAATCTTCAAATTTTATCCATTTAACATATATTTCATTTCGTTTGTTCCTCAAAACATTTTCTACAAGATATACCTCAGGATATTGAGTTTTCTGTAATTCATACAAATAAAAATTTCCTATTACTTCTCCTCCAATAAAATCTCTTACGTTATATGACAATGGATTAGAATGAATAATACCTTCAATTTCAAATATTTCTGTTTATCAATTGGCTGAATATGTATTTCAAAATTTCCTTTACATTTATGGAGTCCAACTTTACCTCCTTTTTTAAATTTCACTTTTTCATTAGATACAGTAGAAGTTGTTTTATAGTTCTTTATCATTAACCTCTAATGGTTTCATTTTTATAGCTGCATGTTTTGTGTTATTATATTCATCAGCCAATTTCGAAACTAGTTCCATCCACATTGTAAGTCAAATCTTTTACACATGTTTTCTGTAAGTGTTCTGTTAAATCTTTCAACAACAGATACTTTTAATTTAGTAAAAGTTGAATCTTGGTCTTTTTCTTGTGACTTTGTCCAATATTATCGCACTGTCAGCATGGTTATGATCGGCTGTGGCATGGTTAATTTAAGGGTTTGTGTATGCCCTTCATGTTGATGATGATGATGACAATGAAATAGAGGCTAACAACACAAACACACATTCCTGGGCAGAGAAAATTCCCAACCTGGCTGGGAATCGAACATGAGATACTGTGATCCAGAAACAGCAATGCTGGCCACTGGACCACAAGCTGCAGAAAATTCAGTAAAAGTTGAATAATGATTTACATTATATTTTTTCATAAGTTCTTGAAAACGTTTATTATAACATTTTTTACAATTATCTGTTTGCAAATTTTTAACATTTCTATCCCTAAATATTTTTTGAAAGTATCAACTATATTCTTACCTGTTTCATCTTTAACTGGAATAGCCCAAGGAATTTTGAAAAACATTGTAACAGTTAATAAATTATAGTAGCCCTTATTGATTTTTGAAAATCATTTCATATTACCTGAATCCGCTTCTACTAGATATTATTGGTATAAATCATCCATACCGAGAGAAATAACATTATATCTTTTAAAATTATTTTAATTGGTTTATGTAATTCATTAATAATTTCTTGAAGGGTGAATGAATTTTTCACTCTAGCACCTGCTGCACCCATTTAAGGGCGTCTTGAGAATGTTGTTCAGATTTTCATCTGGTACATTTATAAAATGTATTTAACAATTTTATCCTTCTTAGGTTTACATAATGTAAAAAGACCTTTGATACATTGTCTTCCAATTTTAGTTTTTGATCTATGAGGATTCGCTATTTAAGTAAATTTATACATGTCAAACAATAAATGTGATTCTCCAGTTATAGATATGAAAGATTTAATGACATTTATATTATTTCACTAAATATAATTAACTTCACATCAACTGGAACATTATTAACAGACTCTTTTAATCTTATAGTTAGACAACTTGAAGTAGTGTTATTGACTGATTAGTAGGAGTTATTTCATAAGGATTATCATGAATGCTTAATATAATTTCAAAATAATGATTTCTGTAGTTATATGTCAACCAATAATAACAATTTTTAAAAAATAATCCTGTAATAAAAATTATACTTCTTTCTTCACCTCCAGTCAAAATAGTAAATTCAATTATTTGTTTATCATGTACTACATCTTTAAGATTACTTAACTTGTTTAAATAAGGAGTTAAATCTGCTTTTAGGAAATAATCTGAAAAAGCTTTAATGGGTTCCTTTTTTGTTAAGTATTAAGTTAATTCACTTTTATTAAGTTGATTAATTTTTTACAATAAGTACATTAGTTGTGACATAATTACTGAATTGTGTTAGTATACTTGTGTACCCAGGATTTGTAACAAGATTGATTAATTCATTTTCTAAGTACTGTTTTGTAGCTGCATCGTAACCATATACTGGATGTTCTATATCTACTATTCTTCTACCATTAAAATCAATATATCCTTTAGTTGCTCTAAAAATGGCACCTATTCCTGTATGATACTGTTTAGTTAAACTTTCTTTTTTTACATCAATTTTTGCCTCTAATTCATTTTTCACGTTCTCTAAATTAATCTTAATTCCAATAAAGTGCATTTATTAGATTCAAAAATCATAAAATGTATAATTACCTGATAACATTTTTCAAAGAAACAGACAGAAATGACAACACATCACTTCATATAAGTTTTGTATTTCTCGCAAATATTTAACTGGTTGTTCAGGTATATTTCCTCCAAATGACTGAAAAACAAAAATTATACTTTTATTCTTATAATATCAAATCCAGTGAGTACCAGGATGATCATTTGTATTAAAAATTTACTATTTCACATTCTAATTCTTTGGGTTTGTTAGGTACTTCTTCAATTGTAAAAGCACCTCTGCAATGTTTAATTCCTTATCAGTGTTTTTCTATTAGATGAATGATTATTGTATTGTGGATTATTTGTTCGAATTTTTTTCTAGACCCACTTTCTCTCTTTTCCATTGCTAAATTACGTCTTTTTTGTTTTTTTAATTCCTCATTGCTGCAGAACCATCAGAAAGTCTACAAATAATTGCTAGATATGTTAATGAAGCTAATAGTAACGGTAAAAATCAACCTTTATGTTTTCTTAATCCAGAAACTTCTTAATTTATTGTTAAATATTCTATAATTTTTTCACAACTGGAATACCTAATCCAATAAGTAAATTCCACCAGCTCTTTAATCTCTCTTTGTTTTTTGTGTACCAGTAAAAAACGGATCAGTACTGTGTAACTGTTCATTATTTATTTTAATTTTAATTGGTTTCAGTTTGTGTATTGTATTCTATGTATTGAACTGGGGAAATAGAGACGACAGAGAGGCTTTGTCCCATTGGAGCCCTCAGTGGTTCAATACCCCACAACAGGCCACAGCAATCCACCTACCTGGCCGCCGCCCCACACTGAACTCAGGGTCATTGTGTGGTTTTGCCACCAGTGGACCTCCCCAGAACGTCTCATATCAGACGAGTTAACCCAAAATGTTTTCGTGGTGCAGTAATTATGGTGTACGCATATGTGGAGACAGTGTTTGCACAGCAATCGCCAACATAGTGTAATTGAGGCAGAATAAGGGGAATCAGTCCACATTCCCTGAGGCAGATGGTAAACTGCCTTAAAAATTATCCACAGGCTGGCCAGCTCACTGGACTTCGACACTAATCCGCCAGGCGGATTCATGCTGGGGACTTGCTTGCCTTCCTGTTTGGAAAGCAGTGCATTAGACCACATGCCTGGCTGGGCAGGCAGATTTTGGTTTAGTTTTGCCACTTAGTAGCCTTGTATAATAAATACTAAAGTTATTCATTTATGTAGAGTAAAAATTTAAAAGAGAAGAAACAGTTTTAAAGAGTGGTGTTTTCTAAATCTATTCCTAATTTTCATTTTCCATTGCTTCATCAGTTGAAGCGTCAGGAAAAGACATGCATTCTTTCGCAGCTAATTGAAGTTCCTTATCAGATTCGTAGGTTTTTCTAAATGTTTATTATCTCTGCAGGCAATATCGTGATTTTTACAAGCATCATCCAGTGGATTAATTCCTGAATCACCTCTAGATAATCTTTCAACTAATTTAGTTCCAGGATCACAACAATTATAACCAGGAAGATGCATTTCAAATGGTAATTTATTAATTAATTTGTTTACTGTTCATTTTTCCATGTTTTTCACTTTTCTAAAATTTTTGAGGATGATAATTTTAAATTCGAATTAAATATAGAATTCATTTACGATTCTTGATGCAAAGCCAATAAACTTATTCATTAACGTTTTTGTTATCCCAACTTTCTTATTATGGTAATTTTTATTTCCAGCTAATTCTTCTCCATAAATTACTGGTAGCTATCGGTTAAAACTCAAACATCATTCAATCAAATATATTCAATTAGTTTTTCAGTATATTTATTTACTAAAGTTTCACATGTTTTTGCATCTGAATAATCTGAATTTGTGAAGAATCTGAATCAACTATATGTTCTCGTCTTAAGTCTGGGAAATAGTCATCAACAATTTTTTTATCAAACCTTTATATTTTTTACCTCCACCCGACTTTATTTTATTTGGTTGGTATTACAATATAATCCTCCTGAATAGTATAGTATATCTGTTTAATTAGATAAATCAAATTTTTTACCCGTAGCATCGATAGTAATATGGGTTTTAGTTACAAGATTCATTAATCCATTTGTAGCTTCTTGTTGTTTATGACCAACAGTTATTTTGCCATCACTGAATGTAATGGTAAATTACCAACATATACATCTTGCTCCTCAGGACTTAATCCAAAACTTGCATCTTCACATTGTTGATATAGTTTAACATTCTTTCAGTTATATCTGGTTTTTTAACATCAATATCTTTTACTTGTTTATGAATATCTTTAGGGTCCATCTCCATTATTTTAATAAACTCTTTTATCCTTTTTCTCTCTTACACTAAGGACAACACACACACCTATAACAGAGGGAGAACTCAAACCTCTGACAAGGTGAGCAATGTTAACCATTGCTAGGCGCTTTGGACCACACGGTCAACCTGTGCAGCTGGAATGTTTGGTAAAGTAACTGATCATTTTCATAGAGAAACGTATTATTTCTTCATTTAAACCAAATACTGAATTTGGAAGACCAATAATTCATGATGCTCATTATCCGGTAGATATTTCTATTTTTGATCCTACTCAAGATTTAGAAATTACTAGAACCAATGAAAATGACAATTTGATTGACTTTACTGGTGCTAGTGTAATAGTTGTTTCAAGAAAGTCTTAATAAATTTTATCCTTAATAAATCATGAGCAAAATCGACAGTTATGTTTATTCATTCTCTATGAATGAGAAAATAATAATACTTTCAATGCACCTAACAAGGATACAGAAATAGAAGTAAATGTTGGTGATGGTTGGCTTAATCCAAATCAGGCTAAATTATACATGAACTTTAGAATTGTTATAACTAATTGTGATGGATCAGAATCAGATTATCGAACTTATGGCAGAAAATCTAATAAAAAAATTAGTCAATAATCCTGTAATAAAACTGCTTCATTTTGTGAACATAAAGAAGGGAAATAATATTTTATCTAGAATCGAACATCCTTTTATTTCCTCAACAGCTGTGTTATAGTTGATTTCATCTCTTTCTGATAAAATAACATTAAAAGAACTTATTCTTAAGAATGGAAAAATAAAAGATAAGAAAAATGAAGTATTTTATCCATTATCAATACTTGGTGAATTTCCTAAAGATTAAAAAAAATAACGTGGGAAGGAGATTTAACTGTAATTTTTACATATAGTTCAATTCTAGAGCTTCAATTCTGAGTTGGCCCAACTACAAAGGCGCTGTGGTTGATATAAAAAGTGCACTTCCAAAGGAAGGTACAATTGTCATAGAAAGATGGAAATTCGTGTTCCTATTGTTAAATATGTACCAAATTACAAGTTAGAACAACGAGAAAATATTCTTAAAAATCCATAAGTTCCATATATTTTTATGAATTTCAAATTGTAGAAGTTGCCAAATTAAGTTTTACGAATAATTTCGAACTAGATGACTCAAATAACTATAATTCAGTGAAATTTGATATGCCATATTTTGTATCTGTCACATTTCAGAGAAATCGTAAAAATAATAGGTTACCTGACTCTTTATTATTTGATCACGTTAAACTCCAGAATATATATCTGAAAAATGGAAGGAACGAAATTTCCGCACACAAGATGTGTAATATTAATCTAGCAAATAATTTTCTCAAAGTATACGATGGATTTCTCCATTTTAAATGAGTTACACTACAATTATGAGATGTAGATATTGGGCCACATTATTTCATAACGAATTATCCCATTTGTGTGATTAATATGGCATAGAAAGAATATTGTAGTTTCACAGAAAACGATTATTCAACTTCATGCGACTTCCAACAATGAACCTCCAAATGACACACTTGCTTAAATAGTTATGTATGTTCAGATAAATTTAACTTATGATGCACATCATGGAATACTTACTGAAAATTTTTAGTTACATAAATTTTTTGATTATATAAATGAATAAAAAGTTAGAAAAAGTTATAGAAGGGAAAACTTCATGATTACCTTTCATTCTGAAGTATTTTCAGAAAGATAGAGAAAATAAAAACTGAAAAATTTATTATGTCAATTAGAAAATGACATCCCATTTCATTCATTGTATTTTTCTCAAATATCTCTTTTTCTGTAGATAATTTTGAATTTTTAAAATCGGTTAATACTTGTCTGAGGAAGTCACAAGTCCTAAGGTACTGAGTCATAAAAATCGACTTTCTTGTTTATTAACTTATTTCAGTGAAATTCGTTCTCTCATCTACCATGATGGTGATTCGGACATATTTGATGAAAAACTTGAGTCCCCCATGACTATACACTAGATGCATTTTCCATATATCAAATGGTACACTAGATGCATTTTACATTTATCAAGCTGTACACTAAATGCATTTTACATTTATCAAGCTGTACATATGGTAGAGACATCTACTAGACTACACTAGAAATCCACTAGATTGCTACTTCTGTCAACAGATGACACTGATGTTTGTTCCATTTAAATTAATAGGGGAAAATTCTTGATTTTAAATATGAACTTTTTATAATGTTTATTTGGATATTGTAATTATCGTTACACATTATTTACAAGCTATTTCTCCAAATAAAATATGAAATTTTTTAAAGTAATTAATTTACACCTAAATAAATATACGAAAATGACTAAATTAGAACCAGTTCTGTCTGTCGAATACCTAGTATTTATGCAAACTGCACACTACTGCCTGTGCTCCCAGCAGCCCCAGGCCTGGAGTGGACTGGCCACTCAAGCAATAGGATCATCAAACAGCAAGATGCTGCAGAAGGAGCTCTGCCCCCTCAATTAAAGACAATGCGTGACAGATGTAGAAGAAGAGCAGCTCTTAGGAAGTCACTGAAATGGACTTGGACAAAAAACCCGGAGGATGAGAAGATGAGAAAATAGTGAAGTTGAAAAATTCCCTCTGGGGGTTTCCTTCAGATGGCGCCAAAGATTTTGCATTTTTTAATAATGAATTTATTTATTGCTTTTCTTTTTTACATTCCTTTGATTTCTTATGCTCACCTTTTATAAAAAAAAATATCAAAATTATTTTCTTGCATTGACCTTTTTTGAGAAAAATAATTATTTTATAATAGCTGAATGTGATACAAAAAATATTCATTTTTATTAATTTTTCTAAGTAATTTATACTAAAATAGGCGTTTTTGAATGAAAATGCGTGATTTTTACCTAGAATTGGGAGTTCAGCAGAAGTATTGTGTTGGTTGTAGGTAACCTGGCATGAGCCAGGACAGAGCCAGGTGAGCTAGAACCTACACAATATTTCTACTCCCATATCATGTTGAGTTATCACATGTAGAATATAGCTATTGTGCATCCTATCTTTCAGATTTAATTTCTAAGCAAATTGCACAGTAGAATCCTAGAGAAGGTAAACATCATGTGGAAGGATTGTGGACATTTTCCCAAATGACTAGTTGCATTTACCACCTTAGAAGAGAACGATAAAAGATTTAGTAATAACATTTCTACAACCTTCCAGTGAAAGAAACTTTAAGCCCTGAACGTGACTCTGATATTACCTGATTCATGGTTTGTCATCAATGTGAATGTCTTCGGCAGGGGTTGTCAGAGCCCTAATGAATAGCTGCATAAATAATGTGTTGTGGTAAGTTGTTGGTAGTAATTACTTGCATTTCCACTATTACAGCATACACACACACGAATATATACACACACATACACACAAATATATATATATGATGTCACTCAACATTAAAGCACAGATTTCTTCTTGTAGCATTAATTTTTTTAAATACTGTAGTGTGCTACCCATGGAACGTGTGTCTTTGGAATTCCATTAATCTGTCAAAATAATGTTAGTAGTGATGACCATATTCAGATCTTCTTTGAGTTGATATACGAGACTTATAGTAACGTCACATGTACTAATAATACTAATGGGTTTGTTTTGTTTGTATATTTTAATTATAATAATGTGTCTGCATTGTATCTGGTAGTGCAGTTCGGCTGAAAATGAGGTCGCCTAAGCATAAGCAAGTTTTAAATGCATGTTGGTGAGGGAAGAGGGCGAGCTCGTTTCCAGGTGGTCCAGAGAGGAAATGTGAGGAGCAGGGGAGTGCTTGACGCTTAAAAAGTTTGCAACATTTATCTGCAAAGGTGTTACCGAGTTGACTGATTTTCTGTGGTGGAATGCCGACTCCCTGAATGACTGAGTATCTTTTGCAGTAGCCAGCACAATGGTGGTGATTGTACGTATAATTATGCAACTTTCTCTACCATGTCTGGGAGATGGTTTGGCTTAGTGTTGGGCAGACACGGAGCACCCTTGTCCACGGGTCATTGATTCAGTGGCTGCTCGAAGAGTTTCATACCCTACTGGCACCTCAGCTGGCTCATTGGACTTGCATCATCTGGTGAATGCTGGGGGAGAATTCTTTGTAATCTCGGTCAATATTTGTAACTGTCTTTGATATTTCCACCAATGTTTTGGGATCTGTTTGCAATAATTATCGTTTGTGGTAGATTCCTAACCCTGAACTGATACAGTGCAGCATACTTTGTGTCAGCCATGAATTTGGAAAGGATTACACCTACCATAACGTAACTTTCGGTCATTTGTAGGTTGGGGACCAGCATTCGTGGCTATAACTCACATTTCGGAGTTTGAGGATTGGGCTCCCCTGTAGGCAACACACTTTTCACTGTGGTTGCGGTTACTGGTTAGCTCTATCTCTAGCGCTGTAATTTTTGTAGAGCTGTGCTACACATACACAGTATCTTTGGTTGGAAGCATCAGAGTTTTCTCTGATGTCATGCAGTCTAGTAGTGTAGTGGTGTTTTATCAGGGGTTTATCTATCACTATATGATATTTCTTATACATACCGTATCGTTGCTTATGAATCTATGGTGCTTATAGAATTAGCTAAGACATTATTTATATGACGTGAGGACATTATATCTATCAATGTGTTTGTTACCAACACATACAGTATGACGTCACACACCTGCTGTTAACGCAGTGGTGGCTTAGCGAATTGGGACATTACTGCGATGCACTGTCGAAAGCACCGGGTCAGAACTTGTGTAATTGAGTACAATGTGTAAAATCTGCGAAAAATGAAAGAACTTACATATCTGCCAGGGTGTGGTGTCTACTGGTGTTTTGAATGGTGAAATATTAAATTATTATTAACAAGCACACTTCAAGCGACTTAATTTGTTATCACTAACAAATAGACTCAGCCTAAAACCTGCCCCTATGGTGCCCACTCAAGTGTCACAGTTAAAAAGAGGTGAAGAAGGTGTAGGGGTAGATTCAATAGGAACGATAAATAATTCTGACACATGCTGCGTTTTGATTGGCTCACAGTGTCATGATGTTGGAAAGTTTATGGCACTTCTTGTGTTTCTGGATAAAACACAAAAAATTTTGTAAAATACTTAATATTATGAAAAATGTGTGTGACTTCCACTGGTGTCTCAAATGACATAATATTAAGTTGTTATTAACAAATATGCCTCGAGTGTTATGATTTCATGAGTTTTGTTATTAACAAATAGACACAGCCTACAACCCCTCCCCATGGTGCCCACTCAGGTACCCCAGTTATAAAAGATGAAGATGGGAAAGAGGTGATTCAGTAACAATGATAAGATATTCTGACATATGCCGCATTGTGCTTGGCTGAGAGAATCACGATGTTGGCACAACGTCGGTGACAATGCAGTTAATCTTGCGTAAATCGATAAAATATAGGAAATCTGGAAAAATATGTATGTAAACACGAAAACAGGTGAAAAATATGTAAAACTGAGGCAAATAAAAAATAAGGGTAACATGGATAAATACACAACATTATGGAAGCGTAAGAGTGCTTGCACATCTGCATATGTATGATCTCTGCTGGTGCCACAAATTATGTAATATTACATTGCAACTAAGAAATAGCAATCTCTTAGAACTCAAGTGATGTGATGTAACATAATTTGTTATTAACAAATGGACACAGCCTGATCCTCCCACTATGCTGCCTATCTCCTGACTGAACTCCACCCACTCCAGTGTCCCAGTTGTAGAAGATGAAGACCTGGAGGGGTACTTCAATCTCATTGGTTCAGACAGAGGGGAGGAGAGGTGGAGCAAGAGAAGATGTGGGTGTGGGATTTCCCCTGGGTGACCTTGATCAATTTCTGGTGGTTGCTCAGGGGAGAGGGAGTGTGGGTGCTTTTGAATGTAAATCGTCCAAGAGTTAACCTGATGCCAGATGTGTAACATGACTTTAGATGCTATAAGATCGTTATTTCGTCCAGAAGGGCCAATGCTAACTTGCTAACTCAGCAGCATGGACGATATGTCAGTGTTACTCGTCACAGTATCGCTGTGTTAAATGACATTGCTGCTGAACGGAATGAAGATCCAGCATTGTTGAACTTCATAGAAGGCTTGACAAATGAGAAACTGATCAAAGGAGGATTCCAGTTAATGAAAGGAACTCTGAATTACATAAACTATGATCCAGTTGGGCGGAAATGGTTACAAGTTTTCCCAGCTCATCTGCAGCCAGAAATTCTGAAGTATTTCCATGACGTTCCAACATGTGGTCACCTGGGATTCGCTAAGACTAGACCAAATCGGACGAAGGTATCAGTGGCCAGGTCTCTACCTGTACATTACACACTATTTGAGCCACTGTAAGGAATTCATGTGACAGAATTATATATCACAATTACCTGTTTAGTATCTGGTATCAATCCTGCCTGTAGTAGCACCACTCTAACAAATTTGAATAGGCCTCTTGTGGAGATTCCAGGAGGCAATAGGAGCTAATGGTTAATAGTTTGCACTGATTACCTCGCTCGCTATGTCGCTCCAATAGGCCATATCAATGATGTTTCGTTGAATGGTTCACACGCTGACACTTGTTGATGATCCAGCATTCAAATCTGAAGCAATCTGTGGAAGGGTTGAACTTCTGTCATGTTGAACGATTCTCTTCAGTCGTCGTTCATCCCATTCTTGCAGGGTCTTTCTCCAACTGCAGTGACTCCTGATATTCACAATACACTCGTGAAATGGGCGTATGGGAAAATCCCCACTTCATTGCTATCTCAGAGATGCTGTGTCCCATCAATCGTGCTCCAACTATAACACCACATTCAAACTCACTTAAATCCTGATAACCTTGCATTGTAGCAACAGTAATCAATCTAGCAACCGCACCCTACACTTATTATCTTACATAGGCTTGCCAACTACAGTGGCGTATTCTGCCTCTTTACATATCTCTGTATTTGAATTGGCATGCCTATACCAGTTTCTTTGGCGCTTCATAGTATATTCAACTGCCTTGTTCACATGAAGCTAAATCATAGGACCTACAGAAAGAGAAATAAAGTTCATCAACACAGGAGCTGCAATAAAGACAGAATAGACATGTCATGACGACGATTAATAGAGAATACAGCTTCCCAGTGGTGTGTCTGAAATTATTTAAAACAATACCTAAGGCTATTCAGCCTTTAACAATGGAGCCATTTAGATTTTAGTGTAAATTAACATTGAAAATACTTTTTGATGATAGAACAGTTCTGAGATGCAACTCAGTACCATGACAACAATAGGAACTCTGATATTCAACTGTACTAAATCCCAGTATTGATTTTGTAGCTGTATTATTGCTCTAAAGTATATTGTAATCTAGTTCTTAACCTTAATATGTTGTATAATATCAATTTCAGTACAGTATCATAGTTTTAATTGCGATATTGTATTCATTTCATTATGGTACCATTATTGCAGTCATGGTGCATTCTGTCCAGCTATGGCTTGTGAACGACTTAGACTTAGTAATGCAGTCAACTCTCGATAATTTAAAGCTCAAGGAACTAAGGAAAATGGTGAAATTACCGAGAGTTCAAATAATTGAGTAGGACCAAGTAAATAATTCATATAAACGAGAGTTAAGTTGAAAGTATGTAGCAGTCCATACATACATACATACATATGTATGTATGTATGTATGTATGTAACCCTTTCAGACCTGATTTTCTTCTGGAGGATTTTTGAACCCTCGAACAGGTATGCCAGATTTTCATTAGTCATGCTGGCATGTGGGGTATTTTGTGCCCTAGTATATAATTTACATAACACAGTCCCAAACTTTGGGAAACTGATAATTGCTTTGTAAATATTGTTACTATCATTTTAATTCTATGTTGTTTGTGAACCTGATTGATCATATGAACTTTTTAATAGTAATATTTAAACATTTCATGAAAAGTTTATACAAAGTGCTTTGCTTGAGATTTATGTACTTTATTTTTCAGTTTTGTACATGTCCCCTACAATGTAAGCCTCATGAACATAAGCTTGAGCTGAAAAAAAGGAATTAATCATTACAGCTGTTGCAAATGAAATCAACTGCCAAATGTTTCTTAGAAACAGACTTTTCGCACGTATCACATAGATGTTTGTCACACTTTTGCTCATCCACAAATTACACACCTCCCATGTTTCTGGTTTACTGATTCTTGAGGCATAGATGGACATACATCTTTCTTCTCCAAGTGTTCACGATATTTAATCAAGAATGCCGAAATGTAACCAGACAGACACATTCTTTTGCATCTTTCAGTCAGATGGGGGCTTCATCAGTGCACTGCTACATTATTCAAAAAAATTCTTCTTGCATGATGTGCGTGTTTTTGGATCTGAGGAATTCAAAATCTGTGCACTGATTCATGTGACAGTCATGATTAAAGACACACATTGACCATTACCTCATTATGTTCAAGTCATTGTATGCATTACGTACTTGATCCATGGAGCAACTCCTTCATTTGTCATGTTGTAGTATATTATTATTTCAGGCTTGTTTGATTTATTGTGAAGTTTTGGTAGTTCATGCACCCTTGATAGCAATATCACTGATTTGTATTTCTTTGGTACATTTGATGTGAGAGTGACATCTTTTTGAAAACCAAAAATTGAAGACCGAACTTTTCGATTTTTGTTTGTCTGAAATTCAACAGGTATTTCTCTTTTGTCCTTCTTCAGTGTGTCAATCCAAATGAGCTGCTTCTTTAGGAGAGATGTCGCCAAAGGGTAACTGATGTATCAGTTATCAAATGTGACATTCTTATTGCTACCTTCGATGGCAGAAATCAAGTGCTACACTATGTCGCTTGGCTTGTTTGAGGTCTGATATGGACCATTCTTTTGTTTTCCACAGTATCTTCCAAGTTACTTATAGAAAATGTTTTTGAGCCAGTCATAGCAAAAATCTTGATTCCGAATTTTCTGGGTTTATTGTGAATATATCGTATGAAACTGCAGCACCCACCGAAAGCTGCCAATTTTTTCATCATAGTCACGTAGGGCCCGAGGTTCTACAAATTTCTGCAATTGAGAGCAAAGAGCTGCAAGGAAGGCCAAATGGCAGCTAGTTTTTCCGTTTTTCTTCCTTCAGCTCATTTGTTCTTGTCATCGCACACATTGGAGTAAAAACAAAAATTTCTTGTGACTTAGATATGCTCTTAGACCTTGCATTCCTGTCCCATCTGAGTTCCAGTCCTATCTGAGTTCCGTAGTTCGAGTGCATTAGTGAGATGTCTATTCTTTATTCCAATCAGATATAAACATCTGAATAAAGCAAGAATTTTTGTTTGTGTCATCTCCTTTGTATCTCTATAACGAGAGTACTGTGATGATTCACTTTATATATATATATATATATATATATATATGAGTGACATTATCTATCATACTGTTGTCTATTATTTTATGAAAACAAAAATTCCATTATTCAGGTCATCTGCACTGCTTTCTAGGACCAGGAAGCACTTTCGCTATATTCTTATTTCTAAGTTTACTCTGGTTCAAATATTCAGTTTTTCTCCACTTTGTAACATTACCTCTTCCAATAAAAAATTCAACATTTCCATTTTCACTCAAATCACTATTGTCACCTTCAGTAAAAGACAGTATGTCTTGTTCAGAATCACTGCCAAGCTCACTTTCTTGAATTACATCTACCTCCTCGAGCGATTCCTCATCGCTACTGCTGCACAGTTCATGATCTGATCCATCTGACATATTTTTCAACTCCTGCAGAATTTTGTGTATTTCTTCTGGTGTCATTTCCCTGAAAAAGTAACAAGCTATTTAGTGTTTTCAGACTACTGATCTGGTATAAATATCTGTGCACGATTGCATGTACATACCAAATATGTATTTACTACAAGGCCAGGTGTATGGGGTACTTTGTACACCAGCAGCATTCTTCCAACAGATTCACGGAACCACAGGCACACAGAGAGCGACAAAGTGAAACTTACTACGAAGGTTGCCTGAAAAGTAATACCTCCATACTCGTAAGTCTTCAACAGTTGGCAGCATTGATATGTGGTAGGTACTGGCTTGTTCTGTAGCCTCTGCTCTACAGCTCCAGTGGGCAGGAAGTCTTGGCATTGAACAGTTGTGTTGTTACAGTGTAAAGTAGGGATCCTGCGCAGACGGTTGGTCAGTGCGATTTAAGCAATGTCCAGTCTTTGAATTCTTGACGGTAGAAGGTGTCACCCCAACGGAGATTCATCAGAGAATGAAAGCAGTTTCTGGTGATTGTGTTGATGTGACTATTGTGAGTCTTCATTCTAGTAACGCAAGAGGAGTTCCTGGCTAATTTCAAGTCTGTGCGCTTTCATTTCAGGAGTCAGCATCTGAGATACCCATCGTGCACAGATCTTCTGATAGCCAAGCAAAGCAATAACTGGACCTATACGTTCTTGTGAAATGCTGATTGTGTTTGCAGTTTCTCTCTGAGTGATACGATGATCGTTATGAATCAATCTGTCAGCGTTTTGCTTGTGAAACTCAGTGGTTGCTGTCACAGGACGTCCAACTCTTTGTCACGCAGGTCAGATGTTCCCACCTCAACATCTTTACACTTACTCGCCAAACGACGCACAGTACTCATATCAACACAATCCCCACAAACTGCTTTCTTTCTCTGCTGAATCTCCTTTGGGGTGACACCTTCTCCTGTCAAGAATTCCATGACTGCACATTGCTTAAATCGCATTGACCGACCGTCTGCGCAGGGTTCCACACTTTACGCTGTAACAACACAACTGTTCAGTGCTAAGGCTGCCCGCCAACTGCAGCTGCAGAGAAGAGGCTACGGAACAAGGTAGTACCTGCCGCATACCTGTTGAAGAGTTACGAGTATGGAGGCATTACGTATCAGCCAACCCGCATACAATGGTCGGTAGCTGACATAACAATAGAGGAATAGTTAGTGTGCCAGTAATCACTGACAAAAAGCAGTGTTGCCACTAGCAGAAAACTGAACGTGGGGTACTCTATACCCCAGCCCACCTGTTCAAGTGTTAATGATTTCAGATGTAAGATTTATACAAAAATATGCACGAGCTTTCAAAACATACTTTGTGCACTTGGCTTCATTTTATGGACTAAAATAACTAATTACGAAAAATTCTCTATTTTAATAAACAGTAAAATTATCATTCAATAATTGTCATGCGAAATAGCATTAACGATATTCATTTACACAGTGGAATAGAGAGAACCAGCCACATCCATGTACTCTGGTGGTCACGAGCTGCTGCGCACTGCTACATTTACTACTTAATATTTTCATAGTGATGCACAACAGTTGGCAGCACTTATGCAAAATGAAAAGGTTGAAAATTCACAAATCTTTGCCTCCAGTTGTAATTGAGAAAAATACTTCCATTGCAGTTAAGACACAGTAAAAGTTAATGTATACAATTGTAGCCACAGGGTCTGAAAGGGTTAATGATGTCCAAAATAACACAAGCATATATACAAATGGTACATGCATACAGTATATGAGAAACAAACAAATCAAAATGTTACACCTCATTTTGAAAAATTGTTAGTGGTTTTCTTTTGAGAGAGCGACTCATCTAGCATTGTCCAGAAAATTTCGGTGATAATGAGAGTTGAGAAGAAATCATCACTCATTTCCGTTCTGACGGCTTAGGAGCGTAGAGTATGGACAGGTAACTTTGCGTTGGTAAATGTGACCATCGTTCTTCGTTATCTTCCTCGTCTCCATCGTGACAAGCCAACAGTTCAGCATAGGTTAGAACACCATGAATACCGATGTCATCATCAACATGAGCAGAATCCTCAAAGAATCGCAGCTGAGTGGAAGCTGCCACCATGAGTCTGGTGGGACTAAATTCCTTAATTCTCGCGCCTCTGATGGCTGTTTTTCCCGCGTTTTCTCTTTTCAAAACAAATGAGCACGTTCTGAAGGAACTATGCAAGAGTAACAGGGTTGACATTTTTCCAGCCCTTATCAATCATGGTTATAATGGTCAAAACTGTCGCGTTTACCTACTCGCATTTTTCAGTGCTATCCAGCACCAGTGAAGTGATTTGTCTACGGTAGGGTGTGTTAAAATATTGTATTATGCCTGGTACAATGATTGCAATCTTGATGTTTTGGGTGGGACAAAAATCAGTTTCCCCAGTTGTGCAAAAAGAGTAAAATTTTGCGTTTCTTCTTTTTCATAACGGTTCATGAAACAGTTAGGTCACACAGACATACATTACACATGTCTGTCTGTATATGTTCTGTCGTCATCAATGATCTTTTGTTTCAGTGATAAGTTGTGGGAAGCCATTTTCTCCCCTTGAAACAATGTGGCTTCGCAGATTTCACTACTATCAGTGGTTTCAGTGCTTGAGACCCGCAGATGTTACAAGCTATAAGGACAGTTATTCCGTCTTTGCTCAATTTTCCTCCGTAACGCTTTTCGTCTTTGAATGCCAGGATGCGATCAGGAAGACATTTACAAAACGAAATGAGTAATTTCACCTGTGTTGAATATGTTGGGTGGATCGTAGCCATTCAGAAGTAGTTTTACTTCACCAGTCCATGCAATACTAAGGGAACTGTCCACGCTGGCACAATCTCCACAGATTTTGTCTTAAAATTTGAGAGCTACCCTTCACTTACACTAAGCTTTCACTCCTGAGAAACTGAACAAGACACTTAACTTTTTTCGTTCAACATGAAACCACCCATGGGAACGTTCTGTCCTCTAGGCCTACACCGATTTATCCACTTGAGTAAGTACTGTTCAACACAGGGAAATTCACGCTGCTATGGCATTTTTCTTTCAGTCCCTGATACACTTATAGTTACATGATTATTATTTTTTAAATAATCGACAAGGTAGATGGTAAAATAGCGATCTGTTTTGCAACATTTTTTCTTTTTTAATTCCACTCTCCACAGCTTCAACAACAAGCTTTTTTTAAATTGCCTTCTTCTTTCTAACGTTCATAGCATTTCACAGTTTCAGGAAACACGGATTGACTAGAACACAGTGTGAGTGAATAGTATATAGGTCGGAGAAACAAACGACAGATGGTCCGAGCCTGCACGGGAAGTCACAGAAGGAGGAGGACTTCAGTGGAAATTGCAGAAGCGGACTTCAAACTATAGAGGATGGGAAAGTCCTGCCTTCAAATTAGAAAGTTTTGGTGAGGCGCCTTCACCACTATAGCATCAGATTGCCGAGAGGATCAAAATACATTGATATTTTTCGATTTTTCGAGATTTTTTCAAGGGAGCAGTAACAAAATTTCAAATTATTGAGAGTTTCCAATTATCGAGTGTAAAATTATCGAGAGTCGATTGTAAATGACAGACGTAAGCCGCTGTATGTGATATTCAGTCCTTGTTCGCGCGAGTTTTTTGACAATTACTAAGATTTAATAATTAAGTTTGATCATCGTTTCCATGTTTTTATACAATAAAAATCTTACATAGCAAATGGTTTACCTTGTTAAACCGTAGGGTAATGACACAAACGTCTGGTTTCTGCCGCTCGAAATAAAGCTAATGAGCCCACAATCACGCAGATGTGACAATGCGTGGTCTGCTAATAAATGTCACAGTTTATTTGTGAGATATCGTATGTTACTGTTAAAATATGATCATTAATTTGTACGAATTATAATGAATTCTCGCCTTTAGCAAATCCTATCGACAAAACCTGTCGGCGATCTTTTTTCTCTGAGGATGCTGTAGTAGGTAGAGGTTGGCAAGATCTGTGAAAGAAAAATCGGGGGAGAAATTTAGTGCAGCTGCTGCAACAGTAGGTGTTGTGTGACTTGAGTCGCTGTGTGTATGTGATGAATGCTAGTCATACAGCGGAAAATCATAACACTGAACTAGTGAAAAATGTGCAGCATGATTCTTTGCGAGAAGAGTCATTGAGGGAAGCATCCTGTATAGGTGACATAGAAACAGTAGATCTGCTTCTGAGTAATGGCACCCTAGATGTTAACGCACGACATAAAATCAACGGCTGGTAAGATGTTATTTCCCAGTGAGGTTACAACTGTCAATGTTGACGTAACAGTATTTGATATTTCCTTATCTGTTTCTTGGTTAGGACAGCATTGCATTGGGCTGCCAAAAGAGGTCACAAAGATATAGTACTTCTGTTGCTCGCAAATGGAGCTGACAAGAACATTTTGACAAACAAGGGCGAACTACCTGCAGCTTTATGTAGTAGCGCAGAAATTCGTAAACTATTGGAAACGCCGTCTAATACTGATGCCCAAGATTCCACCCAACAGCTACCAATAGTACCCAATTATCTGAAGAACCCAACGCTTATCACCATGAATTCAAGGAAGCCTCCTGCTGCAGACTCCGGGCTTTCAAATTCGAGTGTGCCAGTGCATGCAGCTGTTTCAAAGTCTGCCCAGCATAGTGGTGCAATCTGTGATGGTAAGATTTACATCTGCCATAATATTAAGGACACATTTTTTCGCCTTTCAATTTGGGTTCTGTTTTTGCCAAAGGTTGCTAGAAATGCATTAAGATGTAAACGCAAATTATATTATTGTTAGGAGTTATGCTTATGAACGACATAGTTGTGAAAGAAATCATTAGGGTGACTGACTATTTTTGGTATTAAGTTAGGCCCTACTGTTGTTTAAACACATGTTAGATTTTGCAGCAGTTGTCAACATGTTTGTCAGTAATGGTATCATGACAAAAACAATTTATATCTGTTTCCATTTTGACAGCTAAATGATTAAGTTTGAAGTTCACATTTCAGACATGAAATATATATCTCTGCATAGTTACGTTTGTCAATGACACTGACATTAAGATAAATTTGCAATTGTGAGACATAATAGACTACATGAAGAGAATTCCAGAACAGGCTACCTTTGGTTTACAGCAGACTCTCTTTTGATCTTAAATCAGCTCTCACAAAATGTAATTCCAAACAAAAGACAGTGATATCAAAATACCACAAATAGATGGTAATGGTTATACCAATGTTTCTTGGAACTGAGATGCATAATTTGCTAAAAATTGGGTCATCCCATTGATAATCTAATTGGAATGTAGCCGCATAATGTTACTGTGTTCACATGTAGACAAGACAAGATAGTCTGCTTTCTCAACCATTTATTCTATTGGGGTAATGCACCTGAAGACAGTATTTGGTAGCATTGATCCTGGTAGTAATAGCAAGAAGGTTGTGCAAAGTGTTTAGGAATTGGAGGGGGAAGAAATCTTAATATATGATGCAAAGAGAACTACACTGTGTAGTGTTATGTGGAGTATATGTTGAAAAATAGAAATGCTATAGCAGCTTGCTAACCATGATTTTTAACAACTGTCGTGTTAAAGATTCTTGGGGGGGGGGGGGGGCTAAAACAAGACATAAATACATTTAACAAGCTTTACTTTGTTGCCATGACAGGTATTTGGCCATTATGCTTATCTTCAGATGGCTGCATATCATTTTACAGTGTTGCAGTTGTCAATAGCATATGCAAATAAAGGTTGTTGTTGGATGTTGATACAATAGAATCTGAGGTTTCTTGCTGTGTTAGTCCACAATGTTCTGCAACATTTTGTAAGGCATGTTCCTGTTTCAATCATCCAACGGAGCAGCACGTTGTCTGCTCCTATAGCTACTCCATTAGAATCCTTAAGTAGTTTGCTGTATGGACAAGTGATAATTACAAAAAGAATTTATAATGTGCATGCAACTGAAAACATATAAACTGAAATGAAAGATTTTTGCGCACTGATATTTGTTACTGCGAACAAATGTAAGTCCACAAAATGTATTCCTTTTTATGTTTCTGTTATGTGACTCTTAACCTGAAGGTTGGTTTGAAGCTACAGTTCTTTACTAAGTCAGCTTCTTTTGGAGGTAGTATACTCTTGGCTTTGGCCTGTGAACTGACGTACCCAGCCAGTTACAGGGGACCTATAGTTTAACGTGATCTCCAACCCAGTGCAACTTGCGATTTTCACATTAATGAGCCAGAGATGAAAGAGTGGTTAGTGGACAGGAAAAATACTCTAGAATTGATTGAAGAATGATCTCCGACCCTTTGGATTTGTAGTTAGACAACAGTGTACTGAGCCATCAAGCCACATGGCAGAGTTATTTAGCTGTTTCATAGATCATAATTCGGATCTCTCATTATGATATGGAATGAGACAATGCTACAATTTAAGTACAACAGTGGAAAATATTCATCATGCTGATTACTTACATGATTCCTGAAGGTGATTGTAAATATTGTAAATTATTTTTTTAACACACAGTGATTCTCTCTCTCTCTCTCTCTCTCTCTCTCTCTCTCTCTCTCTCTCTCTCTCTCTCCACACGCACATCCACATGCACACTTTCAGGAATTCTTTGTGTGGCATAGCAGTTTGTCAAGCAGATATGATCCTACTTATTGTTTGAAGTTAATTTTATTATATATTAAATTTTTTGACAATGGGTTGATGGTCAAAGATTTCTATGGCTGAATGCCTCACGCCTTTCTTTGCCACACTATAGAGGAGTGATGGACAGTGTAAATTATTTCTCGTTCCAGTATTACACATGAATGTTATTGTTGTATTCTGACAACAATCTCATACCAGCATTAGCTGATTCAGTACTAAGGAGACCTCATACTTGGAAGCGCTTGTTCAGGACATTCTAAACCCAACTCTCTGCAGGAGGTTCTAGAATGGGCTCTGACACATCATCCCTGTTACACTGCCCCATTTAACATACATTTATTCCTCAGTGGCAGCTTGTCTCAGGGTAGGATAATGCTGTAAAACATTATTAAATGGGGGTTGACAGAAGCGTCCGATCCAACGCGTCGGCTTTGACCCGTGACGTAAGGGTGTTGTCGTGTGTGACGTCATGATGGCGCGGAGTTTGGTTTGAGTGTGGCTGTCTCCAGTTCTGTTTTATCTTACTTTATTTACTTTTCTGATCTGTTCGTTCTATCTCGTGAGCCCTCTTTTGTTTTTTTTTAAATACTTATTACTTATTTTAATTATCTGTTTCCTCGAATTTCTGTTTTAGTTTATTATATTTATCTTTCTGATCTGTTCGTTCTATCCCGTGAGATCTTTTTTTTTAAAAAAAGACAAAAAACACTAATCAGCTACTGAAGCATCTTTATCTTCTATGGGTTGCAGGGGTTACGACCCCTGGGGAGGTGGGTGGGTATTCATGCATGGCTGTCTTCACTTACACGTTGTAGCTACACAAGGCGTCTAAATTTGTTTGTATTTAGTTTGCCCCCCCCCACCCAAAACACCCCATTTCCCGCGCTTGTCCCGTTAGTGTAATTAGGCTTCTTGTGGAAAGTGTGTGTTTTTGTTTCCGCCATATTTGTGACGTCATGGGTCAAAGCAGACGGGTGGGATCGGACGCTTCCGTATTTCCTTAAATGGAAATAGGAAAAGTGTTTTAACATGCCCACAATTCATTAAAAGAAAAGATATGGAACAATGAAACATGAGGTATAAAATAATAATTATGAGCTTATATTATTAGGATTTTCACTTTAAAAATTTTAGGAACCCAGGCAGTAAAGGGTCATTCCATGTCAAGTCACCCAGGCCTTGACACCAACCATGTCAGATTTTGATGAAACTTGGTACAATTACTTTTTTTATCATCCTGAAAGCACTTGTAAAATTTTTTTGCTCTTTCTCTGATAATTTTTTTTTTTTAATAAATTTTTAAAGTTTTTAGATTTGGCGTTGTTTCAGCAGTCGGAAATCTTAACTTAAACGTGTCCTCACAACTAAAAAAATTTGTATATTAAAGAATACTCAAGATATCAGTATGAAATTTTGGAATAAGTTTGTGTATTATATCTAAATGTTAAAAAAATTACCATAAAGATATATTAAAACTTTTCAAATGAATAAAAATTTACAAGTTTTTTTTTTTTTAGCTAACGGATGTTCAGTTTTACAAAAACTGCAATATCTAGAGTCTCAGACCTGATAGAAAGTCAAATTTGTTTTAAAATGCTCTTAATTGTATAGGCTATTAGATAAAAGAAAAATTATGTTGGCTTTTTAACCTGTTTAATAGTTACCTAATTTTTAAAATAATATTAATTATATTTTAAAAATAAAAAGTACCAAGTGACTTAGACACCGAAAATAAGTTTTTGTCTTCTTCAAGTAACAATGTACGCTTGGATTTTGTTTTGTTACTCCTGTGTTTTGAAGTAAAAAATTATTACAGTGTTAAATAGTGCTTGGATAGTATTTTATTAAGTTTATTTGAACTTTCAGTAAGCACTGTTACTTAGTTTACAGAGATTCTTTTCCAATATCCTATAAAAGTAACCAGAACAGTAATCAAACCAAAAGTGAAATCAGTATGTCAGATATTCAAACCTGTAGTGTAGGGTTATTTAAAAAATCTGACTGTTTCCAAACAACCTACACACCTTCAAAAAAGTTACAGCCGGTATCTGAATTGAGCGAGGAAGAAAAAGATTTGATCCACTTATGATCTGGAATTAATCTGTGTGAATTTAAGAATATATGTTCATACCACAGCTACTACTTTTTAAACGTTTTTGAAAAGTATCAAACAACATGTGTAGACCCACTAAAAAAACACAAAAAGCCCATCAAAAAATCATTGCGAAGTGTAGGCTTGGATCTTTCTAAACAATTACTGACAAAAAATATTAGCATAAAACCTGGACAAAAGTTTTGCTCAACATGCCGTAACTTTTGTGAGGAAAAATTAAGAGTTGAAGTCAATGAAAGTGAAACAGATGAAGTCATGGTTGAATTAGAATCACAGGAATTCAGAAATGAATCCCTCGTACAAACAAACATTGCTCTTGATAATTTAGGTTTAACACCGATAGAGCTTCATGGCTTGTCAGAACAAAGTAAAGGGTCTTATTTTAAAAGGAAGGTTAGCAGTATTGAAAAGACTGCAAAAAAGGCGGTTTCAAAAGCATTAAAATATGATGCACCAAGTTCTGATGATGTCGAAGAAGATACAAGTGTGGTTGAGAAAGCAAAGGATTTTGATGTAATGATTTCTCTTATGAAAGAGAAGATTTCATCTGTTGGGAGGTCTAGAAAAATCCAGATTCTGACCTTGGCTCCAGATTCTCGGAGTCAAAATAAAGTGGTGAAAGAATTTAATGTAAGTGAGTACATGGTGCGACAAGCTAGAAAGCTAAAATCTGAAAAGGGTAGTTTGGAAACTCCTGGTCCAAAAAAAGGTAAAACTCTTTCTGAAAATACAGTAAGACTTGTAACAGATTTTTATGAAAAGGATGAAAGTTCCAGAGTGCTACCTGGAACAAAAGACAAAGTAAGTGTTCAAAAAAATGTGTACATGCAAAAAAGACTCATTTTGTGTAACTTGAGAGAACTCTATTATTCTTTCTAATGGGAGAATCCCGAGGTAGAAGTAGGATTTTCAAAATTTTGTTTCTTGAGACCTAAATCGTGTATCCTTGCTGGTGCTGCAGGCGCACACACACACTGTATGTGTATGCAGTATCCACCAGAATGTTAAACTATTACTGGATGCTGTGAAAATTGAAGAATCTTATAAAGACCTAATTAAGATGCTTGTGTGCAACACGGAAGACCAAAACTGCATGCTACGTCATTGCGACAGCTGTACTGCAAATACTGCACTGAGTACTTACCTGAAAAACTAAGTGAAGATTATGATTTAGAAGAAGAAATTGTAATCAGTCAGTGGGTTAACACAGACAGGGCAGAAATGATCAAACAGTCTATCAGTGTTGAAGATTACATTTCTTTATTGGTTAGGTCATTGGAAAAGCTCACCCCGCACTCGTTTATAGCAAAATCCCAATCAGCAGCCTTTAAAAGATTGAAAGAAGACCCACCACCCAAAACAGCAATTATTGTGATGGGTTTCAGTGAAAATTATTCCTTTGTTATACAAAATGAGATCCAAAGTTACCACTGGAATAGTTGGAGTTTTTCTAAGAAATGAGGAAAACAATGTTTTTGTTTCCAACCAATGTTTTATTAGTGATGACCAAGAACGTGATACTGGTTTTGTTAACTTTGTACAAAAACAAATTACAAAGTGGCTGTCATCACATCACACTGACATTGACTCAGTTCACTACTTTACAGATGGTTGTGCTGGGCAGTACAAAAATAGAAACAGTTTTAAAAATTTGACTGAACACTTGAGAGACTTTAATTTGAAGGCCCAACACACTTTTTTTGCAACAAGTCATGGGAAGTCAATTTGTGATGGCCTAGGAAGAACTATTAAAAGAATTTTAAGGAAAGCTAGTCTACAGCTTTCAGACAAAGAACAAATAATGACAGTAATCGATGTGTGTTCATTTTCACTTTATTGACAAAAAAGAAGCTGATTTGCTACGGTTAAAACTAGAAAACCGTTTTTCAGCAACCCGAACCATTCCCGGAACAACAAGTTTTCATAACTTCAAACCACTTCCAACAAAAAACCTTGAAATTAGAAGGACTGCAGATGGTGTAAAACCCTCCTTACTCTTTTCTTTCCATTCATCTTCTGATTGGATTCGTGTTGAACCATCCATAAATAGCTATGTGGCTGTAAATTATGATAGTAACTGGTACTTTGGACTGGTAAAAACAATATTCAATGATGAAGAAGATGCAGAAATTCTATTTCTACATCCTTCAGGACCAGCTGCATCATTTTATTGGCCTGAAAGAGAAGATTCTTGCATAGTGCCTTTGGAGCACATAGTCTGTGTAGTAGACGCACCTCAATCAAGCGGCACTGGAAGAATGTATTACTTCAATAAAGACTGTATCAAAAGAACTGAAAGCTCTTGGATGAAGTGGAAAAACAAGTTGAATCAGCATTAATGTTTATTAAAAAGACAAAATTACTCAAAAAATTCAATGTTTCAAGCAATCAGTTGGGTTATACATATGTGTCGTAAGTACACTATGTTTGTACATAATTCTAATGTAATCTACTATGATTAATAAACATGTTAAAAAGCCATCATTATTTTTGTTTTATCAAGTAGCCTATATGTTTAAGAGTAAATTAATACAAATTTGAGCATTCTATCAGGTCTGAGACTCTAGATATTGCAATTCTTATAAAACAAAACATCCGTTAAAAAAAAAGAAAAGAAAAAAATACATATATATTTTTTTTCATGGAAAATATTAATATATTTTAATAGTACCATTTTTATCTTCAAATATTTATAATAAATAAACTTGCTACAAAAATTCATGATGTTATCTAGAAGAGTTTCTAAGATAAGCAATTTTAAAGTTTTGAATACAAATTAAATTTACCATTTCGGAAGGTTCGGAAAATGCAAAACATAAAAACTTAAAAAATTTATAAAAAAAACTATAAGAGATACAGCAAAAAAATTTTGCAGGTGTTGTCAGGATAGTATTAGAACCATTTGAGCCAAATTTCATGAAAATCTAAGGAGGTGGGTGTAAAATTTATTTTTTATTGGGTGATTTGATGTGGAATGACCCTAAAGAGTATCAGATTGGCTATGACCTGATGATACGAAAATTCTCAGTATTTGCCTAAATTGATTTGGGGAAGTGATTTAAAACACACAAATGGCTGGAAGAAGTGAACTGGCCTATGTCGTCTTTACATCTAATGCTATTCCACTCGTTTCAGTGAATGATAACCATGTAATAAAATTAAGTGGGTTTATTGTATTCCTGCAGAGACTAAAGGATTTGCAAGGACAATTTGAGTATGAAAATCTGTACTTGTCTCTAACTACCTTCATCTGACTAAATATGTTGCACATATTTTTTACGAACTTGTTGTGCCTTGTGTTTAGCGTAAGAAACAAATCCCTGTTGCTGATCACAGAGCTCACAAGCATCTAGATATACTGCAGTGTCAGTGCAAGAATTCCCAGAGTTGCAAAATTTCATCTGTTGTGGTGGCGGAAAAAAAAAGAACCTCCTTACAGTGAACAGACAACCACTGTTGTAAATTTTATAATGAAACTGATTTCAAACACATTCACTATGAACATTGGTTCTGTATTCTGGCTCTGATGGGTCAATCGGGTGTGAACGACTGCCAAGTCATCCTCTGGCAGTAGCGACATGAGATGTGGTAAGGAGGGATACAGACTCAGTACACTGCTCTCCTGGTCATTGTTGGGTTTCGTGACCCTGGAACCACTACTTTTTGGTCCAGTAGCTCCTCAGTTGGCGTCATGACACTGAGTACATCCTTTACCGGTCCTCCCAACATGCAAAAACCCCTGGCAGTACCAGGAATCGAACCTGACTCACCTGTATGGCAGTCTGCCTTGCTGACCACTCAGCTAAAGACGCAGGCCTGACTATGGACAGTAATCAGAATTAATTTGTTGATAGGGCGTTTTGGCCTCATTGACTGCTTGCAGGTTTGGTGGGGCACCTCTCTCCTGGAAAAAGATTGAGCGATGTTGTGCTATGGTTAGCACACTGGACTTGCATTTGAGAGAATGACGGTTCAAACCCGCATCTGGCCATCTTGATTTAGGTTTTCCGTGATTTCCCTAAATCGCTCCAGGAAAATGCTGGGATTGTTCCTTTGAAAGGGCACGGCCGAATTTCTTCCCCCATCCGATGGGACTGATGACCTCGCTGTTTGGTCCCCTCCTCCAAATCAACTAACCAATCTGGAAAATGTTTCTTCAAAATGGTGAGCGTGCTTTCCGCATCGCGTCTTAACTCCCATCCAGGGCAGCTCACCTCTGTTTGGTATGTCAAGCTTGGCTACCACAGGGCCCCAGCCTTTGCAGCACTCCGTCCTCCATGTCTGTCTGTCCTGCTGTTCTTTTTCCCCTCCCTTGGGGAACATGTCTGAGATACTTTTGGGAATATGTCCTGAATTTCAGTGCTCTGACACCAGAACAGTTCCTGCACTGTTTGTTCCCCCCCCCCCCCCCCCCCCCCCCATCCTTCCTCCACTTCGGCGTTCGAGGTTCCGCTTTTTCTTCTTCCTCCCTGTGTCCTGTGTGCTCCTGAAGGCCGGCCCAAATGTTTGATGTGTAACAGGTGATGGAGTGATGGATACCACGTAATTCCCAGCCTCGGGTTGACAGGTGGGGATTTTACGAACTCCCTGATACAGGCCAGGTCCAGGGAGAGATGATGTCTGAGCTGTTACCTTCCAAAATTGCCAATTGGTCGCTCCGTCAGGAGCAATCACCTGAGATTGGCCCTCTGAGGAGGAGAGGGGGGGGGGGGGGGTCCCAGTTGCAGGGAGCAACCATTAGAGAGACTGACAATCGTAGGGATTTTCTCGCAGTGAGCCAATCATCTTCTCATTCTATGTCTACTAAACGTAAACGGAATGAGGCTGACAATTGAAAGACCCTCTTAGCTGCACCTTCTTCCTCGTGGTGTCACATACCGAAGACGGTCTGTCCTTTGCTACAGTTAATCCATTTATTATTCAGAAAGATGTTGATGCAATTTGTGGCTGTGAAGTCCTGCTGTCATTTACGCAGTGGCACTTAGTTTTTGCAGACTGATTGTGATTCTGAGGCACAAAAATTGCTTGCCACTTCTTTCCTCCACGGGTACCCTGTTTGTGTCAAGGCCCATCAAATGCTAAATTCTTAGCATGGTGCTATTTGCACTAGGCTGCTCAATGGTCTGACACAGGCAGAAATCCAAACTTACCTCTCTGATCAGCACATCACTGCAGTCCATAATGTGATGAAGAAGGTTGATGCATATTTAGTGCCCACAAGCACTCCTTTTTTTTTTTTCTCACATTTGATAGAGTATTGCTTCCATCATAGATCAAGGCAGGCTATGAAGCCATCACAGTCTGACTGTACATTCCGAACCTGATGCCTTGCAACCAGTGTCATCATTACAACCACACCTGAATGTCCTGCCAAAACACACTCAAATGCGTTACTTGCTGTTGGGATGCTCACGAGGGTGATTGCCCACCTCCTCCCTGCTGTATGAAATGCAATGGCAACTATGCAGCCTCCTCCTGAGATTGTTGCATGTGCCTCAATGAGTGGGCCATCGAGGAGATCTGGGTGAAGGAAAAAATGCCTTACCCTGTCACTTGTAAGTAGTTGGCAGCCCTGTGGTTCACCATCTGTCACTTACAGCACCATTCTCACTAAACCTGGCTCCATGAACGACATGGCCAAGCAGGTTTGCAAACTCATATTCAGCACTTTGGTTGTAAAATCACCCAGTGTCACAGTAGCATCCCATCTCCTCCTCCTCCAGTTGTGCAACAAGCCACCAAATGTTCGCCTTACACAGTGAAACCACTTGCTAAACAACCAGCAGTTCAGGCAGGATGGAAAGAATACTCCCGCAAAGACTTTTTACGCCCCTCCACCCAACAAACATCTGAATCTCCATCTGCCAACTGCAAAGGCTCCAAGAGATCAAACAGAGGCAAGTGATCTCCTTTGCCGACACGGATATCATCTTCAACTGTGTCGCTGCATCATACCCTCACCTGACTGACCTCTGTGTTGCCTCTGTGCCCTGTAGCAGAGTGTCTTCGAAGGCTGGCACTGGGCAACTGCTGAGGTGATGCTCCATTTTTCCTTTGACCCCTTTCTCTGTTATGACTCTCCTCCAAGGGAAGGTTTGTGGCCTTAGAGCCAACAAGGAGGAATTATAGCTGCTCTTGGAATCACAGTGTCCGCTTGTTCTCTGCCCCTGGGAAATAAAATTGAGTCCTCATGACTGCTCTGACCTCTCACATTTCTTTCCGGTCTGCTTTGACCTTCCCCTCAAGGATGCCATCCCATCTCGTGGACAAATCGTGCTGCTCATCAAGGATGGCATTCGTAGTCAAACTGTCTAACTGAACCCCGGCTGTAAGCTGTTGCAGTCCACACGTTTTCCTTCCTTGCTTCACCCTTTCTCTTTGTACCATCTACATCCCTCCATCACTCAGTGTTACCATGGCAGACGTCTTCCAACTTATTGGTCAACTCCCTCACCCCTTTGTGCTGCTTAGTGATTTTACTTTGCACCATCCCCTTTGGGGCTCTTCCAGAACTTATCAGAGTGGTGCCCTCTTGGCTGACTTTCTCAGCCAACATCACCTTATCTGCTTTAACACTGGAGCAACCATGTTCCTTTTAGACTCCACACACACCTATTTCCATTCGTACCTCTCATTCTGCATTGTCCAGCTTGCCCATTGTCTTGCATGGTCTCTTCTCTCTGAAATGTACTCAACTGGCGATTTCCCGTGTGCTATCCATTTGCTGACTTGTACACTACTTACATGCAAACCCAAATACAAGTTTTATAAGGCCAACTAGAGGCTTTACTCCTCCTGGTGACCTTTGACGAACATTTCCCGAGTTGTGATACCTTACAAATGTTGTTAATAATGCCACAGAATGTTCCATTCCTCGCACTTCATCTTTACTGCACTGTGTCCCTTTCACTTGGCAGACTGAGGCATCCTGCGACACAGCTCGCGCACACACACACGCTCTCCACACGTTTAACTGTCTTCCTACAATGGTGAATTGCATTCATTATAAACGGTTGTGTGCACAGTGTCGTTGCAGTCTTCGGGGTAGTGAAAACAATAGATGGCCTTTCTTTACTAGTTCTTTTAACAGTCCCACTCCCTCTTCCGTTTTGTGGGCCAACCTCTGATGGTGTCTGGGACCAAGGTCCATTCCATAGTTTCTGACCCGACTACAGTAGGGAATGTCATAGTGGATGCTGTTGCCATCTCCATCGCCTTGGTCCATTATTTTGCGTAGATTTCGAGTGGAGGAAGCTCGGCCAATACCCTTCTCCTCTTAGAATCGCGAGTGCTAAATGCCGCTTTCACTATGAGGATGCTAGATCGTGCTCTCACTTCATCTCAATACTCTGCCCCAGGGCTGGACAATGTTCACATTCAGATGTTGCAGCACCTTTCTCTAGCTCTCTCCTTCATATGTGTGGTCGCTTCTAGACAGAGGACACATTTCCCAGATGCTGGCATGAAGCCACGGTCAATCCTATACCTAAGCCCGGTAAGAACAAATATCTTTCTTCTAGCTACCGCCCCATTTCTCTCACCAGCTGTGTTTGCAAGGTGATGAAACGTATGATTTGTGCCTGGCTGGTATGGTGGCTTGAGTCTCCCAATTAACTGTGTGGATTTTGAGTGCACTGTACTGCAGTTGACCATGTCATCACTTTGTCCAGCAAT
Organism: Schistocerca serialis cubense; assembly: GCF_023864345.2. Taxonomy (NCBI): domain Eukaryota; kingdom Metazoa; phylum Arthropoda; class Insecta; order Orthoptera; family Acrididae; genus Schistocerca; species Schistocerca serialis. The sequence goes on from NC_064639.1 coordinate 760,473,153, forward strand.
GTCATTAATGGTTTCCTGCAGAAATACTAGACTGGTTGTGTTTTTTTGATTTGGAGAAAGCCCACAATACCTACCGGAGGGCTGGTATCCTCTGCAGTTTCTACATGTGGGGCTTTTGAGACCACCTGCCCCATTTCCTTCAGGAATTTTTAAAAGATCGGGTTTTCAAGGTACATGTGGGTTCTGCCTTGTTGGACACCTTTATCCAGGAAAATGGTGTGCCTCAGAGTTCTGTCCTAAGTGTCGTCCTCTTTGCTACGCCATTAACCCTATTATGGTCTGTCTCTCATAAGGCATCACCGACTCCCTTTTTGTTGACGATTTTGTGGTCTATTGCAGATTCTCTGTGGACTTGCCTCCTTGAGTGACATCTTCAGCAAAGTCCTGATTGTATTTACTCGTGGAGCATCGACAGTAGCTTTCACTTTTACACAGACAAAACTGTTTGTATGAATTTAGATGGTACAATGGGTTTCTTCCACCATTTTTTCATCTTGTACCTGTTGCCCTTCCATTCACTGAAACTATGAAATTCCTGGGGCTTATGCTTGATAGGAAACTTTCTTGGTCTTCTCTCATGTCTTACCTAGGTGCCCATTGTACCCGGTCCCTCAATGTCCTACAGATCCTCAGCGGTACTTCCTGGAGAGTGTTTGTACTGAACACTTGTCCGTTCAAAACTAGACCATGGGAGTTTCGTTTATGCAGCTGCACATCTATCCATCTTATGCCATTTGAATACAACCCACCATTGTGGCATCCATTTGACCACTGGTGCCTTTTACTGGTTGAGAGTCTCTATGCAGAAGCTGCTGAACTATCGCTGTCAAACCGACGTGATATTCTGCTATGTGGGTACCATGCCATTTGTCTGCAATGCCTGGCCACCCATCCAATGCCTCCTTCTTCAAAGACTCCTTTGACTGCAAGTATGGGGTGCATCCCTCCTCTCTATTACCTCCTGGAGTTCGCTCTCGGCTATTGTTGCGGCAGTGTAACTTCACATTACCTGCCACTTTCCCGATGAGTGTGAACCCTTCACCACCTTCCACCTTGGCTTTGTGTGGCGGTCCGTGTTCCCCTTGGACTTCATTTCCTTCTGAAGGACACTACTCCAGACTCACTCTATCGCCACCCCCAGGAGACCTGTGGTTCTGTCATGAGTTCGTGCGTGGCGGACAAGGGGGGACCTGAGCTGTTGCAGTCCATTCTTCCTTCTCTGGCTGCCTTTCCTTCACCCTGACCATCTCTCCCTATCCTCGCTCCTTCACTGTTGCCCCCTCTTCCCCTTTCTCGGTGTTCTGATATATATCAATCTGGCTATCCACCAGGTTCCCTGTTTTGCTTGCTATTCTGTTCCTTGTGCCTGTTCTCTTTCATCCTTTTTGGTGTTTAGCTCCCTGCTTGATGTTTAACCTCCACTTCTAAATTTTCTGTTTTAGTGTGAGCCATTTGGGGAACTACACCCTCCCTAGTGTTTACGACATGGATTCCTCTTCCCTCCCTCACGACCCATGAGTTCTTTCGTTGCTTGCGTTTTGAGCGTAGGTCTTCCTGCTGTACAACAGACCCTCTGTGTGGTGGCTGGACACCCACTCCATGAGGGAAGCCTCAGTGTTCCGCCACCTGTGTGCGTCAATTGTCACGACCACCACTCCTCTCACTTGTTGGATTGCCCTGCTTACAAGAGAGAAAAGAAGATTCAAGAGTACAAGTCCCAGAATCGTCTGTATTATGCTGGGGCTTACCAAAAATGAGAGAGACTGCTTTCAGTGTCACTTTCTTCAACTTCTGCCTTTGTTACATCTTTTCCTCCTCCTACCTCTTCCTGACACCAGCCCTGTCCCATCCTCCCCTCCCCTTTCCCTGCAGTTCCCGTGACCTCCCCAGCTGAAGAAGTGTCTCCCCCCCCCCCCCCCCTTCTTCAGCCCCTGCCAGTGATGGGACTCCCCACCGGGACTGCTCTCCACAGCATCTGTCAGACCAGAAGCCTTCTAATACAACTCAGCCACAAGATGCACCATCTGTACGCCACAAGGTTGCATGCTCTCTTTCGGTTCCAGTTCTTGCAGATGCCTTCTCCCCCCTCACAACCTGAGTCTGATGTCTTATTTATGGATGTCACCCCATCCTTGGTGATGACCACTGACCGAGTGACATGACCTGCTCTCGGCTTCTTTGTGTCTAACCTGAACTCTCACCACATGATCATCCTGTGGAACTGCAACAATTACTATCATCACCTGGCGGAAGTACAATATTTTGTTTCCTCCTATTCTGCATTCTGTCTTCCTCTTCAAGAAACACAATTCCATGATGACCACTCTGCAATATTCGTGGTTATCGGGCATTCTATCGGAACCGCACCAGCTCTGGGGTAGCATCTGCCGGGATCTGCACTTTGGTTCACCCTGATGTCATTAGTAACTGCATCCCCCTTTGTACCAACCTGGAAGCAATAGTGGTTAGAGTGCAAATGACCCTGGCAATCACCGTTTGCTATGTCTACCTCCCTCCAGGTAGGCCACTACCATATGTTTAACTGTCTACCTTAATACGGCAGCTCCTTCCCCTGTTCCTCCTCCTTGGAGACTTGAGTGCCCACCACCCACTGTGGGGGGAGTGCCACATCAACAGGGTGGGTCCTCCTAATTGACCATTTTGTACAGACTTTGATTTGTGTATTCTCAATGATGGTTCCGTTACCCACTTACGTGCCGCTCATGGCACCTTTACTACTATCGATCTCATGATCTCCTCTCCTGCTCTCGTAACTTTTCTACATTGGTCATCCCATGATTATCTTTGTGACGGTGACTGCTTTCTGGTGATTCTATTGTTCCCCTGCTGACTCAGGCAGACAGGACCCCCATGTTGGGCATTCCACAGAGCCAATTGGCCTTTATATATATCTGCTGTGCACTTCGACACCTCCCTCTCGAATTGCATTGATGCGGTCATGCAAGATGTCTCTGCCACTATTCTCCATGCTGCCGGCACTGCTGTCCTGCTATCCTCAGGTCCCCGTCATCGTCGACCGGTACCGTGGGTGGACCAAGGACGTAGCAGTTGCTGTCCAGGACTGCCGACGGTTGCTGCAGTAATTTAAACAACACACTTCACAGATTAATGTCCTTGCTTTTAAGCATCTCCATGCTAAGGTTCGTTACCGTATTAAGCTGAGTAAAAAGGAATGCTGGGAGCGCTAAGTTTCCTCCCTGGGGACATATGCCTTTTCATCGCAGATTTGGTCCAAGCTCTGTAGCCTTCTGGGCTAGGGACTTAAGCTCCAAGATGCTCTGTGCACGGGTCCATTGGTCCTTGCAGAGCATGCGATGGCCTCGGCTTCCTCTTTCTATCCTGCTACCCTTTCTCTGGCAGAAATGCCGAGTTGAACAGAGCCAGCCTTTGTTTCAACCTACACTACACTGACCCTTATAATAAATTCTTCCCTGAATGGGAATTCTTGCAGATTCTTACCTCGTCATGTGACACAGCGCCTGGCCCTGGATTCCACCCACAACCAGATTCTCCGACCCTTGGACATTGCCCAGAGGCAACATCTCCTCAGGGTCTTCAACCGCATTTGGTTCACTGGTGCTTTCCCATTGCGATGGCGAGACAGTATAGTTATTCCCGTCTATAAGTTCGGGAAGAACCCAACATACCTCTACAGCTACCACCCGATTAGCCTGAAGGATGTACTTTGTAAACTGCTCAAGACGATGGTTAGCTTCAGACGCCTTGGACCTTCCATCCCTTCTGGGAAGGACGATCTCCAACTGACCATTTACTCAGAGTGGAAACAGCAATCCGACAGGCTTCTACTAACCGCTGGCACCTTGTTACGATATTCTTTGACCTACACAAGGCATACGAAATGGCTTGGTGCCATCACATTTCAGTTCCGCTCCATAACTGAGGCTTCTGTAGCCCCCTTCAGATTTTTATCCATGAATTTTTATCTTACTGGCTCTTCTCTTCAGGAAAAAGATATCCCACAGGGTTCTGTGTTAAGTGTCACACTCTTCGTCATAGAATCAATGGCTTTTTTTACCTCTGTTGGGCCTGTGGTTACCCCAGCGTTGTGTGTCAATGATTTTTGCATCTGTTGCAGCTCCCAGTCGGTAGCATGTGCTGAGCACCAGCTCCAAGGTGCCATCCGATGGGCCTCTGTGTGGGCCACTCCCATGGCTTCCAGTTTTCTCCCTCTAAAACGCGGTTTATGCAGTTTTGTCGTAGACCCACAGTACACCCTGATCCAGAACTTCATTTAGGCGATCAACTCCTCAATATTGTAGCACAGTCCCTTGTCTTGGGCCTTATCTTTGATGAAAAGCTGATGCGCCTGCCCCATATTCACCACCTAAAGACTACATGCATGTGGAATCTTAACGCTCTCCACCTTTTGGTCCACACATATTGGGATGCAGGCCATACAACTCTTCTCCATCTTGACTGTGCTCTGGCCTCGTCCAGACAGATTATGGTAGGTTTACGGGCTCAAGAGCTGAGCTTCAATTCTGCAAATACTTGATCCTGTTCACCATTGTCGGGTGTGTGTGGCTATTGGTGCCTTTCGCTCTAGGCCTGTTGAGTCTCCTCGCACAAATGGGGATTCCCCCTCTACAAATACAATGAAGCCATCTTTTGTTTCTTACACAATTGCTATTTGCCAATTTCCTGATCATCCCGTGTACCCTGTCCTCTTCACAAACGAGGGATGTCTCCCTCGTGACAACCACCCACAGGTGGGATTTCCGATTGGAATGCACTTCAGTCCTGTCTGTCGGAATCTCCACTCACTGGAATGCGTCCCATGTATTTCCTCCCACACTCCCCCCTTTTATGGTGCCTTGACCACGGATTAGGACCGACCTATTCCAGGGTCCTAAGGTCTCTTTCGTGCCCATGATTTCCCGGTCTCTTTTGCATGCCATCCTTGCAGAGTTCCAGGGTGCCACCATCTTCTACACTGATGGTTCTAAGACAATAGATAAGGTGGGATACACTCTTACCTCTCCTATTGGCTTAGAACACAATTTATTGCTGGGATCATGTAGTGTGTGCACAGCAGATCTTGCCATTCACAGAACCCTCCGTTTTGTTTCTCAGGCCTACCTCCACAGTGTTTAAATTTGTACCAACTCAAATTAGCACCCTGCAGGCTATTGACCAATGCTACTCTCGTCATCCTTTGGTCTCTTCTACCCATGACCTTCTCTCCGCCCTTGGCCATGCCACATGCTCAGTTGTCTTTCTCTGGGTCCCAAGTCATGATGACATCCTGGCTGACTGTTTGGCTAGAGAAGCAGATACTTACCTCCCATTCACTTTCATGATTCCAGTTGTGGGTATGCGGATAACTGTCAAATTTCTCTTTGCCCAAAAGTGGAATGACATCTGGTGTGCTGCTGCTCACAGTAATAAATTCCACACAATCAAGGAGTCTGCTGCAGTTTAACACTCTTCCCTCCACTCCTCTCAGAATGAGTCCACTGTTTTATGCCGTTTACGTATTGGTCATACCAGGCCCATTGTCATACCTAATGCACCACCCACATAATGTGGTTGTGGAGCCAGACTGACGGTATCCCACATATTGGTGGAATGTCCGCTTCTTTTGACCCGTTGTGCCAAGAATAGTCTTCCAGATTCCTTCATTTTAATATTAGCAGACAATTCACGGATGGTTGAACTAGTCCTCAGTTTCCTCCATGAAAGTGGTTTTTATTTCCAGATATAAAGTTTTGCTTTCCTCCTGGAGCAGGTACAGGGTGGTTGTGGTTGGGACCTCTCTTAATGTCTTCTCAGTCTGGGGCCCCATGACCATTCTCCCATGTAAAGGCCACTCTGTTTTTCCAGTTTTTAGATTTGGCCTCACCTTTTATACATTTAATGTGTGTGTTTTAACTTCATTATTTTATAGTTTGACTCCCCTGACTGGATCCGTCCGTTATTAGCGGACCCTCTTTCTTCTGTGAGGAACTTCGGAATTGCAGGACTGAGAACCTCGCCATTTGCCCCATAAACCCTCTCAATTAATCAATCAATCAATTGCTCTATTGCCGCAAGTTTTCAACCTTCACACGTAACTTTGTGATAATACTTTTGTGTACATTGATGGCTCTGACAGACTGTGGTGTCGGGTGTGCCTTTGTTATTGGCCCTGATGATTTCAGTATCGGCTTCCGGAACACTGCTCAATATTTGCAGCGGAACTCTTCGCTCTGTATCAGGCCACACAGTAACTCTGGTGGCACAGGATTTTCAGTTATGTCATTTGCTCTGACTCTGTCAGTGCCTCTCAGAGCCTGTGTGCACTGTGCACCATCCATCCCTAGTGCAACAGGTCCAGGAAAGCTTTCACTCAGTCACTCTTGATGGAGCTGCTGGGATGTTTATGTGGTCACTGGTTATGTCAGTGTGACAGGAAACAAGGCTACTTCCAAGGATGCTAGTCTTTCCATTCCTTACAATGACCCCTATGTTGCCATCCGTCAGCAGGTGGTGTCACTTTGGCATTACCACTGGAAACAAGCCTTTCATGGAAACAAGCTTCAGGGAATTAAACCTCTCCCAGCAGCTTGGCCGACCTCCTCTCGGCCTTCTCGCCACAAGAAAATCATTTTAGCTAGGTTGCGTATTGGGCACTGCCGGCCATTTGTTAAGTGGTGTTGCCCCACCACTTTGTTCTCATTATCATCAACCTTTTACAGTTTGCCGTTTCCTGACCGAATGCCCTTTTTTTAACAACTTAGATTCTATCAGCATGTTTCCATTGCTTTGACTGTTGTTTTGTCTATAGGGTATAGTAGTGAACCCAAGTTTCATCTGTGGTCACAAACCAGCACAAAAAATTGTGTTCATTTCTCCAAAAGCAAGCCAAACATTGTTCCCATATGTCCATTCTCATGCGTTTTTGATCCAGCCGCGGCACCCATCTTGCAAATAATTTTTGCATTTCTAATTCTTCAGTTAAAATGTGAAATACCTTTCAGATGACATCTGATAAGCGTGAGCAGTTTCATGCATTTTCAATCAGTGATACTCCATGACCATTTTGTGCACTTTTGCAATGATTTCTGGAGTAGTGACAGATCTCAGCTGACCGCTGTGCGGATCATCATCTAAGCTCTCCCAACGAAATTTAAATTAATTTGTCCACTTGGGAACAGTTGAATATGAAGGAGCAGAGTCCCCCAGTGTATTCTGGAAATCGGCATGAATGTCCTTTGCTTTCGTACCTTTCTTTATGAAGTACTTAATCACTGCCCTAATACTAATTTTTTTTTTTTTCGTGTCTTTGCAAATCACCAAGCAGGAACAACAGAGCCACGTCACCGCCACAGCTCTCTTCAAAGAGCACTGATGTGGCACGTGTTTACAGGCAACAGTCCAACAAATATCACGTGAACAAGTCGTTGCGCTAGTGCTGACGTCTCATGGTGATTCAGAGAACTTTTTAAATCACCCTTGAATGTTTAAATATGCGAGATGGAACAAATTTCTGCAGATAACAAATTTTCACATACACTGTAAACATTGGCTTAGTAATACTGTGATTGAATTAGTTGAGATCACAGTAAAATGTGAATAATTCATAATATTGGAAACCACACTTAGTGTCAAATCTATATTTAAATCTTTGATTTCAAAGCCATATATACAAGAGGTGTTAACAAAATTCATACCTATGTTGGGGAATAGGTGTGAGTATCTGAATATGCATGGGAAGCACAGTGTGTTTTTCTTTTGTTTGCGCAACTCTATCTGAGTTGCACTTCTTTGCGACATTGCTGGAACAAAGAAGCAAGGCATGTGAAAAGACTCATCATTTGCATTTGGAAGGTTGAAGGGAAACTGGTGGCGTAAATTCATAATGAAATAGTGATAATGTGTGTGGATAATGTTCCAGCTTATGAGACTGTGATGAAGAGGAAAACTTTTCACATGTTTGGAAAACACACTGAAAAGTAGCAGATCATCTATGATTGAGGAACGAAGAACCATCACAAAACATGGAAACTTTGCTGTTTTCTGACAGGTATATTACCATCCAGATAGTTGACGGAGTAGTTCATATTAGTGTAGGGTCCTGCATGTTGAACTAAAGATGAGAAACATGTTGCTCCAGTGGGTCCCTAATTTACCATGTCTATTCAAAGGGAGCAACATGACATCAGCAAAAAAATGTTGAAAATGTGTAAGAACAAGGAAGAAGAGTTTTCCAGACATCTTATCACAGTGGGGAAAATGTTGGAACAAACTATGAAAATACAAACACCCCCCCACCCATCTTTTATGGGAAGGTTATGCTGTCTGTCATTTGGGATTCAAGGTGTCATCCTTATTAAATATGTAAGAAAGGGACAGTTATCACAGTCTATTATAAATAGTCATGAAACACTATGAAACTAAACACATACGGGGAAAAAAGGGCAGCCTTTTGACAGCTGCAGCAATACTAGGACTCAAAAAGTGACTGGCATTAACAGCAGGATAGCATGATATCAACTGGGAATTGGTTCTCGTTCCCAACTTTTGTCTTTTTTTCCCCTCAGTTTCTTCAATACACAATTGTTTTTCAGTGTCTTCATACACACCAGCTGCTTGGCAGTGGTACAGTAGTGACCTTGCAGAAAAACAGTGCAAGTTTCATAACTCATTGACTTGGACTCTGGTGTCAGCCAAATATTCTGACCGATCATTGAACCCGAATGAGAATGGTAGAGCACTTGCCCGTGAAAGGCAAAGGTCCCGAGTTCGAGTCTCGGTCCGGCACACAGTTTTAATCTGTCAGGAAGTTTCATGGATCCTGAAATGAAGCAGAAGAAATCAGTAATGATTGCATTTGGTCTGCCTTACAAAGCATCCATTCACTCCACTCAAGGTACTTTCACACTTAGGCTAAGAAATTGTACCACATATGCCTTCTTATTCACCAAATCTAGCACCCAGGACTTTCTTCTTCTTTTTGGAAGTGAAGAGAACCACGCAAGGATATTATTTCTCCAGTGATAGCATGTTGGTTGCTAGAATGGAAAAGTTTTTACTATCTTGGCATATGACAGAGTGTACGTCATTGTGAAAAAGTAGAGAAAATGTGTAAACATGTAAGGATGTTACATAGAAGATTGGAGAAAATATGTACAAGGGGGATGCAAAAGTAACGGGAACTGGGCTGCGTGGGGAGGGGGAGGGGGTGGGGGAACCTATTGTTCAACCATGTATCCATTATGGTTACACCACCCGAGTCAGTGTGCGAAGGTGGGTGGCTGTGAGTGTGTTGGTTCACCCATAAGAGTTTTTTTAGTAAAACAACTTTTTCCATTTCGGCAAAAACATGATGGCAGATTGTCAAGAGCAACGTGTGGCTGTGAAACTTGGTTTCCTGTTGGGGAAATCTGCTGCGGAAACTGTCGTAATAATGCTTAAGACTGCTTATGGAGATGCTGCCCTAAGTAAGACCAGAGTCTTTGAGTGGTTTTCACATTTTAAAAAGGCAGAAATGTCAGTTGAAGACCAACCCCATTCAGGACTCCACTCAACATCAAGAAGTGATGAAAACGTTGCCAAAATCAATGCCCTCATTCGAGAAGACCGATGCCTAACCATTGATGAACTCTGTGAGATGTCTGAAATATCATGGAGTTCAATTCAGAAGATTTTATTTGAAGATGTTCACATGAGAAGGGTTGCAGCCAGATTTGTCCCTCACCTTCTCACAGATGAGTAAAGGGAGTGTCAACTTCAGGCATGTTTTGAGCTTCAAAATCGGCTCAAAGAGGACCATGAATTTTTTTTCCAAGGTGATTACTGGTGATGAATCATGGTGCTATGGGTACGACCCCAAAACAAAGCAGCAATCAAGCCAGTGGAAGACAAGTGGCTCTCCTCGTACCAAAAAAGCTCACCAAGTGAAGTCAACATCAAGTCAATGCTCATTTGTTTCTTTGTTTGCAGAGGTGTTGTGCACATGGAGTTTGTTTCCCCAGGTCAAACTGTCAACCAGGAGTTCTACGTGGAGGCTTTGAAAAGATTGAGGGATAGTATCCAGAAGAAAAGGGCAGATCTTTGGCGCATAGGCGATTGGTTCTTCCATCATGACAGCGCGCTGGCCCAAACTGCCCTCTGCGTGAAGCAGTTTTTGAGCAAAAACAGTATGACACCGATCGTCCACCCCCACCACAGCCCTCCCTCCCACCTCCTACTTATCAGATCTAGCCCCATGTGATTTCTTTGTGTTACCCTGACTCAAAAGGGACATGAAAGGAAAGTGTTTTGCCACTGTGGAGGAGGTAAAACAAAAATCTCTGGAAGGCATAAAGAACATCCCGATAAGTAAATTTAAAAACTGTTTTGAAAAAGAGAAGGATCATTTGAAGGAGTGTGTTGTGGTCAATGGAGAATACTTTGAAGGTGATCAAAATTTGGTGTAGAAATATTAAGAAATAAAGAAGATATGTTGAATTTCCCATACACATGCAAGTGTGTTACATAAAGAAGTCCTAAAAAATGACCACATGTTGAAATTGGCTAATCGATGTGCTCCTACTCCTGCTCCCACAAGGACACAAAATTTAGAAGCAGTCCTTGTACTATGGGTCCATTCAGTGTTGAAAGGTAGTGGTAAGCCACCAAGAGAGAGAGAGAGAGAGAGAGAGAGAGAGAGAGAGAGAGAGAGAGAGAAAAAAACACTTCCAGAAAAGATGTTTTGTATTCTAAATATTGAGGCCATAAGTTAAAATGCAAAAGTTGTAAGAAAGCTGTGACCATGATTTGCATTTTACTATTTTTTCATTCAGTTGCAGCTGTAAACATATTGACAATCTTATTTAAACTCCCCTGTAAAACAGTGCCGGAGGTACATTCTCTATAACTTTCAATAAATGTAAAATCTGTAGGTAATTTTAGAAATTTTTATTTTTTTTACAGAAGATCTGATTTTGCTAGATATACAGATTAAAAAGTGTGAAAATTGATGAAAGTTGTGAAAATAACAGTTACAGGTGCATTTTGAAGGTGATTGGATGCAGTATGCTTACATAAAGTGGTGCCTCAAACATGAAAATCTTGTTTAATTAATGATTACAAGCATTTACATATTTATTTTTCCAGAATTGGTGCTCAAAGCCCGTGTTGCAAATAGTGGTGAACTGGATTTCATAGAAATTGAGCTGCCACACAGTGAGCTAACATACAACAAACTTTTACGTGTGTGCTGTGATGAATTGGGTGTGAATGCTACCCAAGTGTTGAGGTTACGTAAGCTTCCAGACACAGTTCTCCGTAAGGATAAAGACATACGGAGATTGAAAGACTTTCAAGAAATAGAAGTTGTAGTTGCACCACCACCAGGAAGAAAGCTAGTTCCAGGTAGCAATGGTTTTATTAATGTGCCAGCAGCACTCGGCACAAACATAAATGGTTACCAATCCATTTCTCTTCATAAGAATCAGACCATTCTCTATTGAACCTTATTTAATATTTTATTCTGTACTGGGTTTCTTAACAGATTGTAAGGGCTAGAAATTCATTTGATTGAAATATTTCCTTAATCTGCTTGCCAAATGTATTTGTGGGCCTAACATGTAGCACTTCTGGTTTTATTGTGTATGTGTTTTCATCATGTAGTCTCCAACAGTTCATTTTGTGTCTGTAAAGTAAGGTGAATAAGAAGATGAGGAGAAAAATAATAGTGACAGTAACACGAATATATTGTGATTTGTAATATTTACTAAATATCAGTGGTTTTAAATGTTGTAAGAAATAGATGTAGAAAGCTTGAATTACATTTATTCTTACATAAACATCTCTATCCAAATTCTGCCTCAGTGCACCAATCTTCACGCAGATTTAAACTGACTGGAGAATCAGCAGTCATAAAATGATGGTAAGTAGTGTTTGTTTCCTGAGCAAACTCCGATGATTGACAAATGTTAGTGTTCGTGATTTCAGTATCTGTGGAGGTGCAGATGGAAATGGGCAATTATGGAATAACTCATTTTGGAGATATCAGCAAATGTACAACAAACACAGATTCTCTGTTATACAATTAGTCATAATTAAAAAGGAAACAACTTTATGTTAAATGGCTCTTATCATCTTACAGTCCCAGACCTTCCCCTTCTGCAGTACATAGCTTCAAGTTAACTGCTGTTTGCTTTATGGTTTTGTTGTATTAGTTTCCTAGTACAGTTATGCAAATTGGAAATGCTGACATATCTGCATGAGACTGCTTTGGTATATGTGTTGTAATATTCTCTCTCCTTCCTTCTTCCATGTACCGTCCACATTAAACAGTGCCCGGTCTGAGTAATTAATAAGCAAAGTCTTTTATATGAAGATTTGAGAGGAGCAAAGATTACAATAAACTTTCATGTTGAGATGGCTCCAGTTGTTCTTGTCTAGGGGTCTGATTCTCAAAGCTGAAAATCTAACATCAGTTCCTCATGGTTGGTTTGAACTGAATAAATTGGAAGATTGTTGTTGCAAAATTTATGTAAATTTCCACAGAATTTTCTCACATTTTAGTATATCATACAGTATTTTGATTTTTCACATTACAAAAATATGAATTCCTACAAGTTTTCGTTACATTATTAATTTTGATTAGTATTTCAGAAATGAATCCAGAAATAAACTTAGTAAACAGTACAGGTTTGTGAAATCAATAATAGAAATTTTTAGTGTGCAAATAATTCGTAATTTCAAATGTTTCTAAAAAAAATAATTTTAACTGTACATTGAGAACTAGTTCTTATCGATTAATAAAGGAATTCCTTTTCATAAATTTCAGCTTGAAATATAGCATATTGTGTATGAAATTATATGAAAGCAACTGAGATAATATTAACGTGTCCAAACTGTGAAAAATAATACTGGTATCAACTACTACTGTTGAGGAAAAGTAGTGCTAGAGGTGGATGTCCCGTTACAGTGTGACAGTCACTTTGCAACATTGTTAAGAAAAGCAAGACAATTTTTAACAAGTCTTTGTAGACCTTCAACAGCAGCAAAGGAAAGTGTGTTAAACTTCTATTATTTATATTGTCTGGAAGCGTTTTATGCACTAGCACGTTAAGCATATTGTTGACCAAACTGGAATATTGATACTAGAAACAACAAAGCAGTATATATTCGGTTAAAGTGTCCTGCAGGAGTATCCTTAGAGAATACATACCATGAATATGACATTATTTCTTATGGTATTCCATAGTTTGAAAATAGCTGATCAGCAATGAAAACGTGTTGAATTGTGTGCTCAATGTGTGCACCTCTCTCTCTCTCTCTCTCTCTCTCTCTCTGGTGTGTGTGTGTGTTTCAATGAGATTGAGCTATTCCTGCACATTCATATGCTCAGTGCATGTCTGAAGATATTAAAAAATGCTCTGCGTAGAGCTGATCAGCATGTCTGGTTCCCTGGTGAGTCAGGTTTCTGGGGAGTACACTCCCCAGATTATATCTTGTAATAACATCCAAGCTCTTGAACAATATGATCATGGCTGGAGCTAGTGGACGGGCACTCATTTACTCGAAGTGTACCTAGTTAGTGGATCCTATCAATGAGCAAGTGAACGGGAGCTTTGACTGACATGTTTCTTACAAGGGAACCTCCCCATCGCACCCCCCTCAGATTTAGTTATAAGTTGGCACAGTGGATAGGCATTGAAAAGCTGAACACAGATCAATCGAGAAAAAAGGAAGAAGTTGTGTGGAATTATGAAAAAAATAAGCAAGATATACAATCTGAGTAGCCTATGCACAAGATGGGCAACATCAAGGAGAGTATGAGTTCAGAGCGCCGTGGTCCCGTGATTAGCGTGAGCACCTGCGGAACGAGAGGTCCCTGGTTAAAGTCTCCCCACGAGTGAAAAGTTTCCTTTTTTCATTTTCGCAAAGTTATGATCTGTTCGTTCGTTCATTGACGTCTCGGTTCAGTGTAACAAGTTTAGTGTCTGTGTTTTGCGACCGCATCCAAAAACCGTGCGATTAGTAGACGAAAGGACGTGCCTCTCCAATGGGAACAGAAAACATTTGATCGCAAGGTCATAGGGCAATCGATTCCTCCACAGGAAAACACGTCTGATATATTCTATACCACACTGGTGACGGCATGTGCGTCACATGACAGGAATATGTTGTCGACCCACCTAACTTCTACACTTGGCGAATGGGTAAAAAGATTCTTCTGCCTTGCCTGATTTAGGTTTTCTTGTGGATGTAATAATCACTCTCAAAAAAGTGATCAAAACATAAGAGTTTGTCACATAAACTACAACAAATGAATGCAACAGTTTCACAGTCGCACAGTTTTCCCTGTGCTCTGTCAAAACATATGTTTTCAACGTTTCCAAATTTTTCCGTGTGTAGACCGTCAAATCCTGCATATGTCCAAGCAAATCTGAACATATCCAGGAATTTTGGAGAGCGAAGTTGATTATGTGTCAGTGCCTGAACTTTGAGAATTGTCTGGAAATAAAAAATTAAACTTTTCACTCGAGGGAAGACTTGAACGAGGGCCTTCTCGTTCCGCAGCTGCTCACGCTAACCATGGGACCACGGCGCTCCTGAACTCATATTCTCCTTGACATTGCCTATCTTGTGCATCGGCTACTCAGATTGTATATTTTGCTTATTTTTTTCATAGTTCCACACAACGTCTTCCTGTTCACTCGATTGATCTGTGTTCAGTTTTTCAAGGTCTATCCACTGTGCCAACTTATAACTAAATCTGAGGGGGATGCGATGGGAAGGTTCCCTTGTTAGTGCAGCATGCGGTCCATGTTGTGATCATTGGATGAAAAGAAGCGAAGTTTTTTTGTAATTAATTTGTGTTATACAAAGGAAGTGAGGTTATTAAAGTTTATAGATTTAGAATCTTTGTCTGGAAGTGCTTTACTGAGAATGTTATTAAATTTTATTACTTTGGGCATAGACTTTCATTGAGTCTGCAACCATGTTTGGTACAATGTACTCTTATCTTGGTCACTAAATTCTTAGCTTTAACAGCATCGTCAGATGGATTTGTGATGTAAATACCTGACATTATAATGGATGAACGGACTTTTACAAAATAACAGTGTTTAAGGTAACTGTGGTGATGCAGAAGTTGAGTTACATACCTTGTGGGTAAATGGTATCTAGTCAGAGTTAACATCTTACACATATTGAATCTGATTTCTCATATTATTATTAAAGTGATGCTGCATTTGTATAAACCAGTTATGAGGGAATGCTGAAAAGTAACGCCTCCAAATTTTTAAGTGATAACTCTTTAATCTTTTAAATGTTTTCAACATTCTGCACCTTTATTTTTCATATCTACATATTTATTTCTCAATGTAGTCACCCTGGCGACACACATTTCTCCCAATGAGACACTATTTTGTTGATACAATCACTGTAGAATGTTTCACTTTGTTGACAGAGCCACAACCTCACCTCTGCCTTCACCACTTTATAGCTATCAATTTGAAGTCCTCGAAGGTGCTTTTTAAGTTTTGGAAACAGGTAAAAATTGAATGGAGCCAAGTTGGGACTGTATGTGAATGATCATTGGTGGCGAACCCAAGGTGTCAGATTGTTGCAGTTGTCGCAGTGCTCGTGTGTTGTCTGGTGTTGTCATGCTGAAGAAGATGCTCC
This sequence comes from Schistocerca serialis cubense, assembly GCF_023864345.2. Classification (NCBI taxonomy): domain Eukaryota; kingdom Metazoa; phylum Arthropoda; class Insecta; order Orthoptera; family Acrididae; genus Schistocerca; species Schistocerca serialis. The sequence goes on from NC_064639.1 coordinate 760,488,801, forward strand.
ATGTGTGGACAAACTCTTAGAATTCGAAACTTGATCACAGCATGCTGTTCTTCACTCAACTACATAGTTAAGTTACATACTGACATGTTACACACTAAAATTTGAAACCGTGTTGTGGCAGAGGGTTGCAAACATGTAGGCATGAAGTGTAATGATGGAGCATGTTCATAAGATTTGTTGTACAAGGTCTGTTCAGTAAATTCCTCAACATTCGTGATTTCTTGCCAGTGGCGTGTTAGAGCGAAGTGTGGGTGACGTCCCTCCACATGCGCTTCTTTAATGTGTAACTGCCAGCAGTTTCATTGTTGTATGTCTGTTAGTTATTGTTCAGTGCTGCATTGAGTAGAACATTGTCTCATTTAGTTTGCGAATTTCAAGATGGCGGAGTTAGAGGAGTCTTCGTTAAATTTTGTGTGAAACTCCAGAAACCCTTATTAGGCACACACCAAATGATGCAGGAAGCCTATGGTGATGAGTGCTTAAGCCATACTCTACAAATGGTTCACATGGTTTAAAAAGATGATCCCATGTCAGGAATGTCAACAAAATTGTGTCTGCAAATGGAAGACTGACTGTCAGAGAGACTGCTAAAGAATGTAATATTTTAGTTGGCTCATATCAGGAAATGCTGACACAACATCTTGGAATGCATCATGTTGCTGCCAAGTTCGTCCCACGGCTCAAGATTCAAGACCAGGAAGACCTTTGCCTTGCGGTCCATGAAGGGCTTTCGGACCGTGCAAATGAGAACAAGATGATCCTTGAGAGAATCATAACTGGTGATGAGATGTGGGTCTGTGGTTATGATGTTGAGATCAAGGTTCAGTCTTCACAATAGGTTGGGAAAGATTCTCCATGACAAAAAAAAAAAAACTTGCCAGGTCAGGTAAAATGTCAAAGCCATGCCGATAGTTTTCTTTGACTTTAAAGGATTAGTTCATCACGAATTTGTGCCACAGGGACAAATTATTAATCGATGGAACTATTGGGACGTATTGTGATGTGTGTGAGAAAATGTGAGAAGGAAACAGCCTGAAATGTGGTGAGACAAATAATGGCTCTTGCATCACAATAACACACGTGCTCATTCATTCCTCTTAGTTCACAACTATTGCCCAAAAAAAGTAATCACTTTGCTGCCTCAGCCTCCATACTCACTAGACCTGCTCGCTGTGGACTTTTTTTACTTCCAAATTTGAAAACCCCATTGAAAGAACGAAGATTTGCAACAACAGATGAGATTAAATAAAATTCATAGACGGCACTTCATGTGGTCCAGCAAGAGCTGTACCAAGATTGTTTCCAGAAGTGGAAACGGCATTGGGAGTGATGTATCAATTGTGGGGGGAAAGTATTCCAAAGAAGACCATGCGCAGTAAGTTAAATCTAAACGTAGAGAAATTTTGTGGACAGTTCTGGAATTTTTTTTACAGACCTTTTATATAAAAGGTTTAAGAGTTTCCAAAAGAAAAAAAAATGGAGGCATCATTTTTCAGCATGCTCATATTCTAATAGACATAAAAATTTATGATGTATGTAGCTCAACCCAGATATTAGACAACACAAAAACAAAGCAAGAACAGTGTGCATGGTGCACAACACGAGGTGCATGGTTACAAGACTGGCAGTCCACAACAAATCCTGCGTGACATGTGTGCCCATCATTACATAAACATGCAAATGAAATAATCCTGAAGAAAGTTCTGCTGTAGGAGAAACTCATAGCAGCAAGACCACAAATCTGTCATATTAAGAGTGGTTTGGTTTCAAAATTGCATAAGAGCAATATCACAGTTAAGAAACAGTCCAAATATGCTACAAAACACACTTGACCCCCTCCTTCCATTGCTCCATTGTGCATTGAGAATCAACTGTGACCTTTCACTGTCACTGCAATTCGGAAGCCTTGAAAGTGGTAAACCTAGGTGCTATCAACAATAAGAATGTTTAGTTTCAGCTCTGCCACTGAGCCATCAGTGAAAAGTCTTGCAGTTTGTAATCAAAGACTTCTCATTTGAAAGTGGTAGATACATTAAAGTTCAACTTTCAAATATTGCTGTATCATATACAACAGATTTTTATAACAAAGCTTTCATGATTGATAAGCAAACAAGACAGACTGATTCTGTTTCTAGGTGTTACTCACATGGCACCTCCTGAGTGTTGATCAGTGTGTGCTGGTATTATTTAAATAGAAATTGTGATAACATTGAGAAAATTGGATGACAGGCACACTTGGTTTTAAAATATTGTCAGCAGTGGCTGAAGTATATGTGGGAATAACACATGCTTTGATGTCAGTAATGGCTATTTATTATTTATGAAAAATGCTTGACATTGAAGACACCATATAGACTTAAATACTGTAGCCCTTAACCAAAGTGAATAAAAGATCTGGTGCAGTATACTAATTCCTTCAGTATATACACTCTGCCTAAACAACCTTGCAGATAAGAAGAGAGAAGGCACAATGAACATGTTTCAATACACAGGATGATAGTGCAATTTTTAGATCAACAGTAGGAAATAGAAGGAAAGATGATACCTTCCTGACACAATAAGTCGCTGGTAACTGTCTCACTGCTTCTCTAAGACAGTGGAAAGTACACACAACACAATTTTAGGGAAACCATATGAATTCTTAAGTGATGTTCTCAGAGAGTGTATTGGTGATGAAAATTCTGTCATCCGGTAACACACATCTTACTAAATATGCATTGACGGGAAAAAGAATCACAACATCAAAAAATAATTAGAGTAATGAAATTTTGCGAAAACATTTGTCTAGGTAACATTTTAAAGTGATTATTATTGCAAGAACAAAGTTTAATGTGAGATATTATATGCTATTGCAAATATGAAATGCTGGCGCATTACTGATAGGTGTACCTGCTACAATGTTGAATGCAAGCATGCAAATGTGGTACATTGTGTTGAACAGGTGCCAGATGTCTGTCTGTCTGGGATGAAGTTTCATTCCTGTTGCACATGGTCAGTCAATACAAGTGCGGTTAATGCCGTTTGTGGATGACACTGGATTTGTCACTCGATGTCCTATATGTGCTCGATTGGAGACAGATCTGGTGATCAAGCAGATGAAAGTAACATGTCAACACTCTGTAGAGCATGTTGAGTTACAACAACTGTGTGTGGGCGAGCATTATCCTGTTGAAAAACACCCTGTGGAGTTCTCTTCAGGAATGGCAGCACAATGGGTTGAATTACAAGACTTACGTACATATTGCTCCAGTCAGGCTGTGTGGGATAACCACAAGAGTGCTGCTACCATACAAAATTGCACCCCAGACTGTAACTCCAGGTGTAGGTCCAGTGTGTCTAGCACGCAGACAAGCTAGTTGCAGGCCCTCAACTGGCCGCCACCTAACCAGCGCATGGCCATCACTAGCACTAAGGCAGAATCAGCTTTCGTATGAAAACAACAGATCTCTACACTGACGTATGAGCTTTCGCTTGACACCACTGATGCAGCAAATGGTGATGGTTTGGGATCAGTGGAATGCACACTACAGGGCGTCTGGGTCAGGGCTGTCCTTTAAGTAACTTCTGCTCAAATTGCTGCTGCAGAGGCATAAGGTGTATACGGTCCGGGGAATTTTTGGAATTCCGGGATTTTTTCATTGTTTTAGTTTTCAGTTAATTTTGTAATTTTCGCTGATATGAACCAATACTCAAACAAAGGATTTTACTGTATCTCGCTACTGCTGCAATAAAACATGAGCGAGAAAAAAAAGTACGAAAATTAAATTGGAAAGGAAATGCGCCTTTACAACACCAAAACACAGTACTCATACAAGCGTCAGCCAACAGCAAAATGTGTCAAAGGCTTTAGGAAGACTATGCAATGTTTTATAACAACAAACTGCCGCCGATGAGCGTGACGTCACAACTGTTTACATTAGATTCGTTGAAGCAGCTGCGAGCGAGCTCCTGCGCATGCGCAGTTAAGTCTCGTGTGAGTAGTCCCTTCTCGCGCTTCTGGCTGCAGATGCGTGGCTGTTAGCTGTATAAGCAGTATCAGCAAACCGCCAGATTCACGCAAGCGCAACAGGCCCGGATCTAGGGGGCGGGGTCAAACCGGAGTGTGTGTCCCGGGCGGCAATTTCAAGGGGGAGGGGGGAGGGAAGCACCAAATTCATATTCTTCAGGAAAAAACTCTTGGTTCAAAAAGCACCTAACATCCAGCGCACGTTGGTCGTAGCGATTATTCATACGATTCTGAAACACATCACTGTTGGTTTTTGAACTTATTCTAAATTGATTTCTGGGTGAATCATAAGTCGATTTTTTGAATGCATTCATAGTGATGTCACTACCAGGGGAATCCCCATCGCATCAAGAAATAAAACTTTCCTGTAGACAAAATGGGCGGGGCTATACGAGCTGAGCGGAATAACGCCGAACGGGTGAATGCCAGTCGCTGTTTGTGGTTGACCGGGTTTCGAATGATCACGTTGTTATAATTATTAGCGAAATCCATAGATTCAGACCATCAGACTGGAAATAAACAACTAACGGTCTATTCAAGAAAATGAAATTTTGACAGAATATTTTTATCTGGATTGCTACACTAATAAGGGCCAGTTGTTCAGTTTCTAGTATTTCCCCGGTTCGGAAATACCGTAAATCCGGGGCTGATGCACAGAGCAGTCTGAGTTGTAGTGGGGAGGTGGGTAGTCTCGACGTGATCCGTGTTTACGTTTAGTGAGTTTGCTGTTTCCTCTTCGTTTGTTGCTCTCACGACAAATGGAAACAAAACGGATTTATGTGGCCGGGAGCTATCAGGTGAATTAAAATACATTCACATAATTGCGGAAGGCTAAAATATGTTATTAGTTTCTGATTTTATTTTATTTCACCTTTCTGACAGTCAAGCATTAATCGCCTTGCAGAACAATGAAGTTATTTTTGTCGGTTTGCTAAAGAAATTTGCTTTTTATTAATCTTTTCCGCTGAAGCAGTAAATTTGTTTGAAACGAAATGTATTAATTCCACACTATTGGCTAGTTTCAGGTTCGCTGCATTTCAGGTGCACGTTTTCATCTTCTAGCGTGTGTGGCACTATGCCATAATAAAGAGCCAAACGTGGGATAATACAGTATTGGAAAATATACATACGAATATGGACGTACGGAAGTGCACTTTAAGCTGAGTTATGCATTTTAGTATGATTCGCGAAATTCCGATTCTTTTGGAGTATTTTTACTGCCTTGTATCTTTTATGACATAATACAAGATCTTTTAATGTTTTACACGTACGAACATACAGACTTTCTGCGTCATCGTAGCAAGCGCGGTGACGCCTGTTATCTGGCGCTCTTCGGCAACTGCTGAAACGAACGTATTTCTAACAGCTCGCGGGAAAGTATTGCGAATGACAGAAAAGCTTTACTTTCAAAGTAAATCTCCTTTTACGGAAGATGAACTATGTGCGAGAATGTTCGATAAATTTCTTAAATCACAAACTGTCATTTAAAAATCACATCTTTGAGGACGACCTTTCAGAAGAATTTCGAGCCCAGAAGATCAAACATCTATGTCGTTGTTAAAAATTTAACTGATACATTTGTGTGATGTATCTCGATTTCAATGCTTCAGAAACTAATATGCGGTGTTTGGGGGAATTCGAATTTATACTTTCGTAATACGAAATTATGCAGTGCACATGTTGCTGCACATCAAAGATCCTCTCCAAACGTGTTTTTTTTTTCCCTGAGTTTCGTTCACTGAAGTGCTGGGAACTTCTACGCTGGTGTATAAAACCAGAACCATTCAATGGATTGAAAAGGTTTATAGTTCGAAGGAATGGTATACTGTCACTAAACATAGAAAAAGTGTATTTTCACCTGGGAGAAAGTGTGTTTGTAAGCGAAAAATCCGGGAATTTTTTTTTTTCCTGGCCGTGTATACACCCTGATGACCGAGCGAGATGGCACAGTGGTTAGCACACTAGACTCGCATTCGGGAGGACAACAGTTTAAACCCACGTCCGGCCATCCTGTTTTAGGTTTTCCGTGATTTCCCTAAATCACTTCAGGCAAATTCCGGGATGGTTCCTTAGAAAGGACATGGCCAACTTCCTTCCCTAAGCCAATGAGACTAATGACCTCATCGTTTGGTCCCTTCCCCCCAAACCAACCAATCAACCTACACCCTGATGCAATACAATGTGCCACTGCTATAATGCTGAACATGACGATCTCCCACCTCAGTAGTGCCACGTGACCATCGAAAGCCTCGTCTACTAGCGACCATACATTGTCGTGACCACCGCTGCTGGCAATCACGTACAGTGGCTACGTTCCTGCCAAATCTTCCTGCAGAATTGCGGAAGCAACATCCATCTTCTTGTAGCCCTATTACATGACCTTGTTCAAACTGAGTAGGGTTCTGATAATGTCGTCTTTATCACGTTAAAGGCATTCTTGATTAACATCAAATCACCACGTTCATTCTCAAAGGTAACTAATGCTCACAACTCCTGCAGTGTGTACTTAAAGCAAACCTGATTTGCATCTCCATATTGGCACTACTAGCGCCACACTTGTGCGACTGGTGTGAAATTTGACATCTTTCAGATTTAGAAACATGCTTACCATGTCGCACATCTCCTCCTTAGTGTTGCCATTCCCCCTCCCTCTCCCCAGCTATGTATTACTGTAGGAACAGGAAACATAGCAGTGTAGTTGGGTGACACTTGGATTCATAAACCCCGTTAGTGGATTGATTAAGTGACATTTAGTGATTGCCATCTTATTCAGTATATTTTATTATAAGAATATGTATTGGGTCAATATTATTCAAGCAACAGTTCATCATGGATGTGACGATAATTACAAACATCGGGTTTAGCAAGGTAATAAAGTGGCTAAGAAATGGCTCACGTTTCTGATGTGCTATGTTCCACTGCCCTTTTGATGAGTCACAGTAAGTTTTGCCATGGTACTCTTGAATCATTACATACAAATAGTGAGAAACCTGCAAATAAACCATGGTGAATTTTCTTTCGGGTCCTTGTTGACCTTAGTACTCCTGCTCCATTGACTGTGATGAGTATGATATATCTACTCTACATCTACATCCATACTCCGCAAGCCACCTGCCGATGTGTGGCGGAGGGTACCTTGAGTACCTCTATCGGTTCTCCCTTTTATTCCAGTCTCGTATTGTTCGTGGAAAGAAGGATTGTCGGTATGCTTCTGTGTGGGCTCTAATCTCTCTGATTTTATCCTCATGGTCTCTCCGCGAGATATACATAGGAGGGAGCAATATACTGCTTGACTCTTCGGTGAAGGTATGTTCCCGAAACTTGTAACAAAAGCCCGTACCGAGCTACTGAGCGTCTCTCTTGCAGAGTCTTCCACTGGAGTTTATCTATCATCTCCATAACGCTTTCGCAATTACTAAATGATCCTGTAACGAAGCGTGCTGCTCTCCGTTGGATCTTCTCTACCTCTTCTATCAACCCTATCTGGTACGGATCCCACACTGCTGAGCAGTATTCAAGCAGTGGGCGAACAAGCGTACTGTAACCTACTTCCTTTGTTTTCGGATTGCATTTCCTTAGGATTCTTCCAATGAATCTCAGTCTGGCATCTGCTTTACCGACGATCAACTTTATACGATCATTCCATTTTAAATCACTACTAATGCGTACTCCCAGATAATTTATGGAATTAACTGCTTCCAGTTGCTGACCTATTTTGTAGCTAAATGATAAGGGATCTATCTTTCTATGTATTCGCAGCACATTACACTTGTCTACATTAAGATTCAATTGCCATTCCCTGCACAATGCGTCAATTCGCTGCAGATCCTCCTGCATTTCAGTACAATTTTCCATTGTTACATTCTCTCGATACACCACAGCATCATCTGCAAAAAGCCTCAGTGAACTTCCTATGTCACCCACAAGGTCATTTATGTATATTGTGAATAGCAACGGTCCTACGACACTCCCCTGCGGCACGCCTGAAATCACTCTTACTTCGGAAGACTTCTCTCCATTGAGAATGACATGCTGCGTTCTGTTATCGAGGATCTCTTCAATCCAATCACACAATTGGTCTGATAGTCCATATGCTCATACTTTGTTCATTAAACGACTGTGGGGAACTGTATCGAACGCCTTGCGGAAGTCAAGAAACACGGCATCTACCTGGCCGTCTGAGTCTCGTGGACGAATAGCGCGAGCTGGGTTTCACACGACCGTCTTTTTCGAAACCCATGCTGATTCCTACAGAGTAGATTTCTAGTCTCCAGAAAAGTCATTACACTCGAACATAATACGTGTTCCAAAATTCAACTGATCGATGTTAGAGATATAGGTCTATAGTTCTGCACATCTGTTCGACGTCCCTTCTTGAAAACGGGGATGACCTGTGCCCTTTTCCAATCCTTTGGAACGCTACACTCTTGTAGAGACCTACGATACACCGCTGCAAGAAGGGGGGCAAGTTCCTTCGCGTACTCTGTGTAAAATTGAACTGGTATCCCATCAGGTCCAGCGGCCTTTCCTCTTATGAGCGATTTTAATTGTTTCACTATCCCTATGTAGTCTATTTCAATATCTACCATTTTGTCATCTGTGCGACAATCTAGAGAAGGAGCTACAGTGCAGTCTTCCCCTGTGAAACAGCTTTGGAAAAAGACATTTAGTATTTCGGCCTTTAGTCTGTCACCCACCCCTTTTCTTTTTGTAACCTTGAATAGAAAATCATTGTTCACAAATATTCTGAAGCAAGACACAGAAAATACTTTAAACGAGCCATTTTCATTGGAGTTGAGGAATTTGAATATCACTGATAAGTTCTTCCAACTGGAAAACCACAAGGAAACAGGACTTAACAGTAGCAACAGTATATAAACAGCTGGACATTCCATCATATTGTGCATCACACAGACTTGTGCAGGTTAGGGTCCTGATGCCTTATGAGACTTATTCTGAAAAATTTTCTAAAAAATTAAGTGTAGTATAATATTAGAGAATACTAAAAAACTACTATAACAGACACTGTTTTAGGAGAAATGCTCTGTAGTGAGTTGGTTCTGAAGGACATAGAACAATGGGAAAAAATGTTAAACAGTTTTTCATATACAGATTGATACAAAACTTACCACACACTTAAAGTATACATGCTAATGTGCATTAGGTGATTCCTAGGCTATGAAAGTCAAATGTAATCAAAAAGAAATAGTTTATGACATTGAAATGGTCTAGAAATTTGTTGCACAGAGCTTACATTTACTTTTATTTATCAAATGTACTTATTTAATCGGTGAAAGGAGAAAATATAAAAATGCACTAAATGAAGAAGGTGAAAGTGAACACAAATGTCTAAAAAATGAGATCAACAGGAAGTGCAAAATGGCTAAGCATGAATGGCTAGAGGACAAACGTAAGGATTTAGAAGCATATAATACAAGGGGTAAGGTAGATATTACCTACAGGAAAATTAGAGAGATCTTTGGAGGAAACAGAACCACCTATATGAATATCAAGAGCTCAGATGGAAAACCAGTCCTAAGCAAAGAAGGGAAGCAGAAAGGTGGAAGGAGTATATAGACATACAAGGGAGGTGCACTTGAGGGCAATATTATGGAAATGGAAGAGGATGTAGAGGGAGATGAGAAGGGAGATATGCTACTGCGTGAAGAACTTGACAAAGCTCTAAAAGACCTAAGACGAAACAAGGCCCCTGGATTAGACAAAATACCGTTAGAGCTACTGAGAGGCTAGGGAGAGACAGCCATGCCAAAACTCTTCCATCTGGTGAGCAAGACGTATGAGACAGGCAAAATAGCCTCGGTCTTCAAGAAGAATATAATAATATCAGTTACAAAGAAAGCAGGTGCTGCCAGATGTGAAAATTACTGAACTTTAGTAAGTCATGGCTGCAAAATACTAACACGAATCATTTACAGAAGAATGAAAAAACTCGTAGAAGCCGACCTCAGGGAAAATCAGTTTGGATTCTGGAGAAATGTAGGAACATGCGAGGCAATACTGACCCTATGACTTTCCTTAGAAGCTGGGTTAAGGAAAGGCAAATCTTCATTTACAGTATTTGTAGACTTAGAGAAAACTTTTGATAATGTTAACTGGAATATTCTCTTTAAACTCTAAAGGTGGCAGTAGTAAAATACAGGGAGCAATAGGCTGTTTACAATTTGTATAGAAACCAAATCGTAGTAATAAGAGTTGAGGGGCACAAAAGGGAAGCAGTGGTTGACAAGGGAGTGAGACAGAGTTGTAGCCTATCCCCAATGTTATTCAATCTGTATACTGAGCAAGCAGTAAAGGAAACAAAAGAAAAATTTTGAGTAGAAATTAAAGTCCAGGTAGCGGAACTTTGAGGTTTGCTGATGACGTTGCAGAGACAGCAAAGGACTTGGAAGAGCAGTTGAATGGAATGGACTGTATCTTTAAAGGAGGATAAACAATGAACATCAACAAAAGCAAAACAAGGATAATGGAATGTAGTCGAATTAAATTAGGTGATGCCTAGGGAATTAGATTAGGAAATGAGACACTTAAAATAGTAAATGAGTTTTGCTATTTTGGAAGAAAAATTACTGATGGTGGTCGAAGTAGGGAGGATATAAAATTCAGACTGGCAATGGCAAGGAAAACATTTCTGAAGAAGAGAAATTTGTTAATATCGAGTATAGGGTTAAGTGTAAGGAAGTCGTTTCTGAAAGTATTTGTATGGAGTGTAGCCATGTATGGGAGTGAAACATGGACAATAAATAGTTTGGACGAGAAGAGAATAAAAGCATTTGAAGTGTGATGCTACAGAAGAATGCTGAAGATTAGATGGGTAGATCACGTAACTAAGGAGGAGGTATTGAATAGAATTAGAGAGAAGAGAAATTTGTGGCACAACTTGACTAGAGAAGTTATCAGTTGGTAGGGCATATTCTGAGGCATCAAGGGATCATCAATCTAGTATTGGAGGGCAGCGTGGAGGGTAAAAATCGTAGTGGGAGACCAAGAGATGAATACAGGAAGCAGATTCAGAGGGCTGTAGGTCATAGTAGTTACTCAGAGATGAAGTTTGGACAGGATAGAGTAGCATGGAGAGCTACATCAAACTAGTCTTCGGACTGAAAACCACAATAACAACAGTTAATATATACATCAGTTGTTTCTGCTAAGAAATGTCGGTGGATTAGGAGTTAGTGACCAACAAATCCTTCAAGTTACCAATAAACTGTACTTTACTAGTAGTGATTTGCTTTGGCAATAAGTTATTGAAAATGCCTGACCCTGTCAAACTGTAAAACTTATCTGGCACTGCCACGGACTCACTTCAAGGCCGCGATGTGGCCGCCACGAGTGCTGTACAGTTCCAGTGCAGCATTCATGGCTGCCGCTTCGTGGTCGCGAAGTGGGGCCAAGGCAGTGCGAGATAAGTTTCACAGTTTGACGATAATTTATGGATTTGTAGTTTTAGCACGACGATGTCTACTATGGACAAACGGTAGATACTGTTATTCTGAAGAAGGTTGGGTATCCCGACTGAAACCTAGGTAAATTCTAAGAAAACAGTGAAACTGAGGCTGTTCATTATTAAAATTAATATTTATACAGTTGCCTACGGTCGCAGGTTCGAATCCTGCCTTGGGCATGGATGTGTGTAATGTCCTTAGGTTAGTTAGGTTTAAGTAGTTCTAAGTTCTGGGGGACTGATGACCTCAGATGTTATGTCCCATAGTGCTCAGAGCCATTTGAACCATATACAGTTGCTGACAGGGCCGCGAAATGTTGAAGATAATTAAATTATATGATTCGGCCAGAAACCTCTCAAAGTCTTCTCCAGATTTTTAAAATAGTTTGCTAGAACGTCCCTAGCCGCTTGAGCTCTAGCTCTTTTTATGTTTCCACCGAAACATACTGTGTGAGCCTTGTTAGGTGGAAGCAGGATTTTAATCCATTCATATCCAGGCCTATTGTCTTGAAACCCCTGTTTTACTCTTCCATTTTAGTTGAAGTTGCTCTTCACATTATTCCTAACCTAATTTTCTGCAATTGGCTGACTTGATTATGCGTTTTTAAATAAACCACTGATTAAAGTCTTCACTTCTATTGTAAAGACGGTCTGCCCACCTATTTTCAAAGGATTTTTTTGTATTTCATTTCCTTCAGAATATACTAGCAAGTGTTCTGCCTTGTTTCCATGCATTCCTGAGAGAAACTTCACATCATGCCTTGACTTCATTAACAGCTTTCTGAAGGCTTGTCTCATATTTTTAACAGCCATCTGGCCCAATCTCCTTTTGTAAGCTCACAGCATGTTCCAGTTCACCTTGAAAAAATATTTTGAACATTTACACCTGTAATTAAAGAATAGCATAACCACACTTTTTGTACATCATGACTGATAGTTGTCCTTAACATTCCAGTGACTCTGAACTGTAGTACTTTTTTTCAGAGTTTAAGAGAAGAGGAAATTTTACACTTAAAATATATAGTTCTTAAAACCTTTGATACACAATCTTCATGTCACTGTAACGTGTAATATCTCTGTTGACCATGACAAAAGGTTTCCATTAGTAAACAGACATACATTCATGGAGGTATTATAACTCAATGCATACATTACTAGACTGAATGGGGATGAAACTCATACAGAAAGATCCAGTAACACGACCTTGGTTCGCTGCCAGGGCACATGGAGCACTGCAATTTTGTTAATCCATTATCTAGTTTTCTTATCAGGTGCTTTAAAGTCTTCCATATTGGTTTTTGTTTTTTAATAAACAGAAACTGGTTTCTTCACATTGTTTTTCTAATTATTATTTCTTGTATGTACAAGGGTGGTTTGATAAATCTGCTAAACTTCCATGAAAGAATGGAAAATTTTTGTTGTGCAGTCATGGTTGTTAAGCTTGATTATTCCAAGGACCATATAAAGAATTTTAACAGTGTAGAGTTCATATTTGATAGCTGTCTGAATTGCTAAGTGTGTCAACTGTGACCGAAAACGGAGAAAACCAAGTTTTGTGCTGTTATTAAATATTTTCATTCGAAGCATTTGACTGATGATGTAGAAATCAAAACAGAACTGAATGAAGTTCACATGGACTCTGTACCATCACTGAAGACCGTTCACTTTTGGATTAATGAATGTATATGTGGTCAGACAAGCATTGATGATGAAGTGCTCTCTGGCCGTCCAGTTCAGGACATCACAAGGAAACCATTGACAATATCAATGATATGGTAATGCAATACTGCTAAATAAAAATTCGTGAGATTGCTGAGACTGTGGGTATCTCAACAGAACGAATGCATAACAACCTGCACAGAGAAGTGGCTATGAAGAAGCTGTGTGTGAGGTGGATGCCGTGACTGCTTACAGTAGACCAACAGTGCATCTGATATGGACATTTCAGCACAATGTCTGGCGATGTTTAATCGCAATCCGTAAGACTTGTGACTGTTGACGAAACCTGGATCCATCATTACGCACCAGAGTAAGAACGACAATCAAGCCAAATGATAAAGGCTGGGGAAAGTGCACCATCCCACACATCGCCGACAACAGTGGCGAAAGTGGGTGAACAGGTATTTGAATTGGTTCCTCATCCACGCTTTTCACCAAACTTAGCTCTAAGTGACTTCTTCCTGTTCTCTAGTTTGAAATTTGGCTCGCCGGGAAGAAATTTTCATCAAATGAGGAAGTAAAGCTGCAGTCAATGAGTGTTTTACAGAGTTCTACACAACTTATTTTTCTGGTGGGATGAAAGAGCTGGAGGACTGCTGGATCAAACGTACACCCCTCAAAGGAGACTATGTCGAGAAGTAAGGTGAGTTTGTTTACGAAACAAACACTTTTTTCGTGCTTTTTCACCAGACTTACCAAACCAGGCTCGTATCGCACTCCATATAACATCGTAAATATGTTACTAGTATTCTGCTTGATTTCTGCTCACATCCATATTATTGGGCAGATTAAATGATTCCATATAGCTTTTGTTTCATGTGAAAAAGAAGCTGGTTTTGTCTCATGTTGTTGTGTGAATCTAGGTGTATTTGTTACAGCTTATGTGTCCATGTCTGAACTGCTCAATTTAAATGCATTGCAAATACAAAGCTTTTATTCTACTCTTTTACATTATTTTTCCACACTTCCTCTCGTTTAAAGGAGAACTCAATGTTAGCAGCTTTTTATGGGACTCCTATTTAGCTTTATTACATGTTGTCACAATGTGCGTATGTAGTTCTGCTTTGAATGGTGTTACTTTTTTTCCAGTGAGTGCAATGCAGCTCACTTGATTTGCAGAGTATGGATGTGAATGTAGATGAGTATGCTTTGTAGTCTTGTTGACTAGAGCATTCTTCCTTGCAAATGTTAAGAATGTAACAGTACGATACTAGTAATAGTGGCAGACTGTTACACAAATGTGTTAACATGTTATTAATAGGTATAACAAACAATATGTTCCAGTGGAAATGACTGTACTAGAATTATCCTGTCCCTCCGTTATATGCTAGAAAGTACGAAAAATGGATGCAAACAAAAGTAACGCAGAATATGAACATTAGGCAGTACTTACAATGCATTTAAACTGAGCACTTCACACATGGTCTTCAGTCCTGAGACTGGTGTGATGCAGCTCTCCATGCTACTCTATCCTGTCCAAGCTTCTTCATCTCCCAGTACCTACTGCAACCTACATCCTTCTGAATATGCTTAGTGTATTCTTCTATTGGTCCACCCCCCCCCCCTTGCGATTTTTACCCTCCACGCTGCCCACCAATACTAAATTGTTGATCCCTTGATGCCTCAGAACATGTACTACAAACTGATCCCTTCTTCTAGTCACGTTGTGCCACAAACTCCTGTTCTCCCCAATTCTATTCGATACTTCCTCATTAGTTATGTGGTCTATCCATCTAATCTTCAGCATTCTTCTGTAGCACCACATTTCGAAAACTTCTATTCTCTTTTTGTCCAAACTATTTATCGTCCATGTTTCACTTCCAGACATGGCTACACTCCATACAAATACTTTCAGAAACGACTTCCTTACACTTAAATCTATACTCGATGTTAACAAATTTCTCTTCTTCTTTCCTTGCCATTGCCAGTCTACATTTTATATCCTCTCTACTTCGACCATCATCACTTATTTTGCTCCCCAAATAGCAAAACTCCTTTGCTACTTTAAGTGTCTCATTTCCTAATCTAAGTCCCTCAGCATCACCTGACTTAATTCAACTACATTCCATTATCCTTGTTTTGCTTTTGTTGATATTCATCTTATATCCTTCTTTCGAGACACTGTCCATTCCGTTCAACTGCTCTTCCAAGTCCTTTGCTGTCTCTGACAGAATTACAATGTCATCGGCGAACCTCAAAGTTTTTATTTCTTCTCCATGGATTTTAATACCTACTCCGAATTTTTCTTTTGTGTGCTTGCTCAATATACAGATTGAATAACATTGGGGATAAGCTACAACCCTGTCTCACTCCCTTCACAACTGCTTCCCTTTCATGTCCCTCGACTCTTATATCTGTCATCTGGTTTCTGTACAAATTGTAAATAGCCTTTCGCTCCCTTTATTTTACCCCTGCCACCTTCAGAATTTGAGAGAGTATTCCAGTCAACACTGTCAAAAGCTTCCTCTAAGTCTACAAATGCTAGAAACGTAGGTTTGCCTTTCCTTAATCTATTTTCTTAAGGTAAGTCCTAGGGTCAGTATTGCCTCACGTGTTCCAATATTTCTACAGAACCCAAACTGATCGTCCCCAGGTCGGCTTCTACCAGTTTTTCCATTCGTTTGTAAAGAATTCGCATTAGTATTTTGCAGGCGTGACTTATTAAACTGATAGTTCGGTAATTTTCTCATCTGTCAACCCCTGCTTTCTTTGGGATTGGAATTATTATATTCTTCTTGAAGTCTGAGGGTATTTCGCCTGTCTCGTGCATCTTGCTCACCAGGTGGTAGAGTTTTGTCAGGAATGGCTCTCCCAAGGTTGTCAGTAGTTCCAATGGTATGTTGTCTACTCCTGGGGCCTTGTTTCGACGCAGGTCTTTCAGTGCTCTGTCAAACTCTTCACACAGTATCGTATCTCCCATTTCATCTCCATCTACATCCTCTTCCATTTCCATAATATTGTGCTCAAGTACATCGCCCTTGTATACACCCTCTATACACTCGTTCCAGCCGCGCGGGATTAGCCGAGCGGTCTAGGGCGCTGCAGTCGTGGACTGTGCAGCTGATCCCGGCGGAGGTTCGAGTCCTCCCTCGGGTATGGGTGTGTCCTTAGGATAATTTAGGTTAAGTAGTGTGTAAGCTTAGGGACTGATGACCTTAGCAGTTAAGTCCCATAAGATTTCACACACACACACACACACACACACACACACACACACACACACACACACTCCTTCCACCTTTCTGCTTTGCCTTCTTTGCTTAGACCTGGGTTTCCATCTGAGCTCTTGATATTCATACAAGTGGTTCTCTTTTCTCCAAATGTCTCTTTAATTTCCTTGTAGGCAGTATCTATCTTACCCCTAGTGATATACGCCTCTACATCCTTACATTTGTCCTCTAGCAATCCCTGTTTAGCCATTTTGCACTTCCTGTCTATCTCATTTGTGAGACGTTTGTATTCCTTTTTGCCTGCTTCATTTACTGCATTTTTTATATTTTTTCCTTTCATCAATTTAAGTCAATATTTCTTTTGTTACCCAAGGATTGCTACTAGCCCTCGTCTTTTTACATACTTGATCCTCTGCTGCCTTCACTACTTCATCCCTCAAAGACACCCATTCTTTTTCTACTGTATCTCTTTCCCCCATTCCTGTCAATAGTTCCCTTATGCTCTCCCTGAAACTCTCGACAACCTCTGGTTCTGTCAGTTTATCCAGGTCCCATCACCTTAAATTCCCACCTTTTTGCAGTTTCTTCAGTTTTAATTTACAGTTCATAACCAATAGATTGTGGTCAGAGTCCACATCTGCCCCTGGAAATGTCTCACAATTTAAAACCTGGTTCCTAAATCTATGTCTTATTATGTAACCTATCTGATACCTTCTAGTATCTCCAGGCTTCTTCCATGTATACAACCTTCTTTCACAGTTCTTGAACCAAGTGTTAGCTATGATTAAGTTATGCTCTTTGCAAGATTCTACCACGCGGCTTCCTCTTTCATTTCTTATCCACAATCCATATATGGATTCGATAGCGATAACAACTACTATGTGACAAACCAGCTTTTGTTTTGTATAAAATTAAAACAAATACGGAGTTATTTACCCCTCCCATTACTTTATTACAGATGCAAACACAAGTTAAGCAGAATATGAAAAACATATGAACACTGCAAATCAATATGTACAAGAAATTCTTAATCAGGAGCAGAATATGATGAAACAGTTTCTGTGTCATGTCATGTCAGATGGTTTTTAGGTTTCGCCAAGCGTTACAGTACAGTTAACAATGGGGTGACAAAAATCGAATAGCGACATGCACTTACACACTTATGAGCAAAACATAATGACCACCTGCTTAGCAGCTTAATTGTCCGTCCTTGGAACTAAATACATCAAAATTTCGTGTATCAGGGATCCGACAGTTTGTTGATCGGTTTGTGGAGGTATGTGATATTAGATGTCAATGCACATGTCATGTAATTCTTGTAAATAACGGGCCGCTGATTTCCATAGCGGTGATGGTGCTCCATAGCAATTCAGAGGGGTTCCACAGAATTAACATCAGGCGAATTTGGTCGCCAAGACATAAACGCGAGTTCACTATAAAGCTGCTTTCACACTGGCGATTTCGTAGCGGCGATTCAGTCGTGCGATTCAGTCGCTGCAGTGCGCGACTATCGAATGATGAACCTTGCGACTGAACCGCCAACCGCGCGGCAGCAGCTCTGTGACAGTAGCAGTCTGTGTGCTTGTGCCAGCCAGTTCCGAAATGGATTCTGACGAGGAAGTGTTGCTTTTGCTCTGTTATTGAAACGGAAATACAGACACCCCCGACATCAAAGAAAGTACTGGATTCATCCTCTATTGAATACTCGAGAGAAACACGGACTTCTTTCACAATTTATTACGAATTAAGAGAAAACCCTGCAAAATTCATGAACTGTTTCGGAATGTCTGTGACATCTTTTGATGAATTATGTGCTACACTGAGGCCAAATCTCACAAAGCAAAATATGCAAATGAGGAACAGTATTTCACCAGGGGAAAGACTAATGAATACTTTAAGGTAAATAAAATGCTTATTTTACATATAACTTTATTTTTAAAGTAGGTTTAACAGTAATTTGCTCCAACGTGTAATATTAAAATACAGTGAGCCAAAACGGTGATATTTCGCTACCCAGAGAATAAATCAGTGACCACTGATAAATCAGATGATGCAGGTGGAAGTGTGGCATCACGATTTGATGTACATGGGCTTGGATTAGATGCAGGTACAGTTATGGGTGAATTTGAGCATACAAGCATTGGTATTTGTGAACTGAAAATGATAGTTGTCTAGTGAACTGTAAGACCTGTTGTACTTCCTCAAAACTGACGTTATTTCAAATTATCGTCCATTTTCAAATGTTGTTCCACAGATTTCAGATCATCTAATAATGATAGTAGAAAATGTTTGCAGGGTCATCTGCTTCAGCCATTGATGCGTTTTTTTTTTTTCTTGATGTTTGCTGCAAGAACCTGAAATAATTTCTCCTCGTCTGTCATCTTTTGTCTCTTACAGGAATTGTAGGCAACTCTATCCTGAACATCAGAATTATTTGCCTCATCAGTATGTGCATCAGCTTCTTCCAACTCTGGTGGTTTAGTGGCAGTTACAGGTGATAGGAAATTAAGCATATCGAAATACACATATTTTTTGTGGATTTCTGCAGGAGAACCACTTTTGAGACTTTTCTCTTGTTGAATTCTCTTGTGTAACAGTGACGAATGCTCTTCCACTTCTTCTGTAACTGTGTTGCTGCAAAAAAACAAAACTCTCTTATTTCAGGTACCTTGCTACAGGCTGTACATTTACAGAGCTACATTATTCCTTCAATTGTGCCATTTCAACTATATCAAAAATCGTGCGAGACACTTGTCAGGAGATGTGGGATAATCTACAAGGCATATGCATTCAACCTGCATCAGATGAAGGTTGGATTAATCTACCAGAAAAATTTTAAGTGTATGCTGATTTTCCGAACTCTCTTGGTGCAATTGATGGAAGGCATGTAAGAATTGTTAAACCTGAACATAGTGGCTCTTTATACAATAACTACAAACACTTTCTCTCAATAGTGTTACTAGCAGTTTGTGACGCTGATTATTACTTTAAATTCATAGACGTAGTTTCATATGGCAAAAGTGGAGACTCACAAATTAACAAAACAGTGAGCTTACAAAAGAATGAAAGACAGTAATTTAAATTTGCCAGAGCCTCGACTTTTGACTGATTTGGGTGAGCCTCTTCCATTCTGCTTTGTTGGAGATAAGGCATTTGCACTTGAAGAAAAATACAACGTCCCTACCGTGGAAAAAATTTGACAGAAAAAAGAAAGGTTTACAATTACGGGTTATCGAGAGCGCGGCGTTACATGAGTGCACTTTTGGAATCCTATCCAACAAATGGCGAATTTTTCATCGCTCTTTAAATGTGAGTGAGGACTTCTGTGCAGTAATAATTAAGGCATGTTGCGTTCTGCACAACTTCGTTCACAAAAGAGATGGGTTCAAACTGAATGAAACTTTAGAAATAATTGGGACGGACGATGTACAGAGCACCACGCCTGTAAGAAGCCGCGAGTGTACGAGACAAATTTGCTGATTATGTTGTTAGCAGTGAAGGTGCTCGTACTTGGCAAATGAGCAAGATATAAAATGTATTCTGATTTTCATAAAAAACAGTCTAGAGCGCAAACTTTTGAATTTATTAGGAACTAGTTTCAATCCATAGGTGGATCATATTCATACAATACCACAATTGGCTTGGAGCAGAGCAGGTGCTATGGATGCCTCCAGGTGCTGTTACTGCTTATGAAAATTGAAACAAAGTTTGCACTCTAGACTGTTTCTTATAAAAATTGTAAGAGAAAAAGAGCACTGTTTACCCAAAATGTTCCCAAAAATATAAGATGTATTCTAATGAGAAATAAACAGAATAATACATACCACTTTCGTTTTTCTCCGGTACTGTTTTATTTTCGAAGTCAGGAACAAATTTCTTACACATCTCCTCCCAAGCATCACTTTTTTCGATGTTATTACTGTAATCCTTGTTTCTTGAATCCCAAATTACAGGGCGAGTTTCTACTTGTGTAGTAAAAATAGCACAATAGCACGCTAGTCAACAATCACACTGGCGAGGCGAGGCGTCAGCTGTTTACCCCCTACGCAGCGGCGCTGCCAGACCGCCGCGTGAGAAAGGGCCAAACGCGGCTGAATAGCCGCGACCAGTAGCGGGGACCGGCGGGTGCACAGAGGGTGCGCGGCCAAATCACCAGTGTGAAAGGCCTTATGGGAACTGCGTGTGAAATGACGGACGCGACTCCTCCTAGCGGGTAAGTCGCGCGACCAAATCGCCAGTGTGGAAGGGGCCTAATGCTCCCCAAACTACTGTATCATGGTCCTGGCTCCAAGACATGAACAATTATATTGCTGAAAGATGAGATAATCATTTGGGAAGACATTAAGTATGAAAGGACACAGGTGTTTCGCAGCTGCCAGCGTGTCTTCAGTTATTACCACAGGTCCCATAGAAGCCCAGGAGAATGTCTCCCATAGCATAATACTGCTCCCATCAGCGTATATAGCGCACTGAACGTTTCGACCCGCCATTCGCCTCGATGATGGCATTTGTGGAGACGACCATCAATATAGTGTAGCAAAAACGTGATTTACCCAAAAATCCGACATGTTTCCATTGACTGACGGTCGGATCCCAATAGTCCCATGCCCACTGAAATTGTAGTTGACGATGTCGTTGGATCAACATGTGAACATGTAAGGATGGTCCGCTGTGGAGCTCCACGTTTAACAATGTACAATGAACACTGTGCTCTGAAACACTTGTGTACATACCAGCATTGTGCTCTTTCAGTAGAGACATCTGTCCTACTTTACAGAGCAGACAATCCTTCGAATTCCTTGTTCTGTGGAGAGATGTGAATGCCCAGTCATTTAGCATGTAGTGGTAGTTTCACTGTCCTTCTACCCCTTCCCATAAATGCTCACAACAGTAGCATGTGAACATTCACATTCGATGCTTTCGAGATACCAGGCTCTACATAATAATAATAACCTGCTTTTTTCAAAGTCGCTTATCCCAATGGAATCCCCATTTGCAGCACGTGTCTTCGCTAGGATGATCCCCCTTCCGTGTCTGCTCTGCTTACACATTTTTGTGACCACATCACGTGCCCACATTGACACCAGGTGGCACCCAACATTGCGGTGGGCAGTGGTTATAATGTTTGGACCTATCAGTGTACAGATGCCGCTAGTATCGATACACAGTGTACAAAAGGGCATCACATCGGTGCAGCTATCATTTATACTCATTCATGTGATTTGTACTGATTCATGTGAAAAGGTTTTTCAACGAGATTATGGCCGCACGTCAGGAATTAACAGACTTTGATCACAGAATGGTAGTTGGAGCTAGATGAATGGGACATTCCATTTCGGAAATCGCTCAGTAATTCAATATTCCAAGAATCACAGTGTCAAGAGTGTGCTGAGAATAGCAAATTTCAGGCACTACCTCCCACCATGGACAATGCAGTGGCCGATGGACTTCACTTAATGATGGAGAGCAATGGAGTTTGCATAGAGTTGTCAGTGCCACCCCAGAAGCAAGCAATACCGCGTGAAATAACCGCAAAAATCAATGTGGGATGTACAATGAAATTATCTGTTAAGACAGTGTTGTAAAATTTGGGGTTAGTGGGCTATGGAAGCAGATGACCAAAGCGAATGCTCTGCTAACAGCACGACATCGTGTGCAGAACCTCTCCTGGGCTCGAAACTATATCAGTTGGACCCAAGACGACTGGAAAACTGTGGTCTGGACAGATGAGTCTCGATTTTAATTCGTAACATCTGATGCTAGGTTTCGAGTGTGGTGTCAGAACCCAGGTTGTCAACAAGGCACTGTTAGGCTGGTGGTGGCTACATAGTGGTGTGGGCTATTATTACATGGAATGGGTTGGGTCCGCTGGTCCAGCTGAACCTATCATCGACTGGAAAAAGTGATATTCACCTGCTGGGAGACTATTTGCAGCCATTCATGGACCTCATGTCCTGAAACAACGATGGAATTTTTATGGATGACAACACGCCATGTCAGAACATTCTGGGCAAGTTGAGCGCATTATTTGGCTACCCAGATCGTCTGACATCAATTCCATTGAACATTTATGGGATATAATAGAAAGGTCAGTTTATGCACAAAATCCTACACCAGCAATATTTTCACAATTATAGACAGTTATAGAGGCAGCGTGGCTTAATATTTCTGGAGTGGACTTCCAACGACTTGTTGAGTCCACGCCACATCGAGCTGCTGCACTGCTCTGGGCTAAAGGAGGTTCAACACGATATTAGGAGATATTTCATGACTGGTGTCACCTCAGTGTATTTCCACTTGATAATAGCCACACAGACGAAATTGCAGTATTTTGTTTTACAAATAAATAATTTTACAGTTAAAAGACGACCACGACATTAATTACAAAACTTTACATGATTGTGAACCTGAGCTAGTAGAAGTTGGCCTGTTCTTGATTGGGATTTCTGGAATATATAGATTTGTAAGATCACAAAAACGTTCCCAAGTGCACTCTTTACAACCAGACTACGAGGCCTCCCATAAAGTATAAATTATGAATATTAGCATATTATACTCGTATTTTACAGGGTAAGAGTACAAATTTTCGCCTCTTTTTTTCCCCCTGTATTGGAAGTTCACTGCCAGGCTACTACGAACGCTACTGTCATTATATTTCCATAATGTAACAATGGTCTTGCACTTATAATTTGCTATTCTGTGACTTGACTGGCAATACTGTAAGCAGTATCATTCGTGTCACTGAAGCCAGCACTTTGCTTTAGCCGCTATATTGCGTTATTAAGGGACGTATAAACAACCGTTTGTGTAAAACGCTATAAGAAATAGGAGTGTGTTCCGATTGCCAGATTTTCTCATTTAAAGCATACTTCTTAAAAGCTGTGCCCTTGAAGCAACGATATGACAACATTCCATTAAAAATTTTCGTCTGTATTTACATATTTGCACCCACTGTCTTTAAGTATTCTTCGCATTGAAGTAGCACTGCGTTTAAAATTTGTATTTTCACGCATTTTCAACGTAATTTTTTTAACAGTAGGAAATTCGCCTGTCTTTTACATATTTAGAACAACTCACCTTCGAACATCTTTGTTAAAATCGCCTAAATTCGTGACATGTTTCTCAAGGCTATGATGTTTCCCTGGCGATCTGATAACTGGGCTTCCCTGGTCTGGACAGGTAAATTACGTCCCCTGGCAATACGCTGAACAGTTCTCAAGCTGACGCCACTCGTTTCTGCTGTGCCTTCCTGATACACCATGTGATCAAAAATATCCGGACACCCCCAAAAAGGTGCATTGTGCTACCACCGACTCCCAGGTACTCCATATCAGCGACCTCAGTAGTTATTAGACATCGTGAGAGAGCAGAATGGGGCGCTCCGAGGAACTCATGGACTTCGAATGTGGTCAGGTGACTGGGTGTCACTTCTGTCATACGCCTGTACACGAGTTTTCCACACTCATAAACGTCCCTAAGGCCACTGTTTCCGATGTGATAGTGAATCGGAAACGTGAAGGGACGCGTACAGCACAAAAGCGTACAGGCCGACCTCGTCTGTTGACTTGACAGAGACAGCTGACAATTGAAGAGGGTCATAATGTACAATAGGCAGACATCTATGCAGACCATCACACAGGAATTCCAAATTGCATCAGGAATCACTGCAAGTACTACGACAGTTAGGCGGGAGGTGAGAAAACTTGGATTTTATGGTTGAATGGCTGCTCATAAGACACACATCACTCCGGTAAATGCCAAATGAAGTCTCGCTTGGTGTAAGGAGCGTAAACATTGGACAATTGAACAACGGGAAAACGTTGTGCGGAGTGACGAATCGCGGTACACAATGTGGCGATCCGATGGCAGGGTGTGGGTATGGCGAATGCTCGATGAACATCATCTGCCTGCATGTGTACTGCCAACAGTAAAATTCGGAGGCGGCGGTGTTATGGTGTGGTCGTGTTTTTCATGGAGGGGGCTTGCACCCTTTGTTGTTTTGCGTGGCACTATCACAGCACAGGCCTACATTGATGTTTCAAGCACCTTCTTGCTTCCCACTGTTGAAGAGCGATTCGGGGATGACGATTGCATCTTTCAACACGATCGAGCACCTGTTCATAATGCACAGCCTGTGGCGGAGTTGTTACATGACAAAAACATCCCTGTAATGGACTGGCCTGCACAGAGTCTTGACCTAAATCCCATAGAACACCCTTGGGATATTTTGGAATGCCGACTACATGCCAGACCTCACCGACCAACACCGATACCTCTACTCAGTGCAGCACTCCGTGAAGAATGGGCTGCCATTGTCAAGAAACCTTCCAGCACCTGATTGAACGTATGCCTGCGAGAGTGGAACATGTCATCAAGGCTAAGGGTGCGCCAACACCATACTGAATAGCATTACCGATGGAGGGTGCCACTAACTTGTAAGTCATCTTGAGCAAGGTGTCCGGATACCTCTGATCACACAGTGTAGGTCCACCATTTTCTACTTCGTGCTTGAAGAAGGCGTGTATGCTGTAAATTATGTGTCTCACTTGTTTATGGAGAATTTGTCGCTTACTATCACCATCAGCCATGACAAACCGCAACAAGCTGAATAAAAATTCATCGAATAACTGCCACAACCACATTTCAACACTCGCACTGGCCAACACGTTCGCAGCTGAGCGCTGAGAAAACTACTGAACATTCTTTGGCCGTCGGAGGATGATGTCATGTCAGATGCGCAGAACGAGCCTAAACTCGACTGCATCGTCCATGGTTCCAACTAGTACCACGGAAATTAATTCGTGATGTCTTAATATATGTCCTACCATTCTGCCCCTTCTTCTTGTCAGTGTTTTCCAAACATTTCTTTCCTTGCCAATTCTCTGGAGAACCTTCTCATTCCTTATCTTATCAGTCCACGAAATTTTCATGAATGTTCTGTAGCTTCTGTTCTGTTGTGCTCCAGTTTTCCACATTCCACGTTTCACTACGATACAGTGGTGTGTTTCAAACATTGATTCTCAGAAATTTCTTTTTGAAATTAAGGCGTATTTTTTATATTAGTAGACTTCTCTTCGCCAGAAATGCCCATTCTGCCAGTGCTAGTCTGCTTTTTAAGTGCTCCTAGCTCTGTCCCTCATGATTATTTTCTTTTCCATTCTTCTGTATATTTTTCTTGTCACCAACTTGGCAGCTTGAGATGTTAAGCTAATTGTGCGATAATTCTCAAACTTGATGGCTCTTTCAATCTTCGAAATTACATAGGTGATGTTTTTCTAGAAATCTAATGCTATATCACCAGTCTCATACATTCTACACACCAAAATGGACAGTCGTCTTGTTGCCACTTCCTACAATGATTTTAGAAATTCAGATGGAATGTTATCTGTCCCATCTGCTTTATTTGATCTTGAGTCATCCAAAGCTCTTTTAAATTCTGATTTTAATACTGGATCCCCTATCGCTTCCCTCTCATCTCTCGTTTCTTCTTCTGCACATCATCTGCAAGACCACCTCCTCATAGAGGCCTTTTCTGTTCTGTTATTATTGTGTATTACCTTGTAATTATTACAATATTTCAGATTTTCAGAAAGGGAAGATCTAAGGGATGCTGGGTAAAAGCGCTTTGCACAGAGAACTGGTCACCTACAGATCCTCCCGATGTTTTTTTGCAGGACTTTCATGAAGAAGACATGGACCTAACCAGTCAGTCGAGGAGGCTCTTGGAAGTAGCTGTTCCTTCTGTGTTCCCATGTTCCCATTGTATCCATCCTATTTTCTGAAAACGGTCACCTCAAGGAAGTCTCATGTTTGTGAAGGTGTGTTAGAACGGTTCATTGTCAAGTTGTGTTGAGTCTGATATAGTGGATCCATCACTACACAAAATGGAAGTGGTGGAAGTTGAGAGGAAAAAACAGAGTTAATGAGTGCAAGGAAAAAATAAAAGTGCTACAATAGAAGGTCAGGTGAAATGAAAAGAGAATACATATGGACAATGAAATTATTGATGTACTTCTCGAAAATAATGTCTTTAACAAAAACAGCACTGATAGTGATAGACTGCTTATTCACTATGAATTAATATACAGTAATGAGTTACTGTACATTTATGACTTTATTTATTAATCTGTTATTAGTTTTCATGAGCTTTGGTACACTAACTACAGCAGAATTTGTGGAAGTGGGATGTGACATTTGATGTTAATAATTCTGTTTACATGGGTACTTTAATGGAAATTTAAGTGTGATGTAAATGTGCTTACACATTAATTGGTGTTCTCATAATGTAATTTTACATGTGTATTAAATACAATTTTAACTAAACCACAGAAATTATTCTGACCATCTGATATAGCTCACAAGGTCAACAATTAAAATGTCATTTACGTTTGGTTTGTAGTAGTAGTAGTTCATTTTTATATTAATGACTATGAAAGCTTAAAAATGCAAGTATAAGAAACTTGTGTTATATTTTATTATTCATTATGTTCTAATACATACAGTAATGAGTCACATTAATAACGCAATAATGGTGTTGTCGACCCACTTTCGCCAAAATATGAAATTTAACTAAATATTCTAACCGAATTTCATGAAAGCAAATGGCTGAAAAAAACACCAAAATCATAAATTTGAACTGGATACAGTTGTTGTACAATAAAAACTTTTGTGCACATCACTTCAGATCATATTGAAAAAATCAATAAAAACAACAAAAATACAGTGAAATAGACATGAACAAAACAAATTGTCATTATCTTTGAGTGATGTGGAACTACTCGGATGAACTGAAACACCTTGACCAAATAATTTTTGCTATGGAATGAAAATTTGTTGTTACTAACTGTAGATATACATTACTAGTTTTGCACACCTTTTGCTGAAGTTCAACACTACCATCTTACCTCACCAAACATCAAGAAGTTGGTACTCCTACGATTTTCTGAAGTGAAATGATATTGCAAGCGTAATGAGGTTCTGAACAAGGTCAGCAGTTGAGCTAATATTTGATTACTAGCTGAGCTTAACATATAATTTGTAGAATTTTGTAACAAGAATAACATTACGTCACCCACATTTAAAGCAGACTGTAGTTTTCGTAACAACACTCAAATGAATACACTTATCAATGACAAATAGCATACATTACTTTCAAGAGGACTTTTATAATGAGCATACTCTTTGAAGAAAAGTCGAAGTTGATCGAAATTGGGAAAGTATTAATACATACAGTAAAACCACTAAAGTTGTGTGCTTATGATGATAAAGAGGTGACACCAACACTTTTAGCATAATCAACAAAATCATTAATTTAACTAAATATTTAAAGTATAATATCTGTTTTCAGAAAAATTATAATTTTAACCATACATCATGAAAGAAAATGATTGAAAAATTAGTAAATTCATAAATTTGACTAAATAGTTTTTTTATAGAATAAAAAATTTCATACACATCACTTTATATTATGGTGAAAAATCGCTAAAAATAACAACCAATTTCAAAAATTTCTGTTCACCATCTGGCCTTATAGCCTTTGTCAAAAACTCCTTTCACTTTACTGATTCGAACTTCATCTCCTATTATATATTTTGATTTGTTATTGTATGCAGTGAAAACTGCTTCATAGTTTTCTTCATTAACTTCTGTTGGTTTAATTTTCATTGTTGAATGTCTTGTATTATTCTAATTTTCAACCAGTCTTACAACTAATGTGACCCATTTACAAATTTTTTCACATTATTTCTTTTGGTCTTCTCTACAATCTTTCAATGACTAAAGTCTTTAATTCTATAAAAGTTGAGTAATGATTAATGTGACTTTTTCATAAGTTCTTGAAAATCTTTATTATAGAATTATTTTCTTGGAGTCTTCTGCATTAAATTTTTTTCAAAAACTTCTCAACTATTTTTACCAGTTTCCTCTTTAGCTGGAGTAGCCCAACCAAGTTTTGAAAAAAAATATATTAATAAATATTTACATCGTTTGTTAATTTTGAAATTATTTTTTATTTTCCTGAATTCATTTTTAGGGGACCCAGAAAGTTGTGTATGTCCAGTGTTAAGTGTAAGGAACGTTTTCTTATGATCTACTAACACCAGAATGATGAAACTTTTACAGTAGAATGTTACATATACTTAACATCATGTAACAAAGGGATTTTAGTTTGGTGATATTTTGTGGGAAAACACTGTTTATTTTGTTTCTGAAAATAATTGACACATCTTTTGGCATAGTATCTTTGAAATAACATCAGCTATCAATTATGAATGCCAAAAAGCTATGACAGAAGGAGTATATTGGCACTGTTTACATCTCCTGTCAATTTTAAGTCTTGTCTCTAATAGTTTAGGAGAAAATGTTCGTTATATACTAAAAAGTGAATTTGTGGGAAAGGAGTTCAAAGTTTTATTAACATTTTAGTGGATTCCAACACCATAAGAAGGGTTCTCACTGTTACTAGAAATTTCCCCTTCTAGCCTTATTTTTCACATCTTTTGTTCTTTGTTTCGCTTGCCTCTCACACTGCTTATCTTTCCTTTCAGCATCCCATTTCTTCTCATTGTCTATCAATGTCATTGAAATCATCATTTACTTTCTGGGAATCACTTCCAACTTCTGAAACTCACTGCACTATAATGTTACATTTGTTGTACATACAAAATGCATCATATGCTCTAAAATGAAGAGTACGAATTTCCACATACACATTTCTTGGGATTCTGCTCCTAATTACATTATTCACACTCATTTTGATTTTATGTTTGTCCATCGATACATTTCTTCAGACGTTCAGCTGCAGAATTAGTTTCATAGCCTTCATGACAGCTTTTGGTAGCCTGTGATGATGCTTGTATACATGTTAAGGTCCCTGATATTTGTTGTGCTTGCACCAGGAATTGGGTTCCAGTAGGTACAGTCCATGTAGTGGTTCCTCGTCAGCCTTTTCCATTGCATCAACACTATGAGTATTTTGTCTTGTCATCAGTCAAAAATCTATTTGAAATCAGTTGATTACCTCATCTATCAATCTCAGCTCCACTCAAAAGTTTTCTATCACTGAGTACTTGGCTCACCATTGTGGTCATCAGTCAACACTATCTTGCTTCCATACGTTTCTGTATGTGACCTCTGCACTCCTGTTTAGTAATGGTGACATTATTTTCGTAAGGTTTCAGCTCAGATACAGCAGCAAAAAACTTGGAATAACCATCACACACGAACTATAGGTATCTTACATTGTACCATTGAAGAGAGTGATTGAAAATGACTTTCACATTGGCAACTTCCATGGCCTTGCTGGACAAGCTGTAATTTCTTTGACAGTTTTCTGCATGCTTATCCTTCAGTCTTTTATGACACATACTGTGCTTAAACTTAATTACAACATCTATAACCTTTGTAATATCACCTCTTGTTGCCATTATTACCCCATTATGTGAAGTGTACATGTGCTTCTGCCACTTACCATTTAGTGTGACAGTCAGGTGTGCAGGATTCTGAACATCTGAAATTTAGTCATTTACCGCCATAGCCTCCTCCACTGTATCTTTCATGGATTCTTGTCCAATAGCAGCTTCAACACAAGATCCAGCAATCAAGTTATATTTTGAGAATTTCGTTGTTGGTTCATTATACCAGAAAACACCTGGCCAGCAGATATGTCCTTACTGATTGGGCTTAGAGCATACACACATTTCATATTTACACCATAGTACCTGTTTTTCCCATTATCAGTTTCACCTTGGCCTATTTCGACATATTCTGAACACAATGAAGCATTGTGATGACAGTTAGTACAATGGAGTCAGATTTCTGCTGCAAGCTCTATGTGTCACTTGACGTTTATTGACATACTCAATTTGCAACATTTCTTATACAATACTGAACCCTCTGGCACCACTGAGAGCAATGAAATGTTATTTATTTCATTCACATTATCCTCCACAAAAAACTGCATTTTTTTGTTGATCCATGCAACTTCTTACTTGTGCTAGAACAGGAGCCGATTTCACTTCACGAACAACCTCACTATTTTCAGAATCATTTCCCAAGGTAGGAGAAATTGTCACAGTTCCACTAGTGTACCTCCCATGAGGCTTCTTTTTCTTGTAAACTTTGTTGTTAAATCGAGACACGTTTGGTAAGTTCCAGTTGCACAACAGAAATGAAATACAAAGTATGAACTAACCACCAACTGCTCAAGGGTAATCAACAGTATCCAAGGAATACAATACACAGATAAACAATTGCCTATCAGATAGTGTTGACAACTCAAGAAATAAGACCAGGAATTTTGAATAATAATATTTTCAATGAACACTTACTGGTAAATTACAAATATATTTAAATATACCAACCATTCTTAATCCAAAAATTTTATCTTTGTTAATCATTATTGAACATGATATTTTTATACTTGGAGTTGAGCTACAGGAAAGATTAGTACGTTATTTTAAAGACAAAATGGTGTAGTTTTTTCACATTGATCTGAAAATCCAAAATTTCATCATTTTTAGGTTCCAGGTACCCTTTACTAGATCTGCTTGCCATGAATCATCTATACCAAAAGAAATAAGACTTCTTCATTTAAACTTCTTTTCGTTGGTTTGTGTAATTCATCAATACGTTCTTCACAAATATTTACAAACTTTTTAGAAATTTACTTTTTTCAGTTTTACGCACTGTAAAAATTCCTTTAATCCTCTGTCTTCCAATTTTTGCTTTTCTTGTGTGAAGATGATGAATTTCAGTAAATTTTTTAAACTTCAGATATCAAATGTGATTATCCATTTATATAGACACAATTCCCTTTCATCCACTTATTGTTGTTGTTCTTCGAGGATGACGAGTATCAGTAAATTGTTTACGTTTCATTTCTCTAGCATTGTTTTTTTGTTAACAGTTTCATTAATCTACCTGTTTCTCCATATTCTCTTAATCCAAAAATTAATTTATCTGCATCACAATTTACTGGTAAATTGTCTTGTTTTTGTGGTCTTCAGTCCTGAGACTGGTTTGATGCAGCTCTCCATGCTACTTTATCCTGTCCTTCTGAACCTGTTTGGTGTATTCATCTCTTGAACTCCCTCTACGATTTTTACCCTCCACACTGCCCTCCAATACTAAATTGGTGATCCCTTGATGCCTCAGAACATGTCCTACCAATCGATCCCTTCTTCTAGTCAAGTTGTGCCACAAACTCCTGTTCTCCCCAATCCTATTCAATACCTCCTCATTAGTTATGTGATCTATCCATCTAATCTTCAGCATTCTTCTGTAGCACCACATTTCAAAAGCTTCTATTCTCTTCTTGTCTAAACTATTTATCGTCCATGTTTCACTTCCAAACACTCCATACAAATACTTTCAGAAACGAATTCCTGACACTTAAATCTATACTCGATGTTAACAAATTTCTCTTCTTCAGAAACGATTTCCTTGCCATTGCCAGTCTAAATTTTATATTCTCTCTACTTCGACCATCATCACTTATTTTGCTCCCCAAATAGCAAAACTCCTTTACTACTTTAACTCCCTCATTTCCTAATCTAATACCCTCTGCATCACCCGACTTAATTCGACTACATTCCATTATCCTTGTTTTGCATTTGTTATATCCTCCTTTCAAGACACTGTCCATTCCGTTCAACTGCTCTTCCAAGTCCTTTGCTGTCTCTGACAGAATTACAATGTCATTGGCGAACCTCAAAGTTTTTATTTCCTCTCCATGGATCTTAATACCTACTCCGAATTTTTCTTTTGTTTCCTTCATTGCTTGCTCAATATATAGATTGAATAACATTGGGGATAGGCTACAACCCTGTCTCACTCCCCTCCCAACCACT
Source organism: Schistocerca serialis cubense (assembly GCF_023864345.2). Classification (NCBI taxonomy): domain Eukaryota; kingdom Metazoa; phylum Arthropoda; class Insecta; order Orthoptera; family Acrididae; genus Schistocerca; species Schistocerca serialis. The sequence goes on from NC_064639.1 coordinate 760,521,006, forward strand.
GCTTCCCTTTCATGGCCCTCAACTCTTATAACTGCCATTTGGTTTCTATACAAATTGTAAATAGCCTTTCGCTCCCTGTATTTTACCCCTGCCACCTTCAGAATTTGAAAGAGAGTATTCCAGTCAACATAGTCAAAAGCTTTCTCTATGTCTACAAATGCTAGGAACGTAGGTTTGCCTCTCCTTAATCTATCTTCTAAGATAATCCATAGGGTCAGTATTGCCTAACGTGTCCCAATATTTCTACAGAATCCAAACTGATCTCTGACGATTACCGTATTTAAACATACCAACCATTCTTAATCCAAAAAACATTTACTTCATTATTCTAAATATTTTTCAAAATTCTTTCTCTTGAATTTTTGTAATATCTCTTATTTTTTATATTCTTTTTCTTCATATTTATCTAAAATATCCCCTATTCCTAATTCCCTACTATCAGTTGATGGAATATCTTTAAATTCTTCTAAATATCTATGATAGTTACAAGGAACTATTTGTTTTTCAAATTCTGTATTTTCTTCAAAAGCTTTCAGTACGTCATCGCCTAAACCTCCAATTCCTTGTTTTACTTTTTATGTTGCTTCAATTACAGGCTGATCTTTTTTTATATTTTTCACGTTCTGTTCTTGGTCATTTCTTCCAATTTTTAAAGTCTTCTTTTAATTCTTCCCTTATCTTTCTGTTTCGTTTAGCTTTTTCATCAGCTTCTAGGATATGTTTTGCAAACATTTAATAAGGATAAAAAGATTAATATTTTGCTTTTTAACATTTATGTTTTATGTTTTTATATTTTTGATTTAAATTTTTGTATTGTTAAAAATCTTTAATCTTATTTCTGTATTCTTCTTCAGCAATTTTTTCTCATATCTATTGTAAAAAATACAAATTTGTCACCACAGCAGTATTTACTAGACATTTTTAAAGAGTCGTCAAATATTAAATTTCCCTCAACAAAATCGTTATAAATGCTTTTTAAATTTGTATCATCTTGTCTAAAAACATATTACAAAATAAGATTATCTCTAAATAATTGTGTTGATATTTTTGAACACGTCTGGGTCAAATAAATGGAATCTATTTCTTTGTGTCTCCTTCTAGAAAATCTTCCTTAACAGTGTCTTGATATTCAAGGATAAAAGTGTGAAATAAACAACTGAGTTTTCTTTACATTCGTCTAATGATATAATTTATTCATTAATTTCAGTAAAAGGAATGATACTTTCAAGAACAAAATCAATAAATGAAAAACTATATTTTCTACACATTCATCTAAAAGTTTAATTTTTCAACAATGTAGTAAAAGACAGATTGTTACTTCCTATAAAGAAGACATGTCAAGTTGTAGGCAGACACAATTAAAACACACTTGCATAAAGCTTTTGGCCACAGCCTTCATCAGTAGAAGTGAGACACATACCATTCATACAAACAAGCAACCACACCTCATGTATAAATGACCGCCAATCCCAGCATCTTGGGCCAGAACACCAGCTGAGATACTTGAGTTGGCGATCAAGTGCAGTTGGCGATCAAGTGCAGTTGGCGATCAAGTGCAGTTGGCGATCAAGTGTGCATAAGGTGTGCTTTCTTGTGTGTAGAGTGGTTTGTGTTTCTCTTCTGCTGATGAAGGTTGTGGGCAAAAGCTTTATGTAAGTGTCTTTTAATTGTGCCTGTCTGCAACTTGATGTGTCTTCCTTCATAGTAAGCAGAAATACTTTACATTGTTGATATCCCTACCTGGAGTTCTCATTGCTTTGTATAATTTGTTCATTATTTTCAGTAAAAGTAACAACATTTTTTAACATTTGTATATGTGGTCTTAATTTAACCATCCTGGGACTAAAATATAACTATTTATCATTAATGATGCTTTTCGATAACTACTTGGTGCAATTATACGTAATAGAATAGGACATGGTAAAAGTTTACAACATATACTTTTTGATTTCTCTTACAGAATTTTTAATTTTGGAGCTCAACCTTTCATTTAATTAATAAAAATTGTTATCATTTTCTACAGAAAAGACTAACTTATGATGCTCAACACAGAATATCATCGGAGAATTTTTAATTTTTTACATTTTTTTAAATCATCATATTTTCTGGAATCATTCAACTTCATGAACACAAAACGAGTCTTTCACAAACGGTAGATTTTATATATTATATCTCCTATCTCTTCAAGTGTATAAATTTGCTTAGATTTTTTGTTGATGTCTCTCCTAAATATATTAGCATAAAATGGAAATATTTCTTCTGATTGTTTAATTGTGTCATTTTTAAAAGCTTGATCATTATTTTCTATATTTTCTATTTTTGAATAAGTTTATTGTTTACAAAACTTTCTTTGGACTCTTCTGTGATTGATGATGTGTTGAACTATAAAATTAATTAAGTCATATTTTCTTAATTATAAGACTCTCTCAAATTCTGAAGTTCAACCACAGTGAAGTTGTTCATTTACTCTTTCATTTATATGATAAAAATATTATTAGGTTTTTGTAAAAATGAAAACTAAGTTTTGGTTTGTATCTTATTAAAAACGTCTGTATAAATTCGCCCATTTCTTAAAAAGCTCAACAATGTCAACACTTCTAATTCTTTAAAAAAATTAATGAGTTAGAATTAATTTTTTTATACAAGCTTTCAGGCTGTGAATATTTGAATACTAGGTTTGAAGAGAAAATTTCTATCGAGCTCAATGACGAGTTTATAACTACATTACCAAACGGATATAATAAATCAATTCATGGGTATAATATTAATGATTTGGAGGAAGGAAATACTAAACTAAAATATAAAGGAATGGAAAAATAATGATAATGAGTCTCAATTTGATGATCTGGAATTTACTCAATAAATTCCTTCAAAACTTGACACTAAGTTTTTTCTTAAAAAATTTATGCTCAAAAATTAGTAAAATTGCTCCAGATAACAATTTTTTGCATCTTTTTCCCTTTATGTCTATTATTTTTACGGATTTTCCCCCCATTTTGATACTCAGTTAAAATTTATGATTATTCTGATTACATACATTTTTTGTCCTCAGAGTCTTTTGCAATGGCATACATGAATAAAACGTTCACGGTTTTCCACTCACGTCAATTCGAATAAAATCCTCGAGTTTTCAATGCCCATCTTCGCCATCGTTGTCAGGAGTTCACTGACTGCTGGGTCTGCTACGGTTCCTCGCTTATATAGACATGATGACGTCTTCAGTAGCCAAATGTGGAGCGAACGCTTAAGTCGACCAGGACAGCTAGTGGGGCTATTTGCTTTGGCAGCACCGGTGACGTCAGACGGAACCAGGGGCAGGCGCCATGTTTGGAACTGCCTCTCCAATGTCATGCATCAGGATTTTATTCGAATTGACACAGCTGGAAAACCGAGAAAGTTTTTTATTTCTTAGGTCAAATCTAGTTTCCTTTATTATTGTTATTTTTCCGATTTTTCACCATAATATGGACTGAGTTTACTGATTTTTCAGACACTTTCTTTTATGTTATTTGGTTAAAATTAATGATTTTTCTGTAGACAAATATTTTATTTTATGCATTTAGTTAAGTTTCATGATTTTGTTGATTTTGGTAAAAGAGGGATAGCAACACCTTTATCATCATAAGCACTTCGACTTTTATTCAGACAGAATGCTCATTACAAAAGTGCTCCTGTGAGTAGTACATCATATTCGTCATTGATAAGCGTATTCATTGGCATGTTATGAAATCTGCAGTCTGCTGTAAATGTGGGTGATAATGTATGTGTTAAACTCAACCAGTACTGAAATATTAGCTCAAGCGCAGAAGTCGTTTAGAACATCATTATGTTTACAGCATTCTTTCGTTTCAGAAGAACGCAGGAGTAGCATACACAAAATTCTTTGTTTGATGCAGTGTTAGGCTTCAGTAACAGGTGTGCCATTGCTAATATAGCAATGTATGTTTATGATTAATAACAAAAAAATTTCATTCCTCAGTAAAAATGATTTGATGGAATGTTCAAGGTGTTCCAGTTCACACCAACTTACTGTACCACACCTAATATACACCGCTGCAACTCTCTCTATTACAAGAGTTGAGTAAACGTTGAATCCTGCACTGGTCCCCCGCTCCTCCACTCTTCTCGCAGCTGCTGTGGGAAATGAAGTGAAACCGATGTGACAGTCGGTAAAACATTCGCCATATTGGTTTATTTTATTTTACATCGTAACTTGCAATACGCATTTGCAAGGTAATGGTGTATTGAAGATTAATCACAAACACGTCACCCTTAGTACTAATTTATGTTATCAAATGTCAGTTAAAGACGCATTGACAATAAAAGCTTTCAGGACGTACTACCATCAGTAATAATGCTGATTAGCCAAGTGCTCCCTGTGGACTTATGGATAAAGACGTCATGTTACAGTGCCAAAGAACCAGGTTCATGTTCAGCTGTATGCTAACATATTTTTCATCTTTGCATTTCGTAACAAATTCTTGGAAGCTAAAATAGTGATTTCCGTATTTACACTGGCGTATTAAGAAAATGTACAGTTTTAGTGATACATCACTGTAAAGATTTCTCCAAAATGCGTCGTTTTTAGTATGGTTTGTTCTGATAAAGTATTGGGAAATCTGTGTAAATGTTAAATGTGTGGATATAGTACACTGAACACTGAATTGTAGTTAGAGCTTAGCATTGACACTTCTTGCTGGGTTCTCGTTACAACTGAGGAAGAAATTTAAAAACAAAACACTACTTAATGGAAATCAACATAACCTGAAGACAGAATAGCATTAACGCTCTGGTTATTATCAGCCAGAGATATTTACAATAGTGATTGTCCTGCATTTCAGTAGCTGCTATACATGAAGTAGTTCCTGAGGTCTGCAGTGACATAATCGAAGCAGTTCAAGGATTTTATTAAAGTAAATTATTTGACAATAAGATAATGTCAGCAAAATATAATCGATGAAATGTGAAATAGACATATGACTGTCACATAGGTTACTTGAAGAAATCTGCTGTATAGTTTGTTAAAGGCCAGATAGCATGATCCTGGATAAACCATTTCTAATTATCATCAAAAATCTCTAACATAACAGTGATCATCAGTCTTGAAATTACAGATAGCATGAACATAAAAAAACAAGAATGATCATGTCTTTTGTAGATTTTTAATGTTAGTCAGTGTAATAGATACAAATTCGCGGTTGTTTACTTTCACAGGAATTTACTATGTTTTTCCTTTTTAATAAAAGCTTGTGCTTATTTACTCCATTTCTGCCTGGTGCAAGTATCTGTAATGAAATTTATCATCTTACTTACATCCCCAATTGGACCAAATTGCTATGAGTGAAATATTAAACTATTGTGTCTACAATTTCTGAGAGACAACTCACCTATGGGCCAATGTGGCGTGAGTGTCATGCTCAGCTTACTTTAAATGCAGTGCTGGGCGCGTAAACGTCATTTTGACGCCACTTCTGGGTCTTCAGAGCTGCACAGGTCATAAGCTCATGTCGAAAATTGTTACAATTTGACAGCTGGAGCAGCTCTAGCACTCCAAGCAATGAGAAAGCAGGCAGTAACATGTGTCATAAGGTTGATGTTTGCTTCTCATCCCTTTTCTACGTGATTTAATATTTTTTTTTCTTTTTGCCTCTAAGTGTTTATCTAATATCAGAAGATATGGACGATTCTGAAAGAAGCGAAAACAGGGCTAAAGTTCCTGAGTCCAGTGACCAGCTACGACGTATTCTTGAAGAAATGCATGTGACTTTGGACAGAATTGCTGCTTACATCTTTGATACCAAAGGAATATAAACACAGATTCACACATAAGAAGAACAGAGATTTACATCCAGGTTCAAAAAGGATCAAGGCCTCATTTGTCTTTTAGTACTGTGTTTTAGTCATTGGTATCTTTTGTCCCAAGTATGATGTTCATCTTAATATCATTCTATGTGATACAAACGACTGCCAAATAAGGTTAGAAATATGTTGAAAACATTATATGTTGATTACACTTCAGTTCATTTCAAAGCAAAACCTCATGGTAAAGTTCAATAGTCTGATATTATATACCCCTCAGGGCCCTTAGGAAACCTAGAAAACAGATATGCTATCTTCTTCTTGTTGCTGCAATTTACTGCACAGTAGACGCTCCTGTTTGTAAAAACAAGTCTACAAACCAATATAAACAATTAACATTTGCTTTCGCTTTCACAATATCCTGTCGAATGCGACACTTGACGTACTGGTATTGCAGTGGGTAACAAAACTGTGACGACTGTTATGTTAAAGTGTGTCCACCTTGATTGGAGTTAATGATTCCATATTTGTTTTGTTTCATGGAAGATACAAGCCGGTTTCATAGCAGGGTGTTCTGTGTGGACTCATATGTATTTGCTACTGCTCAGAAATCTGTTTGTGAGCTGCTCGACTTAAAGCAGTTATAATATATTGTTCATATTGTACTTTTTTGCTTCTGGTTATCGTACTTTCTCCCATTTCATGTAGAACTCCATGTAAACAGTTTTTGGCAGAATTGTTATTCAACTTTATTTCATCTTGTCACATTTTATTACATCTTGTCATGGAACGAGTATGTAGTTCTGCTTTGAATGGTGTTGTTCCTTACCACAAGATTCAAAGAATTTTTATCTCTTTCTGTGGCAATATTTAATAATGTAGAATACCAATTCTGTCAAAAATTGCTAACATGGAGTTCTCCATTAAATGCGAGAATGTAAGCAAAACAGAAATGAACAAAAATAACTAATGAACTAACGATATACATACAACACATTTAAATTAAGCAATCACGCACGAATTCGTGAGCAGGATCAGATACATGAGAGTCCACAGAACACCATTCTAGAAAGCCAATTTGTGCTTTATATGGAAGAAACTCAAATATGGACTCCCTTACTCCTCCTAAAATTTCAGGTGCGAGCATAAATCAAGCAGAAAATGAGCATCATATGTACAATGCAATTCAAAGAGTGCAATACACGCAAGAGATCGGAATCACGAATACAATGCGATATAACCAGCTTCTCCTTGCTACAAAACGAAAGCAAATATGCAAGACTTTAAATCACTTATTAAGGAAACGAGGTAAGGTCCTGATAAACCTCTAGCGCTCCATATGGCTAGGCAGTGACGTAAGGTCGTGGTACTGGAAGACCCTGTATGAGTTTCAGCCCTGCGCTGTGCTACTACTGCCTGCAACACGAAGCACAGGCCAAAGCCCATCCATTGTGTGGCCTGAGATACAGTTTTACTTGTTCTCAGAACTCGCTGGTGCTATTGCGTACTAGGCTCATGTGCACATATCAGTGTTCTGAAGTGTCATGTGAACAATAACCATACATGGTCCATTTGTAACTGTCACAGGTGGAGTAGTAAACAAAAGTATTACTAACCTCTGATATACAGTTCACAGTGGTCTGGAGAATATCTATGTAAATGTATTGTGAGAGCAGTGTACACAACAGGTGTACTGCTTTCACGGTTAGAATCCAAATGTTGGCGATTATAGTACTCTCCGCAATGGGGAAAGGCTTGTGTCATACTCGGTTTGCTGTGAAGTGTCATCAAAATGGCATGTCACTTGATGCGACCACAGAACTCGACAGCAGTCAACCTGGTAAGGCGGGAGTGACATTACATTCTCCCGTGTGTGAGTGGACCTCGGAAATTTCGAAATCTTCAGAAACAAATAGTTAAATATTTGTGACAAGCAAGAATATGAATGGAGGATGCTGAACAATAACGTTGAAAGTGCCATCACTAGTTGAAATTGAGTAAATAGTGAAAGTGCGTTGTATGTGCCGCTCTCCACTTCCTATCATGTTCAGAACTCTCAGTTTGTCCAATGCTAGCGCTCCAGGGGTAAAAAATTAAACATGCCATAACGTTGGATGTGGCAAGCTTAGCTGCATAGACCTCTGGTTCTCATTATGATAATACAATGGTAACAATGGCAGCTCATGCGCAGCAGCATGCAGCAAACACTAGTAGAAAAGACATAGAAATGAATCTTCGTGGAAGAAAAGTGTCCAGAAAAGGAAGACAAACACTGGATAGTCATATTTACGTAAGGAAACTGTACAAATTAACCAGAAATCTTAACCAGTAGAGGTACATTATGTTCTTAATCTACTATGACCGGCATGTTATCTTGTTGGCATTACTGTGCAGTGTTTCTTCCGTTCTTTTGTATGCAATGATTAACTATTGCTACAGATAGTGTTTTAGTATTTTCAGCTTTTAAAACATATAATTTATTTATTCTGTGGTTGATAATATTATTGTTGGTATGGTCCAATGATAATACAGAACTTGTGTTTGCATGTTTTAGATGACTTACAAGTGTCAGATTTCAATCAAAACTCTTTGACTGGAACACAGAATTATATCGTTTCGAAAGTTGTATGACCTGCAGACCTACAATGATCAGCAGGCATACATAAGAGGTCTCATTAATGCTACTTTAATAAGAAGGAGATGACATAGTAATATATAGCAGACAGCTGAAGACAGAGAATATTTCGGAATATGTTACCAACATCTGTTACTTATGAAGTACAAGTATGTCTTAACACTTTTTGTCAACCCTACAGTGTCATCAAGAGAAGAGTACGAACCCTACAGCAAAAAATCATCTCAGGGACTACGGATGTGTATGACAAACGAGGTGGCAGCTGACCAAAAAGAACTGCACAATGAAAGGAAGAAATTAAGGAGTATAACTCTTCCATCCCATCTCAAGAAGTCCATTATTTGGGACACAACAATCCCAATAAAATGTACCTTTCACCTCACCTAAATGTCAAATAATTGAATCATTCATTCAAAGGGAAGTATGAAACTAAATGCAATGAGACTACCCCCCCCCCTTTCATGAGGTTGTCAACTGGAAATCCAATTTTTCTTTTACCCAACCATTGTCAGGTAAATGCTTTGTTTGTGACGCCAAACACATTTACTTACAAGCCAGCAACGATCCAGTGTTTAGAAATGTCATAGAAAAATCATTAGTACTTTGTCAGCGCCAGGCAGAAGCTGCTCAACACTGCATTTCGAGTGATAATACTAATACAAAATGTCCTACTTCAGACAGCAGCACACTTTCATTTGATTTGTAGCAACAGATATTTATACCCACTCCAACACAGTCATAAATGTATTATAGCAAACAGATAGCATGTATGAACTTGGGAATTCATTTATAAGATAAAAACAGCGGTTATATTAACCTATGGAATGAAACTGAAAAAAGTCGTGGTTCTAATGAACCTTAACACTAACAAAAATAACCTTGTATTACGGTGTGACAACTGTAGTGATCAAAATAACATCCAGATTCGTTTTGGCAATGCTTCTAACTGTAGTTGCAAAAGGAAGATTAAATAAAATTTCTGATTTATTGTGAAGCCTGTATGTCATACAAAAGAGATTTTGGTTTGACTGAGAAAATTGAAATACTATCTAATCCTCTGCCACCAAGATACCTAATGGAAATTATAGGCAGAGGACATATCAAAAAACCATTTGGTAGCATCTATAAAACGAGTTATTTGATTAGAAAAGTATTTCTAAGCTCTTCCTCATCACCAAACGTATACATGTAAGTGATGTTATAATGATAAATATATCCAAACAGATATTTGGTACAGTAGATGTGAAAAGAGGGTACTCTGAAGTGAAGTCCTTGGACATCGATCAGCATGTCGCAGACAGACAAAACCATGAACAACTTTAAAAATCTTAGTTTTGAATTTAAGAAAACACCAATTCCATTGTCACAGGAGAAGAGGAAGGACATCAGAGCCATGCTTCCATGCTTAGAAGGGACTGCTAAATCTTTTTTTTTTTTTTTTTAAGAACTGTTTTCTAACCATTAACCTACAATCACTCTGAATTGGTGCTTTGCTTGCATCATATGCTTATACCTTTACAGTAATGTCGTGAACAAATCAGTGTAATTACCTCTAAAATACAGTATTTCTTTTCAGTAATCAAGTTAATCACGATTTAATGTGTTATGTTATATTTACTGACCTCAGTCTCATTTGCAATTTGATTTGGACTTAACAATGTTCGGACATGAATAATAAAAGAAACTTACAACATTTTGGTAAAAATGGAAATTACTATTGCTTTTAATTTTGGCGTTATATTAGAAAACAGTCGTTTCGAGCTTTTAATCTAACAATGATGTTCAGATTAAACATGAAAATACTTTAATACATTTCTTTGTCTTCCAGTTTTTCAATCTAAAGTTTTTTTTCTTTCTCCTGAAAAAATTACATCATGCCACTTTCAACATGCATCCTTTATTAAGTCGCTACTGTTAGTTTCACTCACAGCAATTTAAGCTGTGCTCTTGTGTTTCTGCATACCCTCAGAAATAGTGACATGTTCATAAATAAAAAGCCAAATAGCTGTGATGAACAAGAATACAATTGTCATTGATGCTCGTTTCACTTTCAACAGTTTAATCTTTCGTTTTTTATTCAGGCTGAAGTCACAAAATCGAATGAACTCACTCCAGAGAGACAGACAGACAGATATATATATATATATATATATATATATATATATATATATATATATATAATCTTGTATGTAACTGAAATCAAATATTTCAGAACATATAGATGTATAAAAAAGTATTAGCAGGACTCAAACCGACTTCTTCCAATTCTGTAACTCTAACCACTACACCGAGGAAACACAAACATCTTTGAACAAGAGTGTTGTTCATATAACTGTCTCCTGCAGGCTTTTACTGCTGATGTGTTATTAACTGAAATTGTATTATTACAAATATTCCAAGAATGACATGTTTGTAATACTGTGTGTTCACAGTAAGCTGAGTGTGACACTGGCTTCTGCCTCTGCCATGACTTCACATATATCTGCAGAGTATAGATGTGGATGATAAGAATCAATGTTCTGGCATGTTTATTGATGGTTTATAGAAATATATTGGAGCCACACATATTTGTGGAATATAAGGAGCAAGGAAAACAGTGATCGGAAGAAGAAGGAATCTGGCTATATTTCTTTACCAGAGAAGCAGGGAGAAATTATTTTCAAAACAAATAGTGACACATTAACTTTAAAACAGTTTCTTGTGGGGCTGTTCATTGCAAAGTAACGAAATTTATTCAATCTGAGGTACTTTACTTCCTGTTTAAATCAGACCAATGTGTTTGGTATATAATTTCTCTTGGTGAAACTTCAGATCTGTACAACTTGTTGCTAGTAATTGTAATGTCGCACTCAACCTCTCATGAGATGGGCTTTCTGTCATTGTAGAGGTATCAGTTGTATTATTAAATGTCCATTTACAGATAATTTCGCCATGTAATTCATAACATAAATTAATGTGGGGAAACTGTTGTCACTTAAGGATCTTTGAACAGTTAGACTGTTCTTTGCACTTTGGTTTGATTGTTTCTTGTTGTTTAGCTAGATTAGTTGCCACAGAAGAACTGCTTCCATTACAAATTTGGATTTCTAAATTGAATATAAAATATCCATTGTGAGAGCATAGCTGAAAATGAAGAGTTGGAATCCCTGATCTCTCTGTTTTCAGTGTGCTAGAAACTTTACTTTTCGATTCGAATATCTCTTTGTTAAAATTGCTCTTTCATGATGTTGAAGTTGCTTCATCACCACAACAACAACCGATAGCTATAATCACCATATAAACGTTGGCAGGTCTATTTCTCCCCCCATTGACAGACACCACTTCCATAGATGGACCACTCTACAACCAGCAAACAATGAGAAAGAGGAAATTGCTCAGAACCACTGCTGTGACAACAAAAGGTGCTCTCTGCATGATACTACCGCCTAGCTGGTCTAAAACACGGGTAACGACTAGCCACTGGATGTTCACTGGACCTTCCTTGCCAAAATTCTTCTGTTCTAACCATGATACCAGCAACTGCTATGCCAACTGCGTCATCAATCAGCCAGAGCCATTACTAGCAGCAATCACATCATTTCGAGCAGCAGCAAGCAACAACACCAGCTACAGCACCCACAACGTTACATGCAGGTAAACTTTACCTTCCCCAGTAATCCCACGACCTCTCCTCCACATTCCACCTAAACCTATTACAAAAACTAATCTAAGGTCCAGTATAAATTAGCATAAGGATGAAAGTAATCACAGTAAGCTTACCATTTCAGACTCTGATGACATGCAGTCTGAAATCTCATGTGACCCTCAAAATTCCATGCCATCCTTTTCCTTCTTATTAAGCAGTTGCGAACCCTGATACCTAAATTCCTGGTCACCAGGCAGTCACATCCAACATTGCCAATCCAGCAACTCATCCCCTGGAGAGAAATTCTACTGTTGTTGTGGTCTTCAGTCCTGAGACTGGTTTGATGCAGCTCTCCATGCTACTCTATCCTGTGCAAGCTTCTTCATCTCCCAGTACCTACTGCAACCTGCATCCTGAATCTGCTTAGTGTATTCATCTCTTGGTCTCCCTCTACGATTTGTACCCTCCACGCTTCCTTCCAGTACTAAATTGGTGATCCCTTGATGGCTCAGAATGTGTCCCACGAACCGATCCCTTCTTCTAGTCAAATTGTGCCAAAAATTCCTCTTCTCTCCAGTTCTGTTCATTACTTCCTCGTTAATTACATGGTCTACCCGTCTAATCTTCAGCATTCTTCTGCAGCACCACATTTCGAAAGCTTCTAGTATCTTCTTGCCTAAACTGTTTATTATCCATGTTTCACATTCCATACAATCATCCCATACAAATACTTTCAGAAAAGGGTTCCTGACATTTAAATCTATACTTGATGTTAACAAATTTCTCTTCGTTAGAAACGTTTTCCTTGCCATAGCCAGTCTACATTTTATATCTTCTCTACTTCAAAGATCATCAGTGATTTTGCTCCCCAAAAAGCAAATCTCATTTACTACTTTACGTGTCTCATTTCCTGATCTAATACCCTCATAATCACCTAATATGCACTCCATTACCTTTGTTTTGCTTTTGTTGATGTTCATTTTATATCCTCCTTTCAAGACACTGTCCATTCTGGTCAGCTGCTCTTCTAAGTCCTTTGCTGTCTCTGACAAAATTACAAAGTCATCAGCAAACCTCAAAGTCTTTATTTTTTCTCCATGGATTTTAATTCCTACTCCAAATTTTTGTTTTGTTTCCATCATAAAAAACTACCACCCCACTGTCCCTCTCATCTCTACTCAGACCTAACGCCACTTTCTGGGCAAATGCAGCTATAACACCACTCATAAACCTTCCAAAACAACCACAGCCTCCATGCCAAACTCTGACATTCACAGCACTGATTGAAGGGGTTGATGTAAACTACACTGACGAAGAAACTGTAAGTATATTGAAATCGCTACGAGAAGTCAATACATGCATTCGAAATGTTAGTGGACGTGTTTCCAGAGTCTTTCGATATCATAGAAAAGCTTATTACAAATAGTGCTTTGATTTACAACAGGAAGCAGTGCGTAGTAAGGCTCATTTAGATTCTAGAACACTGTCAGAAGCACACCAATGTTACAATACATATCACTACAGTAATGTGAGTGGGTGGTTCGATCTTCACATGTTTGAATCATGATTCACGAAAATTTGGTTACCCTTAGCCAAGAAACTGCAAGGACCCAAGATTATAATCGAGGATAACTTATCCACTCAGCTCTTGGTAAGTGTCCTCAAGCTATGTGAGGAATATGACATTAGATTTATCTTCCTGCCTCCAAATGTGAACCATTTTTGTCAGTCTCTTGGAGTGGCAGTCTTTCTCCCCTTAACGCCATCTTGGCAATGCATGTTAGATGAGTGGAAGAATTCCAGCAGAGGAGTGAGGCAGAAGTCAGTATTTCCTAAACTGTTGAAAAAACGTTGATGAAAACAGGTATGAATTCTGCGCCAAAATAGTACCAGTACTTAAAAAAAGACTGGTATTGCACCTTTCTGTCCTAAAGAAGTGATGCGTTATACTGCACAAAATTAAAATGAAGTTAGCAGTGACAAATGCTCCTGGACTGCATACTTTGGAGAACATCTCCAGCAAGCCTGAGTTGGTGATCCAAATACAAACACACCTGTCACTGTGCAAAATGCCTGACTGTATCTCCCAGGAAAGGCATTGTGGCTACAGATATGGTCACTGGTGTCACGAGGATAGTGAGGAAAGTGCAGAGCCACGAAAAGATGAGAATATGCTTGAAACAATAACTTGGGCTCCGAACTGCTACAATCATGTCACTTCTCCCTCAAAGATACCACATCAGTCAAAACAAGAAAGTAACAGCAGTTATTGAATGGAGCTATTGTTCTTGTCGCATTACCAGAAAAGAAAAGAATTCGACATTTCATTGGACAGATAATAAGGAAGACAAGTTCAGAACTCTATGAAGTTAATTTATGGGAAAAAGGAACACTGGAGCCACAACAATTTTATATTCCCTGATGTTGCAGACACATTCGACATAGGAGAGGAGCAAATCGTTACAGAGATGGAGCCAATATCTTGCAAACGAGGGAATTTTATTTTCTCTGACATTGATGTTAGCACTACGAAGTGTGCTGATTGTAATGAAACAAGTGTTTATATCTGACTATCGAGTTGTGTGTTGTAATTTTTTATTTTTTTCTTATTGATTTACTTAAATGAGTAGGCCTGTTTTTATTATTTTGTAACTACAGTAGTTATTAAAGTAAAACAAATCACAACTGTGTTTCCTCTCCTCCCCTATGGTGGTGCCTGGTTCTGTGTTGAGAATTTCTTTGCTCCAAAGAGTTTCCTTTAATTTCCATGCTTTTACTCTAGGAAGTTTTTGTTGTTGCTATCAGTCATCTTTTAGATGTTAAAGGAAGAAGATCACTATTCCTAAAAGTGTTATGTTCTTGCTATAAAATTATAGCTCATAACAACAGGTTATGGGCTCATGTTCGAACGCTTCAGGTTCTGTGAATTATGGTATTCGTTCGCAAGAATGTTTTTCATTTCCTAGGATATTCGTGAGACTGCAAAATTTTTGGAATGGAGGACACAGCGCTTCAGTTGAGTGATGATATTAGTCGTACAAACATTCGCAAACTGTCAAGAGAAAATCAGTGAGAAAAATGGAAATAACAGATACAACTTTGTTTAATGGAACTTTCTCTTTATTCGATTCTAGATGGTACACGTTAGTGTCCATCATTGCCGGCCGAAGTGGCCGTGCGGTTAAAGGCGCTGCAGTCTGGAACCGCACGACCGCTACGGTCGCAGGTTCGAATCATGCCTCGGGCATGGATGTTTGTGATGTACTTAGGTTAGTTCTAGGGGACTAATGACCTCAGAAGTTGAGTCCCATAGTGCTCAGAACCATTTGAACCAATTTTGTCCATCATTATCGGAAGGAGAAGAACCATACGACGCATATCAGCGCTGCCAACGGGACAATGCTCGGGCAGCTCTTATCATTGGAACGGCTTTTGATGAGGAATCCGCTATTCATGTAAGAAAGAAGTCTGACGCAAAAGAAATTTGGGATACCCTTACGTCAGAATATGAACAATCTTCGCTGCAGCGACTATATACGTTTTTCGGTTCTGTCTAGGAATCGTCAAAAGATGACGTCACGTCTATAAAAAAAACACACGACGCTACTTGCGAACATTTTACATGACTTGTGCAGTGTTAATCCAAATGCAACTTTGCCGCTTTCGCTGCTCCACCATCATATTTTCAAAACATTAGGACCCGAATATCAGTTGGAGTGGTCGACGTAGTATCGTATTCCTGAACCTGAGCAGGCGACACAGCTTCTTATTGAGAATTTGCATTCGATTGACAATGCGCTAGCTACACAGGCAATCAAAATCGAATCGAATTGAAATCAAAATCGAATGACCAACATCAAAAAGAGAAGAACTTTGCAACAGAGGTGAGTAAGTCAAAGAAGAAAGAAAGTCGTACGTGTCTGTATTGCAAGAGAGCTGGACATATTATCGCAAACTGCCGAAAGCGCATGGCCGCAAAAGAAACAAAAGCGACAGCTAACAACAATAATAATTCGATTTTCAGTTTAAAAGTGAGCAACAAACCAAATACATTCTAGCCACTAGCTTGTTGTCTCATGGTAATTTTGATAGTGAGGATTTTTGGATTTCGGACTCTGGCATAAAACATCATATTTCACCAAGTAAGCGGCATTTCACTACATTTGAAAAGTTTTCGATTCCGCAATGTGTACAGACAGCTGGAAAAGAAGTTATTTTTGCACATGGGACTGGGAGTATTCATATTGAAATATTCATTAACAAAAGGTGGACACCTGCTTTGCTTGAAAATGTCTGGTATGTACCTGATAGCAGATACCAGCTTTACTCTGTCCATCAAGCTACACAACGTGGATACCTACATCTACATCTACATTTATACTCCGCAAGCCACCAAACGGTGTGTGGCGGAGGGCACTTTACGTGCCACTGTCATTACCTCCCTTTCCTGTTCCAGTCGCGTATGGTTCGCGGGAAGAACGACTGCCGGAAAGCCTCCGTGCGCGCTCGAATCTCTCTAATTTTACATTCGTGATCTCCTCGAGAGGTGTAAGTAGGAGGAAGCAACATATTCGATTCCTCGTCCAGAAACGCACCCTCTCGAAACCTGGACAGCAAGCTACACCGCGATGCAAAGCGCTTCTCTTGCAGAGTCTGCCACTTGAGTTTGCTAAACATCTCTGTAACGCTATCACGCTTACCAAATGACCCTGTGACGAAATGCGCCGCTCTTCTTTGGATCTTCTCTGTCTCCTCTGTCAACCCGACCTAGTATGGATCCCACCCTGATGAGGAATACTCAAGTATAGGTCGAACGAGTGTTTTGTAAGCCATCTCCTTTGTTGATGGACTACGTTTTCTAAGGACTCTCCCAATCAATCTCAACCTGGCACCCACCTTACCAACAATTAATTTCATATGATCATTCCATTTCAAATCGTTCCTTACGTATCCTTACGTATACTCCCAGATATTTTACAGAAGTAACTGCTACCAGTGTTTGTTCTGCTATCATATAATCATACAATAAAGGATCCTTCTTTCTATGTATTCGCAATACATTACATTTGTCTATGTTAAGGGTCAGTTGCCGCTCCCTGCACCAAGTGCCTATCCACTGCAGATTTTCCTGCATTCCGATGCAATTTCCTAATGCTGCAACTTCTCTGTATACTACCTCATCATCCGCGAAACGCCGCATGGAACTTCCGACACCATCTACTAGGTTATTTATATATATTGTGAAATGCAATGGTCCCATAACACTCCCATGTGGCATGCCAGAGGTTACTTTAACGTCTGTAGATGTATCTCCATTGAGAACATCATGCTATGTTCTGTTTGCTAAAAACTCTTCAATCCAGCCACACAGCAGGTCTGATATTCCGTAGACTCTTACTTTGTTTATCAGGTGACAGTACGGAACTGTATCGAACGCCTTCCGGAAGTCAAGGAAAATGAAATCTACCTGGGAGCCTGTATCTAATATTTTCTGGGTCTCATGAACAAATAAAGCAAGTTTGGTCTCACACGATCACTGTTTCCGCAATCCATGTTGATTCCTACAGAGTAGGTTCTGGGTTTCCAGAAATGACATGATACGTGAGCAAAAAACGTGTTCTAAAATTCTAGAACAGATCGATGTCAGAGGTATAGGCCTATAGTTTTGCGCATCTACTCGACGACCCTTCCTGAAAACTGGAACTACCTGTGCTCTTTTCCAATCATTTGGAACCTTCTGTTCCTCTAGAGACTTGCAGTACACGGCTGTTAGAAGGGGGGCAAGTTCTTTCGCGTACTCTATGTAGAATCGAATTGGCATCCCGTCAGGTCCAGTGGACTTTCCTCTGTTGAGTGATTCCAGCTGCTTTTCTATTCCTTGGACACTTATTTCGATGTCAGCCAGTTTTTCGTTCGTGCGAGGATTTCGAGAAGGAACTGCAGTGCGGTCTTCCTCTGTGAAACAGCTTTGGAAAAAGGTGTTTAGTATTTCAGCTTTACGCGTGTCATCCTCTGTTTCAATGCCATTATCACGCCAGAGTGTCTGTATATGCTGTTTCGATCCACTTACTGATTTAACGTAAAACCAGAACTTCCTTATAATGACAAAGGTGTCATCATTCGGCGACATAGTGAAACAGTCGCAACAGGAGGACTAGATGGTTCAGTATGCATTATGGACATGCGAGTTTGTCCTCCGGATTTACAAGTAATGATTAACTTAGCAACTTCAGAAGAACAACTACAATATTGGCATGAGCGACTCGGTCATCAAGATAAACGTCATGTACGAGATATGCTCTCTCGTTTCGGTATATCAGTTAAGTGCCCTGATACTACATCGTTTTGTGATGGATGTGTTCTTGGCAAATTCCAATGTCAACCATTTAGGCATCGCAGAGGTCATCCACAAATTGGTGAGTTGCTCAACGCAGACGTTAATGGACCCATGTCTGTTGACTCTACAAATCGTTTTCATTACTGCGTGATTTTCAAAGATGATTATTCTCATTTCGTACAGATAGATCTCATGCGAAATAAATCTGAAGTGGCTAACAATTTGAAAACATTTTTGAAGCAATGTGATGCTGTTGGTCATAAGGTAAAAGTATTTCGGTCTGACGATGGACGAGAGTTTAATTGTAACATCGTAGCTGCTGTGCTACGAGACCATGGTATTGAGTTTCGCCTTACGTGTCCAGACACTCCTGAGCAAAATGGTGTTGCTGAACAAGCTAATCAACATATAGCTAAATTAGCTAGCTCAGTGTTAACGCCTAGCAAGCTACCTAAATCATTTTGGGCTCATTCATGTGGCACAGCAGTTTTTCTACTCAAGTGTACTGGGGAGTCATGTGTTGAAGGTACAACGCCTTTCGAATTGTGGACTGGCAAAGTGTTTAACAGTTTTAACTATCTACGAATTTTGTATCAAAATGCTATGTTGATTCGCCAAAGAAATTTCGTTCGGTTTCATTTAAAGGAAATGATACCTGGGACTTGGTCGAACTGCCTAAAGTAAACTTTTTATCGATAATCGATGGATGTTGTTGTTGTGTTCTTCAGTCCTGATACTGGTTTGATGCAGCTCTCCATGCTACTCTATCATGTGCAAGCTTCTTCATCTCCCAGTACCTACTGCAACCTACATCCTTCTGAATATGCTTAGTGTATTCTTCTATTGGTCCCCCCCCCCCCCCCTACGATTTTTACCCTCCACACTGCCCTCCAATACTAAATTGGTGATCCCTTGATGCCTCAGAACATGTACTACAAACCGATCCCTTCTTCTAGTCAAGTTGTGCCACAAACTCCTGTTCTCCCCCATTCTATTCGATACTTCCTCATTAGTTATGTGATCTACTCATCTAATCTTCAGCATTCTTCTGTAGCACCACATTTCAAAAGCTTCTATTCTCTTCTTGTCCAAACTATTTGTCGTCCATGTTTCACTTCCAGACATGGCTACACTCCATACAAATACTTTCAGAAACGACTTCCTTACACTTATATCTACACTCGATGTTAACAAATTTCTCTTCTTCTTTCCTTGCCATTGCCAGTCTACATTTTATATCCTCTCTACTTCGACCATCATCACTTATTTTGCTCCCCAAATAGCAAAACTCCTTTACTACTTTAAGTGTCTCATTTCCTAATCTAATTCCCTCAGCATCACCCGACTTAATTCAACTGCATTCCATTATCCTTGTTTTGCTTTTGTTGATATTCATCTTATACCCTTCTTGCAAGACACTGTCCATTCCGTTCAACTGCTCTTCCAAGTCCTTTGCTGTCTCTGACAGAATTACAATGTCATCGGCGAACCTCAAAGTTTTTATTTCTTCTGGATTTTAATACCTACTCCGAATTTTTCTTTTGTGTCCTTTACTGCTTGCTCAATATACAGATTGAATAACATTGGGGATAAGCTACAACCCTGTCTCATTCCCTTCACAACCACTGCTTCCCTTTCATGTCCCTCGACTTTTATAACTGCCCTCTGGCTTCTGTACAAATTGTAAATAGCCTTTCGCTCCCTGTATTTTACCCCTCCCACCTTCAGAATTTGAAAGAGAGTATCCCACTCAACATTGTCAAAAGCTTTCTCTAAGTCTACAAATGCTATAATGGTAGGTTTGCCTTTCCTTAATCTTTCTTCTAAGATAAGTCGTAGGGTCAGTATTGCCTCACGTTTTCAAATATTTCTACGGAATACAAACTCATCTTCCCCAAGGTCGGCTTCTACCAGTTTTTTCATTCGTCTGCAAAGAATTCCTGTTAGTTTTTTGCAGCTGTGACTTATTAAACTGATAGTTTGGTAATTTTCACACCTGTCAACACCCGCTTTCTTTGGGATTGGAATTATTATATTCTTCTTGAAGTCTGAGGGAATTTCGCCTGTTTCATACATCTTGCTCACCAGACGGTAGAGTTTTGTCAGGACTGGCTCTCCCAAGGCTGTCAGTAGTTCTAATGGAATGTTGCCTACTCCCGGGGCCTTGTTTCGACTTAGGTCTTCTAGTGCTCTGTCAAACTCTTCATACAGTATCATATCTCCCATTTCATTTGCATCTACACCCTCTTCCATTTCCATAATATTGTCCTCAAGAACATCGCCCCTGTATAGACCCTCTATATACTCCTTCCACCTTTCTGCTTTCCCTTCTTTGCTTAGAAATGGGTTTCCATCTGAGCTCTTGATATTCATGCAAGTGGTTCTCTTTCCTCCAAAGGTCTCTTTAATTTTCCTGTAGGCAGTATCTTTCTTACCCCATGTGAGATAAGCCTCTACATCCTTACATTTGTCCTCTAGCCATCCCTGCTTAGCCATTTGGCGCTTCCTCTCGATCTCATTTTTGAGACGTTTTTATTCCTTTTTGCCTGCTTCACTTACTGCATTTTTGTATTTTCTCCTTTCATCAATTACATTGAGTATCCCTTCTGTTACCCAAGGATTTCTAATAGTCTTCGTCTTTTTACCTACTTGATCATCTGCTGCCTTCACTATTTCATTCCTCAAAGCTACTCATTCTTCTTCTACTGTATTTCTTCCCCGCATTCCTGTCAATTGTTCCCTTGTGCTCTCCCTGAAACTCTGTACAACAATCGCTGAGTACTTCCTATTAAATATAAACCTGATGAATCGATTGATCGATACCGTGCTCTCTTGGTTGTGTGCGATATGTTTCAACGTGCCAGACTTGATTATGATGAAACGTTTAGTCCACTTGCTCGTTGTGACGCTATTCGTGCCATTATAGCGATTGCAGCACAGGAAAATTTGAAACTTGATCAATTCGACGTTAGAACTGCATTTTTATATGGTGACTTGGATACAGGAATATACATGGTTCAACCACAAGTTTTCGATGATGAGTAGGGGCGTGTTGTGCGCCTCGAGAGATCATTGTATGGACTTAAGCAATCACCTCATTGCTGGAATAATAAGTTTCATTCATTCATGACAAAAAATGGCTTTATTAGTTTGACAGCAGATCCTCGAATTTACATTCGACAAAGCAAAACAGAAAAACTGCTGATTGCTATTTATGTCGATAATGGCCTTATCGCAGGAACAACTGAAAGTGCTGTGAATTCGTTTTCAATATGTTCAAGTATGAATTCAAAATAACAGTGGGATCATTAGACTCATTTTCAGGTATGCCAATAGAGCAACGCGAGTCTGGCTTGTTTATTTCACAGCGAGCATAGGCAGAGAAGATTTTACATCGTTTTAACATAGTTAATTCAAAACCATTAAAAACTCCAAGTGATTATGAACAATTAGACATTGAATATGGCAATACCCTTGACAACAACATTCCTTGTTGTTCGGCTGTGGGATTATTAATGTACCTGGCATGATTGTTCGGCTGTGCGATCATTAATGTACCTGGCATACTCTACTCGTCCAGATTTTGCTTATGCTGTTTCAAAAGTTGCTCGATCTATGATTAAACCCACTTCTACTGATTGGAACGCCGTAAAACTTATTTTCAGATATCTTCATGGTACTTCAGACTTAGGTCTCTTCTGTATTTCATCTGGCGGTAAACTTTGCGCCTGTGCTGATGCTGACTTTGCTCGAACACTAAAACAAGACGATCAACAAATGGTTTTGTTTCAATTATTGGTGATACGGATGTATAGTGGACATCTCAACTGCAGAAATCAATTGCACTATCCACCACTGAAGCGGAGTTCGTTGCTACAAGTGAAGGAGCCAAGGAGTTAGTATGGCTCATGCTGTTGGAGATCAGTGGAAAAAGAAACACGCCCATATTGTTCATTGACAATGCAAGTGCCATTAAATTATTGAAAAACGCAGAGTTCCACCAACGCTCTAAGCACATCAAAGTACAGTATTATTTTGTGCAGGAACTCTGTCAAAATGGGGATAACGATGTAGATACGTATTTTCTGAAAATCAACTTGGTAACATGTCTATAAAGCCTTTAAAATCAAACAAATTTAAAGCAATGTGTACCAAGATAGGACTTCGTAACTAATGGGTTTGTACTTCGAATTTTTTATTTAAGAGCTGTTCAGTGCACCACAGTTTGATTTGGGGGGGGGGGGAGTGTTAAAGTAAATAAATCAGAACTGTGTTTCCTAGGTTCTGTGTTGTGAATTTCTTTGCTCCTAAGAGTTTCTTTTATTTTCCACCCTTTTACTCTAGGAAGTTTTTGTTGTTGCTATGAGTCATCTTTTATATATTAAAGGAAGAAGATCACTATTCCTAAAAGTGTTGTGCTCTTGCGATAAAATTAAATGCTAAGTTCACCCACAACAGTAGTGTTTGTCCTTTTTTTTAAATGTAAATTTTGATCGTTGTAATCCATGAAAAAGGTGTAAAGCCGATAATCAAGCAAAATAAACTCTTGATAGTAATTACCACACACCATGGGGTAACACCAATCAGCTATATATATTCGCTTGTTTCGATTTTCTATTATTACGAATCAGACTAGAAAGGGTCACACATCTGAAATATATAATTACATAAATATGATTTTAACAGCATAGGAAATATCATTAAAAAACAACCAATAATGATCGGTATTACCCTGTTTTGCGGTAATATTAGGAACAGAAAGCTGGCTGAAACCTAAAAATGAGAGCAGTGAGATTTTTCGGGAAAATTTAAGTATATGTGGAAAGCATAAGCTAATAGGAAATGGAGGTGGTCACAGAGGGCAAGAAACTTAAATACACTTAGATAGAAATGGAAGCTGTATGTGAGATTGTATGGGCAAATCCACCTAGAAAGAAACTGAAGCTGTATGTGAGATTGTATGAGCAAGACTCAGTCTCAGGGGTGGGCATAAAATGCTAACTGGCTCCTTCTATTGACTACTAGCCTCACCTCCAGATGGAACTGAAAACTTTAGAGAAAACCTCAGTCCGCTGAAATGTAAGTTCCGTAGTCATATTGCAATCATCAGTGATGACTTTAATCATCCAAAAATTAATTGAAAAAAATTACACTTTTTTTAGGGGAGGGTGTGTCAAGACATCTTGTGAAACATTAATAATGCCTTCTCTGAAAGCTACCCAGATGAGGTAGATCCAACGGCAACAAAACGACCTGATCTCTTTGAAGATGTCGCACTGGAATTGGTATCAGTGAGCATGATGCAATAGTAGCAACAATGATTAGCGAAGTACAGAGGACAACTGAAATATGTAGGAAGATGTATATGTTCAGTAAACTAGATAAAAAAAGCAGTAGTGTCATATCTCAGTGAGAAACTTGAAACTTTTAGCACAGGGCAAGAGCATGTAGAGGACCTATGGCTCAAGAGTTAATGAATAGTCCATCATTCACTGACTAGATATGTATCCAGTAGAACAGTTCATAATGGAAGGGACCCTCCATGGTATACAGTCGGTGTAAATAAAGTTCTAAAGAAACAAAGGCTTCTGCATAGTAAGTAGAAGACAAAACATAGGACTATTGACAGAAAGACGATGAATGAAACGCTTTTGGCTGTCAAGAAAGCGATGCATGAAGTCTTTGATGACAACTATAGTGGAACATTTTCTAAAGACCTTTCACAAAACCAAAGAAATTCTGGTCATATGTAAAGGCTGTTAGTGGCACCAAACTTATGTGTCCAGTCATTCAAAATGAGACAAGAACTGGAAATGAGGGTAGCAAAGCAAAAGCTGAAACGCTAAACTCTGTTTTCAAATGTTTCTTTACAAAGGAAAACACAGGAGAATAGCCCCCGTTTAATGTTTGCACCACTGAAAAGATGAGCGCGATAAATGTTAGTGTCAGTGGTGTTGAGAAGCAAGTGACATTGGTAAGATCGAACAAATATCCAGAAATCGATGGAATCCATGTCAGATTGTACAATGAATTTGCAGCCACCATAGTCCCTCTTCTGACTATAATCTATCGTAGACACTTAAAAAAAAGAAAAAAAGTGCCCAGTATTTGGAAAAAAGTGCAGGTCACTTGTCTTTACAAGAAGGGTAGTAGAAGCGACATACAAACCTGCCGTCCAATGTTCTTGATATCGATATGTTATATAATCTTAGAACATATTTTGATTTTTGAGCTCAAACGTAATGAGGTATCTCGAACAGCGTGGATTCCGAAAACATCGATCATGCGAAACCCAAATCCCACTTTTCTCACTTGACGTATTGAAAGCTTTGGATCAAGGCAGTCAGATAGGCAAAGCATTTTTGATTTCCTAAAAGTGTATGACACCCATGCTTATTGTTAAAATACGACCATGTGGGGTATGAAGCGAAATTTTTGACTGGTTTCAGGATTGTTTGGCAGGGAGGACGCAGCATGTTTATCTCGGATGGACAGTCATCATGAGATGCAGAAGTAACTTCGGTTGTGGGCCAGGGAAGTATATTGGGACCTATACGGGCAATATTAATAGTAATCTCAGACTTTTTGCGGATGGTACAGTTGTCTGTGACGAAGTACTGCCTGAAAGAAGCTGCATAAATATTTGGTGAGATCTTAAGATTTCGAAATGGTCGTTTGTAAACTTGCTTAAAATGTTCGCTAATGTAAAATTGTACACTTCACAAAACGAAAAGACGTAGATTCTTTGACTGCAATGTCAGTAAGTCATAGCTGGGATCGCGAACTCATACAAGTACCTGGATGTAACACTTTGTACAGATACGAAATGGAATGATCACGTAGGATCAGTCCTGGGTAAAACATGTTCAGCTGCAGACCCCTGGTAGAATACTGGTGAAATGCAGTCAGTCTACAAAGGAGATTGCTTACAAATCACTCATGCGGCCCATTTTAGGCTATTGCTCAAGTGTGTAGGACCCATACTCTCTGCTACGCACTTCACTGTGGTTCGCAGAGTACGTATGGTGTAGATGCGGACTACATACATCTCCGAAGGCAACGAATTTTTCCTTGGAACTGCTTTCAGCCATCCACAGTACTTGTCAGTATGTTTTGGGAACAGAAACGCCGTGATGAAGGTTTTATGACCGCTGGAACGATAACGGGTTGAACATTGGGAAACAAAACACCTGTCTTCCATTTGAAAAACATCACGCAGTTAATAGTATTACACGATTCCTGTATATAACACACTCCTCTTTACTAACATGTTACATTTTACTGGTACAGTTTGCTAGAACTGCATCAGTTTACTAACCCGTCTTCTCACACTGTGTTCTCGTTATTAAAGAATGTATATTAGGTAATGAGCACATTGGCACAATCGATGGTGGAACATGTGTTCAATAAAACGTAGATATCGATGTGTGGACATTTGTGTCAAAGATGTTAAGTAAATCGATACAGTTGCAATTAGAAAGTAGATGTACCAGCACTGTCAACAAAATTATGTTGTGTATTTGTGTGAATTATGTTGTGTGTGTTTAGTGTTTTGCCGTGTGGTAACAACCTGTAAGAGCAGAAATTAGGAGGAGACGCCTCCGTGATGTCGCTTGGATGTAACAAGATTCTCTCGTGAGTATATTTGTTGTCATATTGAACACTTGTTTTTGAAGATTGTATAAAGAGAAGCCGAGAGTCTTCAAAACATCTCTGCGACACAAGACTAGTGTTAGCGAGAAATTGCGTCACTAACATTTGATCAGCTTCCTTTGTTGGAAGGTTTCTAGCATGAATAATTTAATGTGAGAATATTACTGTCCTTTAATTAAGTACCTTAGAAGACAACAGATGTCAGATACTTGTCCGGGTATTATTGGTCTCGCCATATTGCATAGAAGAAAGTTACTAAACAAGATATGAAAATGCCTAAGAGACTGCCGTCGTCCTAGAGAAACCGTGTCGAAACTTTAAAGCACTGTCCGTGATTTCCTTGATTGTCGGGAAGGCCACATTTCTCGGTTTTTTCTCGTCATTGCGCGTCTCAGCTAATGAACCATTTGTGATTACCTTACTATTTGCGAATGTATTCTACAAAAAAACAAATTGATTCTAACCTTTTGCGAAAATGCTATGTTGGTTACTGAAAACATCAGGCTTTTCATTATTTTATACGCTAATAACTATTTTTACCGTAGGATAGTCGTGTCATACAGCGAAGTAAAAACGATATAATTTGAAGTTCAACTAAGGTGAAGTAAGATTGTAGGAATAGTAGTGCTTTTGTGCTTAGGGCAGTATTTATTTATATGAACTAAAGACCATGTGAACTATATGAAGGCTTCTGTTTGTAATGGTCATTTTGCATACGTTTCCTGTTCTCCATAGATAAAAAAATTATTATTCCAAATGAACTTTCTTAGTGAAATGACTGTCATTATCAAAATGACTTCTGAAATTCTTTATTATCTGTTGACCAATATGTGCGTAACATATAAGTTGTAGACGAGTTTTGCTGTATGGATGGAAAAATAACTGACACTTGTTAAAGTAGAGATTATGTGAAATGCATACTGGCAGTAGCCAGAAAACCATTTCTGAAGAAAAAAAAATGTTAATATCTTAATAAATTGACGTGTAACAAGGAAGCCTATTTTGAAAGAATTTTATGGAGTATAGCTTATATTACATTAGTTGCATTCCATGGAGAGAGTTTTTTGGTATGTGGAAAGGTGTCACAGATGTACATTTAATTTGAGTACAAAACAGTGACATTACAAGTTCTAACGTCTCAGTCCACAGAACTTCATATCCAACAGAAACCACACACCCTCACACTTTTACCTTCTGCCTAAGATCCACAAACCCAGTCACCTTGGCTGTCCCATAGTTTCTGGCTTCGAAATACCCATCAAGCCTATCTCTGCCTTACTTGATCAACACCTGCAACCTATAATCCAAAGACTTCCTTCTATATTAAAGACATCAACCATTTCCTAGAGTCTGAAATCTTTGACCATCCCAGCCCCATCGCACAGCTTTCTTGTCACCATTGATGTCATCTCCTCCTATAGCATCATCTCCAATGTACGTGGTCTATCTGCTGCTGAACATTACCTCGACCTATGATGTCCTTCCTGCTTACCTTAATCAGCTCTATACTTACCAACATCTACCGGTACTTTACCTCTGAGAGGCAGACATACAAATAGATTAGGGGCATGGCTATGAAAATTAAGATGACTCTTTCCTGTATCAACCTTTTCATGGTTCACTTGGAAGAGGTTTTCCTGGGCTCCATAATCTCTTGGTCTGTGGTTTTGTTTAGTTACATTCCTGACTTCTTTGTCGTGTAGTCTCATGGCTGACCTGTTAAAATTTTTAGAATATCTAAATACATTCTTCCAATTAAATGTCACATGATTCTATTTGAAATCCCATGCCACTTTTGTCTGATGTTAACCTCATCCTCACTGAGAGTCAGCTGAAAACTTCTGTTCACATTGAACCTGCTAACAAACAACAGTACTTAAATTCTGACAGTTGTCATTCTTTCCATGTCAAATATTCCCTTCCATACAGTCCTGGCATTTGAGGCAAACATATATGTTCAGCTGCAGACCCTTTACAGCAACACACACCATTCTCACCTCGGCCTTCACTGGGTGTAATTAGGCGCATCCTATCAGCCTAGTTCAGAAGCAGAATTCCTGGCTATCACATCCGATCCTAGTACTGCTGATGCCTCCAAAGAAACATCTTAGGAGTACCCTCTTATCAGTCAATATTATCTTAGTCTTGAATGTATTAAACAGTACTTCAACAAGACCATTCCTTCTTAAAATCGTGCCCAGAAATGTGGCCCATTCCATCTGACATTTAGCCCACCACCGCACTTGGAACAGCTTTTCAGTGTTGCCCTACCCCATCTACCTCCACAAATTCTTCAACTAAGGTGAAGTAAGATTGTAGGAATAGTAGTGCTTTTGTGCTTAGGGCAGTATTTATTTATATGAACTAAAGACCATGTGAACTATGTGAAGGCTTCTGTTGGTAATGGTCATTTTGCATACGTTTCCTGTTCTCCATAGATAAAAAAAATTATTATTCCAAAGGAACTTTCTTAGTGAAATGACTGTCATTATCAAAATGACTTCTGAAATTCTTTATTATCTGTTGACCAATATGTGCGTAACGTATAAGTTGTAGATGAGTTTTGCTGTATGGATGGAAAAATAACTGACACTTGCTAAAGTAGAGATTATGTAAAATGCAGACTGGCACTTATATATATACCACCTCCTGAGTAGATTTTTTTTATCTATCCCGTTATATTTAGGAATAAACAAGATGACCCACTAAGAGGCAGAACCGCTGTATTGTTGGTTGGTACACAAGCGAAAGGTACAGAGCGTGCTTTTCCTACAAGCTTCAAGAAGGAAGTGCATTCTGAAAGCAAGCTAGCCTCTGTACCTTTTGTTTGTTTACCGATAGAAGATGTAGCACTTATACCTTTTGGTGAGTTGTCTCCTTCATTCCTAAATAATTCATAATTATCAACCTGTACTTTCCATGCAACTGTATTGTTGTTGTTGTGGTCTTCAGTCCTGAGACTGGTTTGATGCAGCTCTCCATGCTACTCTATCCTGTGCAAGTTTCTTCATCTCCCAGTACCTACTGCAAACTACTTCCTTCTGAATCTGTTTAGTGTATTTATCTCTTGATCTCCCTGTACGATTTTTACCCTCCATGCTGCCCTCCAATACTAAATTGGTGATCCCTTGATGCCTTAGAACATGTCCTACCAACCGATCTCTTCTTCTAGTCAGCATCACCTGACTTAATTCGACTACATTCCATTATCCTCATTGGGCTTTTGTTGATGTTCATCTTATATCCTCCTTTCAAGACACTGTCTATTCCATTCGACTGCTCTTCCAAGCCCTTTGCTGTCTCTGACAGAATTACAATGTCATCGGCGGACCTCAAAGTTTTTATTTCTTCTCCATGGATTTTAATTCCTACTCCGAATTTTTCTTTCATTTCCTTTACTGCTTGCTCAATATACAGATTGAATAACATTGAGGATAGGCTACAACCCTGTCTCACTCCCTTTCCAACCACTGTTTCCCTTCCATGTCCCTTGACTCTTATAACTGCCATCTGGTTCCTGTACAAATTGTAAATAGCCTTTCACTCCCTGTATCTTATCCCTGCCACCTTCAGAATTTGAAAGAGAGTATTCCAGTCAACATTGTCAAAAGCTTTCTCTAAGTCTACAAATGCTAGAAACATATTTTTGCCTTTCCTTAATCTGTCTTCTAAGATAAGTCGTAGGGTCAGTATTACCTCACGTGTTCCAATATTTCTACGGAATCCAAACTTATCTTCGCTGAGGTCAGCTTCTACCAATTTTTTTCATTCGTCTGTAAAGAATTCGCATTAGTATTTTGAAGCCTTGACTTATTAAACTGATAGTTCGTTGATTTTCACATCTGTCAACACCTACTTTATTTGGGATTGGAATTATTATTATTATTATATTCTTCTTGAAGTCTGAGGGCATTTCGTCTGTCTCATACATCTTGCTCACCAGATGGTAGAGTTTTGTCAGGACTGACTCTCCCAAGACTGTCAGTAGTTCTAATGGAATGTTATCTACTACCGGGGCCTTGTTTCGACTCAGGTCTTCCAGTGCTCTGTCAACTATATTATTTAATCAAAATATAATTATTTTCATTGAAATATCCCCTTAACTTGAATTTTCCCAAAAAAGGATTACACAACTCATCTGCGAATGGAAATATGCAGAATAAAAAAGCTCTTATTGTAGTAATAATGAATTCTGCACAGATAGCCAAGCCAAAGTGCTTCATTAATTCTACTCAGTGAGTTTTCCAGTTGAGATTGTGATCTGCCTATAACCTGACAAACTCAACACATTCTACTTCTTGTATTTCTTTGTCTGAGAAATTTGTTTTGACAGCTTCTGGAGTTCCATGAAAAATACTGAACTGCATGTACTGAATCTTGTCAAAATTTAATGATAATCCAATTGTCTTGTACCTTTTAAGAATTTTGTTAGGAACGAATTCTGCTTATTGTATACTTGACAGAAGATTGTTTATGTGTATTAGGAACAATAGAGGACCTGAGATTAAGCCTTGGGGAACCCTATACGTGATCTCTCCCCATTCGAATTATGTCCTTGAACTAGGCCTATGTTGGTTGAATTATTAGATACAAATTTCTGCATTCTTTTGGTTAGATATGACTTTATCTACTGGTTGTCTATATCAACAATCCCATAAAACTTCAATTTTTCTAGGAGATTACTATGATTCACAAAGTCAAATTCCTTAGATAGGTGATAGAAAGTACCAACTGACACAGTTTTATTATTTGATGCGTGTAAAATCTAGTGAGTGATGTAAAAAACCAGATTTGTTGTTTGTTGAAGATAATGTTTTTCGTAGGGTAAGATACTATTCTAGAATACACCACCTTCTCAAAAATTTTGGAAATTTGTATCAGCACCAAAACAGGTTGGAAGTTATTGACATCTCTCTTATCACCTTCCTGAAAGAGGAGTTTAATAACAGCATATTTCTGTCTCTCTGGAGAAATGCCTTGAGTTAGTAATGCATTACGTATTTTGGATAAGACTGGGTGTATTATATGGGAACAAATCTTTGGTATTTTATTGAAAACTCCATCAAAACCAGCTGAGGTTGTATTTTTGAGAGAATGTATATTTTTTTTTAATTTCAGAAAGAGAAGTTGGTGATACTGTGATTTACACAGTTAAGATAGATGACAGAAAGTACAAACTGACTCTGTTTTATTATTTGATGCTTGTCAAATCCAGTGAGTGACCTTATAAATGCATGACACATTCATATGATTGAATTTAATGAGAATCACGTTTTCAACATACTGTTGTGATTTTTCTCTAATTTGCTACCTGTGACTCATCATTTGTAGCTCTTCCATTCAGTTCAGTAGTGATGTTATGTTGTTCTGTGGCTGATTTTCCTGTTGGTCATTTCATTACATTCCATATAGCTTGAAGTCTGTTGTCAAAACTACTGATTTCCAACATTATGTGCGTTTTCCTTAAATTTTTGATAACCTTTCATAGTAATTTTGAGTAGATTTTGTAGTGTGCAACTACTGCAGGATCTCTACTTGTTCTTGCCAAAAGATACATTTCCCATTTCCTTTCACTAGATACTTTAATCGCTCTGGTTATCCATAGTTTTTTTATATGGGTGTTTAGTGTCCTTTGTGATTAGCTTATTGAGAAAGCTATTTTCAAATAATGGTATGAATTTATCATGGAATGGATTACGTTAGTGTTTGGTTCATTATAAATTTCATCCCAGGTCATCTACTGTAAACCGTTCTTAAAAGACATTTGTCTTGCAGTGATTAATTTCTCTTACTGATTTCCACTGAGGAATATCCACACTTTTCTTAACTAATTGTGCATCATGATCAGAGAGAGCATTTGTTACTGGGTAAACCGTTATTTCCTTGACAAGTTTGTTTGCATGGCCATCCTCTGCAGCAAGTGCAGGAATATTTGTTTTGTAAATAAAAACTTCCTTTTCTTGCTGCACCATATTTTATTTCTCCCAGATGTGTTTCGCATTTTTTTTTACTTTAAGGTGTCTTCAATGGGATGTGGAATAATGCAGTTTCATTTTGATATGTGTTATTTGTAGATTATGAAACAGTTCACATCCTGTTTTTTTTTATGTAAATGAGTGATTACTTACAGTTCTTTGCGGTTTTGGTTGGCATAAGTGTTTCCTCTCATCTGGTCACATGTTGGAGGTTGCATACAAGTTTATTTATGAAACATGAGCATATTTTTCTGTTTCAAACTTTTTTCTCCACAGTTTTAATATTGTTTGCCCTTGTTGTAGTGGCACACTATTACTCTACTTTCTTGCTTTGATTTTAGCTGAAGAAAACATTATCAGTTAGAATTCTGCAGCCTTTATCTACCCATATTGGAAAGTTAATTACTGAAATCAAACTGTAGGATCCAAATCAGATCATTTTTCCTATCAGAAACACGTAGAAAATCTACAGCTGAGGTCACCACAGACTATTAACTGTTTGCTGCTGTCTGACAGATAGCACAATAAGGAATCCATATTCCTCATAAACAGTTCACCATTTGATAATTCAATTGGGAGCACACCACGGAACTACTGGAGTCCCGAAAGTAATCTCTATTTGCAGTATGAATGTTGTCAGACATAGAGGATATAAAAATAAAGAAAATTGGTGTACTATGCTTACTTTCATTCTGTAATGTCATATGGGGTTACTTTTGGGGTAATTCATCAAGCCAAGCAGAAATTTTTCAGGTGCAAAAATGTGCAATAATAATTATCTGTGGTGTGAACACTAGAACATCATGCAGAGGCCTGTGTAGGGAATTAGGGATATTATGAAATTTGTTATTAACAACCAAACCCAATTCAAAAGTAATAGCAGTGTGCATAACTACAATACTAGGAGAAAGGACGATCTTCACTATTCAAGATTAAATCTAACTTTGGCACAGAAAGGGGTGAATTATACTGGCACTAAAGTCTTTGGTCACTTACCAAATAGTATCAAAAGTCTGACAGATAACCAACAAGTATTTAAGAAGAAATTAAAAGAATTTCTGAATGACAACTCCTCCTACTCCATAGAGGAATTTTTAGATATAAATTAAGAAAAAAATAATAATTAAAAAATAAAAAAATAATAATAAAAAAATAAAAATAAAAAAACACAAAAAAATAAAGTTGTTATATTAACTTAAGTATGTTGTTAAATTAACCTAATTATGTTATGTATTGGAAAATTCGACTCGTTCCACATCATTACGAAATATCGTATTCATGATCCATGGAACTAGTATTAATCTAATCTAATCTAATCTAACTAATGCGTCCCAGTATATTTATTCCTTAATTAAATTTATCAAATGTTCAAATGTGTGCGAATTCCTAAGGAACCAAACTGCTGAGGTCATTGGTCCATAGAGTTACACACTACTTAAACTAGCTTAGTCTAACTTATGCTAAAAACAACACACACACCCATGCCCGAGGGAGGACTCGAACCTCTGGTGGGAGGGGCCACACAATTAGTGACATGGTGCCTCTAACTGCGTGGTCACTCCGCACAGCTTAAATTTATCATTAAGATATATATCGCTTTTTCAAACCAGTACTCAGTTTGTGAAATCAATAGGCCCTATTGGAAATAGTCCAAAAAGATGCCCATTTTTCAGGAACACACATTTTCAGTAACTTGCTAGGAGCTGTAAAATGTTTGTTGATGTTGTGGTCTTCAGTCCAGAGACTGGTTTGATGCAGCTCTACATGCTACTCTATCCTGCACAAGCCCCTTCATCTCCGAGTAACTGCTGCAACCAACATCCTTCTGAATCTGCTTAATGTATTCATCTCTTAATCTCCCTCTATGATTTTTACCCCCCCACACTTCCCTCCAGCACTAAACTGGTGATCCCTTGAGGTCTCAGGAGATGTCCTAACAACCAATCCCTTCTTCTAGTCAGGTTGTGCACACAAATTCCTCTTCTCTCCAATTCTGTTCAGTACCTCCTCATAAGTTACATGATCTACCCATCTAATCTTCACCACTCTTCTGTAGCATCACATTTCAAAAGCTTTTATTCTCTTCTTGTCTAAATTGTTTATCGTCCATGTTTTTCTTCCAATCATGGTTACACTTCATACACTTTCATAAAAGACTTCCTGACACTTAAATCTATATTTGATGTTAACAAATTTCTCTTCTTCAGAAATGCTTTTGTTGCCATTGCCAGTCTACATTTTGTATCCTCTCTACTTCGACCATCGTCAGTTATTTTGCTGCCCAAATAGCATAACTTGTCTACTACTTTAAGTAGTTAATCTGATTCCCTCAGCAATTTGGATTAATTTGACTACATCC
Organism: Schistocerca serialis cubense; assembly: GCF_023864345.2. Classification (NCBI taxonomy): domain Eukaryota; kingdom Metazoa; phylum Arthropoda; class Insecta; order Orthoptera; family Acrididae; genus Schistocerca; species Schistocerca serialis. The sequence continues at coordinate 760,555,389 of NC_064639.1, forward strand.
CATTATCCTCATTTTGCTTTTGTTACTGTACACATATATTCTTTTTTCAAGACACTGTCTATTCCATTCAATGTGTCAATGGAAGCATCCGATTCCACCCGTCTGCTTTGACCCACGACGTAAGTGTGTTGTGTGTGATGTCATTATGGCACGGAGTTTATAAGTTGCTTGTGTTTGTAGATGTTGTCTTGTTGTGTTTGTTGGTGGTGAGTAATTGTTTTATTGGGTCTATTTTTCTCGAGTTGTAATGTTCTGTGTATTTATTGTGTATTGAATGTGTTTTAATTTACATAGGGATGTTTGGCTTATGAGTTTTTGAGGTGTTGTGGTTTTGTTTTTCGTAGTTGTAAGTGTTGTTTTATTTCGTAGCAATAGTTGTGGTTGACCTATAAAAGTCAAGGGAATTGACCAATTCCAATTTTTTTAGTTTTATATGTAGATATTGGTGATTTGGTATCGTCAGATGTGGTCAGTTGAAATGTCTGATTCCAAATTCCGTAGTTTTTGCTGTAGCGTTGGTGTTTTGGTATTGTTAGCTGTGGTTGACCTATATAGGTCAAGGGAAGTGTCCGATTCCTATAGATTTTGCAATTATTTTTTTGTTCACCATTTTATGTGTTTTGGGATCATGGTGTGTTTTTTAATTGTTATATTTGGCTTGTCCCCTCCCAAAAACCCCCTATTTCACGTGGTCGTACCACTAGTTTGATTGTATTTTAGGAGGAACGTGTTATTGTCTTATTTATACGTATTTTCATGTTTGTTGCTGTGTGTATGTAGTGACATCATAGGCGCCATATTGGAGACACTTAGAATAGCCATTTCTGCCATATTGATGACATCATGGGTCAAAGCAGATGGGTGGAATTGGACACTTCTGTGATCCCCGTTCAACTGTTCTTCCAAGTCCTTTACTGTCTCTGACAGAATTACAAAGTCGTTGGCAAATCTCAAAGTCTTTTATTTTTTCTCCCTGGACTTTAATTCCTAATCCAAATTTTTCATTTGCTTCCTTCACTGCTTGCTCAATATACAGATTGAATAACATTGGAGATAGGCTACAAATCTGTCTCACTCCCTTCACAACCACTGCTTCCCTTTCGTACCCCTTTACTCTTATAACTACCATCTGGTTTCTGTTCAGATAGTATTTTACCTCTGCCACCTTCAGAATTTGAAAGAGATTATTCCAGTCAACATTGTCACAAGCTTTCTCTAAGTGTACAAATGGTATAAATGAAGGTGTGCCTTTCCTTAACCTAACTTCTATCAGAAGTTATAAAGGCAGTATTGCCTCAAGTGTTCCTACATATCTCCAGAATCCAAACTGATCTTCCCCATGGTTGGCTTCTTCCAGTTTTTCCATTTTTCTGCAAAGAATTCGCTTTAGCATTTTGCAACTGTGACTTATTAAAGTGATGGTTTGGCAATAGTCACACCTGGCGTCACCTGCTTTCTTTGGGATTGGAATTATTATATTCTTCTTGAGGGTATTTAGCCTGTCTCATACATCTTGCTGACCAGGTGGAAGAGTTTTGCCATGGCTGGTTCTCCCCAAGGCTGTCAGTAGTTCTCACAGACTGTTGTCTATTCTTGGGGCCTTGTTTAGACTTAGGTCTTTCAGTCCTGTATCAAATTCTTCATGCAGTACCATATCTCCCATCTCATCTTCATCTATGTCTTCTTCCATTTCCACAGTATTGCCCTCAAGTACATCTCCCTTCATAGACCCTCTATATACTCCCTCCACGTTTCTGCTTTCCCTTCTTTGCTTAGGATTGGCTCTCCATCTGAGCTCTTGATATTCAGACAGGTGGTTATCTTTTCTCCAAACGTCTCTTTAATTTTCCTGTGAGCGGAACCTATCTTACCCCTAGTGTTGTATGCTTCTACATCCTTATGTTTGTCCTCTAGCTTCTCCGGCTTAGCCATTTTGTACTTCCTATTGATCTCATTTTTTAGATGTTTGTATTCCCTTTCACCTGCATCATTTACTGCTTTTTTGTGTTTTCATCTTTCATCAATTAAATTCAGTATCTCTTGTGTTACCCAAGGATTTCTGCTACCCTTCATCTTTTTACCTACTAGATCTTTTGCTGCCTGCACTGTTTCATCTCTCAAAGCTACCCATTCTTCTTCTACTGTATTCATTTCCTCTGTTCTTGTCAATCACTCCCTAATGCTCCCTGTGAAACTCTCGACGACTTCTGGTTCTTTCAGTTTATCTAGGTCCCATCTCCGTAAATTCTTGCCTTTTTGCATTTCTTCACTTTTAATCTACAATTCATAACCAAGAAATTGTGGCCAGAGTCCACATCTGCCCCTGGAAATGTCTTACGGTTTAAAAACTGATTCTGAAATCTCTGTCTTACCATGATAAAATCAGTGTGAAACGTTTCAGTATCTCCAAGCCCCTTTCACGTATACAGCCTTTGCTCATGATACTTGAACTAAGTGGTAGCTATATTTAAATTATGCACCTATGTGCAGAATTCTACCAGGTGGCATCCTTTTTCATTCCTTTCCACCAGTCCGTATTCACCCACTACTTTTCCTTCTCTTCCTCTTCCTAGTATTAGTTTCCAGTCCCCCATCACTATATAAAATTTTCATCTCCTTTAACTATCTGAATAATTTCTTGTATCTCATCATATATTTCTTCAGTCTCTTCATCATCTGCAGAGCTAGTTGGCATATAAAACTATGGTGGGCGTGGGTTTCGTGACTATCTTGGCTGTGATAATGCATTCACTATGCTGTTCATAATAGCGTATCCACATTCCTATTTTTTTAATTCATTATAAAAACCTTCTCCTGCATTACACAGTCTATTTGATTTTGTTTTTATACACCTGTATTCACCTGACCAGAAGTTCTGGTCCCCCTGCGACTGTACTTCACTAATTCCCACAGTATATAACTTTAATCCATCCAATCCCCGTTTTAAATTTTCTAACCTTCCTGCCCAATTAGAGGATCTGACATTCCATGCTCCAATCTGTAGAATGCGTTTTGCTTCACCTGATAACGATGTCCTCCTAATTAGTCCCCACCCAGAGATCCGAATGGGGGGACTACTTTACCTCTGGAATATTTTACTAAAGAGGATGCCCTCCTCATTTAACCATACGGTGGGCATGCCCTCAGGAAAAATTACAACTATGGTTTCCCCTTGCTTTTAGCTGTTCGCAATACCAGCACGGCTGGACCATTTTGGTTGGTGTTACAAGGCCATTTCAGCCAAACATCCAGACTGTTGCCCCTGCAACTACTGAAATGCCTGCTGCCCCTTTTTGGGAGTCACATGTTTGTGTGGCCTCTCAACAGATACCTCTCTGTTGAGGCTGCAACTACGATACGGCTACCTGTATCGCTGGGACACGCAAGCCTCTTCATCAATGGCAAGGTCATGGTTCATGGGGTGGAATAAAAAGTTTAACCAATAAGCTCCATTTAAGAGGAGCATAAAGGATTTATTAGTGGCGACTCTTCCATTGATGAATTTCTTAGTAGAGCCAAGTGAATTTGTGTGCGTGTGTGTTTTTTACTAATAATATCAAATGATACTATTGTTACTACAATCTGACTTCTGTACAAATTCAGTCCAAACTAACTTATGGTTGTCAGCTTTATGGCTCCGCGCCATCTACTACTCTGAAACTACTTTACCTTATTCATCATTATTGGACATGTCTGGCTATCGATGCATTTCGCACTAGTCCTGTCGACAGTCTCCTTGCAGAAGCAGGGATTCACTCCCCTACAAATACAGTCAAACCATCTCCTGGCTTCTTACACGATTTCCATGCGCACCTCCATGACCATCCTGTTTACCCCATCCTCTTTGCAAATGAGGGACGTCTCCCTCCTGATACCCGACCTTGTGTGGGATTTCTGTTTGGAATGCTTCTCACTTCCCTCTGTTGGGATCTCCATCTCCACTAATTGGAATGTGCATCGTATATATCTCCCCCCCCTTTCCAACCCCCTTGGATGGTGCCTCGGCTATGGATTAAGACTGACCTATTCCAGGGTCGTATGGTCTCTGTCACTCCTATGATATTCTGGCATCTTGTACGTTCTTTCCTTGAAGAGTTTCCAGGTGCTGTGATCTTCTGCACTCATGGTTCTAAAAGAATAGATAAGGCAGGATACATTTTAACCCCTCCTACTGGCATGGAACACCATTTACTGCCAGGATCATGTAGTGTGTTCACAGCAGAGGTGCTAGCCGTTAACAGGGTCCTCCATTTTGTTTTTCAGGACTCCCTCCACAGTGTTTTAATATTAACTGACTCAATGAGTAGCTTAGAGGCCATAGAACAATGCTATTCTCATCATCCTTTGATCTCTGCTATCGATGACCTTCTCTCTGCCCTTCACTGTGCCGCCTGCCCTATTGTCTTCCTCTGGGTCCCACATCATGTGGGCATCCCAGGGAATGAACTGGCAGACCGTTTGGCTAGAGAGGCATATACTTATCCCCCAGATGCGGATACACATCAAATCTCCCTTTGCCCAAAATTGGGATGACATCTGGCGCAGCACTGCTGTCAGTAATAAACTTGGCACAATCAAGGAGGCTACTGCAGTGTGGCTCTCTTCTGTCCATTCTTCTTGGAAGGAGTCCACTGTCTTATGCCATCTATGTATTGGTCATACTAGGCGCACCCATTGTTTTCTCTTGTGTAATGAGCCCCCCCCCCCACAACGTTGTGGAGCCAGAATAATGGTATCCAATGTATTGGTGAAATGTCCCCTTCTTTTGGCCCTTCGTACTAAGTATGGCCTTCCAAATTCCTTATCTTCAATATTAGTGGATGATTTATGGATGGTTTAACTGGTCTTCAGTTTCCTTTTTGAAAGTAGTTTTTATTTTCAGTTATAAGGTTTTGCTTTCCTCCTGGAGCAGGAGCAGGGTGTTTGTGGTTGGGGCCTCTCTTCCATGTTTTCTGGGTTCAGGGCCCATGACCACACCCCTGTGCCAAAGACCTCTCTCTTATCCTTGTGTTCCTCCAGTTTTTAGATTTGACCTACCCTTTTATGCCTTCTACTGTGTATGTTTTTAGCTTCCTCACTTTATAATTTGATCCCTCTGACTGGGTCCGCCCTCTTTTCGTGGATGTGTCTATCTTCCGCACATAATTGTTGAATTGCGGGACTGATGACCTCTCTGTTTAGTTCCATACACCCCCCCCCCTCCCCCAGTAAATCAATCAGTTGATGCAAAATGAGTCACTTGACTATATATGAAGCTGAAAACATGTTTAAAATTAATGTTAGAGTTAGCTGAAATGTACATCTCTGTGTCCAAATGTTATGATAAATTTTTGAGAGGCTAGTAATATTTGTGAATATCTTGGGATTTGCCGTTTCCTGCGCAATGTCTACTGACACTATAGGCTTCTGACCCCATATAGTGATACATAATCTATATGGAGTTTATTTTGACTTCATTGTGAACAGTCTTGCATCTGAACTGAATACTCCTACAGGCTTGTGAACAGTTGCGTCACCAGTGCCACAGATCCATAAATATTCACATGTTCAATCATGAATATCAGCTAATGTCGCATTTCATGCACGCATAAAAAAAGCAGGTACACTGCTTGAATCACTTATGGGGGACTGTTGATATTTAAAAACATGCGCCAAAACATGCTCACAACTAAAAACGACATGCAAGTGATGTACAGCTTATTTCATGTTTGCAACCTGTGGAGCAAAAGTTGTGTGCATGTGTAAAAAATAGCAGGCACACCACATTGTTGTCAGGATTCCTTAAGAAGAAAAGGAGAAGAATAATGCAAATATTGAGCTAACATTATTAATTCATCATTATTCACATTTTAATTTTTTGTCTTCTTTCTCATTCATCTTACATATTTTTATAGTTCTGTATATAGTGTATGATTTGCATTGATGAATTGTTCCACTGTGGCATTCCTTAGTACCAATTCCGTGCTGCCACATGAAATTTTCATTAGCTCATTGATACTTTATTCGTGGTATTCATAAAACTGTGCACTCATTTTGTTCTTAAATTTAGTCATGGTTAGATAACATAGCACACCTTTTGGTTTGTCGTGTTCAGCTCTTTGTTGCTTTCATAAAAACATTATTGTAATTTCAGTTCTAAACTGGGCTATCTTTGTATGAAAACCTTGTGATATTCTCAATAATCCAGCCAGTTTCTCTGTTACTACTGACAGAGTTTTGTACTACATTTATCCTCAGAAAGCGTTCCAGAATCTTGGCGCTTTCATAATACTGTCCCAACTATTTGGTCTGGAATTGCATTGCTTTATGAACTTTATGAATTGCTAACTTTATGAACTCTTTGCATTTTTGAAGTGTTATTTCCTTCTGCAACAATTCTTGTTGAGGGTCCGGTAATGCGATATACATAATCGTGATCATTTACAGTCCAGACTCACAATGTTGTTTGTTGGTACAGCTTATGGAATAACCTGTGTGTTGTCATTTCTTAGTGTTTCTTGGTATAGTTAATTAATCATGCTTTTTTGATGATTTTCGTTATTCAGTTTTGCACACAATATTGTGTTGACTGGGGTATCATTTCTTTTTTGTATTCTGACCCATTGTCTTTTGTGTTCCCAGATCCCAGTAACTGATATGTCCACGGTTATGCCCCCCCCCCCCCCCCCTTTCTCCCGGAAACTTGGAATCTACATACAAGGTGCGACAATAATGAGACCAATGTGAAAAAAATTGTTGCTTACTGTTTTAGTCAAGTTTAGTGTTGTCTCCTTCAAAGTAGTTCCCTTCTGATTGTACACACGTTTTCCAGTGTTTCTGCCATTGATGGTAACATGTCTAGAACTCATCTTCTGTAATATCCTCCAAGATCCTTGTCAAAGCTTTTTGGACATCTTGTGTTGTTTGAAAATGGTGTCCCTTGACCGCCATTTTGACTCTTGGAAATAGAAAAAAGACGCACGGAGCGATATCTGGTAAATAAGATGGTCGTGGTAGTACTGAAATTTGTTTTGAGGTTAAAAATTACTGTACTGACAGGGCAGTATGGGATGGTGCATTATCGTGATGCAGAATCCAATTATCAGGAATGTTGGCACGAACACAAAGAACTCTTTTACGAAGTCTTTATAAAATTTATTTGTAGTAATATTGGTTAACTGTTTGTCCAGGAGGCATCCACTCTTTATGAATAATTTCCTTCGAATCAAAGAAGTTAAAAATTACTGTACTGACAGAGCAGTATGGAATGGTGCATTATCGTGATGCAGAATCCAATTATCAGGAATGTTGGCATGGACACAAAGAACTCTTTTACGAAGTCTTTCTAAAATTTATTTGTAGTAATATTGGTTAACTGTTTGTCCAGGAGGCACCCACTCTTTATGAACAATTCCCTTGGAATCAAAGAAGCACACAAGCATGCATGGTCGTCCACTGCGGTCTTCATTTTCAACATTTATTCTGCCCTCACTAAACATTTTATGCCAACGAAAAACTTGAGCTCTTTACATAACCTCCTCTCCAAAAGCCTTCTGAAGCTTACTGTAAGTTGATGTTGCATTTCCACCCAATTTAACGCAAAAAGAAATGGCACACCATTGCGCAATATTATGCGGTTCCATTTCCAGGACGAGAGACACAAACACATGTTAACTTATTACAGCACAACTCACGACTGAGCAGTTGCGTCAATGTGCCACTTGGACTAGAAGCAGCTTATAGACCAAGGTCGAAGATATTGTGCCTACGCAAGCCTGCAGGGTTGCCACATCTTGCAAAGAAAATCAGTATCATTACTTTATTGTCGCACCTCGTATCATGACAATGGTCTTGCCATTTCTCATTTCACGATTATTTATAGGCACTGTTCAACAACAGGTGATTAACTGATTTGCATTACTTTCATTTGTGTGTGTGTGTGTGTGTTGTTGATGTTGCTTGTCCTTGGCTGTTCCAGTAATCTATCCCATGTAAATAAGTACTCTGCAACCCACTTTACAATATGTGAAAGAGAATACTTTGTAATCCACTGTAACTTCCTGCCTTTCTTGTTCCAGTTGCAAATTGTATGCTTGAAGAATAATTATTGATAAGCTGCCATATCAGTTTGAATCTTTCATGGATCTTTTCATGAGATATAGCTGGAGGAGAGAGTAGTATGTTACTTGACTCCTTCAGGAATGTGCATACTTTAGTGTCTGCCACAGGAATTGGATGGGCATCTACATAACACTTTCCCATTTACCAAACAAGATTGTGATGAAGTGCTCTGCTCTTCATTGTATCTTCTCCATTTCCACATCAGTTGTACCTATTAACGGTCGCAGGCTGAGCAGCAATACTCAGGTATCAGTTGAAGTAGGACTTTGTAGCTATCTCCTTTGTGGGTGAACTGGTATCTGTTGTTCCTATGATTATACTTCAAATAAAATAACTTAATGATTGGCATGTTGCAGAGGCAGAGGAAAGTGTTGCCAGTGTGCAGCCAGTCACACTTGACAAGGCTCTGCCATTGCCTACAAAACAGCCAGTATGGTGAATGTGTGGTGTCAGAGGAAGAATTGCGATTGGCTGGCGGCTGGCAGCTGGCACTTACCACTCGATGCACTCAGACATCAATCACAAATTTATTTTAATCAAAGTATAGGGTTATGTGGTCATCCTACTTATGAAATGCCACATCAGAATAGCACTCAGTTTTTTAGAAACCTAGGGCCTAGATTATTACATCTTTGTTGGAAAGGACTTGACTGCCTTGATTTTAGGGGAATCTACTGTTTTTATTTATTTATTTATTTCCCTGTCAAGAGATTGTTTGTCCTTCCCTAGTTATCACTGATTTTTGACCTCAACAGGCTCATGATTTCTTACTCTACATACCCATTCCTTTAGGACAACATTTCTGTTAACACTGTGAACACACATCCATCCATTCAACCATGCTCCTTTGAATTAATACAGAGGGGGAAATATAGCTTTTCTGTGCCCGTCATGAACTTTATAACAAACTGAATAGAGTTAAGTAGTCGTAAAGGTATTAGGAATATTTTTTTAAAAATTCCATCTGGCCATATAAGAGTACTACGTATTCACAGAAACACATTAGCTCTAACCTAGCATTTATTGGGTGTTGTGAATCTTCTTTTGTATTGTGTTATTCCCTCAAAGACAGTGATAGAAGCAGCAGGTGATAAAATAATTTGGACTCCCGAAAGCATCTAACAAGGACACGGCAGAGGGTTAATGCTGAGAATTGGAAAATGGACTGAATAGTGATATAATCCTTTATTCAGCAGATGTTGTCTTCAGAAAGTACATGAGATGAATTTGCTGTAATTAAAATGGTATTTGTTTTCATAGTAGTGACATAACTGAGCAGATACATTCTTAGACTGGCACACTTGTTGTCTTGGATTAAAAAAAAAAATCCTCCTCCCCCCCCCCCCCCCTTCCCTTCCCTTCCTCTCTGTCAGTCCAAACACATAGATACGAGAAGGATATAGAACAGTTTCTAGGGGAACAGATTCTCTGTAGGCTTTACACATGTTCACTTGATCAATGTTTGTGCTCTGTTTGCCAAAGGCAGCAAGGGCTGTTATCACTGCCTTGTGTCCACACAGTTCTGGCATTCGGAGTAAGTGCCCACAGTGGGGATAAGTAATAATGATATAGCACTGCTAGTGGATAAGTTGATTACTGTTATTTGCTAAACAAATGTAGGCTAATAAATTATTGTAATTTTTAGCAAATGAGCAAAATATTTCTTTTTTGTGCAAACATGTTACTGTTTGTCTGCATCAAAACGTGTCTGACCAAGCTCATCTATCTACCAGAAAAGATAACAATGAAGAAGAGGTGGCATTTGATGATCCATTCAGGAGCATCTTCATGCTTTCTTTACATTATGCATTATCAGCGTATATCAGGAGTGAACTTGCTTGTAAACTTCCTTATAACAATCCCCAGAGATTATTTAACTTTGATGTTGCTGTGACAGTTAAACAAATAGCCAAGGAATGATCCAACTCGTGGCTATGACCACCTCTTATGCCACGGCTACGAGAACAGTTGTCGCCTCATCAGTTCCTTGCATTCCTGTCGCCTCTCAGAACCAGAACACTACACCTGTGCCCTTGATGGTGGGGGCACTTCCCTCCCTGTTGCTCCTGCACCACCTTCTTCAGGAGAACATCCACCTCCACCCCCCCCCCCCCAACCATTAGGGATATCAGTCCCCACTTCTGAGCTGGAGAAGTGTAAGTCTTCTTCAGCTCCTCTCACTAGGAAGGGGTCCCTTGGGTCACTTCCTTCCCAGGTTTCTGCTACTGGGAAAGATGACACTCGCCAGTGGCTGAAGAGCCCAAAAGCAGCTGGTCACAGGGCTTCACGCTCATCCTCAGTCCTGGAGACTGAATCAGTGAAGATCTCCCAGCCAGGGAAACCCAAGGAGCAGTGAGAGAAATCTAAAACAGAAGATCCTCAAAACCAAGGGAATTGTGCTGGCACCTACACCACCACTACCTACAAGCTCTGCGTCTGCGGAGGTGGTCGAGATTCTGGCGGCCGCTGAGGACCTAGATCTCACCAGACCCTCAGACACAATGGATGTGGACTACTCAGGCAAAAAGTCGGTGGCAGCAGGTGACCCTGAGGCGTAAACTGCCTCACTGAATGTTGCATGCCTTCCCAGTCTCATGATGATGACGTCCTCCAGTGGAATTGGGGCGGTTTTTTCCACCGCCTTGTTGAGCTATGACAACTGTTAAGCTTTACACCTGCTTTCTTCAGTGCCCTCCAGGAAACTTGGTTCCCGGCAATGCAGACCCCTCCCCTCCGTGGCTATAAGGGATACTACAGGAATCGTAGCGACTATAATCGAGTGTCTGGTGGGGTTTGTGTTTATGTCCTAAACTCAGTCTGTAGTGAAACTGTGCCCCTTCAAACCCCTCTTGAAGCAGTGGCTGGCAGAATAAGGACGACGCAGGAAATAACTGTCTGCAAAGTATATCTTCCTGCAGATGGTGCAGTATCCCTGAATGTATTAACTGCTCTGATTGATCAACTCCCTAAACCTTCCCACTTTTGGGAGATTTTAACAGCCATAACCCCTTGTGGGGTGGCACTGTGCTTACTGGCCGAGGCAGAGATGTTGAAACTTTACTGTCCCAGTTCAACCTCTGCCTCTTAAATACCGGGGCCGCGACACATTTCAGTATGGCTCATAGTAGTTACTCGGCCATTGATTTATCAATTTGCAGCTCAGGACTTCTCTCATCTAAACACTGGAGAGCACATGACGACCTGTGTGGTAGTGACCGCTTCCCCATCTTCCTGTCACTGCCCGTGTGTCAGGCCCATGGACACCTACCCAGATGGGCTTTAAACAAGGCAGACTGGGAAACTTTCACATCTGCTGTCACCGTTGAATCTCCCCCACACGGTAACATCGATGTGATGATTGAGCAGGTGACTAAAACAATTGTTTCTATGGCAGAAAACACTATCCCTCACTCTTCAGGGTGCCCTCAGCGAAAGGCAGTCCCTTGGTGGTTGCCGGAAGTCGTTGAAGCAATTAAGGAGTCTCAGCGAGCTCTACAGCGGCATAAGTAGCACCCTTCCCTGGAGCACCTCATAGCCTTTAAACAGCTCTGTGCCCGTGTTCACCAGCTTGTCAAATGGCAGAAGCAGGAGTGTTGGGAGAGATACGTCTCGACCATTGGGTGTTATATGTCACCTGCCCAAGTTTGGGCAAAGATCAAATGTGTTTTTGGGTACCAGACCCCCAACAGGTGTTCCCGGTGTTAACATAAATGGCGTGTTATCTACCGCCGTAAACGCGATTGCCGAACACTTTGCTGAGCACTGTGCTCAAGCCTCTGCATCAGAGAATTACCCCCCACCCTTTCGCACTCTCAGACAGTGGCTGGAAGGGAAAGTCCTCTCGTTCACTACACGCCACAGTGAATCCTATAATGTCCCATTTACAGAGTGGGAGCTCCTCATTGCCCTTGCACATTGTCCCAACGCAGCTCCTGGGCCAGATCGGATCCACAGTCAGATGATTAAGCATCTCTCATCTGACTACAAGTTACATCTCCTCCTCATCTTCAACCGGATCTGGTGCAATGGCGTCTTTCTATTGCAATGGTGGGAGGGCACCATCATTCCGGTGCTCAAACCCGGTAAAAACCCACTTGATGTGGATAGCTATTGGCCCATCAGCCTCACCAACGTTCTTTGTAAGCTGCTGGAACGTGTGGCGTGTCGGTGATTGGGTTGGGTTGGGTCCTGGAGTCACGTGGCCTACTGGCTCAATGTCATGGTGGTGGCTTCCGCCAGGGTTGCTCTACCACTGATAATCTCATGTCCATAGAGTCTGCCATCCGAACAGCCTTTTCCAGACAGAAACACCTGGTTGCCCTCTTTTTTTGGTTTATGAAAAGCGTATGACACTACCTGGTGTCATCATATCCTCGCTACGTTATACGAGTGGGGTCTCTGAGGCCCGCACCCAATTTTTATTCAAAATTTCCTGTCGCTTCATGCCTTCCGTGTCCAAGTTGGCGCCTCCCATAGTTCCCCCCATATCCATGAGAATGGGTTCCCGCAAGGCTCTGTATTGAGTGCCTCTCTATTTTTAGTAGCCATTAATAGTCTAGCAACTGCTGTAGGACCGTCCGTCTCACCTTCTTTGTATGCAGACGACTTCTGCATTTTGTACTGCACCACCAGTACTGGTGTTGCTGAGCGGCGCCTACAGGGAGCCATCCACAAGGCGCAGTCATGGGCTCTAGCCCGCAGTTTCCATTTTTCGGCAGCAAAGTCGTGTGTTATGGACTTCTGTCGGCGTCGTACCGTTAATCCAGAACCAGAACTTTGCCTTCATGATGATCCACTCACTGTAGTGGAGACATATCGATTCTTAGGACTGGTTTTCAATGCCCGATTGACTTGGCTTCCTTTCCTTCATCAGCTTAAGCAGAAGTGTTGGCAGCACCTCTGCTGCGTGAGCAACACCAACAGGGGTGCAGATCGCTTTACGCTGCTGCATCTCTACAGAGCCCTTGTTCAATCCCGCCTTGAGGTTGGGAGCCCGGTTTATGGTTTGGTGGCACCCTCAGCATTGCGTTTACTCAACCCAGTGCACCACTGCGTCGTTTTCCTAGTGACAGGAGCTTTTAGGACGAGTCCGGTGACCAGTGTCCTTGTGGAGGCCGGAGTCCCTCCATTGCAGATTAGGCATGCATAACTGCTGGCCAGTTATGCTGCACACGTTCGTAGTTCTCCTGCGCATCTGACTCACCGTCTCCTTTTCTCACCCACAGCGGTTCATCTTTCGCATCGGCAGCCCAGGTCAGAGCCTCCAATTGAAATTTTTGTCCAATCCCTTCTTTCGGAACTGGAGTCCTTGCGTTTACCACCTATACTTGAGGTCCATTCGCGGCTTTCCGTTGCCACTTCCTCTTGATTTTTGACATTTACTAAGGCCATGAAGTGGTTTACACTGACGGCTCGATGGATGATGCTCCTGTCGGCTTCGCATATGTCCATGGAGGACATATTGAACAGCTTTCCTTGCCCGATGGCTGCAGTGTTTTCACTGCCCCAAGCTGGTGACTATATCTAGTGCTCTTGAGCACATCCATTCATGCCCTGGGGAGTCATTTCTTCTGTGTACTGACTCCTTGATCAGCCGAAAAGGTATCGACCAGTGCTACCCTCATCATCCTTTGGTAGTGACCATCCAGGAGTCTATATATGCCCTGGAATGGTCCAGTCGTTCAGTGGTGTTTGTCAGGACCCCAGGTCGCGTTGGAATCCCAGGCAACTAACTTGCTGACAGGCTGGCCAAACAGGCTACGCGGAAACCACTGCAACTGACATGCATTCAGTACTATGCAACAAGGTTTTGCGGCTTTGCAAGAGGAAATGGCATAATGTCAGCATACACAACAAAGTGCATGGCATTAAGGAGACTATGAATGTGTGGCAGTCTTCTGTGCAGGCCTCTTGCAGGGACTCTGTGTTTCTCTGCTATCTTCACATTGGCCATGCTTGGGTGACACATGGCTACCTATTGTGCCGTGATGACCCACCTCAGTGTTGGTGCAGCGCCCAGCTGACAGTGGCCCACATCTTGGTGAGCTGTCCTCCTTTGGCTGCCCTGCAGCAGACTCTTCAGTTATCAGACTCGTTGCCATTAATTTTAGCTGACAACGCCCCATCAGCTAATTTAGTTTTACTTTTTATACATGACGGTGGGTATTATCATTCTATATAAGTTTTAGCACATGGCTTTGTCCCTTTGTGCTCTCCACTCTAATGCTTTTAGACTGGATGTTTTAATGTGTCGCAGAGCGTCTGGCTTTCCCTTTTTATTCTCATGGTTGGCCAGCCATGGTCATCTGCTCTCTTGTTTTTATCCCTTCTACCTGTTTCTTTCTTCTCTCTGTGGTTTTCTTTTCCTGTTTTTGTCCAAGGTAATGTTGGTTGTCCTGTCATTCTTCTGGTTCTTCCTTTCTCCTGTTATTGTGCTGTATGCTGTATGTCTCCTCTCTTTTCTTCTTTCCCTTGTGTAATTATTTTACCAGGAACAAGGGACCGATGACCTCGCAGTTTGGTCCTTCCCCCCCCCCCCTCCCCCCCTTTAAACCAACCAACAACATGCACTTCACAGCAGTGGGCAGTGGTGTCCATTTTCCCATATTTATCAGAAAATTTATTCCTCTATGAAAAATTTCTGAAGGAAATACTGAATCTGCCAAAGAAAAGAGCAGCAGAGAGATTTCACAGCCAAATGTTATTGATAACTGGTAATTGCAAAACAAAGTTCGTTATCAGTACTGTCCAAAGATACACTTACGATTCTATGTAGAACTGATCTATATTTTCAGGGATTGCTGCTATATGTATTTGTTTGTCTACAAGAAGTGCCATATGGGAGGTGACAATCAGACTGGTATCCCACTGCCGTCCAAGGATATCTCCAGACTCATCTTTGTACAGGAATCTCATTGACTGGAATAAAATTGTCTCCTGTGATGAGTCCCGTGGACAAGCACATTATTGTCTTGTTCAGTTTGTGAAGCTTCTTCTCATGAATAAATCATCCAATTTTTTTTGGAAATATAATAATTTGTTTGTCTGTACATTGTCCTGAAGAGGGGCAGCAGCCTTTTCAGTAGTTGCAGGGGCAACAGTCTTGATGATTGACTGATCTGGCCTTGTAACATTAACCAAAACGGCCTTGCTGTGCTGGTACTGCGAACGGCTGAAAGCAAGGGGAAACTACAGCCGTAATTTTTCCCAAGGACATGCAGCTTTACTGTATGATTAAATGATGATGGCGTCCTCTTGGGTAAAATATTCCGGAGGTAAAATAGTCCCCCATTCGGATCTCCGGGCGGGGACTACTCAAGAGGGCGTCGTTATCAGGAGAAAGAAAACTGGTATTCTACGGATCGGAGCGTGGAATGTCAGATCCCTTGATCGGGCAGGTAGGTTAGAAAATTTAAAAAGGGAAATGGATAGGTTACAGTTAGATATAGTGGGAATTAGTGAAGTTCGGTGGCAGGAGGAACAAGACTTTTGGTCAGGTGATAACAGGGTTATAAATACAAAATCAAATAGGGGTAATGCAGGAGTAGGTTTAATAATGAATAAAAAAATAGGAGTGCTACTACAAACAGCATAGTGAACGCATTATTGTGGCCAAGATAGACACAAAGCCCATGCCTACTACAGTAGTACAAGTTTATATGCCAACTAGCTCTGCAGATGATGAAGAAATTGATGAAATGTATGACGAGATAAAAGAAATTATTCAGGTAGTGAAGGGAGACGAAAATTTAATAGTCATGGGTGACTGGAATTCGTCAGTAGGAAAAGGGAGAGAAGGAAACATAGTAGGTGAATATGGATTGGGGGGAAGAAATGAAAGAGGAAGGTAGAATTTTGCACAGAGCATAACTTAATCATAGCTAACACTTGGTTCAAGAATCATGAAAGAAGGTTGTATACCTGGAAGAATCCTGGAGATACTAAAAGGTATCAGATAGATTACATAATGGTAAGACAGAGATTTAGGAACGAGGTTTTAAATTGTAAGACATTTCCAGGGGCAGATGTGGATTCTGACCACAATATATTGGTTATGAACTGCAGATTGAAACTGAAGAAACTGCAAAAAGGTGGGAATTTAAGGAGATGGGACCTGGATAAACTGAAAGAACCAGAGGTTGTACAGAGTTTCAGGGAAAGCATAAGGGAACAATTGACAGGAATGGGAGAAAGAAATACAGTAGAAGAAGAATGGGTAGCTCTGAGGGATGAAGTAGTGAAGGCAGCAGAGGATCAAGTAGGTAAAAAGACGAGGGCTAATAGAAATCCTTGGGTAACAGAAGAAATATTGAATTTAATTGATGAAAGGAGAAAATATAAAAATGCAGTAAATGAAGCAGGCAAAAAGGAATACAAACGTCTCAAAAATGAGATCGACAGGAAGTGCAAAATGGCTAAGCAGGGATGGCTAGGGGACAAATGTAAGGATGTAGAGGCTTGTCTCACTAGGGGTAAGATAGATACTGCCTACAGGAAAATTAGAGAGACCTTTGGAGAGAAGAGAACCACTTGTATGAATATCAAGAGCTCAGATGGCAACCCAGTTCTAAGCAAAGAAGGGAAGGCAGAAAGGTGGAAGGAGTATATAGAGGGTTTATACAAGGGCGATGTACTTGAGGACAATATTATGTAAATGGAAGAGGATGTAGATGAAGATGAAATGGGAGATAAGATACTGCGTGAAGAGTTTGACAGAGCACTGAAAGACCTGAGTGGAAACAAGGCCCCGGGAGTAGACAACATTCCATTAGAACTACTGATGGCCTTGGGAGAGCCAGTCATGACAAAACTCTACCATCTGGTGAGCAAGATGTATGAGACAGGCGAAATACCCTCAGACTTCAAGAAGAATATAATAATTCCAATCCCAAAGAAAGCAGGTGTTGACAGATGTGAAAATTACCGAACTATCAGTTTAATAAGTCACAGCTGCAAAATACTAACGCGAATTCTTTACAGACGAATGGAAAAACTGGTAGAAGCGGACCTCGGGGAAGATCAGTTTGGATTCCGTAGAAATGTTGGAACACGTGAGGCAATACTAACCTTACGACTTATCTTAGAAGAAAGATTAAGAAAAGGCAAACCTACGTTTCTAGCATTTGTAGACGTAGAGAAAGCTTTTGACAATGTTAATTGAAATACTCTCTTTCAAATTCTGAAGGTGGCAGGGGTAAAATACAGGGAGCGAAAGGCTATTTACAATTTGTACAGAAACCAGGTGGCAGTTATAAGAGTCGAGGGGCATGAAAGGGAAGCAGTGGTTGGGAAAGGAGTGAGACAGGGTTGTAGCCTCTCCCCGATGTTATTCAATCTGTATATTGAGCAAGCAGTAAAGGAAACAAAAGAAAAATTCGGAGTAGGTATTAAAATCCATGGAGAAGAAATAAAAACTTTGAGGTTCGCCGATGACATTGTAATTCTGTCAGAGACAGCAAAGGACTTGGAAGAGCAGTTGAACGGAATGGACAGTGTCTTGAAAGGGGGATATAAGATGAACATCAACAAAAGCAAAACGAGGATAATGGAATGTAGTCAAATTAAATCGGGTGATGCTGAGGGGATTAGATTAGGAAATGAGACACTTAAAGTAGTAAAAGAGTTTTGCTATTTAGGGAGTAAAATAACTGATGATGGTCGAAGTAGAGAGGATATAAAATGTAGACTGGCAATGGCAAGGAAATCGTTTCTGAAGAAGAGAAATTTGTTAATATCGAGTATAGATTTAAGTGTCAGGAAGTCGTTTCTGAAAGTATTTGTATGGAGTGTAGCCATGTATGGAAGTGAAACATGGACAATAACCAGTTTGGACAGGAAGAGAATAGAAGCTTTTGAAATGTGGTGCTACAGAAGAATGCTGAAGATAAGGTGGGTAGATCACGTAACTAATGAGGAGGTATTGAATAGGATTGGGGAGAAGAGAAGTTTGTGGCACAACTTGACTAGAAGAAGGGATCGGTTGGTAGGACATGTTTTGAGGCATCAAGGGATCACAAATTTAGCATTGGAGGGCAGCGTGGAGGGTAAAAATCGTAGAGGGAGACCAAGAGATCAATACACTAAGCAGATTCAGAAGGATGTAGGTTGCAGTAGGTACTGGGAGATGAAGAAGCTTGCACAGTATAGAGTAGCATGGAGAGCTGCATCAAACCAGTCTCAGGACTGAAGACCACAACAACAACAACATGTGCATCATATCTGCTGATTTGTGTCCCATAATATTTGTTTAATTATTTTTATAGTGTGCTTATGGACCTACACTCTTTAATCTTTTCAATGTTGCTGATGGCTGGTTAGAGAGAGTTATCACTTTTGGAAAAAAAGAAGAAGAAGAAGAAGAAGAAGCAGTAACATCCTTAGATTGAGCAGTTGTGGATATTCTTCATTAAAAGAAACATTATGAGGAAGAAATTAAGTATAGAAATATTGCAAAAGCAATCAATTGCTCGAGGGCAATTCAGTGTACAAGCTTGCTCAATGTCAGTTGTTTAATCATCATCTTCACCTCCTCGCCCCCCCCCCCCCCCCCTCTATCTCTCAAGCGTGCCCACACACACACGCAATGTAATGTGTGTAGAATACCATCTGAAAGGGTACTGCCAGTCTCTTCGAAGATAAATTAGCTTTTGGTCCTCTTCTTTTTGGAGAAAAATCCCTTCTGTGTTTCACACGGTGTAAGCCTGTTGCTTGTCTTTTGCAGCTAACATTCATGACCCTGTACGTCTTTCCACTTTCCTTTGAAACATTGCTTGTCATCTCCTCTACCATTCTGTGCTCTAGTGAAATGAAGAACAATGCAAAAATGATCTTAAATTTTGACATTTTCAGGGCAACTGAATTGGAACGATACCGTGTACGTCTGGAGAGAACTCTTCCAGTAAAGGGGAAAAAGGAGTTTGCACCCAGTGGTTCATGGGTGGAACGGAAGCTGTTGGAGGCTGCACGGGATGAAAGACATGCATTATTGAAAGAAGAGAGAGTGGAACGCGTGTAAGTAACAACAGATAAAAGATTTTTTATCCTATAATTGATTTATACTGGTTGTGATTTTTGTAGTCTCTCTACAATTAAGATTAAGCTTTCTTGTTTCATTACAATGAATTTGACGTACACTCAATACACTGACACAAAAATTTTGGTGCACAGTCTTGCTCATTAATGACACTATTCCATGCAGTATAAGGAGTGATTAAATAAAGTAAGATGAATGTTTCTGGACATTTCCTAAGGATCTATTTTGTGAGATGTAATTTTGTATACTTTCATAACCAAACAGTTTTTGAAGTAGTACATAAAACTTAGATTGGTTGATTTGTTTGGGGGAGAGGACCAAACCGTAAGGTCATTGGTCCCATCGGATTAGGTAAGGTTGGGGAAGGAAGCCGCCTGTGCCCTTTGAAAGGAACCATACCAGAATTTGCGTGAAGCAATTTCGGGAAATCATTAAAACCTAAATCAGGATGGCTGGATGTGGGTTTGAAACATCGTCCTCCCTAATGTGGGTCCAGCATGCTAACCACTGTGCCACCTCGCTTGGTAAAACTTTGAAAACACTTGAACATTACTATGGATTGTGCCTTGTATACCATTCTCACCAGACTTCATATAAATAACAGAAACCATAAAAAAATACTTTTAAATGTATAACCTCTAAAGTATTTGATCGCATCATGCAGCACTTGACCAATTTTGAGGTTAGAATAAATAGTAACACTCTAGGAACTACTTTAATGCTTAACACCCATTGCATGTAAGTAGTGAGCTTGTGACCATGTGTGTGTATGTGTGTGTGTGTGTGTGTGTGTGTTTATATATAAAGTTAAACTTTCAAAACACAGTGGAAATAACACCACTTGTCAGAATGACATCAAATTGCAACGGAATATTATCAAAGAAGGGGGACGGGGGGTAATGTAGGGCAGAAGAAGTAAAATAGTACACAGCTTTTCCTCCTTTTGTGTTTGTGATGTTCACCAGACTGTCTCAACGCAGAATCGCGTTTTGCTTGTAAAGCTGTAGTACAAGAATGATGAATGTACACACATCACTCTTCAGAAGTTCCAGACACTGAAGGGTTTGAAAAAAGGTGTTGGTCCGATGACTGCCGTGCATTTGGA
The DNA here is from genome assembly GCF_023864345.2 of Schistocerca serialis cubense. Lineage (NCBI taxonomy): Eukaryota > Metazoa > Arthropoda > Insecta > Orthoptera > Acrididae > Schistocerca > Schistocerca serialis. The sequence goes on from NC_064639.1 coordinate 760,575,626, forward strand.
GAAAATGATTCGGAAATTCGAAAACATGGGTTCTTTTGGTGTGCAACCTGGTAGAGGGAGGAAACGAATTGATTTGATGTCAGTAGAATCAGTGGTCACAGCAATGCAAGAGGAGACAAGTGATGGTGTGCAAATGTGTAGTGCACGGAGAATTGCCCAAACATTGGACATACCTGTCAGCACGGTGCGTAAAATCCTACAAAACATCCTTTTTTGCTATCCATTCAAAATTACCCATGCGCACGAGCAAGCAAAAGAGACCTTTGCTTTAGAATTCCTTGCTCGCATGGAAGTGGACAATGATTGGCCGTGGAAGATTTTGTGGACAGACGAAGCCCACTTCCATCTGACAGGATATGTCAGTACACAGATTTGTCGAATATGGGCAACGGAAAATCCACACGCAAATCAACCAATACCACTTCATCCTGAAAACGGCACTGTGTGGTGCAGGTTTAAGGCATCATTTATCAAGCGGCCATATTTTCTCGAAGAGACAGGTGCTTCTGGTCCTGTTACCTGTACCATCACTGGTAAGCGCTATGAGTGTCTGTTGTGCAACAACATCATTCCAGCTCTCCAACAGCGTGGCTGTGTGGATGGGATCATTTTTATGCAAGATGGCGCACCTCCGCACATTGCAAATCCACTTAAGCAGCTACTGAAGCATCATTTCTGAAATGCTAGAATTATCAACCACCATTTCCCTACAGCCTGGCTGTCCTGATCACTAGATCTTAATCCATGTGACTTCTGGCTATGGGGCTATCTGGAAGATGATGTGTTCAGTATTCTGATTGCAGACTTGGCTGCATTGAAGGCACACATTGTGCAACACATTCTGAACATGACTGCAGCAACACTTTGATCAGTTGTGGAACATACTGTTTCTCGATTTCAACTTGTTGCAGAAAACGGTGGACAGCATATTGAACATGTTTTGTGATAGTCACACAGAAATTAATAATCCAATTTGATTTTGGTGGATGCTTTTTATGCTGTTTTTGGCCTGAGGACAATCAAAAACCAATGTGATTGATGCTTTTCATGTGCTTTTTGGTCTCAGGACAATCAAAAACTGATGTGAGTGATGCTTTTTATGTGATTTTTGGCCTCAGGACAATTAAAAACCAATTTTTCCCATCCGATGTGATATGACGTTTCCTTGGTGGATGGGCTTACATAACTGACAGTGTCACACCTGTACACCCATGCACACTGAGTAGTACAGTTTGTTTTTAACATCTTCATACACTTTAGGCATTGTTGTTTGATTCATTTGTCATTTGTAGTCGACCATTATTAAATGAATATGCTTACAGTGCCATCTATTGTTACATTTTGTAACTATTTTTTTTTTTTTTTCTCCCATACTTTTTCCCCCTTCACTGATAATATTCCATTGCAGTTTGACATCATTCTGACCAGTGGTGTTATTTCTATAGTGGTTTGAAAGTTTAGCTTTAATCACACACACACACACACACACACACACACACACACACACACACACACACACACACACACACACTCCTGCATCCTTCTCTGTCCACCCACTCCTCTATGGATCTTAATTTTCCACCAGCTATGTGCTTCCTCGCCTGTAGCCTGTGCAAATCAGGTCAAAAAGCAAGCTGACGCTATTGCAACAGCACAGTTGTTATGTAGGGAAGCCTAATCATCTGAGGATGGAAAATTGTTTCTTGCCTCTGATTGTCTGCAGAGCAGGTCAGGTAATAGTATCAACCCGCCTTATTCAAATGTGTTGCAGGACAGCCTACTCGTCAGGCGCAAGAGACAGTTTGCCAGCCCTCAATGTGTAGGCTGCCCAGCGCAAAATGCATGTTGCATTGGCCTGCTTTAGGAGCCTGCTTTGCATGGGAGCCTAAATACCACTGGAAAAAAAGGGTTTCCAAGCCCTTGGCATACATGCGGTGCTGCACGAGAGACATGTTGTGGAAGTAGTATCAGCTTTCTTTATCGACCTCTTTTGCAGGGGCTAAGCGTGTGGATGGACATGCATGGGTGAAAGTTGAGATGGGTAGATGAGGACATGGAGAGAGGAGGGGCAGGGGCAGATGGATTGGGAGAGAGGGGGACAGGAGGGAATGGACAGATGGACAGTGAGAGAGGAGACAGGAGGAGATGCACAGAGAGGAAGGGGGAGGAGCAGATGGACAGAAAGAGAGTGGGGAAGAGGAGATAGGCTGAGATGTAGGAGGAGGAGATGGACAGACAAGGTGGTGAGAAGGTAATGAGCTGAGAGAGGGCAGAGGAGGAGATGGCACAAGAGATGTGCGCTTTATGTGGCAGGTGAAAGCATGGGGAAATGCTAAGGTGTGTGTGTGTGTGTGTGTGTGTGTGTGTGTGTGTGTGTGTGTGTGTGTGTGGCATCTCCTTCTAAACCCCTTGATTGATTTCAACCAAATTCGTTAGCTTAGAAAACAGGTATCATCACTCTGGAAGTTATAACCTCACAGCTCTCATAGGAGCAGAGATATGGGAAAAAACCTGTTTTTCAGCAGTTGACTCTCTGGAGGCTGTCCTCCACAACAGGCATGTTGTGTGGGAGTAATATTGGGTTTGCTTTGCAGGGTAGCCTACACGTCAAGCAAGAAACGGTTTTCAATCCCCTGATGTGTAGGTTGACCTGCATGACAGGCATGTTCTGGGAGTAGTATTGGCCTGCTTCATCAACCTGTTTTGCAGGGGCTACAACTGTGGATGGGCACATCTGGCCGAAGGTTGAGACAGATAGAGGAGGGTATGAACAGAGGGAAGGAGGGGGGGGGGGGGCAGTAAGGAAAGGCAAGGAGGAGATGGAGAGGAAGAGGTGGATAGAGAGGGGGGACGGGGTAAGAGTAGATGCACAGAGAGTTGGGGGTAGGAGAAGCTGTCTGTTTCGTAGTGTAAGTAGCCTACAAAGTGGAAGGAAATTCTCTAGTTTGGCTGCAGCTAGTCTTTGACCAATGGTACAGGATGATACAGAATGTTGAGGTAGTCCGTAACTTGTTCTTGGATGGCAGGCACAGATGGGAAGGGGTTGTGATGTGCTTGCTACACAGTACTGAACTCCCTTGTGGTCATCAGATGTAGTTGAATGGAACCTTGATGATTAGTATGCATGCCTACATGTTCCCATGCAGTCTAATATTGGACCACTTTCACATCCGATTGCTCCATAAATCTGTATATTATATGATTTAACCAGCTGGTCAAGTGGAGACCCACGGTGAGATCCCTTTCAAACTATCAGATGCTGATAATTTGCCATTGTGCACTTCATAAGTTGGTTGTTTGCTATGTTAAAAGTTGATTCTCAAGTTGCAATGCAAAACACTTTTTTAGCTGCACAAGTTCACAATGACAATTTGTCCCAAAAAACAACAACGGAAAGATCTTTAGGGATCACTTGAGGTAGCGAATATAAAGTTTACTGGCATGATATCAGCTCTGCAGGAAGTGTCATTCCACACGGCTGTAGGGTTACATCTGAGAGGACTGTGCCACATGGAGAGGTGTAGGCATGACAATGATACAAAGCATAGCAGAGCATCCTGGTGTGTTTCGGCGAGTTTTGTTAGGTGGACAATGAGTGTAGCTGGCTCCTGGCCCAGTACTGTTAGAGCAACTGAAATCCATTGTACTGAAATGGAAACTGAAACTGGAACCAGAATAGCAGTTGCCTGCAGGAGGCTGTGCCTGGCCTTATGTACCCAGCAGGTGGCACTATGTTTGCATCCACATGATGGGCAGATGTTGTTTGTTCTTCGACTGCAGTGCCACCGTGTTTGTTCTTCGGCAGCAGTGCTACCTATGTCCTGTTGCACAACCTGCTCTGAAGCATAGCTGGTTGAGCCTGGAACAAATGGCATATAAACATACTGTTTGTGTACAGCGCAGTGTCATGACATGTGATGCTGTCTTGTATGAATAACCAATCACCAGAGGAGGGAGACTTGCGGCAATGGATAGGCAACTTTGGACTGGAAGCAGACGTATGTGGCCTACGGCCTTTATACAACACCACTTCCCCTTTATGAAGGAGATGGTGAAGCCATCTGCAAGGAGGCCAGCCAAGGTTGCTGCCTTGTGGCAAAGGGGCAAAGCAGTTTCGGGCACAGTGAAAAAGGGCTTGAATGGCTGAGCGGGATGACACTGTTGAAGGCCCTTTGAGATGCAGTGTGTGTACATGAACAGTGAAGGCACAGGGGCCGGATGAGGTGCTGGAGCCTGATGAGGTGGTGCTGGACCAGCCCAGTCAATCAAGTGAGTGATAGCAGGTATCAGTGGCGAACTGTCTCCCTTGTCATTGTTTTCCCAAGCAGTCAGGTACCAGTGATGAACCGTCCGCCTTGACATTGTTTCACCACTGGTAGTGACCTCCAGAAACACTACAGAATAACGAATAAACAGTTGATATTCAAGTACATAGAACTGAACAGAAGAAAAGGCAATATACATAACAAGAATCGTTGGATTGAGATAAAGTACAAGACACAATGAACAAGACTGCTGAGCACGGGGTGTAGGACCTGTGACATCCGATACACATGAATAGAAAAAGTACACAAACATTGCAAAACAACTTCAAAAAGCTCAGCACCATTTGTATGAAAATACCACTAAGTAACACAAGAAAATGAGCCCAACAGAACAAGCGTGCCATGTCCATGTAGGGGAACAGTGACTGAACATCACGGGCATCGGTGAGGCTTGCAGTAAAACTTCCAAGAAAATGCAGCACACAGCCCAGGGAAACACACGGTGGGATTGGTGACACCAGCTTGGGTGGTGAGACCGGTGGCAGGGCTGGCAGCAGCAACAGAAGCGCATGTGGCAGGTCCATTGATGAACATGCTGATGAGTCAGCTGGTATTGGCACCACCGGGGCAGGAACAGCAGGCAGGCTGGCTGGAATAGGGCAAGCACCAACAGGCTTAACGCTGAGAAGTGGGTCGGCCGTAACAGGGCCTGCGCCGTCTAGGCTGACGCCGAGTAGGAGAGAATCGGTGTCCACTGGCAAGGGCAGTGAGTTACAGGACTGCTGCAATGGAACTCTGTGCACGCTGAACCACATGCCGTACAGTACAGTAACATTGCAAACAACCTGACAGAAGATGGCCCAGTGAACCACACAATAAAATTCTGTTTGGCCTGTCCTGTTTGTGAAAATGCACACTGGATCACTATGGGAAGACTGGTGGCCAAGAGCACAAAACAAAGTGCACATATGCCGCAACTGGAGGCGACTGTTACTACAACCAAAATGCACGTTTAACTGTTCCCCCATTAAGAGGGGAAAAACTGACAATACAAACGAAATACTTCTGCACCTGCACTTGGAAAAAAGTGACCACTGTGCTGTGAATTGGATATGCTGTAGGCTGTAAGGTGTATCTCCGATGACAGTACAATGGCCCAGTCCTCCTCCTGGCCGTCAAACACCCGACATCGATGCAGAAATTGGAGAAGCATGTCTAGACATTGCTGTTGCAGATAAAATCTGAGTGAGCTGCATTATGCCTTGCAGCAGTTTCTAAATTTGCTGCTCCTGTGACTGATTGATGTGAGACGAAGACAGCTTCACTAATGGGACAGACATGATAATGTGAGAGGACATTCAAACTGTAGGCAAAAATACACTGCCAGTGCTGGGACTTGAACTGTCACAGAAATACTAAAAAGATGAATTAACAACTAAAAACATACAGACCAAAAGCGTCAGCTAGGAGAATTCCTTTGGCAACAACACTTGAACCGAAGCTAAAATTGTGACACACAGATACTGTCAGAAAAATTTGATAATATGGGTAGCTGGAGGCTGTGCCTGCCCAGCAGGCAGAAGTATGTGTGCATCAACATGATGTGTGGATGGTGCTTGTTCTTTGATAGCAGTGTCACCAGTTTCTTGGTGCATGTGCTGCTTGGAGACATAGCTGCTGCTCCTTGGTGGAGCCTGGAACGATTGGTGTATGAATATACTGTTTGTATACAGCGCAGTGTCGTGACATATGATGCCCATCTTGTATGAATAGACAGTCGCTGGAGGAGAGACATTTTCAGGCAACAGGTAGATGACTCTACACGGCAGAGACATCAGACTGGCACCAGACATATGCAGCTCACTGCTGATATACAACTGATAACACTGTCTTACATGAATATGCAGCATTTCTGTGTCTGTCAGAGTGATCACTCAACATCTGATGCCCTCTATGTACACTACCAGGCCTGGTAACAACGCTAAACACAAACAACATTAATGCACTCTGGTGGGCAATCTGCCTATTACAGAGAATTGCAACTTTCATCATTTACATGCCTACTGAAGGTATGTATGTGTACAAAGTTACATCAAAATCCACCATATATTCTGGGTACTTCACTTTTTTTGTTCGCCAGTGTAAGTCTATCAGTGATCACTACTTCAATACTATAACTGATGTAAAGAATGATAGAGTGAAGGCAGTCGAAAGAGGAAATGTACCATTGAAATATTAGTGAACAGGAGAAATGTAAATCAGACAAAATTAGGCTAGTTTTTAGTACTTTTTTCTGGTGTTATTCGCCATCATGGGTCCACAGAGACAAAAAACAAATTGAAAGAATGCATGTTAGCACTCTGTGCACTGTTACTTCGACCAGCAGCCTAGGCAAGAAAGATGACTTTTTTTAATAAAATTGACTGCTTTTATTTGGGAACAATAAATTGCTGACTTTAGAAGCTGAAGGTAGGCTAGTGGAGTTGGAAAAGGACTGAACAACATCGTTCAGGATTATCAGAGGATGATGACAATAAAGAGCAAATATAATTAAAAATTGGATATAGTTTTATTGTAGTGGAACATAGTAAGGTGGAAATCCAGGTTAGAGTTTATTGTAAATGAGAAACTTGTTTTTGTAACACAGCTGTTGAATGAATTTCAGAGTAGCTACACTTTTTTCTAAAATAAACAAAAGATATTACAAGGAAATAAATCAAGTTTATGCACACATTTTGATGAGGATGTGAGATCTCCATGAAAATGTATGAAAACTGATAAATGCCAGCAGATCTTATTTAACAAAAATAATGGAAATTTTGAATGCAAATATGGGACAAAATGTAAAGTTGATTCTTCTGTGGGGAACTTTGGGTTTGCTATCAGAATTGATAGGGGTAAGAATTTACAAAGCAAGCATTATGTTTGTCTTGAACACATCTTTCCAGAAGAAAGTAATTAGACAATGGAATTATTGTCCACAGAATGGGGGTGGAGCTGGTGAAGGCTCTGGGAGTCTGGGCTCAACCAATGCGATGCCAGGAGCGCAGTGATGCTGATGACAGACACCTTGTTGGTGAGTGCTAACAAATCTGTGAACAACAGCTGCCATGTGGGAGTGCATAGGGAAGAAGCAGTGCAGACTCATGAAGGGGCACGTAAGGAGTAGGCTGGAGATTGGAGAGCTGCCACAAAAAGAAACCAAAGGGCACCTGGGAAACGCGAACTGAAGGGAGGCCACAGATGGCAGGAAGGCCAATGCCATGAGTAATGTTGGAGTAGAGGAACATCTAGATGGAGAGATATCAGTGGGTGATGGGAAGGGCATCTCCGCAGTATGCGCAGGAACGTGGAAAAAGTCTACACGACAGAGAAGGATGTGTGTTACACAGAATCAGAGGCACATAATGGTGTACTGTCCTTGAAAGAAAGAGTTTGACCATGGCTGTGTTGGCTCAAAGCAGCAGTGTATATTGGTGTGAGAGATATCAGTGGGTAGTGGGAAGGGCATCTCCGCAGTATGCACAGGAACATGGAAAAAATCTACACCACAGAGAAAGATGTGTGTTGGACAGAATCAGAGGCATGTGATGGTGTGCTGTCCTTGAAAGAAAGAGTTTGACCATAGCTGCGTTGGCTCAGAGCAGCGGTGTGTATTGGTTGGTAGTGTTGGGCTCAACTACGGAAGGGCAGTATTGACTCAGCAGTAGTGGAGCCAGGGGACGGCACTAGAACTGCAGACCGTAAGCTCAGCAGCAGCGAAAGTGAAGTGCCTGGATAAGGAGGCTTACCACGGCTGCACCAAGGCAGAAACACAGGAAACAAGCAGCATCAGGCATTTCTGGGAAAGGGCAGTGGCTGGGTGACAGTTGGGTCGTGGTGCTGGGTGCAGAGAGACAGCCACTGCTTCAGCATCGTAGATTCAGCATGTGGCATGGCGACAAGGAAGGTAACCAATGACTTCGGCTGGAAGACATGGTGCGCCACTCTCATGAGGGAGTCTGCCTTGGCTACTCCTGTGGTGAAGGTGCAATATCGAGCTTGTGGTCAGAGGGGATAGTGAGTGGTTGGCGGGTGAGGACACTTGCAGCAAGAAGGCAGGGGCATCAGAGGAGCTGGATGATGCATCCTAGAGTGACGATGATGTGAAGTTGCAGTGTAGCTTCGGGTGCAGCTGAAGGGAGGGGTATGATGGCTGGGCAGGACAACAACAGCTGATGACTCCAGGAGCTGCAGCGTGTGGACTTGAATCTCATCATCAACAGGTGTCCACGCAACGCCAACGTCAGGAGGAGGCCTACCATGGCTGCTATGTGTGGAGTAGTGTTGGACGTAAGTGGAGGTGGGCAGTGGATGGGTGATGAGCAAGACGAGGATATGTTGTAAGAGCCAGCAAAGGTACTGGATCTTGAGCAGGTACTGATATTAAGTTCAACAGTATATCACCCATGACATGTGGGTAAGCAATACCTGACAAACCATCCCTTTGACTTTGTTTCAACATGGACAGATACACCAGTGATGAACTGTCCCCTGTGACATTGTTGCATCACCAACAGTGACCCTCAGAAAAATAATGAGAATAATAAACAAACACATGGTATTCAAATCCCTACAGTCAAAAAAAAAATAAAAATTTTTTAAAAAAATATCCTTGTCACTGTTAAGACCTTTGTTGGGTGATGCGTGTAGTCATAATTGGTGTGTCCCAGGTCAGACTGAAGAACACTTTATTCACAGCGTAAGTTCACAATAAAGTTTAGTTGTAATACAAAAGAAAAATTATTTGCAATCACTTGAGAATTACAGAAGCAAAGTTCACTGGCACAATACCAATTCCAAGTGAAGTCTCATGCTGAGTGGTTGCGGAGCAGTGTCCATGGGGTCTGTGTTGTGTGGCACGCCATGACGGCTGCACAGTGTTGAGTACTGTGAAGCAGTGCCGAGGCAGTGCATTATAGACTGGAGGGTCCACACTGGTCTCTGCGAGTTACGACTGATGAGCTATGAATGTAGCCAGCTTCTGACCTGGAACTGAGTGAGCAGTGGAATGCTGTTGCTGGAGATAGCATTCAGCAGGAGGATATATGTTCATGATCATGTGATGTCGGCCAGTACTTGTTTCCTCGATAGCAGTGCCACAGGTTTCCTCGTGTGCACGCTTCTCGAAAACATGGCTGGTTCTCCCTGGTGGCACCTGTAACAATCGGAGCATCAGCAGACCTTTTGTATACAGTATTGTGTCCATAACAAGTGATGCCCTTGTAGTACTTAGAATAGTCTGGACGAGAGACGCCAGTGAACCAAGAGTAGGCAACTCGCAGGGTGAAGATGTTCGGCTGGAAGTGTATCATAGTCCGTCTGTTGCCAATATACAACTAACATCACCAACTGCATAGCAGAATTCCTTGATTATAATCAGGCAAAGGAACAAGCTAGCATTATAAATGGATAAAGTACAGTGGATCATTTGGGAATAGTTGATGAAATTTTAGGATGGTGCAATGATTGTGAATTACCACTTGGAATTAATAGGTTTTGAGAAACCTGTTGACTTGCTTTTAACAAAATCTGTATCAACAGCACTTGTGAAAGGAGTCAGTATTTCAGTCTATGTTAGTATACTCAAGGATACATTTGGGAATACTAGCTTTCATCAAAATAGTGGGAAATTTAGAACTGAAAGATGACTTAGGCAAGGAGTTTTTGTATTGTCAGAACTGTCCTAAACTGCCCAATAGCAGGTTTTCAGATAGCTAAAATACATGTTAATGGAACAGAGCTGTATCACCGGAGTTTTTCTGGTGACATTGCAGTAATGGTGTCTGGTGCAGATAAACTTCAAGAACTAATGGACAATCTTAATGAGCAAGTTTCAAAGTAAGCTAGAAATTGAAATAAAATGTATTGTCAACACACTGAAAAGAAAGTAGTGCCACTTAATGAAGAAGTCAAATATCCATGTGATGAGTTTCTTATGTTTGGGAAACTTGTAGGAAAATGAATGGACCCAAAAAAAAAAAAAAAAAAAAAAAGAGTAAAAATGGCTGGAATTGCTTTTGTCAAACTGATTAGATTTAGATTTTCAAAACTAAGCTTCTAATTAATGCACTACTACTTCTGTTTTTGTGGTGAAAGTTTACCCTCCATCTGCCCTATTCTTTCCCTCAGAGGACTGGCCAGTAATGGCTCTCAGGTTTTCAAATCTTGTCTGGTACAGACTCTAAGAACCAATCTTTGCTTCTCATCCCATCCAGTTAGTCTCGCCGACCTGAGGTTCTGGGTGACTTTTCCGAACATTACCCCTTTTCTTAAACCTTTCCAGCCATTTTCCTTCACCCCTCTTCCTCCTCCTTCAACCCTTTTTCTGGAAGAAGGAGCTGCTGGTTCTGAAAGTTAGCATATGTAAAACCGTTTTTATATATGTGTTCTCCTGTGCCGCTTGGTGAGTAGATTTCTTATGTTTCCAATTACAAAATGTTTGACAAAATATGTTAATACTTTTGTTGGGTAAATTATAGTTTACAATACATGCAACAGGTGTATATAAGATTTGTTTCACTCAACAGGTTCATGTTTTGTACTTAATCAAGCAAGATTGTGTTATCTTTGGTAGACTGTATACTTGCGGTGAGGCTATTGACATACATACATAACATACTGAAAGCTTCTGGTCAAGACAGTCAGGTAGATGCAGTATTTCTTGATTTCCAAAAAGCTTTTGACTCAGTACCACATTTACACTCATTGTCAAAAGCACGATCATATGGAGCATCGAGCAAAATTTGTGACTGGATTGAGGACTTTTTGGTAGGGAGGATGCAGTATGGTATCTTGGATGAAGAGTCATTGTCAGATGTAGAAGTAACTTTGAGTGTGCCCCAAGGAAGGGTGTTGGGACACTAGCTGATAATGTTGTATATTAACGACCTCGTTGACAATATTATTTATAACCACAGACTTTTTGCAGGTGACACAGCTATCTATCGTGACATACTGCCTGAAAGAAGCCGCATAAATATTCAGGCAGATATTGATAAGATTTCAAAGTGGTGCTAAGATAGGCAGCTTGCTTTAGATGTTCAGAAATGTAAAATTCCGCACTTCACAAAATGAAAAAAACATAGTATACAGTTGCAATCGGCCATCTCCTACATACAAACACCTGGGTGTGACAGTTGGGATATGAAATGGATAGGCTCAGTCATGGGTAACGCAAGTGGTAGACTTTGGTTTATTCATAGAATACTGGAAAAATGCAATCAGTCTACAAAGGAGATTGCTTACAAACCATATGTGCAGTCCATTCTGGAATATTTCTCAGTGTGCGAGACCCATACCAAATAGGACTAACAGTGGATATTTGAAGGTGGAGAGGACAGCACAAATGGTCACAAGTTTGTTTGACTCTTGAGAGAGTGTCACAGAGATTCTGAAGAAACTGAACCAGCAGACTCTTGAAGGTAGACATAAACTGTCCTGAAGAAGTCTACTTATAAAATTTCAAGAAAGGCTTTAAATGATGATTCTAGGAATATACTACAACTCTGTACTTATTGATCACATAGCAATCGTGAGGGCAAGATTAGATCAATTACAGAGGTAATCAAACAATCATTCTTCTCACATTCAATACATGAATGGGACAGGAAGAAATCCTAATAACTGGTAAAAATGTGGAATGCTGCCTTTGACAAAGTTGTGTATTAGCATGTTACACATGCAGGTTTGAGTTTATTCTATTGTAATGTTCGTGAATTTCACTGTTTTCTTTTAGTCTGCAGTGCATAAATTGAATGTTAGTACAGTTTTCCTTTAATCACATGCATGTAAATGTTGTGTTTTTCATGGTACGTAAAGTACCATACTCACAAATTCTGGGACAACGTTACACATTTCTAATCAAATAACATCACTATCTTTTATGTGTTTGCTTAATCTATATAAATCAAAGCATTTTCACTAGTGCCATGTTCCAAGTGACTAGATGCAGTTAGTACAAAATATAAAGTGTTTGTAAATACCAATCACCTGATAATTAGCCTGCAGTGACTCAAAAACTGACTTTTGGACAAATAAACAATTTTATAAAGTGACTAGTCACAGTTTTCAGAATGTAATCTGCTATTTAATTCTAGTCACAACGTTCAAGCACCCATAATGGATAAGGTAAATTTACAGGCTTTTTTGACTGGCAAGAAAGTGTAAAAGAAATGAAAAACCTTAACTGGCATACAGTCACTGCCTGTCTTATGAGAGAACCTACTCATTAAAAAAGTTCAAGAACCATCTGTCATGGTAGAATCTTCAATTACTTGTCAGGCCACTACATGTCTATCATCTAGAGATAGTGCTGATAAAAATAGTCGCAGAGGCTTACAAACATTCATTCTTCCTTTACTCCATCTCTGAATTGAATTAGAAGAAACCCTAATACATAGTACAATAAACAGTACCCTCTGCCATTCAGTTCACATTGACAGGCATAATGGAAATGTCGTGTGCTATAGATGTAGAACTTCAGAACAAAAAATTGTGCACAAGCATATAGACCTTTTGACATAAAAGTTTTCTGAGTATCATACCACATCATAATGTAAAAACTATACTGGAGAAACCAAAATTTTGGACACGGTTTCAGTAGCCTTATGCAAGGTCTAGGGATGTGTTTTAGCTGTGTGGTGTTGCCTCTATTTTGTCATTGCTGCTTATTGATCATGAAATTATGCCATAATTTTAAAAGGTTGTTGTTGTGATTGGTCACTTGAGGCAGAAGAGCCGGAATTTTATTATATTAGATTGCTGCGGTGGAGAGAGTGGTGATTTTCTGTTGTCTATCCTTGCGTTGTTTTCTGTGATTGGTGCTCGTCAGTGAATGAGGTGTAGGTTCCTGTTTTCCTCCTCTTAGATGCAGACTGTGCAGCGGCAGTTACTCACTTTAGCACTCGCATCACATATTGTTGGTGAAGACTGTTGGATTCTGACGGCTGGCAGCCAGGATGGCTCAAATGGCTCTGAGCACTATGGGACTTAACATCTGCGGTCATCAGTCCCCTAGAACTTAGAACTAATTAAACCTAACTAACCTAAGGACATCACAAACATCCATGCCCAAGGCAGGATTCGAACCTGTGACCGTAGCGGTCGCGCGGTTCCAGACTGAAGCGCCTAGAACCGCTCGGCCACTGCGACCGGCCTGCCAGGATGGGGAAAGCTTTTATCCATCCTCTCTGATCATGTTGTTAGGATATTTTCTTATTTTTGCGGCTTGTCTGCTCTTGCATTTTGTCAAACCTGCTTGCCTGCCCAATTCAGGGGTTTCGTTAAATTTGATTTCCTTGCCACAGACTTGCTAGTGTTCAGCTACTGCAGACTTGGTGTGCTGTCCAATACAAATGTGGCGCTCATGTTCTCATATGCATTTTGATATCTGCTTGCCAGTCTCACTGATGTATTCTTCTTCACACTGACATTCATCTTTAACACACATGCAATGTGTAAATCATTTATCTTGTCCTTCATGGAGTCGAGCACACCCTAGATCTTGCAGCTACTGTGGTAGACAGCCTGGGTGCCTACTCGGTGAAAGAGTTTACTAGTCTGGTCAGTCACATATTTCACGAAAGCTAAGTGCACTGCTGGCTGCAGTTTGTTGATTTCTTGCCTATCTTGCTTCCTTTTATTTGTTGCTATGGCTGTTTGGATTGATTTACGGTTATAGCCATTGCCCATGGATGTTGTATGCAGTCTTTTCAGCTCGTGTGTCATGATTTGAGCATTTCTCAGGCACTGTGTGTGGATGGCCAAAGAACACGGATAAAGGACTAAACTTTCCTGTGATGCTTGAATCGATCCCTAAAGAAGAAATCATCAAGTCTGTGGAAGCAGCACTCAGGAAACATCTGTGATAGAAGCAGAGAAAATTAGTGAGAAAACCTTTCAAATTTTACTTCATGCCAAGCCACCTGCAACACAACTTTAGCTGTGAGGTAAGAGCAGCTATCACAGAATTGAAGAAGAACAGTGGCACAGGTACAGTGATATTACAGGCAAACGAAAGCAGTGCCACTGTCATCTTGGACACACACTGTCATCTTGGACACTATGCTTATGAAGGCAAGCTAAAAGAATCATTAGAAGATCCAATCTACAATGAACTAAGGGCAGACCCCCCTTGGCAGTGATAATTTGAAAGGCACAGGCCTCAGTCAAGAAAACCAGAATTGACACTGACACAGCCAAGGGCCTCATTCCCGGAGTACAATTTGCTCCTAGAGCTTGTGCAGTGCCAAAGGCACAGAAGGAAAATTGTCATTTAAGGCCAATAGTGAATTATATCAACTTGTTTATGTACAATTTGGCAAAGTATGTAGCCTGCAAACTAAGACATATAGTTGGCAAAACAGACTCTTATGTGAAGAACTCAATGCACTTCATAGAATGCATAAAGGGAGAAACAATTTTACCCATGGACATCATGATCATCTTCGACATAATGTCATTATTCACAAACATGCCAGTAGACAAAACTTGAATCCTACAAGAGTATGTCCTGCTGGTCATATGCAATATCGTTGGGCTATGTTTGTTTTCAGCGTACTTCAAATGGCAACAAAAATACTACAAGCAGACAGATGGTGTAGCAATGGGATCTCTATTATCACCATTAGCAGCAGATATATTCATGGTGAACTTCGAAGTAACAGCACTTTGTTCCACTCCTTTACACCCACGATACTGGTTCAAGTATGTGGACAGTACGTTTGCTATATGACCTCATGGTGAAATGGAGCTACGCAGGTTTCAAGAATATTTGAGTAAATTGCACAGGAAGACACAGCTCATGCTTGAGGTAGAGAAGAATGGCACAATTCCATTCCTGGAAGTGGAAGTACACAGAACAGTGAAGAACACACAAGGGCACCAAAAATATCGGAATCCCACACATATGGTCAGATATTTGTACACCCAATCCAATGACAACACAGAGCAGAAGAACTCTGCCATACTTTCTTTGGCCATCCACGCTTAGCGCCTAAGTGATGCACGAAACATAACACATGCACTCAAAAGGGTGTGCACAATGTTTGTAGCATGTCACTGACTGGGTGGTAAACTCCTCCGCGAGATTGGTGTCCAGCCTGTCTCCCATAGCAGCTGTAAGATTCCAAGATGTGTTAATATCCACAAGGACAGGTGTGTACAAGATGAAATGGCAGTATGGAGAAGAATACGTTAATGAGACAGGCAAATCAATAGCAATGCACATACAAGAACATGAGCACTAAATTTGTCTGAGACAACACAGCAAGTCTGCAGTGGTTGAATACTGGCAAGACTGTGGCAAGGAATTCAAATTTAATGAAACCTGCTTACAGGCCAAATAGGTGGGTTTGATGAAATGCAAGATCAGAGAAGCCGTAGAAATAATAAAACATCATAACAACATAATCAAGGAGGACAGATAAAAGCTTGTCCCATCCCGGCTGCCAGCCCTCAGAGTCCAACAGTCCACACCAACAACATGTGATGCGAGTGCCACCAGTGAGGAACTGCTGCTGTACAGCCTACATCTAGTAGGAGGAAAACTAGAGCCTAGGCCTCATTCACTGATGAGCAACAATCATAGCAAACAATGCAAGAAGCAATAGACAACAGCAGATCCCCACTCCTTCCACCATAGCAACTTAATATAATAAAATTCCTGCTTCTTCTGCCTCAAGTGACCAATCATAACAACTACGTTTCAAAAGTATGAAGCAATTTCGTGCGCAGTAAATAGCAGTGACAAAATATAAGCAACTCCACACAGCTAAAGCACATCATTAGACCCAGAGGAAGGCCACTGTAACCGTGGCTGAAACATTGGTTCCTCTAGTATAGTTTTTTACATTATGACACGGTATGATTCTCAGAAAACTGACTCTGTCTGCAGAAGTGTAGGCAATTAGATATAGATCTTGTTAAGACCTTTGGATGTCACATTTATTGATAAAGCAACAGGCTGGTGTAGCCCACTTTGGTGCCAATTCATGCTTCAAAACTTGCACCGATGACATATGGTCAGCATGTTTCCATATTTTTCATTGAGAATATTTGCTGTAATTGTAAAACTGACTCATTCAGCATTATAGTGAGAAGTCACACTTATTATCCACGGAACAGGCAAACAGCTAACTCTTAAGAAAAAATACGAGACGTTGTCTAGTGATGATTTGTGGTTGTGCATTTATGAATGTAAAGCAATATAACAATTTGTTGTTCATAGAGATTTAGATTTCCTTAAAATGATTAAGGTGAACCCTGTCACGGTTTCTTTGAAAAGAATAAGGCTGAATTTCTCCGCTATCTCTGTTCTGTCCAAAATTGTTTGCCATCACTTATACATTTATTGTCTGTGTGACTTTTAATCATACTGCCTTCCTTACCAAGTTGAAAAGAGTTGTAGCTCTGCTAAGAAATGATCACTTTATTCCTCCTGAAAACCCAATAACTGACTGTTGTTCCTATGAATATCCATTTTACAGTGACTGATGAATGAGGCTTTACACACTGCTTGCATCAAACCATCTTGCCGTGGGCTTTGAAGAATTTGAACATAGAAATATCATCTTGTTAACATCATGACAATGCAGCTCATGCAGCAGACAAAATTCTCAACTGTTTGCAAGCAAACCAGATCTGAGTGCCACCACAGTGACCTATTCATCTGCTTGGTCAGTCTGTGAATATTAGTCATATAAAAAAAAGTTTTGCATCACCCTGATTCCCAGAACTCCTGAACATAGACATTGACTGTGGATGTTGTATCACAGACTCAGTCCCTTTTACTCTTCAGAGATGTCACTAAACCCACCCAAAGATGTAAACAGCCTTGCATGAACAGCACCTATTAGATGGAGGGGGTCCGACAGCCGATCAGTTCCAGTCATTCCACCAGGAAAGAGGTACACAACTCGTGTTGTCTGTAGTTCAACCATGCCTAGACGGTCAATACCACGGTTTGATCATGTCTGCATTGTTACTTTGTGCCAGGAAGGGCTCTCAACAAGGAAAATGTCCAGGTGTCTCAGAGTGAACCAAAGCGGTGTTGTTCGGACATGGACGCAATAAGGAGAGACAGGAACCGTCGATGACATGCCTCACTCAGGCCGCCCAAGGGCTACTACTGCAGTGGATGACCGCTACCTATTGATTATGGCTCAGAGGACCCCTGACAGCAACGCCACTGTGTTGAATAATGCTTATCGTGCAGCCACAGGACGTCATGTTACAACTCAAACTGTGCAGAATAGGCTGCATGATGTGCAACTTCACTCCCAACGTCCATGGCGGGGTCCATCTTCGCAACCAAGACACCATGCAGCACGGTACAAATGGGCCCAACAACATCCCGAATGGACCGCTCAGGATTGGCTTACGTTGTCTTCGCCGATGAGTGTCGCATATGCCTTCAACCAGACATTTGTCAGAGACATGTTTGGTAGCAACCCGATCAGGCTGAAATGCCTTAGACACACTGCCCAGTGAGTGTAGCAAGGTGGAGGATCCCTGCTGTTTTGGGGTGGTATTACGTGGGGTCGACGTATGCCGCAGGTGGTCATGGAAGGCGCTGTAACGGCTGTATGATACGTGAATGCCATCCTCCAACCAATGGTGCAACCATATCAGCAGCATATTGACGAGGCATTCATCTTCATGAACGACAATTCGTGCCCCATCATGCACATTTTGTGAATGACTTCCTTCAGGATAACGACATCACTCAACTAGAGTGGCCAGCACATTCTCCAGACATGAACTCTATCAAACATGCTGGAGATAGATTGAAAAGGGCTGTTTATGGACGACGTGACCAACCAACCACTCTGAGGGATCTACATCGAATCACCGTTGAGGAGTGGGACAATCTGGACGAACGGTGCCTTGACGAACTTGAGTATAGTATGCCACGACGAATACAGGCATGCATCAGTGCAAGAGGATATGCTACTGGGTATTAGAGTTACCGGTATGTACAGCAATCTGGACCACCACCTCTAAAGGTTTCGCTGTATGGTGGTGCAACATGGAGTGTATGGTTTTCATGAGCAATAAAAAGGGCGGAAATGATGTTTATGTTGATCTCTAATCCAATTTTCTGTACAGGTTCCAGAACTCTTGGAACCGAGGTGCGAAACTTTTTCTGATGTGTGCATTTGCTATGTAAGAGTAAAGAAAATATTTGAAGAAAGCACTTTTATTTAAATGAAGAGGCTGTAGCTTCCTTTATTATGATGTTCTTCAAGGAGATGGAACATAACATTGTGTAGATTATTTGGCTGAATGTAAAGTTTATCAATGAAGTGGGGAACAAAATGCAGTGTTGGTGGCCCTGCAGCTCTTCGTAGCATTTCATATTAATGTTCACACCTGTGTCAAACTATTTTGTATGTGAAAAACTTCTATCAAATTGTGGTTTAGATACCAGATTTTAATTCAGAGCTCCTTGTGAGTGAAGGGTGTTTAAGTTGAAATAGTATTTGTAGAGCCTATGCGTAAATTAGGTGCCAACATACTAATTGAAATCCACAATATCATTCCAATGCCTTATGGGAAAAATTTTGCAATATTGTTGTTTTTAGTCTGCCACCACCAGTGTCTTGTGCAATTCTTTAATATCCCTACTACTCGAATTACTAAAATGTAGAAATTACATACATCATTCAAAAAATCAAAAACACGTAGAAGTGAGAGTCATGATATGAACCATCTATGAAAGTCAGAAGCATTTAATAATACTATGAACAGTTTATGATTGTTTTTTTTTGGTATCTCATATTTTCTGTGAGTTTTCTTGGATCATTTTTCTTCCTTGTACCACAATAGGCCATTTTTATCACTGAGTTTCATTCTCCCTAGTATTTCCATTTCTTTCTAGAGCCAAAATGTTCAAGGTACAATGATTTTGATGTCCAGACTGACATGAACCACGGACCTTGCCGTTAGTGGGGAGGCTTGCGTGCCTCAGCGATACAGATAGCCGTACCGTAGGTGCAACCACAATGGAGGGGTATCTGTTGAGAGGCCAGACGAACGTGTGGTTCCTGAAGAGGGACAGCAGCCTTTTCAGTAGTTGCAGGGGCAACAGTCTGGATGATTGACTGATCTGGCCTTTTAACACTAACCAAAACGGCCTTGCTGTGCTGGTACTGCGAATGGCTGAAAGCAAGGGGAAACTACAGCCGTACTTTTTCCCGAGGGCCTGCAGCTTTACTGTATGGTTAAATGATGATGGCGTCCTCTTGGGTAAAATATTCCAGAGGTAAAATAGTCCCCCATTCGGATCTCCAGGCGGGGACTACTCAGGAGCACGTCGTTATCAGAAGAAAGAAAACTGGCGCTCCACGGATCGGAGCGTGGAATGTCAGATCCCTTAATCAGGCAGGTAGGTTAGAAAATTTAAAAAGGGAAATGGATAGGTTAAAGTTAGATATAGTGGTAATTACTGAAGTTCGGTGGCAGGAGGAACAAGACTTTTGATCAGATGAATACAGGGTTATAAATACAAAATCAAATAGGGGTAATGCAGGAGTAGGTTTAATGATGAATAAAAAAAAATAGGAGTGTGGGTAAGCTACTACAAACAGCATAGTGAACGCCTTACTGTGGCCAAGATAGACACGAAGCCCACGCCTACTACAGTAGTGCAAGTTTATATGCCAACTAGCTCAGCAGATGACGAAGAAATTGAAGAAATGTATGATGAGATAAAAGAAATTATTCAGATAGTGAAGGGAGACGAAAATTTAATAGTCATGGGTGACTGGAACTCGATAGTAGGAAAAGGAAGAGAAGGAAACGTAGTAGGTGAATATGGTCTGGGGGTAAGAAATGAAAGAGGAAGCCGCCTAGTAGAATTTTGCACAGAGCATAACTTAATCATAGCTAACACTTGGCTCAAGAATCAAAGAAGAAGGTTGTATACATGGAAGAAGCTTGGAGATACTGACAGGTTTCAGATAGATTATATAATGGTAAGACAGAGATTTAGGAACCAGGTTTTAAATTGTAAGACGTTTCCAGGGGCAGATGTGGACTCTGACCACAATCTATTGGTTATAAACTGTAGATTAAAACCGAAGAAACTGCAAAAAGGTGGGAATTTAAGGAGATGGGACCTGGATAAACTGACTAAACCAGAGGTTGTACAGAGTTTCAGGGAGAGCATAAGGGAACAATTGACAGGAATGGGGGAAAGAAATACAGTAGAAGAAGAATGGGTAGCTTTGAGGGATGAAGTAGTGAAGGCAGCAGAGGATCAAGTCGGTAAAAAGATGAGGGCTAGTAGAAATCCTTGGGTAACAGAAGAAATATTGACTTTAATTGATGAAAGGAGAAAATATAATAATGCAGTAAATGAAGCAGGCAAAAAGGAATACAAACGTCTCAAAAATGAGATTGACAGGAAGTGCAAAATGGCTAAGCAGGAATGGCTAGAGGACAAATGTAAGGATGTAAAGGCTTATCTCACCTCGGGGAAGATCAATTTGGATTCCGTAGAAATATTGGAACACATGAGGCAATACTGACCCTACGACTTATCTTAGAAGTTAGATTAAGGAAAGGCAAACCTACATTTCTAGCATTTGTACACTTACAGAAAGCTTTTGACAATGTTGACTGAAATACGCTCTTTCAAATTCTGAAGGTGGCAGAGATAAAATACAGGGAGCAAAAGGCTATTTACAATTTGTACAGAAACCAGATGGCAGTTATATGAGTCGAGGGACATGAAAGGGAAGCAGTGGTTGGGAAGGGAGTGAGACAGCGTTGTAGCCTCTCCCCGATGCTATTCAATCTGTATATTGAGCTAGCAGTGAAGGAAACAAAAGAAAAATTCGGAGTAGGTATTAAAATCCATGGAGAAGAAATAAAAACTTTGAGGTTCGCCGATGACATTGTAATTCTGTCAGAGACAGCAAAGGACTTGGAAGAGCAGTTGAACGGAATGGATAGTGTCTTGAAAGGAGGATATAAGATGAACATCAACAAAAGCCAAATGAAGATAATGGAATGTAGTCTTATTAAGTCGGGTGATGCTGAGGGAATTAGATTAGGAAATGAGACACTTAAAGTAGTTTTGCTATTAGGGGAGCACAATAACTGATGATGGTCGAAGTAGAGAGGATATAAAATGTAGACTGGCAATGGCAAGGAAAGCGTTTCTGAAGAAGAGAAATTTGTTAACATCGAGTATAGATTTAAGTGTCAGGAAGTTGTTTCTGAAAGTATTTGTTTGGAGTGTAGCCCATGTATGGAAGTGAAACATGAACGATTAATAGTTTGGACAAGAAGAGAATAGAAGTTTTCGAAATGTGGTGCTACAGAAGAATGCTGAAGATTAGATGGGTAGATCACATAACTAATGAGGAGGTACTGAATAGAATTGGGGAGAAGAGGAGTTTGTGGCACAACGTGACTAGAAGAAGGGATCAGTTGGTAGGACACATTCTGAGGCATCAAGGGATTACCAGTTTAGTATTGGAGGGCAGCGTGGAGGGTAAAAATCGTAGAGGGAGACCAAGAGATGAATACACTAATCATATTCAAAAGGATGTAGGTTGCAGTAGGTGCTGGGAGATGAAGAAGCTTGCACAGGATAGAGTAGCATGGAGAGCTGCATCAAACCAGTCTCAGGACTGAAGACCACAACAATAACAACATATGTGTTACTGAAATACACTTTCTACTTAATCTCCACAAGAAGCAATTAAATTTTGTTTCTTTGGCAGTAAATTTACTAAGTGCACTCATTGTATGGAAAACAAAATATAAAATATTTTATGTTTATGTTAAAAAATATATCGGCTCAACCACTTGTTTATAGTGTAAAACTCTTAAGATTGACGCGTTTCGGAAGTCGAGCTTCCATCCTCAGAATAATAAAAATTAAAAGAACCTTTTAAAACTCGCTAAAGTGGAACATGCACCAGGCACAATAAAATTGATAATAAATTTAAAACATAATTATTATCAATTTTATTGTGCCTGGTGCATGTTCAATTTTAGCGAGTTTTGACAGGTTCCTTTACTTTTTATTATTCTGATGATGGAAGCTTGACTTCCGAAACACGTCAATCTTAGTGTTTTACACTATAGACAAGTGGTTGAGCCGATATATTTTTTAACATTGACATTCACAACCACAACCCCTGATCCAGTATGGATAAAATCAATGTTTTATGTTTATTTAATGGTTTTTCTTTAATGTAGCTTACCTCACACTATTTGTATAAGTATCTGAACCAGCCATTAGCCTTAATTGATATTACTGTTGTTTATAGCACATCAGAGTGTCATATAGACAGTTGTTTGAGTATCTACTGGATATGAGATTGCTATTGCATTTCTTGTTGTTGTTGGTAAATACATGCTATGTCACCTAAAAATTAATTTTCAGTGGCATCCTCTCAGTAGCAGAATGGGACGAGAAAATGAATGTAGCTGTTGTGACGTACTCAGTTGGGAAACACTGGGAAAACTTTGGTCACCAGCAAGGCCAAATAAAGTGCCTCAATCCGGAGGAAGCACTTTTCCTATTAGAAACAGTGAGTTGTATTTACATACTGTGATAACAAATCAGTTTAGACTCTTGACTGTATGTGACTTCTCCTTATAGTTTATGTGCTATAATTGTTATTTCTATTTAAAGGTTGGGTCATATATCTATTCCTGCCAATCCGTAGCCATCACCAATGTAGGGATGCAAAACCATATCAACCAAGTCCAAACCACCTTGCAGTACCTTCTCTCCATCCGCAAAATTCTCCCGGTGTGCAATCCCAAATTCCTGGAACCCATAACACACATTGAAACTCTTGCTCTGCAGAAACTTGAGCAACATGCACAACGCCACTTCAAAAAGCTCTCCATCCTGCTCACTTCCCCCTCCCACCTTGGAGTTCCACTGTCCACCAGTTCAACAACAACCTTCAAACCTCCCCCACGTCCCCTCATAGCTGACAAACTCTGTCTTGCAGACCTACTACACTTACCCCACCCTCCAAAACTCCCTCCCACCACCACACAGAATCCAGAACCTAAATAGACCCACAACACAGTCATGAACCTTTCCTGCAGAAGCCACAGCCCCACAGAAATATCAGTCTTTTCCAAAGGCCTCACCTTTTGCCCCCCCTCCCAAATTCAGCCATGCAGGACTTGTTAAAGACCTTCTCTCCTTCTCCCGGTCCCTACAGTGGAAACACTTTTTCACCACCAACCCTACCAATCAGGCTCAAGCAAAGACCAATATTGAATCTTACCTAACTCAGTTCACTCCTCCATCCCACTGTGATCCACCCCCACTGCCCCCAAACCATCCCCTGTTACCTTTCCTGAATTTCTTTAGTTCAAATCTTGTGTCATCTAAAAATTGATCCCATCCTTATAATCCTATCCGTGGACAAAGGCTCCACCACTGTTGTTTTGAACCACAAGGATTACCTAGCGGAAGGACTCCACCAGCTGTCAGATACTTCCACCTACAAACCTTGCCACAGTGACCCCATTCCAGTAATCCAGCAGGATCTCCAGTCACTGCTCAAATCCTTAGGCTCATCCCAGAACCTCTCCCCGGAGTCCATCACTCTACTCACCCCTACCAATCCCTGCACTCATACCTTCTACATGCTTCCTAAAGTCCATAAATGTAACCACCCAGGATGCCCCATTGTGGCCATTTGCTATGACCCCACTGAGAGAAATTGTGCTCTCATAGACCAACACCTTCAACCTATTACTACAAACCTAACCTCCTTTATAAAAGATACCAACCATTTCCTCCACTGACTCTCCACAGTTCCTGTCCCTTTACCACATGGTGCACTGCTCATCACTATTGATGCCACCTCCTTGTACACTAAGATCCCTAATGCCCATGGCCTTTTCCAATGTACGACGGATTCCAAACCAATGACCTCCTTCCTAGCCGCCATGACCAACTATAGCCTTAACCACAATTACTTCTCCTTTGAAGGCATTACCTACAAACAAATCCAGGGTACAGCTATGGGCACTTGCATGGCACCATCCTGTGCCAATCTATTCGTGGGCCATCTAGAGGAATCCTTCCAAAAAATCCAGAATCCTAAACCCCTCACCTGCTTCAGATTCGTTGATGACATCTTTGCTATCTGGATCAAAGGTGAGGACATCCTATCCACATTCCTCCTGAACCTGAACAACTTCTCCCCCATTTGCTTCATCTGGTCCTACTCAGACCAACAAGCCCCCTTCCTACATGTTGACCTCCACCTCAAAGATGGCTACATCAGTACCTCCATCCACATCAAACCTACTAACCACCAGCAATACCTCCACTTCTACAGCTGCCACCCGTTCCATACCAAGAAGTCCCGAAGTCCCCAAGCCACCCATGGTCATCGCTTCTGCAGTGACAAGCAGTCCCTCTCAAAATATACCAAGGACCTCACTGAAGTCTTCACTGACCATAATTATCCTCCCATCCTCTTACAAAAACAAATAACCTGTGCCTTATCTTTCCAGTTTCCCACCACCTCCCAAAGTCCCACTGTCTGGCCACAGAGGAGCATTCCCCTCATAATTCAGTACCACCTAGGACTGGAGCAACTGACTTACATTCTCCGCCAGGGTTTTGACTACCTGTCATCATGCCCTGAAATAAGAAATGTCCTGCCCACTAGCCTCCCCATTCCTCCCACAGTGGTATTCTGCCATCCACCGAACTTAAACTGTATACTAATCCATCCTTACACAACCCCTGCTCCCAGTCCCTTACCTCATGGCTCATACCCCTGTAATAGACCGAGGTGCACGATCTGTCCCATACATCCTCCCACCACCACCTTCTCCTGTCCGGTCACTAACATCACCTATCCCATCAAAGGCATGGCTGCCTGTGAAACCAGTCATGTGGTCTACAAACTAAGCTGCAACCACTGTGCTGTGTTCTATGTAGGCATGACAACCAACAAGCTGTCTGTCCACATGAATGGTCACCGACAAACTGTGACCGAGAAACAAGTGTACCACCCTGTTGCTGAACAAGCTGCCAAACATGATATCCTTCATTTCAGTGATTGCTTCACATTCTGTGCCGTATGGATCCTTCCCACAAACACCAGCTTTTCTGAATCGCATAGGTGGTAACTTTCCCTGCAATACATCCTATGTTCCCATAACTCTCCTGGCCACAACCCTGTTCCCTTTCCAGC
The DNA here is from genome assembly GCF_023864345.2 of Schistocerca serialis cubense. NCBI lineage: Eukaryota > Metazoa > Arthropoda > Insecta > Orthoptera > Acrididae > Schistocerca > Schistocerca serialis. Next base: position 760,601,130 of record NC_064639.1, read on the forward strand.
ACTACACAGCCGTCATTCCATCACCACACCCAGTCTAATTTATTTATCTCCTTTTTTGCACTTCCCTCCCCCCTCCCCACCTCTCCCCTGCCCTACATCTAAACAGGAGCACTTCGCTGTTTGCCACCCCCACCATACTATTCCTCCCCCTCCCCACCCCAGCCTCCTCCTTACCGCCACCCAGTCGCCATTCCTATCATGCACTGGTACTGCTGCTCTCAGTGTGGTTTCAGTTGCCTCTGACTGCAGTCATGTGTGAGTTGCGTTTGTGTGTGTGTGTGTGTGTGTGTGTGTGTGTGTGTGTGTTCATGTGTGTATGTATTGTTGATTAAGGCATTAATCGCTGAAAGCTTTAATTGTGATAGTCTTTTTGTCGTGCCTATCTATCTCTGCTTTATGGTGAGTAGCAACTTTCCTTCTCATAATATTGTTACATTTCTTCCTGGATTTTCCATTATTTGACATTCAGGTATTGGACAATTAATTCTGTCCTCAAATTGAAATGGGTAATTATGTTTCCTTTGATATCACAGAAGTTGATCCTTGATATTTGCTTGTAATAGTGTTTTTAATCTAATATTATGTAGCACTTTTAGATATTAACATGCTCTGTGAACTAATTTTAGTGAGTATCAGCTGTTGTTGTTTCAGAGGCTGTAACTGTTTGATATTGCAAATTTTGCCTCCAGAGGTCCAAAGCACCTTAACACCCCTCCCTCTCCCTCTCCCTGTACTCTCTCCCTCCCTCTCTCTCTCATCCCCCTTTCCAGACGGTGGAATTTAAGCTGGTAATTTGTAAAATGAAAGTTATTTCGGTATACAAGTGTTGTATTAAATTTGCTCTGTCACAACTTCACTGTGGATTTTAAATTTTTCTTTAGCTTCCTGTAGAACCTAAATACTTAGCACTGAGGAAGAGAACATTTTAGTTATCAAGAAATCTTTCTAGTACTGAATGAAATTTCATACTAGAGAGAGATAAAAAGAAAAGTAGCATGTTAATGATGTGATTTTCCAAAGAAAAATCAGTAAGCAGTATGCATAATGCTTACCTTTCTTCCATAGCTTGAAAAGTGCTTCTGAAAATAATATCTGTCTACATTGGTTCAGTACCTACCTGGGAGATAGCGGTAGTTGGTCAGCTGGAGATTGTACTATTTCGTCAGACATTCCTAGAAGACACCATGTAGCCCGTTTGTCAAAGTTGGAACTCATGAGCTTAGTGCATTGAATGTTTGTCTCCAAAATATTATGAAAGTTTCTGTGGATATGAGTATACTAGTTGGTGTTTAGCAAAGCAAATAACAAATACCCTCTGGTATGAAGTAATATATTCTGCACTATGTTTGCATGGACATTAGCTCAAGACCTGTCCTCGTAGTTTCAATTCTGTCCATACTGCTCTCCAACTACCCAAACTTCATTGAAGCTGTCCTGTATATCATGCGAGACTAGCAATCCTAAAAGAAATTATACCCTCTTTCGACCGCTAGAATGGCAATCAATGCAGGAGAGCTTTTCTGAAACGTGGAAAGTATGACAGAGACATGGCAGAGTTGAAGCTGTGCAGTGAGCCGTGTGTAGCGCCTGGTTAGCTCAGTTGGCAGAAGTATTGCCCATCAGAGGGAAGGTCTTGAATTTAGTGTCCAGGCTTACAGTTTTGATCTGTAAGATTCAACAAGAAGCAACATGCTCAGCAGAATGATTGAAAGCAAATGAGATTGGTAGAGGTGATTTTGAGTAGCAGACAGGCACAATGAAAAAGAACACTAAAAATATTTACAGCTTTCAGACAAAGTCTTCTGAAGTAAAACACTCACACATTCACAGAACAACTCGCACATATGGCCACTGTCACCAGGCCCTCATACCCAACTGCAGTTGTGTCTTATGTGTGCAGCTTATTGTAGCTGGGTTGGATAGTGGGGGTGAGGAGGTGGCATGGGGCAGAAGGGGGAGGGATAGCACGGTAGGGGTGAGGGAAGATGCTAGTGCTGCCTGTGGGATCATGCAGGCATGTTTATGGGGCAGGATAGAGTTACTAGGTCCAGCAGCAAGAGGGGGTGCTGTGTGCACAGTGTGGGGGGAGGGGGATGGGGGGGGGGGTGGAATATAAGACATTGGTGGGATAAAACGTGTGTGTGTGTGTGTGTGTGTGTGTGTGTGTGTGTGTACTGGACTAAGAGTAGGGAAAGGGGGTAGGCTGTAGGAGGACAGAGACTAGTGAAGGTTGAGGGCAAGGGTTTCAGGATATGTTGTAGGGAGAGTACACACCTGTGCAGTTCAGAAAAGCTGGTGTTGGTGTGAAGAATGCAGATGGCACAGGCTGTGAAGCAGTCATTAAAGTTAGGCATATTGCATTTGGCAGCACGTTTAGCGGCTGGGTGGTCCAGCTGTCCCTTGGTCTCAGTTTGGCAGTGGCCATTCATACAGTCAGGCAGCTTGTTAGTCATCGTGCCCACTTAGAGTGTGGCACAGTGGTTGGAACTAAGTCCATAGATGGCATGGCTGCTTTCACAGATGGCCCTGCCTTTGATGGTGTAGGAGATGCCAGTGAAAGGACTGGAGTAGGTGGCAGTGGGAGGATGTATGGAATATGTGTTGAATCTGGGCCTATTGCAGGGATATGAGCCATGAGGCAAGGGGCTGGGAGCAGGTGTTGTGTAGGATGGGCAAGGCTATTGTGTAGGTTTGGTGAGCAAAGGAATGCTACTGTGGGAGGTGTGGAGGGGATAGTGGGTAGGATATTCCTCATTTCAGAGCAGGCTGCGAATGAGTCTAAACCCGGCAGAGAATATGATTCAGCTCCTCCAGTCACGGGTAATACCGAGTCACAAGAGGAGTGCTGCTTTGTGTTTTGTTTTCATTCTCACTTTCTGTCTGTCTGTCTGCTTTTCTTGAGTCAACAGTTTTCTGACTGGCTTGATGGGGCGTGCCATGAATTCCTCTCCTGTGCCAAGCTCTTCATCTCAGAGTAGCTCTTGCAACCTACGCCCTCAGTTATTTGCTGGATGTGTTCCAATCTCTGTTTCCCTCTACAGTTTTTACACACTACAGTTCCGTCTAGTACTATGGAAGTTATTCCCCAATATCTTAACAGATGCCCTAAAATCCTGTCCCTTCTTATCAGTGTTTCCCATATATTCCTTTCACCTCCAATTCTTCGTAGAACTGCCTCTGTCCTTATTGTCTGTAGCACCACGTATCAAAAGCTTTGATTCTCTTCTGTTCCGGTTTTCCCACAGTCCATGTTTTGCTGCCATGCTCCAGACATACATTCTCAGTAATTTCTTTCTCAAGTTAAGGCCTTTGTTTGATACTAGGAGACTTTTCTTGGCCAGGAATGCCTATTTTGACAGTGCTATTCTGCTTTTGATGTCCTTGCTCTGTCTGTCAAGGGTTATTTTACTGCCTAGATGGCAGAATTCCTCAACTTCATTTACTTTGTGACTGTCAGTCCTGATGTTAAGTCTCTTGCTGTCCTCATTTCTGCTACTTTTCGTTACTTTTGTCTTTCTTCAATTTACACTCAATCCATATTCTGTACTCAATAGAACATTCATTCCGTCAACAGATCCCGTAACTCATCTTCACTTTCACAGGGGTAGCAATGTTATCAGCGAATCTTATCATTGATGTCCTTTCACCTTGAATTTTAATCCCACTCTTGGACTTTTTTTTTCATTTCCATCATTACTTCTTCAATATATTGATTGAATAGTAGGGGCAATTCGTTTTTTGTCTTCCACTCTTATTATTCCCTCTTGACTCTTATACATGTTGTATATTACTCATCTCTCCCTATACCTTACCCCTATTTTCCTCGGAATTTCAAACATCTTGCACCATTTGACATTGTGGCTTTACTGTGGGTATATGGGGGTGGCTGACCTGCTCCTTCCATCTGTGCCAATACAGAAAAGTTTCCATACCCCTAGCCAGAACCCAGCCTCACATACTGTTCCTGCATTGTTGCCTACCTCATGCCCTGACCAATACATTACCCATATCCAGCTGCAACACCTACATCCACAATTACCTCTATCTGTTCAAATTCCATCAGTGAATAGCCACAACAACCTAGTCTTGCAAACCATATCAGTCAAGCCCAAACCACCTTGCACTACCTCCTCTCCATCTGTAAGATTCTCCTGCTCTTCAATCCCAAATTTCTGCATCTCATCTCCCAACATTGAAATCTTTTCCCTCCAGGAACTAGAGCAACATGCACAATGTCTTCTCAAAAAATTGTCCGATCTGTTCATCTCATACTCCCGATTTGGACCAATTTCCACCACCACTACTAGAGCTTTCATCAAGCCTCCCCCACATTCCCGCATAGCTGTCAAATACTGCCTTGCAGACCTACTACATTTACCACCCGCCACACTACAGAACCCAGAGCCCAAACAGATCTGCAACACAGTCACAAACCTGTCCTCCAAAAGCTGCAGTCCCACAGAAGTATCAGTCCTTTTCAAAAGCCTTAACTTCTGCACTACTCCCAAATTAAATCATGCTGGGGTGATTCGAGCAAGACCTCTCTCCTTCTCCTGGTCCCTCCATTGTAAACAGGTTTTCATCATTAATGCTACGAATCGCACTCAGTTCAAAACCAATACTGAACCCTGCCTCAGTTTACTCCTCTGTCCAACTGCCATCCACTGCCCACAAATCACCAGTTGTTAACTTTCCCGAATTTCCTAACCTTTAACCTTTCCTCATTATCATTATATAAATCTCTCTTCAAGGAAAGCAATATCACATCCACAGAAAATAACACATTACACCACTTTAAGACTGACCTCAACCTATAATCCTACCTATCGACAAAGAATCCACCACAGTGATTATGAACTGCAGTGTTTACCTGGCAAAAGGACTCTATCAGCTGTCAGATACATCCACCAACAAGCCCTGCCCTAGTGACTGCATTCCAGAAATCCAGTAGTATCTCCATTCCTTCCTCGAATTCTTTGGTCCATCCCAGAATCTCTACCCTGAGACCGCCTCTCTAATCATCCCCACTACTCCCCCCCCCCCCCCCACTCCCCCACTCTTCTATCTTCTGCATGCTTCCTAAAGTTCACAAACACAATGACTCAGGACAGCCCATTGTGGCTGGTTACTGTGCCCTCACAGAGAGAATCTCTCGGGGTGTATATGCCCCAAGACAACTGGGAAATCTGGGAAAAATGCTGGAATTTATTCATCCAGGAGAAATCTGGGGAAAACCTGGGAATTTTTTAGAATTCCAGAAATATATATTTGTTTTAGTTTTCAATTAAATTTTTATATAGCCCACTACTGCAGAATAATACTGCAGCAATAGAACGTAAACGAGAGAATAACACCAAAATAAAGCTTTAGTTGCAAAGAAAATGCACAATTTATTGCAACAAAATACAGTGCACACACAGACGTCTGCCGACAGCAAAATGTGTCAAAGACCATGCATTACTTAATAGCAACATTTTTTTCATGGGCCTCATTTTGATGAACGCAGCTATTTACATTTCTAACAGTCACGGGAAAATATTGTGAATTGTGGATTGAGAAGTGTTACTTTCAGAGTAAATTTCCTTTTACACAAGATGAATTATGTTATGTGTGAGAATATGCAACAAATTTCTTAAATCACAGAGCATTAGACTCCCATTCAAAACTTAACACTGAGAACCAGCCACATTGAAAAACTTTGGGCCCAGAAGACCATTATTTAAAATTTTACAGGTACATTTGTATTTGATGTATCTTAAAGAATCATGCTAAAAAGGACCAAGTTTCAAGGTTAGTTTTTCATTTTTATTTTAGTTCTTTCTTAGATTACAAGTTACACAACAACAATCACAAAAAGTATAATTATCTTTAAAAAAAAAGTGTGAAGTAAGTTCTTCAGTAATTTCACGTATAATTGGCTTTTCTAATGAAAAGACTTAGTGCTCGAAGGAACACTTACTCCACCAGGTAGCCCGTAAAATTTTCGGTGCACAGCAGTGAAATTTATAATCGTACTTGAAAATATTCAGCTGCTGCACTTTGAGCTGTGCTCCTAGGACTCTGCCTAACCATACCCTTAGGGAAAGATAAAAAACAGCAAAAAACTTTTGATGACCAATATTATATGTGAAACCTTAGCTTTTCTTGTAGCTATGCTGTATGTATATCAATTTAAACCATTAGCTTTTCCTATTTGTGTATTCACACTACTTAAAAGTGGTATTGCTGTTGGCTGGCTAAATCACGTGTCCTATGCTCTAAATATCTGCTATCATTGGCTGCCGATATCACATGCCACAAGCTAGGATTGGCTGACAAAAGTGCATTGCAATCTCGATTTCAATGCTTTGGAAGCTACCTTGCTGTATTTGGTAAACTTTCAATTGCTGTAGTTGGTGGAATTCCTGTTTATACTTTCATAAAACAAAAATATTCAATGTAAATGTCACTGTGCATCAAAGATCTTTCAAAAACACATTGTTTTTTTTGCTGTGTTTCAATTCCTAAAGTGCCGGGAATTCTATACTGGCGTATAAAAACTAATAATAACTAATAGTATAAGAACTAATAAGTTTTACAGCTGGAGAGAGAAAATATATAGTCACTTAACACTGAAAAAATGTATTTTCACCAGGGATATAGTGTATTTACACCTGGAAAAAAGTGTATTTTTGACTGGGAAATCTGAGAGAAATCCAGGAATGTTTTTTTCCACATATACACTCTCAGAGGGCCACAGACACGGCTTCACAGGTAGATGCCGTGTTTCTTGACTTCCGCAAGGCGTTCGATACAGTTCCCCTCAGTCGTTCACTAAACAAAGTAAGAGCCTATGGACTATCAGACGAATTGTGTGATTGGATTGAAGAGTTCCTAGATAACAGAACACAGCATGTCATTCTCAATGGAGAGAAGTCTTCTGAAGTAAGAGTGATTTCAGGTGTGCCGCAGGGGAGTGTCATAAGACCGTTGCTATTCACAATATACATAAATAACCTTGTGGATGACATCGGAAGTTCACTGAGGCTTTTTGCAGATGATGCTGTGGTGTATCGAGGGGTTGTGACAATGTAAAATTGTACTGAAATGCAGGAGGATCTGCAGCGAATTGACGCATGGTGCAGGGAATGGCAATTGAATCTCAATGTAGACAAGTGTAATGTGCTGCGAATACATCCCTTATCATTTAGGTACAAAATAGCAGGTCAGCAACTGGAAGCAGTTAATTCCATAAATTATCTGGGAGTACGCATTAGGAGTGTTTTAAAATGGAATGATCATATAAAGTTGATCGAGGGTAAAGTAGATTCCAGACTGAGATTCATTGGAAGAATCCTAAGGAAATGCAATCCAAAAACAAAGGAAGTAGGTTACAGTACGCTTGTTCGCCCACTGCTTGAATACTGCTCAGCTGTGTGGGATCCGTACCAGATAGAGTTGATAGAAGAGAGAGAGAAGATCCAACGGAGAACAGCGCGCTTCGTTACAGGATCATTTAGTAATCGCGAAAGCATTACGGAGATGATAGATAAACTCCAGTGGAAGACTCTGCAGGAGAGACGCTCAGTAGCTCGGTACGGGCTTTTGTTAAACTTTCGAGAACATACCTTCACCAAAGAGGCAAGCAGTATATTGCTCCTTCCTACGTATATCTCGCGAAGAGACCATGAGGATAAAATCAGAGAGATTAGAGTCCACACAGAAGCACACTGACAATCCTTCTTTCCATGTACAATACGAGACTGGAATAGAAGGGAGAACCGATAGAGGTACTCAGGGTACCCTCCGCCACACGCCGTCAGGTGGCTTGCGGAGTATGGATGTAGATGTAGATCTCTGCTCTTGTGGACCAACACCTTCAGCCTATTACACATAACCTTCCCTCCTATATAAAAGACACCAACCATTTCCTGCACTGGCTCACCACAGTTCCTATTCCTTTGCAACCACCTCCCCTCCTTATGAATGTCGGTGCTATCTCCCTCCTCACTAATATTCCCAATACCCATAGCCTTGCTGTTGTCAAACACTACCTATCCCATTGCGCATTATCCCAACACCCAACTGACTCCAAACCTACAACATCCTTCCTGGTCACCATGTTGCCATATTCTTCCCCATAGTTAGTTCTCCTTTGAAGGCTTCACCTACAGACAAATCTGTGATACAGCAATGGACACCTACATGGCACTATCCTATACTAGGTTAGCATATTTGTGGACATTTAGAGCAAGTCTTCCTAACCATCCTGAATCCCAAACCCCTTACTTGGTTCAGATTCATTGATGTACATTCACGATGTGGACCAAGGGTGAGAACACCCTATCTACATTCCTCCATAACCTCAACATTTTCTCCCCCATTTGCTTCACCTGGTCGTCCTCAGAGCAACAAGCTGCCTTCCTTGATGTCAACCTTCACCTCAAGGATGGCAACATCAGTAGCTCCATCCACATCTAACTTAGCAAGCACCAACACTACTTCGACTTCAACAGCTGTCTCACATTCCATCCAAGAGGTCATTTCCGTATAGCATGGCCACCTGTGGTGGTTGCATCTGTAACGATGAGCACTCCCTCTCCAAATGTGCCAAGGTTTTGACTGAGGCCTTCATAGATTGAAATTATCCTTTCAGCCTCGGCCAGCAACAGGTCTCCTGTGCCTTGTCTTCCTGAGTCATCTACATCCCCCACATAGCCACAGTCGGCCACAAAGGGGCACTCTACTTATGACTCAGTACCACCTAGGATTCTAGGATTAGAGCAGCTGAATCACATTCTACGCCAGGTTTTCAGCTATCTCTACCCTACTTTGAAATGAGAAATATCCTTCTCGCTAATCATCTCCACCACTCCCATACTAGTATTTCTCTGCCCACCCAACCAACACAGTATCCTTGTCTGTCCTTCACCCATTCTGCTCCTCATGGCACATATCTTTGCAAGAGACCCAGAATCAAGGCCTGTCCCATACGTCCTCCCTCCCCCTAAAACTACTCCTGTCCTGTCACGGTATCTCCTACCCCATCAAATTCAGGGCCACATGTGAAAGCAGCCATGTCATCTGCAAACTTAGCTGTAACCACTGCACCACACTGTAGGGGGGCATGACAACTAACAAGTTGTCTATCCACATGAATTGCCACTGTCAAACTGTGGCGAAGAGAAGGCTGGATCACCTAGTCACTAAACATGCCATCCAACAAAATGTGTTTCACTGCAATGACTGCTTCACAGCCTGTGCCATCTGGATTCTTCTCGCAAATACCAACTTTCCTGAACTGGACAGGTGGGAGAAACTCACCGTGTAACATAACCTTCATTCTCGTAAACCCCCTGGCCTCAACCTTGCTAGTCCATGCCCTCCTCCAGCCTATCCCCTTCCCTGCCCCTGGTCCAGCATGCACACACCTTCTGACCCACCAATGCACTTACTAGTCCTTCCTTACATACTACTCCTCTCCTCTCCTCTCCTCTCCTCTCCTCTCCTCTCCTCTCCTCTCCTCTCCCCTCCCCTCCCCTCCCCTCCCCGCAGCTATTGCATCAGTGGGAAAGTTATTGCTGATTTTCTTCTATGGCTGCTGCTTTAGGTAACTTCTAAACTATACATGGAAGTTTGCTTTCATGGTCATAAGATGGAGCCAACTTTCATTACCAGTAATGATAGGATTGAAGTAGATCTTGCCTGGCTCCAAAACTCCTGGCATTCTTTCTCACCTGGCTCTGTTCTGACATAGCATTTTTAATATCCTTCCTCAATGGCCAATTTAAACGAGTATGCGACCATGAAAATGATAACTGTGCTACAATGGGAAATGTTTCATCATGTTTGTGAAGTACACCAAGTGTTTTATACTAGGAATGTGATGTTTGATAAACTTTTCGAATCACAAAAATGAAGTTGTTGAGAATAAAATTCTCCTTTGGATACTTGTTCTGATATTTTCCAAGTTTCTGTCACAGATCTCTTCAACCAAAAGCAAAATTTTAAAGGTGCACCTTGATTTTGCAAACTGTCAGTGAGGAACTATTATTACAAAGTGCTGCTCATCAACACCATTTGATAGCAATGGCACATAATGTTAGTGTTTAAAACGTAGAACTAAAATCAAAGTAGTAAGAGTACTAGAACCTACTAACATGCAAAAGAATAATCGATAATAAGCAGACCAAAAGTGTCAAGTTGTTCAGTGCCTTGGATTATCTTTAATCATTCCAAGAAGTATTGGACATTGGTAACAAACTCTAAAGATACAGTTATGATGATGACACACTTGACAGAAATTTTAAAAAAGAAAGTTAGAAGGAGAAACATGGTGCAATTTTACCAAAATACACAGGATCAAACAGAATTACACTGAAGAGCCAGAGAAACTGGTACACCTGCCTAATATCATGTAGCACCCCTGCGAGCACACAGAAGTGCTGCAACGCGATGTGGCATTGACTCAACTAATGTCTGAAGTAGTGCTGGAGATAATTCACACCGTGAATCCTGCAGGGCTCTCCATAAATCCATAAGAGTACGAGGGCATGGAGATCTCTTCTGAACAGCACGTAGCAAGGCATCCCAGATGTGCTCAGTAATGTTCATGTCTGGGGAGTTTGGTGGCTAGTGGAAGTGTTTAAAATCGGAAGAGTGTTCCTGGAGACACTCTGTAGCAATTCTGGATGTGTGGGGCATCTCATTGCCCTGCTGGAATTGCCCAAGTCCATCAGAATGCACAATGTACATGAATTGTTGCAGGTGATCAGACAGGATGCTTACGTATGTGACACCTGTCAGAGTCATATCTAGACATACCAGGGTCCCCATATCACTCCAACTGCACATGCCCCATATCATCACAGAGAGCCTCCACCAACTTGAACAGTTCCATGCTGGCATGCAGGGTCCATGGATTTATGAGGTTGTCTCCATACCCATACACGTCCATCCGCTCAATCCAATTTGAAATGAGACTCACTCGACCAGGCAACATGTTTCCAGTCATCAACAGTGCGACGTCGGTATTCACGGGCCCAGGCAAGGCGTAAAGTTATGTGTCATGCAGCCATCAAGGGTACAGAGTGGGCCATTCAGCTCATATCGATGATGTTTTGTTGAATGGTTTGCACACTGACACTTGTTGATGGTCCAGCATTGAAGTCTGCAGCAATTTGCAGAAGAGTTGCACTTCTGTCACGTTGAATGATTCTCTTCAGTCATTGGTCCTGTTCTTGCAGGATCTTCTTCTGGCTGCAGCGATGTCGGAGATTTGATGTTTTACCAGATTCCTGATATTTGCGGTACACTCGTGAAATGGTCGTAGAGGAAAATCCCCCCTTCATCACTACTTCAGAGATGCTGTGTCCCATCACTTGTCTGCTGACTATAACACCATGTTCAAACTCACTTAAATCTTGATAAGCTGCCATTGTAGCAGCAGTAACCGATACAACAACTGCACCAGACGCTTGTTGTCTTATATGGGCATTGCCGACTGCAGCGCCCTATTGTGCCTGTTTACAAATCTCTGTATTTGAATATGCATGCCCATACCGGTTTCTTTGGCGCTTCGGTGTATATATGTAGAAATAAACATTGAATAAAAAGTATAACAAATTTGTACGTGTGTCTATGGGGCAAAATGGACAAATCAGTTGGATGCACTGGAATACATTTTTATGTGGAAAAGATGTGCAGGGTGTAACTAAATTCCATTTACAGACTTTGATGACAGGTTCATTACACCAAAACAAGAAAAAAATATCCAGTAAACATGGGCTCTAAAATGAGTGCCTTGAGAGCTATGAACATTTTGTTGTCTTTATACCAAAACGAGAAAAAAATTGTGCATGGGCCCTAAACTGTGTACTTTAAGAACTATGAGCACTTGTTCAGTAGAAAAGTATTTCACAGTATCAATGACGAACAAGTGTGCTTAGTTCTTACAGTATGCATTTTGGAGTCCATGTTTACGGGACTATTTTTTCTTGTTTTGGTCTATACTACCTCATCCCTAAGTATGGGAAGCAAAGAAGCTTGCAGTAGAAGAGATTTTTTCACAGTATTGAAGATAATCAAGTGCTCATAGTTTTTAAGGCATGCATTTAGGAGTTCATGTTTACTAGACATTGTTTTCATGTTATGGCATAAGGAACCTGCCCTCAAAGTCTGTAAAGGGAATTTAGATACACCCTGCGTATGTACTAATCAAGAGGATGAAAATAATTGGGACAACCAAGAAGAAGAAAAATGGTAGCAGTCAGCACAGTTGGAAGAAGAAGAAGAAGAAGAAGAAGAAGAAACCAGCTATGCAGCATTATACCTAATGAAAGAAGAAGATGCAAATTTTACTGCTATAAACAACTCTTTGCAAACTGCCATCTGTTTTCCATTGTTAACTGACATTATCATACACCATGAGCACATCCATTCTTTTTGTGTAAAATTGTCTTACTGTAGCATGCACACTTCTTCTTCTTCTTCTTCTCCTTCAGTAGCACTACAACCCTTAGTGAGCCTTGGCTTCTTCAACGATATTCCTCCACACTTCTCGGTTATTTGCTGCTCTTTTCCACCCCCGGACTCCCATACTGATGAGATCCACTATTATGTCATCAATCCATCTTCTTCTAAGTCTCCCTTTTCGCCTAGCTGAATGGATCACACCTTTCATCATTCTCTTTGGAATTCTATCCTCTGCCATTCTCTCCAAGTATCCTAGCCACTGTATTCGCTGTGATTTGACAAATTTTACTTTGTCCCTACCTTGTATTAACTCTTGTACTTCGGCATTGTAGCATATAGTCCAGCCTTCTTCCTCCCTTATTGGCCCATAGATTTTGCATAGTATTTTCCACTCAAAGGTTCTTATTACATTTTTATCATATTCTGTCAACATCCATACTTCTGACACGTATGTGATAGCTGGGTGGACTAGGGAAATATATTTAGCAGTTTGTTTGTCTTGTAACAAGGCTATTTCTGAAAAGTTGCGTATTTGCAAAGTAAGCTCTTTTTCCTGCTTGTATTCTTTCCTTTATAGCCTTTCCAATACTGTTATCATTTGTTATTGGGCTCCCAACCAGTTAAAAGAGGACACTTGATGTTTAGGTTTTTAGGGGTTCTTCTGGCCTCAGATTGTGACATTACCATATACTTTGTTTTGTTTTCATTCACTATGAGGCCAATTTATAAGGATTCTGTTTCTGTTGCCCTGTATGTTTCTTGGAGTGTACTGATATTTCTTCCTACTACAGCAATGTGATCAGCATATTCTCATGTCTGGCTAGTTTTCATAAATACGGTGCCTCTTTTGTTGATTTTATTTACTACACTATGCAGGCGTATATTGAATAGGACAGTGGAGAGATTATCACCTTGCTTCATGCCTTTATTAAAGTCAGAGCTTTCACTTGTTCTGCTAAGGACCTTTACTTTCACTCTTGGCTCTGTCATTGTCATTCTGATTAGTATTATTAGTTTAGCACATAAACCAACTTCTTCCAGTACTCTGTATAGTTCTTGCCAGTTTATGCTGTCAAAGGTTTGTTTGAAGTCAATGAATAGGAAATGCAGATCTATATCATATTCATAGAACTTTTCTATCATTTTTCTTTTCACAAACATTTGATCAGTTGTTCTTCTGTCTGGTCGAAAGTCACATTGATGTTGGATAGAATTGGAAGGAAAATCAGGATTGGCCATATTTTGTTGTTTTATTGACAGCAAAATCGATTTTCGGTCACTTAGTGACCATCCTCAGTGCTAGAAGTTAAAAACTTTCACATAACGATCAGAGATTATAAAACAGAAAATCACAACTACACTTGCGTATGAACATAATAGTTGGTAGGAACATACCTGTAATATACAATTAAAATTGGTAGTCACTGGTATCAAGCTATAAACACAAGCTTATACCGATCACATAAACTGAGGCCGCTGTTTACATGCACCTGTTCAGCAGACCTCGGTGTGACAGGGCTTGGAACGCCCTCTATGTGGTATGTGTCGCGTGAAGACTTAATATTACTGATTTTGTAAGATATTAACCAAAATACCTCTTGTGCATTTGTGAATCATGAAGTAATTCAAATTTAAAATGTACGTAAAAAACATAGCAGATGAAGGGGGAAGGAAACATCTAAAATACACTGGCGTATTGTTTTTAAAAAAACCAACTTACAAAACATAAAACAGATTGATTATAAGTTGTCAGAGTGCAGAACAAGTTAAAAAAAAAGATAAAGAATAATATATGACTAACATGAAATGAGATATAACACAGTTTTTTAAGAAACATTGTACCCACCATCTGGCATGGTAAGTTAGAAGTACAACGTTCGTGATTTACGTAAAATGGTACGTTAAGACTATGTAGTCGAATTTATAAAAGTAGTAACTGTATGAAAATGCCATTACGTAATAATAAAATGCCATTACGTAATAATAAAATGCCTTGAAACACAATATTCATTACAAAACAGTATTGAAGGTGTAGGCAAACAATTTTGTTATCATATTTAACCAACATGATGATGTATCTCTTGTTTGTCCCTTTGGACAAGCTATGGTTTTACGCTTCCGCATAAGCGCTGGGTCAGAACTCTTACATTCATGACATCAAACATATACGGTTGCTTAATGTAAAACATAGCACCCACAATTTGGCATGGGAAGTTAGAAGTATATCGTTCTTGATTTACGTAAAATATTACGTTAAAACTGAGGAGTCAAATATATAAAAAATAGTAATAGTACGAAAAATGGCACTAAGTAACAATTCAAATGCCATGAAACAATATTCATTACAACAACAAAGAAGGTCTGAGGGTGTAGACTAACAATTTTGTTATCATATTTAACGACACGATGATGTACATATCATTCATCCCATTTGGACAAGCTATCATTTTCTCTAACACTGGTTGTACGCTTCCACATAAGCACTGGGTCAGAACCCATACATACATTCACAGGTTGATAAAACAGTAATAAAATTGCCAAGCAACCGGTTTTGAATACTAACAAAAATAATTTGATTTTACATTATTACGTAATGGCATTTTCATACTATTACTGTTTTTATATATTTGACTCTTTAGTCTTAATGTAACATTTTACGTAAATCATGAACGTTGTATTTCTAACTTGCCATGCCAGATGGTGGGTACAATGTTTTTTAAAAAACTGTTTTATATCTCATTTCATGTTTTGCTCTGCACTCTGACGACTTATTATCAATCTGTTTTATGTTTTGTAAGTTGGTTTTTTAAAAACAATACGCCAGAGTATTTTAGATGTTTCCTTCCCCCTTTGTCTGCTATGTTATGTATGTACATTTTAAATTTGAATTACTTCATGATTCACAAATGCACAAGAGGTATTTTGTGTTAATATCTTGCAAAATCAGTAATATCAAGTCTTCACACGACACATGCCACATAGAGGGCGTTCCAAGCCCTGTTACACCGAGGTCTGCTGAACAGGTGCATGTAAACAGCAGCCTCAGTTTATGTGATCGGTATAAGCTTGTGTTTATAGCTTGATACCAGTGCCTACCAATTTTAATTGTATATTACAGGTATGTTCCTACCAACTGTTATGTTCATACGCAAGTGTAGTTGTGATTTTCTGTTTTATACTCTCTGATCGTTATGTGAAAATTTTTAACTTCTAGCACTGAGGATGGTCACTAAGTGACCGAAAATCGATTTTACTGACAATAAAGCAACAAAATACGGCCAATGCTGATTTTCCTTCCAATTCTATCCACTATTTGGTCGTGGTGTACAGAACACTTCACGGAGTCGCCAATCACATTGATGTTTCCCTTCTATGCCTTCTGCACACTTCTGTATCCTTTCCTTTATTATACTTGTGAAGGTCTGATAAAGTATACATAGGAGTGTTATACCTCTATAGTTTTCACGTGCTGTTCTGTCCCCTTTCTTATAAATGGGAATTATTACTCCAGTTTTCCAATTCTCTGGCATAGTTTCTGTTTCCCATATATCTGATAGTAATGTTTGCAATCCATTTATTACAGCCTCACTTGCAGTTTTTATTAATTCAGAGATTATGCTATCTTCCCCAGGAGCTCAATTGTTTTTTGCATTGTGCACAGCCTGGGATACCTCTTTGTAATGTTGGCTCTTTTGCCTCATTGGTATCATTGTCTACTTCCAGCTCCACTCTTTCTTCCTGTGCAGCTGTCTCCTCATCTTCTAGGCTGATGCTTAGTGTATCTTTGAAATACTCTACCCATCTGCCCACTGTCTCTTCTTCCTCTCTTATCATTTTCCCATCTTTACTGGAACAGGTCATTGTTTTTTGGCTGCAATCTATTCTTCATTTTGCCTACAGCATGATAGAATGTTCTTATTTCACTCTGTTCCTTTAACTTTTCTAGTTCTGGAAATTTCTTCTTAGTCCACTCTCTTTTGCTTCTCTTGCACAGCCTGTTAGCTCTTCTCCTTAATTTTCTGTGTTGTTGTACATTATTTCTGGTGTCTCTCTGTAGCACTTTTGTTCTTGCTCTATTATTTTCCTCTATTACTGACCTGCAATCTGCATCAAACCATACCTGGGTTCTTTTGTCCCATCTTATATCTATTTTTTTCCTCTGCACCATCTTTAATGGGTTTTTTTCAGTCCTGTTCCACCTTTCGTCTGCTCCTACTGCAGTCTCTTCATTGCTCAATTTTCTGCTTCATGTTACTTGGTATTATTTTTCTTAATCAGGGATTTTCAGTTTTTCTGTATTCCATTCCATCATATTTCTTATTCTGTTGCCATTTGTTCGTGACAGTTTCTCTCTCAAGACTGATTTTGTCACAAAGTGGTCTGAGCCACAGTTTAGTCCTCTGCAGCTCCATACATCCATAACTGACATGGAGTGTCATGCAATCACTAAAATATGGTCAATCTTATTGACTACCCCATTGACTGCAGACTTCCAAGTACCCAGATAGATCCTTTTGTGTGGAAAGCAGGTATTTTTAATAATCATATTATTCCTTCCTGTAAATTGGATATGGATGTTCATTCCTCCCTATTTTTGCATTAAAATCTCCGATTACTAGCATCATGTCATATTTAGGTACTGCACAGCGTTCTTTTTCCAAGTCTTTGTAGAGCAGTTCTTTAATTATATCCTCTTTTTCCTCTGTTGGTGCATGTGCATTCACTATTGGTATATTTCTAAATTCCCCTCTTAGTCTGAGTCTGCACATCCTTTCATTTATGGGTCGAAATTCTAGTAGGCTTTTCCTAACTTCCCTAATTATCATGAACCTTGTTCCAAGTTTGCCTGTTCTTTCTTCTGGTCCACTATATACCAATGAGTACTCAAGTTTATCCATCTGCCCATTCCCTTGCCACCTTATTTCCTGTAGCCCTTTGACATCTTATTTACATTTTAAAGTTTCATTGGCTATTTCTTTCATTTTTCCAGGCTGAAGCGTTCTCCTCACATTTCATGATCCTACTGTCAGAACCTTTATCCATTGCCTTTGCCTGGGTTGATATATATATTTTCCATCTGTTGAATTTTTGTAATATTCTTTTTTACAGTATGGGGCTATTAGCCCCATGCCCAACTCCCCAACTTGGAGGACCAGGATCTGTATTTGGTTTACTCCTCTAGCGAAGCTTGCTTCACTACTCCTCTAGAGTCCTCCCGGCCCTATGTTGTAGGACACAGTTCGTCTGGCTCCTCAGTAGAGACCAATCCGGCTTGGCTGACCCTCCCAGTAGCTATGCTACTGCCGTTATAACTCTCGACTTCAACAAAGTACGCAAATCCTTCCGCCCGGCACCGAAGGTGCCTACTATAAGGCGGTGTCTCCTGGAAGGACATGCACACTACATTTAAAAAAAAAAAAAAAAAAAAAAAAAAAAAAAAAAAAAAAAAAAAAACAGGCAATCTAACATACTCACTCATTCATTGTGTTCTATAGATCCCATCAAAAAGGCAAACATTCAGGGATGTGGAAAGCGCTATGATATACATTAACGAACAACAAACATGTCATAGAAATTTAGTCTGTACACTATTTATAAACGATAAATTACCACTGTATCATTTAGTATTGGGAAAAGGTCTGGTAGAATGTAAATATTCACCGAGAAGCAAAAGTGTGGAGTCATCGATGGGCATACATAAGAAAAGGAAACTTGCTAGCTTTTGGAGTTATCCTTTTTTGAGCTAAAGCACACACACACACACACACACACACACACACACACAAGTGCATGTATACACATTACACATGCCCCATATGCACACATCTGTGTGCCCCTACATGATGCTGGCTCGACAGACAGTTGCATCAGTGTCTTTTGGCAGGCAGGTTGTGGTGGGAGTAGTGTTGGGTGAAGTGGGTAAAGGAGGAGAGGTGGGAGGCATAGGGGTTGAGGATGGATGGCTAGCACTTTGGAGGGAGGCAGTCAGTTTGCTGGCTGGGAATACAGGAGTGAGGGTTGGCAGGTACTTGGGCTAGGCAAGCGGTGCATGATTGTCAGAGCCGTTGGAGAGCGGCACGCACAAATAAGCTGTGCTTATTGATGATTCAATGCTTCTACATTTTGATGATTGGTCTCCTGTAATCCAAAACAATACTGCTTAATGGCCAAATTTAACCAAGAAAATAAGGCCAAATTTAACCGAGAAAATGAGAAAGATATCACATTTGTTGAAAAATCTGCTGCTTCCTCATTGATATTAAGCAGCTGATGTTCATCTTCTATAGATGTGGTAGCTTAATGCTTTCGTGATTACATTAGTATCTATTAAATGAAAATATTACCTGCACCTGTAGCAACAAATTTCTGTTTACAATACAGTACACTACTAATTGTCATAATTTTGAAATGAATGATGCTGTTATCCATGTGGGAATTTTCAGTCTTTGAATCCATATGATCAGACAATCCCTGTGAGTAATTTATAAGACATATTTTTAATTTTCTTTTCAATTGGTAGGGTATTCCAGAATCATGCTTCACGTCAGGTGGGAGCTCGTTAAATGCTTTTACAAGGAGAGTACAGGACTCCACTCCAAACCCTAGACAATGAGGCAAAGTCTACATGAAAATTATTTTTTCCTCTTGTCTTGTGATGGAGTAGAATAGATTCCAGCTTAAAATCAAAATCCTGAGATACACTTCTAGGGCCAAAACATGCTGTATGCTATACTGTGTTTCTTGATTAATTTATGTGTGTGTTCACTCCCTTTTAACCTTTATCAAACTGGGTATCAAGAAATTTTACTTGCAGCGTTTCATTTATTATATGACCTTTAATGTCAGTTTCTGGTACTAACAGGACATTTATGCTTGTTTGGAATTGCATAGTATAAGTATTTGTGAGATTAAGACATAAACTATTTGCAGTTGTAGGTCCTCTTTGTGGACTGTAACAGCCAAATTCTGTAGCTAGACTAAGCCAAAACGAAGTGTTACCTTCCCTCTTATGCTATCCATCATAACCTTTACCTTAATTATATCTTTCTTTTTATGGTCACTTTTCTTAGAGTTTCTTGATGTAGTGGACTTGCTATGCAGTGCCACAAAATCTTGCCGTGTGACTTCTTCACTTTCTGCAGAGTGTTGAAGGCTGCAAGAGAGCTCCAAACTATTCAGGTTACTAAATGATGCACACATCTTTCAATAACATGTCTGTATTTTATATCATGTATAAGAATACTTACAACCATGGAAGGGAAGATCTCTTTTCAGTTCATAACTCACACAAATCATTTCATATAATCATTTCCATACAGAATCTCAGAACAGAATGACAATTTTGTTAAACCTTCTCCAACTTTTCCCAGTGGTTGTCATTACCAGCAGTGCCTCTTGCTCTATACCTTCCAAGACACCACCTTCCACGACACCAAAGTATAAGTGAGCCCACTGCCACAGGTGGAGGCATTTGATCGCTGTCTTACTTTACAATGTTTTGTGCTCATGCTTCTCTCACCACATCTGCACATACACCAAACAAAAACACACACAATTTTTACACATACATCTTTCGTCAACTGAAAGGAAGAAGTGAAACACATTATTCTGAATGAGCAACATGTCACATAACAGATTGTCCGTCTAAGATGAAAGATGTGCAAAACAACTTCCTTAACTAATTACAATCATTTTATAACTTTATCCTTTGTTAAATTAATATCATTATTAAACTAAAGGTCTGTTAAGAACAAATTCCTTGCCCTACACACAATAAAAACATATCTGAGCATATTTTGCTTCTCTGTTCTCCCAATTAATGATTATTTCATTTACCAATAGTAAATATGATAGTATGCACTTCCGTTTTAGATAAGCATTGTCCCCTAATTCAGCTTCTGTGAGAAAAAGGTTTCATGTCTCTTTAATATCCTTGTTTCTTTCTTAATTTACGGGTTTAAATTGCTGGTGAATACTGATTTAACTATGAGGTTGTTTCTTGTATTCTTATCTAATAAATGACTTTCTCATTTCACATTTTATTTCATTATTATTACCTTCAGACTACCTTGCCCATATAGTGTTTCATTGTCTTAAAAACCTGTGAGAGGTATTTGCCCTGTTTGATTAGGCTCTGTCGTGATTACAATAGTCTTAGTTAAAGGTAATCCCATTCTCAGATTTATTGAGATATAAAAGGTTTAAGTGTTTATTTCCCACAAGGAACTATGTGCTGACATTTTAATCTAGTCTTCCGTCCACGATGTGAAATCTCAGCCCTGTATTTAATCACACGTATACAGCAATGAAAATTCAAAGAATCATCATTGCCCAGATAAGAATATTTTCTTTTAAATATTTTGGAGAATACTTCATTAGTGTGTCTCATAGTCGCTTTCCATCTCCCTATTAATGTAAGTATCCTCCAGACAGGTACTGCGTAAATATATTGTTGCCTTTTTGATGTAAGTGCCCTTTGCTTATTGTTCCATACTACACAGTTCAAGTCATTCGTCCTATAGATCCAGCTGACCAAGGATTACATTAAATTTATTCACAATTGTGAATATGCACAGCCATCAATTGTAGAATGGAATGATGACAATGAAAATTTGTGCCAGATCGGGACTCAAGCCCGGATTTCCTGCTTATCACTAGCAGTTGCCTTACCATTTGGCTATCTGTGCATGACTCATGACCAAACCCAAACTTCCATATGTCGTCAACCATGCGTCTACAACTTGTACTCGTACATCCGTTATGTATACTCCTGTGCAGGTGAGGCATTTTACTTGCAAATTACATTCCAGGTGTCAGTGAGTAAATACGATATTACAGTACCTAGTGTTGTCCTGAATATGATGCTAAGTTCCTTTGGACATGCCTGCATAAGTAAAATGTCTCACCTGCACGGGAATATACTCAATGGATGCATGAGTACAGATTGTAGACACATAGTAGATGACATATGGAAATTTGGGTCGGACTGAGAGTCATGCACAGATAGCCAAATGGTAAAGCAATCGCTTGCAATAAGCAGGAATTCCGGGTTTGAATCCCAGCCCAGCACAAATTTTCATTGTTGTCATTCAATTCTACAGCTGATGGTTGTGCATATTCGCAGTTGTGAATACATTTAATGTATTTCACAATGGCTGTAGTCACTCCAGTGCCTGTTTCTTTGCAGATGCTCATGTCAGAAGGAACGTGGCATCTTATTCAGAATAACACAGACATGGCAGTGTTGTGTATGTGACCAAGGATTAGTCCATCCCTCCCTCGTGTTCACCTATGCATCCTCTCTCCCATATCCATATGAAGTTGGTTTTACCCAGTCTTAAAAATTTCAACCGTGTACCCAACCTCTGATCCTTATCTTTATCAATTTTTTCTTGGCTATTTTAAATGTATGTTCCCTGTTTCCTTCTTGTGTACCTCTTTTCCTATAGTTCTGTTTGCATGTTCTGTGAAACTAAAAATGTACTCCATAGATTTACTACTTTCAAAGAAACAAAGTGAAAGCAGACTGCCAAAAGAACATTTCTAAAAACTCTGTGAAGTCTTTTTACATATCAGGAATATGTTCTCCCATATAATAGTTTCAGATGTAAACATTTAAAGGAAATTGTCATGATCAGCTTTTGCACTGGGGTCCATCGGTACGACGGTCTAATGCTCTACGTATATATGTAATAAAGAGCCTTCTTTAATGTTATCCTTTCTACATTTGTTTTCCTTTTGGTTATGAGTAACATTCATGGACATGGACATGTTGTCAGAGGTTATTCAATAATGATCCATTTACTGTTACTAGATTATAATGTCTATATTCATTTACTATCAAAGTGGTCATATTCTGTCCAACTCAAAAACCATGAAAAAAATGCAGTTCTATCATAATTTTTCTTCATTTCTTTAGACCAATATTCATTGTTTATATTATAATGTAGCTCTGCATGTTTTGTTGATCATACTTCTATGTTTGTTGTTAACCTCTGTTTCATCCTTTTTAATAATTACAGGAATGAAACCTTTACTTGATAGCTCTTTAATCCTTCCATTTTATGTTAAAAGACATAATACATTTAACAACTATTTCATTTTTCTTACGCTTACTCAAATCCTTGGCACGAGTGCGCTCTTATTGGACATAATATGAGTTTTTTAAGATTAATTTTGCTCATATGTTAAACAAGTCATCAGCATTCTCTTACCAGCTACAACACTAATTCCACCTACTGCAGCCCATCAATTTGTGTGCTGCACTATTTCACTGGCATGTTAGTATGTCACAATCTCCTTTAAGGACTAGTATTAGCTCCCTTCCGTTACCTCCTCCCCCCATTCATTTGACATCACTAACACATTCTTCAGAGCACAGTACACATAATCCTCTAGTGTGCCATGCATTAAAGAAAAAGTCTGAAATATCTCTTGAAAAATCCAGGATGGAATGTAACAATACAAGAGAAGGAAAGTAGCTACTCACCTGCAGTCAGTGCTTGCGTGTGTGTGTGTGTGTGTGTGTGTGTGTGTGTGTGTGTGTGTGTGTACTGCTGACAAAGGCCTTGATGGCTGAAAGCTATGATTGTGTGAATCTTTTTATTGTGCCTATCTCAGCTCAGCATCTCCGCTATACGAATTGTAGTTACCACAATGTGCCACGGATAAAAGAAGAGTTTCAGTAATACAAACTAGGAATCTGGAAAAGGGGAAAGTAGAACCAGTAGATGCCAAAGGATGATGTGCGTTAGTCACACCCTACAGAATGGACTTTTCTTGGCTTCAGCCATACAGGCCCTGGAAATTGATCCTAATGATCCTTATGAATAGCCAGTAGAGATTGGGTGACAATATGTTAGTAGTAATTAACTTTTAGTTATCAGTCTGTAAGCCAGTGGTCACTCACAGTATTTCACTACTGTTAATGTAAGTCTGTACATGGTGACGTAAAATATTCCAATTTTTGCGATTCCAGCTTGAAGTCGCACATGAGATATGTGACCCTTATGGTTAAGCCAATAAATATATACAAACTGATGGTCACTAATAACATATCTTGGGTGTTCCATAGAAATGTTGTATCAAATCCAAACTCTTTATTATGCATTTTGGACATTGCCAATCATCAGACAGTTGTAAAAAATATATATAGACCATGAGCACAAAACACTTCGCAATACACACAGTAAGGCAAAATAAGTGACTGACAGACTTGCAGGATACATATCAATGTACATACTTAAAAAGTTGTGTAAGCACTGACATACAGTGCATGAGATTTCACAGAGAAAACAGTTAAGTCCAGTGGTTGAATACGAAAACTAAAGTGAACAAATCATGCTAACCAGAATGAAGTAAACTAAGAGTCCACCAGATTTCATGCCAAACTTGGCGCTCCAAACAACGTCAAATACAAGAATCTTGGTCGTAAGTACCTTCGTACTTAATGACAAGCAGTAAATTTTTCACATCTTTCTGTACCTGACCTCCCCTATCAAAGTACATAAAGCTCAACCATTATTTATAACAGGGAAGGAAAGCTAGAAAAGTGTAAATACAAATACACTTTTTGTATACTCAAATAAAGTGTGTATAAAAAAATAAAAAAGGAGGTCTTATGTTTCTCACTTTTGTGTACCCACTCACCCATGTGGTTTATAATCATTCTTCAGTAACACATGTCCTTTATGCTCAAATAACATACCTTTCTTACTACTTTATGCTGTTTTTATGCCCAATCCTCCAGATGTCAGACACTCAGATCTATACCAAACGTTGAATGTCGATAGAGTATCAACCAAAACTCTGATTTAGTTCGAACTATGAGCTGTTGTCCAGTAGAACGGGTGTAAACGTTAATTAAAAGTAACACCAAAGCTACCAGAGGACAAGAAAAGTGTGTCTGTGACTACTTAATGTTAATGGCTGCCGTGGGTGAATTCGTAGAGCGTTAGATCGTCATACCGATGGAGCCCAGCGTGAAAGCTGATCATGACAGTTACCGTTAATTGTTTACATCTGAAACTATTATATGGGAGAACATTTTCCTGATATGTAGAAAGACTTTTCAGAGTTTGTAACAATGTTCGTTTGGCAGTCGGCTTTCGCTTTGTTTCTTTGAAAGTAGTAAATCTATGGAGTACATTTTTAGTTCCACAGAACATTCAAACAAAACAGAAAAATAAAGAAACAACTGCATCACACATGTAGAAGTAATAATAATAATAATAATAATAACAACAATAATACACACAATAAAACTAATGGTACCGGTAGTAATAATAAGCAAAATAATATGATTAATAATAAGTTTATAAAGTTCAAAAATCAATGCAAACATTACCCCCCCCCCCCCCCCCCCACACACACACACACACAAAGTGTGATTCATTCAGGAACAAAGGCTTCACAATAGTGGTTGCATACAAAGAAGTGTGTGAAGCAAATTACTGTCTTACAACAAGCACATTTGATGAATCCCACATTTGCATAGCCACCATGTAGATTGCAGAATGGAAGCTTGTGCCTGAAACAGAACTTTGTCAAAGTTTCAAAGGGTCTGGGTTCATCAGTGAGTTTAGCCATTATCCACCACTGATGGTGAGAATTATAGAAATGTGGAGAACACAGCTGATTGTATGTGAGAGACTGCAGCTTAAGATGATAATTCTGTTGTTACAGAATTGAAGAATCTTGAGCAGCATTGGTCATTTTATGAATCGTGTGCTTGTATAAACTGAAGAAATGAAGATCAATTTTGTGAAACTACAAATGCACTAGCTGCTTCATCATGAGTCACACATGTTTGACAGAGCATCACATCTACCTATATAAATGTACTCTATGGATTTACTGCTTTCAAAGAAGCAAAAGAAAAGCAGACTGCCAAAAGAATATTTTTACAAACTCTGAAAAGATTTTTTACACTGTCATGAAAATGTTCTGCCATATACCAGTTTCACACATAAAGAGTTAAAAAAATTGTCATCATTGGGATTTGAACCCAGGATTTTTGGTACAAGTATGACAATTTAACCCTCAACAAACTCACCCACGAAAACCATAGATTTTACTTGTTCACGGATTTACTTTTCTTATTGTTGTGAATTGGCAGGAGCCAATTCACGGGGTTTGGAGGAAGCCGAAAGGCACGCGTTTAAGCTCACGCAGGCTGGCGTGAGGTCTGGAACAGGTCAGAGAAATAAGACTAGCAAAACAGGAGGTAACTGGTAGAATACTTAACTTTAATCCACAATTGGTGTACATCGCTTTTGACGGTACATGTTATAACCTCAATATAAACTGGTAATGCTGCCTTGCTAGGTCGTAGCAAATGACGTAGCTGAAGGCTATGCTAACTATCGTCTCGGCAAATGAGAGCATATTTGTCAGTGAACCTTTCCTAGCAAAGTCGGCTGTACAACTGGGGCAAGTGCTAGGAAGTCTCTCTAGACCTGCCGTGTGGCGATGCTCAGTCTACAATCACTGACAGTGGCGACACGCGGGTCCGACGTATACTAACGGACCGCGGCCGATTTAAAGGCTACCACCTAGCAAGTGTGGTGTCTGGCGGTGACACCACACTTATCCTCTGGTAATTCTGCTGTTACTTTTAATCAACGTTTATGCCCATTCTGCTGGACAACAGCATGTAGTACGAACTAAATTGGAGTTTTGAGTGATACTCTATCGAATACAACGTTTGTTACCGATCTGAGTGTCTGACATTTGGAAGTTTGTGTGTTAGAATAGGACAGTTAAGAGGTGAATGTAGATTAATGATAATAGGATAGTTTAGGAGGAAGAAACTGTTTCACGGAAAACAAAATTTGAAGTAACAAAGCAGTTTAGTGGGACTGCTGATTAACGTCACTCCATCACATTTGCAAAGAGAGCAAACTCCTGGAGCTTTAAATTTCATTACCGTATCAGTATTGTGTAATTCTTTTTCTTGCCACATTTTGAGGTCCACCAAAAACACAGCTTTTTGGTGTGGATTACTCACTGTTTTAAATGGTACACAGTCTCTTTCTTTATATTTGAACTTGGATGGTACATTAATAAGTATTAATTCATCTTTATTAAACACAGTTCATTGTATTTCTTCCCATTGATTTCTACTTGGTTATGTAGACTGTTATCTACCATCTTATGTAATTGCTCTGCTTCTGCCTTTTTCTATAGGTTGCCATTTAAATAATTTTAGTAGTGGTTCACCAATAAAATTTTTATCGACAACTTTGACAGGGGATAGTCATGTAGATGTATGCAGTAGTTTGCTGGTGATTACTTGAAACACTGGAAAAACCTAAGCCCAAGAAGTGGTATGTTACACACAATTGTCCCATCTCTTTCATAGCGTGCTCGTAAGTAGGGGAAATTTTGAAATAGTCACCTGTTTGACACTTTCCCACGCTAGAAATTCCTCAAAAAAAAAAAAAAAAAAAAAAAACACTTGTATTCTGTGATCGAGTATCTTTTGGTTTCTCTATATCTGCAGAGTATTTTTTTCAAAGAGTTTATTGCAGTAGTTGTATTTGCTTGATTAATTGGGTATAGTTTTACATATTTTGACCAACATTCAACAATGACAAAAATATTAGTGACCTCTGCCCTATCTCTAGGCAGTTGGCCAAACAAAATCTGCTGCTGTTTGTTCATGTAAAGCTGTTGGTACAATTTATATGGTACACTCATTTTATCATCTTTACCCATTTGACACACTTCACATGTTCTCAATTCTTTTCTCACTTTTCTACATAGTTTTTTTTAAAATAATAAAAATTATTCATATGTTGGATACACTTATGTATTCAAAAATGTCCATATCCTTTATGAATAAGCCATATTAAATCATTTTCTAAGCTTGTGGAAGACATAACTTCCACTGAATTTTATTTTCTTTTAACCTCCTGTTGTTCACAGAGATTTTCCTTAAGGTTAACCTTCTTACTTCATCATTAGTGTAACTTAAAGCTAGAAAATTTATTGAGAAAATATCCCCTGGTCCTCCAGTTCTTGTCTTTTTTTCATGCCTAATCCCAGTTGTGAGAATGCACCTGGCACTTTATTTTGTGGATCTTTTATGTAGTTAATCTCTGATTCCCTGAAGCAACAATACCTGTAGCATTAATTGGCAGTGCAGCAACCTATTTTCCACAACGATGACCCTTATATGTGATTATTTTTGATCTCAAAATTAACTTTTGAAATTGTTTGTATGTTCCATACAATAAGTAACAATTCTTTCTCAGTTGCTGTGTAGTTGAGTTCATATTTATTTAAACTTCTACTCTTCTACTTCTTGTATGTTCTCCTGTCTTGGGGTCCCATTCTGAACTGTCAGCTACCTGATAACTAAATGTAAAATCTATTTTCTTAGAATCTTCCCACTTCTTTGGTAAAGATCGAGAGAACACTCTTAAAAAATGAGTTAGATGTACCACACCATCTGGTTTAAATTTAGTAAACTGCTTTTATTTTATTTCTTTAATTTATCCAATTACTCATTTGAAATTCCTCTGTTAAATCATTTGATACCCCCAGAACTAATGATAGTCATTTTATTTTGTAGTCTTTGCTGATTGCATTCTAAGGCTTGCCATAACCTGAGAAACTTATTAGGGTGTTTGACAGTATTTGTACCTTGAAGTATTAATAGTTCAGGTATTTATAGTTGAAGATTCTTCTGTTTCTTTCATCTTAGTATTTAAGTCTCTAAACCTGTTCAACTTCTTTCCGGACTAAGTCACATTACTTAATCATTTCTCTGTTTCTAGCTCCTTAGGTAAATTTGCTAAGGTTTCTTCTATTTTAGGAATTTTATCTACTTTTGTAGATACCTTATCTCCTTGCCTGTTTACATCTGAAACACGATTTTTTAAATTTTTCCCCTTGGGTTTTTCGTGTTGTAGAACTATTACACATTTTGTCTAGTTTATATAATGTCTCTGCTTGAGCTGTACTATTGTTTGACAATTCTTCTAATTTCTTCAATACTTCTGACATACTTCCATCTGTTTACCAAGTAGTAACCAGCGTACAATATAGACAAAATTATATATCCTTAATAACACATCAGTAATATGACTATTTGAACACCACTGTTCTCAACCAGTGAAATATGTTTCAGTAACTTTTTAAGCACTGTACTTCTAAAAAAGATTAAGTTCTGGGCTGTTTTCAGTTCACCTAATAGATCATACTGCTAACTACCCCATACTACTGATGCATCATGCATGTGGGCAAAGCGATGTCGCGATGAGACGCTGTGCAATTCGTTCATAGTCAGCTGACTGACTGCTGCACTGTAGATCGAAGCTGCATTGTTGTTGCATTGGTTGCCCACTGCCGAGATGCTGTCGAATGTTGTTGCTGCACTTGTAGCCTGAAAATCAGCACTTGGAATTCTTCTATAGTATCGGTGTGATGCTTCTTGACTCACATGCCTGAACTATTTACTCAAACATATGAATATATCTTGCTGCTGGCCTCGTTGCTACAGTCAACAGTTTTCTTTTATCCAATTTCTTGTAACAATTTAAAACTTTTAGCATTTTACTAAATGAAAATTACTTCTTAAACATTTTAATTACTTTGGGCGACACTACATCATGTGCTTGCCTATATCTTCTTCACTGTTTACTTAGGTTTCTGTGGGCAACATCATATTTTCTTCCCTTACGTCTTGAAAATTATCATTATTTTCAATAAAGCTCTCTTCTTTTCACACCTTCTTATTCATGTCCTGCACTTACGGTGAAAAAATGGAATGTAACAGACAAGTTCTGTAGCTAGAGTAAGCCAAATAAAGTGCTGCCTTCCAAATGATCTGTCACCCTGATGCTATTTCTCAAAGTTTCTTGATATAGTGGATCTGCTATGCATTGCCACAAAATTGTGCTGTGTGACTTCTTCACCTTCTGCAGAGGGTCAAGAGCTGTAAGAGAACTCCAAATTATCCAAGTTACTAAATGTATAAATATATTTCAATAACTCTTGTGTATTTCGTATCCATAGTATAAGAATATTTACAACTGTAGTTGGACAGATCTCTTCAATTTGTAACTCTCATAAATCCTTACATATAATCATTTCTGTTCAAAATCTCAGAATAGAACAACATTTTTGTTGAACAGTGGAAACTCCATGTTGGAATATCAACAACATAGACATCTGCTATTCACAATAAAGTGCCTGGCATAGGGTTCATGTAGCAACTTCTAGCTGTCTCTCTACTGTTCCACTCTCGAACAGCGCACAGGAAAAACGAGCACTTAAATTTTCCTATGTGAGCCCTGAATTCTCTTATTTTATTGTGATGATCATTTCTCCCTATGTGGGCGGGTGCCAGCAGAATGTTTTCGCAATCAGAGGAGAAAACTGGTGATTCAAATTTCATGAGGAGATCCTATTGCAACAAAAAACACCTCTGCAATTTACGTATCATGTCTGTGGCACTATCTCCCCTATTTCATGATAATACAAAACAAAACAAAACAAGTCACCCTTCTTTGAACTTTTTCAATGTCATCTGTCAGTCCCACCTGATGCGGATCCCACACTGCACAGCAGTATTCCAGAATAGGGCAGACAAGTGTGGTGTAAGCAGTCTCTTTAGTAGACCTGTTGCACCTTCTGAGTGTTCTGCTAATGAATTGCAGTCTTTGGGTCTTTGGTTTGCTCTACCCACAACATTATCTATGTGATCATTCCAATTTAGGTTATTTATAATTGTAATCCCTATCTAAATCATTCTGCAATTTGTTTTGGTCATCTGATGACTTTACAAGACGGTAAATGACAGCATCATCTGCAAACAATCTAATACGGCTACTCAGATTGTCTCCTATGTCATTAATATCGAGCAGGAACAATAGAGGTCCTATAACAATTCGCTGGGCAATGCCAGATATTACTGCTTTTTTACTCAATGACTTTCTGTCTATTACTCCAAACAAGATAAAGAAAAGATAGATTGCTATTCATTGTAAAGATGACACATTGAATTCTGGACAGGCATGCACACCTGACCACCATCACCAGCAGCTTGTACTGGACACTGGTCCGAGCTGCCTGTGAATGAATGTTTGTGTGTGTTTTCTTTTCTGAAGAAGGTTTTGGCCAAAAGTTAATGTGTAAGTGTCTTTTCATTGTGCCTGTCTTCAACTCAACCTATCACCTTTACAGTGAGTAGCAATCTATCTTTTCCTTATTATTTTTGTTAAGCTTTCTTCAGCTATTCCTGGGCATTGTTGTTATTGGCAGCACCACTTGCTCTGTGCCTTCAAAGATATCACCAGACTGTGATGCCAAAGTGACCCCGCCACTGCAGGTGGAGATGCCCTATTGGCGTCGCATACATTAGACCACTACATGCAGAGCAGGAAGTTCTCTACTTATAAATTGTTGATGGTGTACAGCAGGCAGCCACAAATTGGTTGCATGACACAATCAATGATTTATTTTATATAACAGCCACAGTCTTCAACTAGGTCTACATATGACAAAATTACATTGAGCTCACTACTTAAATACTACATAAAAAACATTTATAAGTGCTCATTTTTTGTCGGCTTGAAAGGAAGAGATGTAACATTTTGTTCCAAATCAACACTGTGTCACACTACATTTGCTATCATGTGTCTGATAAGTTTGAATTTGGTATCCTTGGTTGTATGCTTGTGTCATCAGAAAACCTTGATTTGGTCTCATACCACAAACATTTTTTTTAACCCACTTGTATCTTAAAATCATTCAGTAAGGAAAAGTGTGGATATGTGTAATTTGCAGCTAGTATACATGAAACAATCCCAGTACTTTATACCGGTGTATTCTAGGACTTTGTGTTTTGAAGTGGAGCTGAAAATTTGTTACTTACTTGATTTTCATTTGCAGATGTAATTTTGCTAAAAAGAAGCCATTGTTATAAAGACAGATTCTTAGTCATTAGTTCCAAGTACTATGAACATAAGGTAGCCGCCATATTCAAGTATAAAACATTTCTAAATGGACCAAATTTGTAGATAAGCCTTTCTCTAATTTGTGACTCAGTTGTTCCAAACAGGTATGATGTGTGATCAAATGTCTCTGGACACCCGTTGCTGTTCATTTCAAAGATTTCAGGCATACAGTTTATTGCATGTAACTCTTTTGCTACTGTTTGAGTGTCCTATTTTTGAGAAACTCTCTTCAGTATGTTTTGATTTGATAAAGGTATTTGTTTACATCCTTTATGAAGGATGATAAGTAATTACTACTAGATTGTTCAATGAGTTGGTCTAACACACCACCAACTCTCTAGTTCATGCGAAAGATACTTGCTCGATATCAGGTTGGGTTTTGAATTGTCAGTCCAGTAGATGCATCCGATTTTATTTGAACGATGATACAATGATGACTGCTTTTTAAATAGGTGCATCATCATACTAAATAGGAAAGATATATTTCTGATGTGTTGTTACAGTGTAAGATTCATGATATTGTTTAAAATGTTTTTATATATGTCTACATTCATTTAGCATTTGACCAAAACTATTATGAGCCTCAGCCAGGAAAAATAGCCACCCCCTCCCCCGTCCCCCCTACCACACCACAACCACCACCGAGTTTTGCAGTTGTCACAACATACTCAGGTAAATATCATTCACAATACATCCCTTAAGTCTCAATATGTTCTTCTGATCTGCCTGTCATATACTGTGGCTCACCACTATACACCACCGTCTCAGGAGGAATGGTCAGTGTTAAGGAATATGACAGGAATAATCATTCTAAGAAAAAATGTGTACATTAAGAGCTAAGAGTAATTATCTTCAATACCGTGGAACAAATATCTTTTACAGGAAGCACTTTGCTTTCAATATTGTGAGAGAATGGACCAAAACAAGATAAAATGCCTATTGAACATGGGCTCTGAAGTGGGTGCCTTAAAAGCTATGAGCACATGTTCTTCATTACTGTGAAAAACATCTCTTGTACTGAACAAGTGCTGATAGCTGTTAAGGCACTCATTTTAGAGCCCATGTTCAGTAGATTTTTTTTCTTATTTTGGTTCATACTGTCTCATCCTAGAATATGGAAAGCAAAGACCTTGCAGTAGAAGAGATCTGTTTCACAATGTAAAAGATGGAGAAGTGCTCATAGCTCTTAAGGTATATGTTTTAGAGCCTATGTGTACTAGACTTCTATACTTCGAACGATTGTTCCTGTCATTTGCCTGGGTATTGACTATTCTTCCAGGGACACACAGTACACAGTCTTCCTCTTGTGCACAACAGAAAGAATTAGCAATCCTGACGTTATCAGAAAATGGAGAAAGCGATGTTGAGCATATTCAGGAAAAATTTTTAAAAATGTTATGCAAAATCTTTTAATTGTCTCAATCGCAAACAACGTACTACATTATATTTTATAACTATTTTCAGTAGGTCACCTGAACATCCTCAAATCTGAAAGAACAACCAGAAACTAACTTAATAGTCTTCAGGAATGTACACATTTCAAGGTAAAATAACATACAAAAAGTAATGACATACCAGTCATGGTAAAAACAATGAGTCAACATAAATACAGTGAGGTTAGGCTGCATCATCTGCATATCTTAGTACTAAATAAGGAAGAAAAAGCAGCTATTAGATGAATGTGAACTATAACCGAGGAGTCAAGCAGTATATTGCTCCCTCCTATGTATATCTCGCAAAGAGACCATGAGGATAAAATCAGAGAGATTAGAGCCCACACAGAGGCATACCGACAATCCTTCTTTCCACAAACAATACGAGACTGGAATAGAAGGGAGAACCGATAGAGGTACTCAAGGTACCCTCCGCCACACACCGTCAGGTGGCTTGCGGAGTATGGATGTAGATGTAGATTTAGATCAGTTTTACAGCATTACAAAAATAGTGATGTAATAAACATGAAGGGTATACCATTGTCATACAAGAAACAGTTCAATAAAATGCTGGCAATACCAATGAGATAAAAAGAGAATTGATTATAAACCTGTAGGGATAAAAGAAACTAACAATTTCGTTACAAATAATGAAATAAATCATCATAAAAGTTTCACTAAGCAGAGCACATGAATAGTAGTCATAAAGAAAGATACATACCATGCTCTAAGGAGATTACTCGTGTGCTTGCTTCATGGCAGTTGGAGAACCATGGAAATTGAATCCTGTAACCTCTTTATAGATTCTGTAGTCAGTGGAAACTTTTTGTGGTGTTTGTCTGATATTAAATCTGATTTGTGGTATTTTGACTGTGACCTGAAGTGTATTTTTCTGCCTGATGGTTCATCATAAATAGAGAGAGATGTTTACTTTCTCCAACAATTACAACTTCAAAAAGATAATCATATGACGCTATAACACATCAATGAGATGTCCAAATGATTTACTTCTGGTGCTGTAAAGATCAGAGAATCAAACCACCTACGTACATAGCCTCAGATGAAGTTTTTGGAAGAAGGGGGGGGGGGGGGGGGGGGGGGAATAGTGGCAGTAAAATAAGCTTAGGCCGTGGCCTAAATTCCAAAAACCACATCGCACCAAAGAAGTAAAAATCTACAATAAATCATCCATTGTGTTAGTTAATGTGAACTCAGTGCCATGCTGCCAAGTTGTTGTTTCTGCTTTATGCACATTTTTATAACTGACTCAGTCATCATCTTTAGCTGGTGCAAGTTTTGCTGTTAAGTGTACTTTTTTTTCTCCCCGTTTTGTCGTAAGGCAATGGAAAATCCAGGATAGAATGTAACAATATTATGGATAGGAAAGTTGTCACTCACTACATAACGGAGATTCTGAGTCACAGATAGGCACTACAAAGAAACTGTCACAAATAGAGCTTTTGGCTAGTAAGGCCTTTGTCAAATACACACACACACACACACACACACACACACACACACACACACACACACACACACACAAATGCAATTCACACACATGACTGCAGTCTCAGGCAACTGAAGCCACACTGTGAGCAGCAGCACCAGTGCATGATGGGAGTGGCAACTGGGTGGGGTCAAGAGGAGACTGGGGCAGGGAGGAGGAGGGCTAATGGGGTAGGGATGGTGGACAGTGAAGTGCTGCTGGGGAGAGCACAGGGATGAGGTGGAGAGAAAGTAGGGCAGCTATGTGCAGTCGGGAGATTATATGGAGGGCAGAGGAAAGGTGGGGAGGGGGTAACAGAAAAGGAGAGAAGTAAAAAGACTGAGTGTGATGATGGAATGAGGGCTGTGTAGTGCTAGATTGGGAACAGGGAAGGGGCTAGATGGGTGAGGATAGTTACCAATGAAGGTTGAGGCCAGGAGGGTTACAGGAACATAGGATATATTGCAGGGAAAGTTCCCACCTGCACAACTCAGAAATGCTGGTGGTTGTGGGAAGGAACCATATGGCACAGACTGTGAAGCAGTGATCGAAATGAAGGATATAATGTTTGGCAGCTTGTTCAGCAACAGGATGGTACACTTGTTTCTCGGTCATAGTTTGTCGGTGGCCATTCATGCGGACAGACAGCTTGTTGGTTGTCATGCTCACATAGAATGCAGCACAGTGGTTGCAGCTTAGCTTGTGGATCACCTGACTGGTTTCACAGGTAGCCTTGCCTTTGATGGATTAGATGATGTTTGTGACGGGACTGGAGTAGGTGGTGGTGGGGGATGTATGGGAAGGTGTTGCATCTATGTCTGTTACAGGGATATGAGCCATGAGGCAAGGAGTTGGGAGCAGGGGTTACGTAGAGATGGACAAGTGTATTGTATAGGTTCAGTGGATGACAGAATACCACTGTCAGAGGGGTGGGAAGGATAGTGGGCAGGACATTTCTCATTTCAGGGCATGAAGACAGGTAGTCAAAACACTGACGGAGAATGTAAGTCAGTTGCTCCCGTCCTGGGCGGTACTGAGTTACAAGGACAATTCTCCTCTGTAGCCAGACGGCGGGACTTTAGGAGGTGGTGGGAGATGGGAAAGATAAGGCACGGGAGATCTGTTTTTGTACATGGTTGAGAGGATAATTATGGTCTGTGAAGACTTCAGTGAAACCCACAGAATATTTTGAGAGGGCTGCTCGTCACTGCAGATGCAACGACCACGAGTGGCTAGGCTGTATGGAAAGCTTGGTATGGAGTGGGTGGCAGCTGTCGAAGTAGAAGTATTGCTGTTGGTTAGTGGGTTTGATATGGACAGAGGTACTGATGTAGCCATCTTTGAAGTGGAGGACAACATCTAGGAAAGTGGCATTTTGGGTTGAGTATGACCAGATGAAGCAAATGGGGGAAAAGTTGTTGAGCTTATGGAAGAATGTGGATATGGTGTCCTCACCCTCAATCCAGATCACCAAGATTTCATCAGTGTATTTGAACCAGGTGAAGGGTTTAGTATTCTGGGTTGAACAGATTGGCATAGGATGGTGCTATGTGGACGCCCATAGCTGTACCCCGGATTTGTTTGTAGGTAATGCCTTCAAAGGAGAACTAATTGTGGGTGAGGATATAGTTGGTCATGGTGACTAGGAAGGAAGTTGTTGGTTTGGAATCCATCGAGTGTCAGGAAAGGTAGTGTTCAGTAGTGGTAATGCCATGGATATTAGGGATGTTAATGTAAAGGGGTGTGGCATCAGTAGTGATGAGCAAGGTACCGGGGCTTCTGAGTTGTGCAGGTGGGAACTTTCCCTGCAATGTATCATATGTTCCTGTAACCCTCCTGGCCTCAACCTTCATTAGTAACTGTCCTCACCCATCCAGCCCCTTCCCTGTTCCCATTCCAGCAGTACACAGCCCTCATTCCACCATCACACCCAGTCTTTTTACTTATCTCATTTTCTACAATCCCCCCCCCCCCCCCCCCCCCACA
Organism: Schistocerca serialis cubense; assembly: GCF_023864345.2. Taxonomy (NCBI): domain Eukaryota; kingdom Metazoa; phylum Arthropoda; class Insecta; order Orthoptera; family Acrididae; genus Schistocerca; species Schistocerca serialis. The sequence continues at coordinate 760,637,453 of NC_064639.1, forward strand.
CACACACACCTCTCCACTGCCCTCCATCTAACATCCCAACTGCACATAGCTGCCCTACTCTCTCTCCACCTCGTCCCTGCACTCTCCTCAGCAGCACTTCAGTGTCTGCCACCCCTAACCTATTATCCTTTCCCCTCCCTGCCCCAGTCTCCTCTTTACCCCCACCCATTCGCCACTCCCATCATGCACTGGTCCTGTTGCCGCACCATGGCTTCAGTTGCCTGAGACTGCAGTTGTGTGCGTGAACTGCATTTGTGTGTGTGTGTGTGTGTGTGTGTGTGTGTGTGTGTGTGTGTGTGTGTGTGTGTGTGTGTGTGTGGTGTGTTTCTGTGTCTGTCTGTATGTTTTTGACGAATGCCTTACTGGCCGATATTTCTGACGATCGTTTTGTTGTGCCTATGTGCAACTCAGCATCTCCGCTATATGGTGAGTAGCAACTTTCCTTTCCATAATACATATTGTAAACTGATATTAGACAGTTCAAAATGAGGATAGTGTTGTATTTAATAATTAAGCAAACTAAGTGAAATTAAGTAGATAAATTTATTGAAGGTATTTTTATTCTGTCCTTGCAACTACAAGAAAATGCCTGTTTTTGTCTCCAAATGCTTTTAGTTTTATTGAAATAAAACATCATCAGTAGTCTGCAATGAATGATATTTATATAATTGGTTTTCTTTCGATATACTAAAACAGTTAGTCACAGAAGACGTTGATTTTATATACGGTATTTCATGCTCACATCAGGAAACGCCGTCTGCTTGCATGCTTTTTTTTTATACCTTTTTTTAGCACTGTTGATCCAGATCTAATCCCATGTTGCTTCAAGCAAGAACCAAGCATGAAATACCTTACGTAAAATTGTCATCATTTGTAACAAAGTCTTTCCATCTAGAAAGAAATCCAATTTCACAATATATATAAATGACTTAGTAGATAGTGTCGGAAGTTCCATGCGGCTTTTCGCGGATGATGCTGTAGTATACAGAGAAGTTGCTGCATTAGAAAATTGTAGCGAAATACAGGAAGATCTGCAGCGGATAGGCACTTGGTGCAGTGAGTGGCAACTGACCCTTAACATAGACAAATGTAATGTATTGCGAATACATAGAAAGAAGGATCCTTTATTGTATGATTATATGATAGCGGAACAAACACTGGTAGCAGTTACTTCTGTAAAATATCTGGGAGTATGCGTACGGAACGATTTGAAGTGGAATGATCATATAAAATTAATTGTTGGTAAGGCGGGTACCAGGTTGAGATTCATTGGGAGAGTGCTTAGAAAATGTAGTCCATCAACAAAGGAGGTGGCTTACAAAACACTCGTTCGACCTATACTTGAGTATTGCTCATCAGTGTGGGATCCGTACCAGGTCGGGTTGACGGAGGAGATAGAGAAGATCCAAAGAAGAGCGGCGCGTTTCGTCACTGGGTTATTTGGTAACCGTGATAGCGTTACGGAGATGTTTAATAAACTCAAGTGGCAGACTCTGCAAGAGAGGCGCTCTGCATCGCGGTGTAGCTTGCTCGCCAGGTTTCGAGAGGGTGCGTTTCTGGATGAGGTATCGAATATATTGCTTCCCTCTACTTATACTTCCCGAGGAGATCACGAATGTAAAATTAGAGAGATTAGAGCGCGCACGGAGGCTTTCAGACAGTCGTTCTTCCCGCGAACCATACGCGACTGGAACAGGAAAGGGAGGTAATGACAGTGGCACGTAAAGTGCCCTCCGCCACACACCGTTGGGTGGCTTGCGGAGTATCAATGTAGATGTAGATGAATTTGTAAATGTCTCTCATTGCAAATCGTAATGTTTTATTTCAATAAAACAAAACATGTTTGATGACAAAAACATGCATTTTCATGTAGTTGCAAAGACAGAATTAAAATACCATCAATAAGTATTATGAATCCACTATGGGCAATATTGCCACACAAATTGAGAAAGTAGGTAGTTATTCTCATAATCGTAAGTTTATCAGTTACAGTTACAGTAATACATAGTATCAGAAAAATAGATGCAAGCAGAGTTCACAATCTGCAGCATTGTTACCAGAGCTGATTTGGATACTCTGATTGTGAACTGAGTGAAGGGTGTCAACTAATGGCCTCATTGACTCTGTGATGGTCTTGACTGCAATTTTTTGGACCTGCATTATTGGGTGGAGAATTACGGGACTCCCCTTACAGGTCAGGGGCATGCTACACAAAGGAAGCAGTTAATCAGGTAGCAGAGTACTTGTGGGGTGTGCATGGTGGACTCACCAGTCTACACACAGATAGCAAAATCGGACTGCTTTCAGAATAAAGACACTTCGAATGTCAAAATTTTATCGGTAAGGTGTTGAAGTATTTGCATCATAGTTCCTAAATTTACTACACTTTAGGAAGTTTATAACACTGAAATTATTCTCAGGACCGAGATATAGCTGAAACCTGAAGTAGAATACCCTGAAATATTTAGGAAGTCATGGAACATAGATAGGAAAGACACACAAACTCCATAGAAAGGGGGGGGATTGCCTATCACAGACTGGGATGTCTATGGATTAATTTCAGGGGAGTATGGACAGGCAGTCTTGTGGAGGCCTTTTAAACATGTTTTCTGAAAACTGACTTGAGCTTCTAGTTCAACAGCCCAGATGAAATAGAAATATTTTAGACCTTGTATCTACAAACAGATGTGATCTTATAGACGTTCTCAGTATAGAGACAGGGAGCAGTGATCATGATGTCATCATAGCGACGGTGTTTACTGAAGTTAATAAATCAACCAAGAAGGCTAGGACATTACTTTTGCTAGCAAGAACAGACAAGCAGTCGTTAGCATCCCACTTAGACAGTGAATGTACATCATTTAGTCCGATGGATGTAGAGGAATTATTGACAGAGTTTAAATGGATTGTAAATTGTAAGCTGGAGAAGTATGTGTTGAGTAAGGGGATTAAGGATGGAGAAGACTGACAGTGGTTTAATAACAAAATTCAGAAAATTCTGAGAAACCAAAGACTTCAGCACTCTTGGTTCAAAAGAGAACATCCAGGTGATGACAGGGAAATGTTAGTAGAAATTTGTGTGTCTGTTAAAAGATCAATGTGAGAAGCATACAACAACTACCATTATTATACTATAGTGAAAGATCTTACCAAGAACTCAACATAAACCTGCTCCTATGTAAAATCGCTAAGTGGGTCAAAGGATTCCATCCACTTACTCATTGACTAGTCTGATGAGGCAGTAGGAGATAGCAAAAGGAAAGCTGAACTTTTAAATTTCACATCTAAGAAATCATTCATACAGGATTATTGTACAGATATACTGTCATTTGACCATTGCACAGGCTGCAGTGTGGAGGACAAAGTAATGGGCATCCCTGATGTAGAGAAGCAACTGAAAGATCTGAAAATAAATACTCACCAGGTCAAGATGGTATCAGAGTTTGGTTTTACAAAGATACTCTGCAGGATTGGCCCCTTACTTAACTTGCAGATATCGTGAATCTGTTACCCAGCTCAAATACTCAAGTGACTGAAAAAAAGTGCAGGTGACTCCTTTATATAAGAAGGGTAAAAGAACAGACCCGCAAAATTACAGACAAATATCCTTAACATTGGTTAGCTGCAGAATTCTTGAACATATTCTTACAAGGAAAACTCACCATCGCTCCACCATCAGATTTAGTGGTAAGATGGCTCAGTGGATACCCGGTCAAAAACTGAACACAAATTGAGCATGAAAACATGGAAGAAGGTGTACTGAACTGTGCAAAAAAGCAAAATAAAAGCATTGAATGGTCAAAGGATAAGAAGTGCAATATAGAGCAGCCTGAAATAGCAACAGTGTCGTGGTTAAGTGGTCACGGCGTTGGACTGCCATGCTGTTGAGTCATGTTTATTTATTTTTATTTTTTCGCAAAATTGTGAGTTGTCCGTCTGGTCATTGAAATGTCTGTTCTTTTTCTGTAGTACTGACAGTTGTCATATTATTCACTGGTTATAGAACATAAGTCAAGTGGTAAGAATACATTACCATCGCAAGTAAATGTGATGGATAGTGACGGCAGGCAAGATACCACATATATGAATAAGATGTCCAAAAGAACAGACACCATTGGTGATCTTGCAGCTCTCGAAGAATGAAATTACAGTGAAATCCAGACGATAGTAGCAGCTTACAGGCGTTGATAAATCTCAATGGGGACAGTTGAAAATGTGTGCCCTGGCCGGGACCATATTCATACAGATGAGGCTTACTGGCGTGAGGAGTTTTGAGCATGGCTCACCCACAGGGCAGTCTAGCACCGTGACCACTTCACCGCTGCACCGTTGCTCTTTTAGGCTACTCTTTATTGCACTTCTTGTCCTTTGATACTCACTATTTCTTTCTTTTTTTTTCCACAGTTCAGTATTCCTTCTTCCTATCTTCATGCTTAATCTGTGTTCAGGTTTTGACAGGCTGTCTACTAGGCCCTCTTACCACTAAATCTGATGGGATGATGATGATAATTAGTGTTTTAGGGCACACAACAACGAGGTTATCGGCGCCCGCTAAATCTGATGGGGGTGCGATGGGGAGTTTCCTTTGTCAGTTCGAATATAATAAATTACCGCGAAACGAAAAAGCTTCTGTCCACAAATCAGCATGGTTTTATAAAGCATCACTCATGAGAAACTCATCTTGCCCTTTTCTCACGTGATAACCTGCAAACTATAGATGAAGGGTGGCAGCCAATTCCAAATGTGTAGATTCCTAAAAAGTATTTGACGTGGTGCCCCAAAGTAGACTGTTAACAAAAGTACGAGCATATGGATTAGATTGCCAGATATGTGAGTTGCTGAAAGCCTTCTTAAGTAATAGAACGTAGTAAATTGTCTTCGGTGGTAAGTATTCATCAGAGAGAGTGTCATTGGGAGTGCCTCAGGGAAGTGTGACAGGACTGCTCCTTTTCTTTACATACATATACAATCTGGCAGACAGGATGAGTAGCAGTCTGCAGCTGTTTGATGATGATGCTGTGGTATATGGGAAGTTGTCATTGTTGAGTGACTGTAGTAGGATACAGGATAAGTCGGATGAATGGCAGCTTGCTCTAAATGTAGAAAAATGTAAGTTAATGCAGATAGGTATAAAAAAAAAAAAAAAAAAATCCCATAATGTTGAAATACAGCATTGGTTCTATGCTTCCTGATACAGCCACGTTAATTAAGTATCTAATGTAATTTGATAGATAAAAAATATCTGCTCACCAAGTGGTGGCGGGAGGAGAAAAAACACACACACACACACACGCAATGCCCATTCATCTTAACTTACATATATGTAAGTTAAGATGAATGGTCATAGGTCATAGGCAGAGGATGTATGCCAGCAACACACAATATCCTGTTGCAGAGCATGCTCTACAACATGACAGTCATGACGTCGGTGTGTATGTTACCACACGTTCCATCTAGATTCTTCCCCGAGACAGCAGTTTCACAGAACTCTGCTGGTGGGAACTAGTGCTCCAACATATCCTTGGTTCTCGCCACCCACCTGGCCTCAATTAACTTTAATTTCTTCCATCTCAGCATTCCTTCACAGTAACTACATCGTTTTTGCTTTCTACGTCTTTCATTTTCTGTCATGTCTGTTTTGCACTTAGCTTTTCATTCTTATTAACTCATGCATGATGCTTTAGCAATAATCTCTGTCTTGCATATTACCATTTCTTCCACCTTTAAGGTTTTCAAATCTTGTCTGGTGCAGTCCCCAACAATCAGTCCTTTCTTCTCATCTTGTCTGGTAAGTCTCCACTGTCCCAGAGTTCTGGCTGACTTTTCTGAAATCTATCCCTTTTCCCTTAATCTCTCTTTTCCTTCACCCCTCTGCCGTTCCATTCACCTCTTCTCCCGGAAGAGGGAGCCACTGGTTCCAAAAGCTTGCATACACAAAACCTATTTTTATATGTGTTTTCCTCTGCCACTGCTTGGTGAGTAGATTTTTTTTATCCATCCAATTACTGATTGTCAAAAACTGATTATTTTGAGTAAATATCTAGGCATAACTTTGCAAAGTGATAGAAAATGGAACAAACATGTACAGATTGTAGTAGAGAAGGCAGATGGTCGATTTTTGTTTATTGGGAGAATTTTGGGAAAGTGTAGCTAATCTATAAAGGAGACAGCATATAGAACACTTATATGACCCGTTCTCGAGTATTCCTGGTGAGTGGGACACCCACCAGATCAGATTAATTTAAGACATCGAAGCAGTTCAGAGACAAACTGCTAGATTAGTTACCGGTAGGTTTGATCAACGAGCAAGTATTATGGAGAATTAGGACTTGTATGGAGGCCTGTAGGCAGTCCTTTTTCTGTTGCTGTACGTGCGAGTGGAACAGCAAAGGAAATGACTAGTAGTGATACAAGATACCACCTGCCACGCACTGTATGATGTTTTGTGCAGTGTTTATGTATATGTAGAAATTAAAATTGGGTGTCTATTCTTAGAATCAATTTAAATTAACATTTATTTCACACATTTGAAAATTATTTTTCAGAATAGAAATAGCACTTTATTAGAAATCCCTTTAGTTTTATTTTAAATATTGGATATGTTCCAATTTTTGTTTCCTCTGGTAATTTATTGTGTAGTATGACACTAATTATGCTCTTCTGATAAGATGTTGTTCTGGAATATGTTTAGTGTATATTTTATTTCCCTCTGGTACAATAGTTTCGTACGTTTTCAGAATAGTTTGCCCATTTTCAAGAGGTAGTCTCTGGTGAACAAGATAGTTTCATAAATTAGTAAGCATGGAACACTCAGAACATCCAGCTCAATAAAGCAAAATTTACAGGACTCCACCTCTTTATTCTAAAGACAATTATATGATGAGCTGCATGTCCCCAGAAAATGATCCAATATTTGAGCAGTGAGTGAAACTATGCTAGTATGTCTGCAGTACTAATGTTTTGCTTGTTGTAGACTTTCCTGTTCTTAGCCCGTACCAAATGGATGAGACTTTCTTAGACAAGTTCTTTATATGTGTGTACCATTTTAAGTCTTACTGAACTCACAGACCAAAAAAATTTCTCACACTTGTATTTTATGTTGGATCATTATGGAATCTTGCTTGAATAGACATTTGACTAGATAGTGGAAATAAAGTTGACATACACAGCTTTTTTAGTATTTACAATGAATGTGTTTTTGGTGAATCACTCTGAAAGTTGTGCCATAGAACTATCTGGTGTTGATCGCAAGGTTTCTGGGCTGGACCCATTGAGCAGTATGATGGTGTTATTGGCAAATAGGATAGTTCTTTGAAGAGTTATGTAGTCAACAAAATTTTTCACATAGATGAAGAAGAATGGCAGTCCTATGCTTAAGCCCTGAGGTACACCATATTTTATTGTTTATTCGCTGGAAAGGGAAAGTGTTGTTTCTAATTTATTTCAAAGTGTTGAACTCATGCTGAAGTGTTACCTACTGCCTGCAATTTGTTGGGTATGAATTCAACCAGCTATGTGCTACACCTGTTACTCCATTTCTTTCTAATTTTTCAAGCAGAGTTTTATGGCTGAGGACATTGATGGCTTGTGAAAGGTCTAGAATCTAAGAATTCAAATATTTCTGTCTGTGTAGATTTAAGACTTTCTAGAAGTCACTGCATTAACTCCAACCAGACTGTGAACTATTGTTGGTCTCATGCCACTATTTATAGCCAATTGTGAGTTCAACTTTTGATGCGCACTACGCTCTTAGATGAGTGTAGTGGGCATTCGAATCAAACTCACAGTCTAGTTGGAATCCAGGCAGAAAATACACATAACAGCGCAACTCACAGTACCTGAAGATGATGAGTGATTCAGTTATCAGTATATTTTGCATAAAATGGAAACAACATCTCGGCTAAACACTAAGAAATACATCACTGAAATAGTTCTCATTTTTGTCAAACAGTGTTGTCTTTTATTGTATACGCCTTAAATACTTATCCGGAACATATTTCTGAATTTGTTTATGATGATTGAACTTATAGCTGCAAAGGCTTGAACTTATAGCTGTTAACTTGATATCTGTAAGTCACAATTTACAGTTTTTTATCATTCTTGTATATCAGACATTTTGTGGTATTCCTCAGCATATTAAGATATATTCCTTTCTTTTTCATTTCAGAGTAATCTGCTGCTACTGCATAACAATGTTGGTCTGAGTGTGCAGCAAGGCTATAACACACTCTTAGGACAAAGGACAGGTTGTACACTGAATTGTTATAGAGTGTTCTCTCACTTAGCACGCCAAGGATTTCGGCTTAAACGTCATGACGGACCGCTTTTCGTTCTCACAGACTACGAACGACGTATAGGTCTACAGAGTTATCTTTATCCCAGTAAGCGTAGCACTGTGAGCACGCAAGAGCAGCATAATGATCAAAATGGAGATTCCACAAATGCTGAGTTCCATGAAAACACTATTAGACAAATCACTATGTCATCTGAAGGAAATGATGTTGAGATAGATACAAACCACATTAAAAAACAACATGCAGATATTTTATCAGAGAGCCATGTAAAAACTGAAACCATAATCCCACAGGTTTCTGAAGAAAAATCTACAGGTGATGATGTAATATGTAATATTGTTAAAAATGAAGATAGTGAGCTTCAAACAGCTCGTGGATTTGGATTTTACACAAATAACACAGTATCAGACAGTACAGGAGTTTCACCTGGTGTATCTGAGACTAATTTTAAAACTGAGAAGCAACAGCTAAGCAGTCCAAATTCTAAAGGTGACTTCTCAGAGTCACACCAGAGAATTAAAAATAGTTCTGAAGTGTTTATTAGCAAAAAATCTGGTAATGGTAGATTGGTTGAAGACAATATTCATAACATCAAACATGAACAAAGTACTGTTGATTTTTCACATGTAGCAGTAAATAATGAAGAAAATCATCATGAAAATAATGTTGTCATATGTGACATCGAAATGAAGGTAGAAAATGATTTGCAGGAGGATGTTGTAAAGCCCAGAGAGAGAATTAGTTCAGGATCTACATCAACAGAGAGGCCATCAAAAGACATAATAAAAAAAGAGACTATTCATACAGAGCGAAACTGTGATATTTCAGAAGACAGAATGGACTCACCCAGCATTATTGAATCAGTAGAGGAAGTACATGAAGTAGACAAACATTTAAACACTAGAGAGCCACAAATCACACAGGAATCACATGAGTTAATAAAAAAGGAAGATGTAAAAATATCACATGAGGTATGTCTAATTAGTGACAGTAGTGTATCGGGGTTCAGTGATATCATTGTTGACCTTGAGGAACAAGAACAGAACAAAAATTATGGCAAAACATGCCAACCCCCTCTTGTGAATTTAGTGAATTATCATGAAAACAAATTGTCTAGTTTTCAAAGAAAAATGAGAACTCCTCAAGAAGTAGTTATCGTGGATGAATTGCCAGTGTCACCAAGACCGAAAAAGAATTTAAGACAACCGTGTACTTCTAATAATTCTTTGAAGTGTGAGGTAGACATTACTGACATTAATTCAAAAAAAGATAGTATAGCCTTAAGGACATTGAATCGGAAGACTGCTGAGGGCCAGAAGTCTTTCGTTAAGAATTCTCTGAAATGTGAAATAGACATAACCGATGTTAGTTCAGCAGAAGAAAGCATAGCCGTCTGTCCGGACATCACTAGTAATAAAGAAGGGAATGATGATATTTTATGTGTGGATCACAAACACAAATCAAAAAGGAAACGTCGTATTTCTCAAAGGAAATCATCTGTAAAGAGTGAAAAATCGTATGTAGTTGATGTTGAAACTGATACTCTTATGCATTCAGATGATAAATTGGTTCCAAGAAAGGTAGCTAAGCGTGAAAAGCAAAAAGAAATGGGTGAAATAATAGTTGTCGATGATATCGACACCCAGTGTGAGAATGATGAAGCAGTTGTGTTGAAAGATGATGACCTGGAATTAGAATTGACCAGATTTTATGAAGAAATAACTCTCATTGATCTAACAGGTGAAGATTCCAGGACAAAAACTAGAACTGAAATTTTGGATATGTTTCCTAATTTTGCTGGTGTGAAGATTGCTACTGTTAGAGTTCCTCCATCTGATCTTTTACCAGAGAATGTGACACCGTCACAGGAGGAATATCAAATTGACCTGCAAAACCTACTCTCTGACCGGCCAGATTGGATTGTGCGCAGACGCCCACATAGAGGTAGAGATGCTCACCAACGATTTAGGCCCAGGAGGGGGTATTTCCGACGCCAGCAATATCGAGGATCACCTCACCATCATATGGCTGATGAGAGGCATTACACTGATCCACAGGTAATATCAGAAGAATTTTCTCATAATGTTCGGATGGACTATGATGGGCAGTCGGTTTCTCGGAACTACTCTAATCCATACAACCATCCGGCACAAGAAAATATGCCTTTTGCTGTAATTGATACTTCTGGAGATTTCTCACATGTAAGAAGGTTTGAACACCAACAAAGATTTTTTCAAGCACGATCAAACAAACCATGGTATGAAAACACTTGGAACACAGGTCCACAAAGTGATGCCTTTATGCAGCATAGTGATTCACCTTCAGCTTCTCCTCAACATTATGAGCTTATGAATGTTGATAACAGATTTTCAGGACACCGGCACAATCAACAAAGGTTTGTATGTTTGATGTGTTTCAGCAGGTTTTTTTCCAATTTTTTGATAATACTCTTACTAGGTTATGTTATTTGCGTAATTTCTTGACTGTAAAATGATTCATTGTCAGAACTGGATGCTAATTTGCAACTATGTCATTTCACCTTAATGATTATGATTTAGATATTGTACTAAAACAGAATGTGTGGAAGCTGTTTCAGTCTGGCAGGAAGTTTCAAATAAGCACATGTTCCACTGCAGAATGAAAATTAATTCTGGTAACAATCTTATGGGCTGCATCGGAGCCATTTCTATGCAATATCCTTTCTTCCAGGAGTCCTAGACCGGCATCATATGTAGGAGAACTTCAGTGAAGTTTGGAAGGTTGGAGAAGAGGTACTGGTGTAAACGAAGCTGTGAGTGCAGGTCATGACTCATGCTTGTATAGCTCATTTGGTAGAGTACTGGCCGGTGAAAGGTCCCAGGTTTTAACACTGATCTGATAAACAATTTTAACCCCCCTGTAAGTTCCAAAGGAATGCGGATACTGCTGGAGATTATAGAAACTGTTATCACTAAATAACAAAGAAAAGTCCGTCAAAAAATTCTGAGTGTGACAACTGATGAAAACTGGAAATAAATACTAAGGAGCAACATAGAGCTCTATGAAAAGCCAAAAACTTTCTCAGACAGTTAGGAAAAAATATACCACTTTCTTTGGACATATATCAGTAGATGTGATGTACATGTACAGCCAAACAAAGTACTGCAATTTCAGAAAAAAAAATGATGATTTATTCAATGAAAGTAGTTCACAAATTGAGCAGGTCAGTTAAGCATTGGTCCCCCCTGGCCCTTTTGCAAGCAGTTATTCAGCTTGTTGTTTATTGACAGAGTTCTCGTAAGGGATATCATTCCAAATTCTGTCCATTTGCTGCATTAGATTGTCAAAATTCCAAGCTGGTTGTAGGGCCGTGCACATAATGCCCCACATGTTCTCATTTGGGGAGGGTTCCGTTGACCGCGGTGGCAAGGTAGGATTTGTCAAGTACGAAGACAAGCAGTAGAAACTCTTACCATGTGCAGGCAGGCACTAGCTTGCCAAAATGTACGTCCAGGGTGGTTTTGCCGTGAAGGGCAAGAAAACAGGACATTGAGCATCATTGACATGCCACTGTATTGTAAGGGTGCCACTAATGACAACCAAAGGGGTCCTGCTATGAATAGGTCCCTCAGACCAGCACTCCTGCTTGTCAGGCTGTAAGGCGGGCGACAGTCAGGTTTGTATCCCACAGCTGTCTGCAGCATCTCCAGGCACTTCTTTACTGGTCATTGGGGCTCATTTGGAAGTGAGACTCATCACTAAGACAATTCTACTCCAGGCCAAAGACATGTCTGGAGATGCCCTGGATAGTGGTAGGATACCATCCTGACTGTCACCCGATTTGCAACCCGACAACCAGAAGTGGTGGTCTGAGGTGCCATTCCTTTTCGTAGCAGGAGCCCTTTAGTTGTTACCCTGGCACCCTTATAGCACAACAGTATGTCGACGATACTCTACGCCCCATTTTGTTGCTCTTCATGGTAAGCCATCTTGGGCTTACATTTCAGCAAGATAATGCCCGCTCGCATTTGGTGAGAGTTTCTACTGCTTTTCTTCATGTTTGCCAAACCCTATCTTGCTGGCAAGGTCGCCAGATCTCTCAACAATTAAGAATGTTTGAAGCATTATGTGCAGGACCCTCCAACCGGCTCGGGATTTTGAGAATCTTAACATGCAAATTGGACAGAATCTGGCATTATATCTCTCAGGAGGACAGCCAACAACTGTATCAATCATTGCCAAGCCAAATAACTGCTTGCATGCGATCCAGTGGTGGACCAACACATTATTGACTTGCTCCATTTATGAACCTCTTTCTCTTCAATAAAACATCCAGTTGTTCTCAAATTGTAGTAATTTGTTTGTCTGTACATGTACATCACACCTACTGATTCCTGTCCCATTCAGATAATTTCTTCATGGTGTGTCACTGAATCTCAAAAACACGTAGAAGAAATGAATGATTGTGAATATGTCCAATACAGAGAAAACTCCTGAACCATAATTAACAACTTCAAGGGTTTTAAGAGAGAGAGAGAGAGAGAGAGAGAACAGAGAGCACAGTAGAAAGTCCTCTGAGAAACAGAGGACACAGCTGGGTGAAAGAATGAAAAAGTTCTGGGAAGAAAGATAAAACATAAGTAACTGTTGTAGATTGTCCATAGTTGGTTGGACTGAAAAAGAAATGAAAAACTGCTTCCTGAACTTTCATTATAATGTTGTGGGTTGAGAAGCTAATGATGGATAAAGGATGGGGAAAGAGGAAGAGGAAGAAGAAGAAGAAGAAGAAGAAGCTGTAGAAATATCCCAGAACTTGTACTGAAAAGCAGCCATAATGTCTTAAAGAATAGAAGCTGCAGTTGATGAATTTGAATGGATAAGAGTAAAATTTTGGTAAAGTGAGCAGTAACTTCCAATTAAATAGTTATGAACAGGAGACTGCAAATGTAGAGAAATAATGTTAGAGACGGTAAAAATAGATAAAATGCCATTACCTGTACTAAATCACTTGGGGCCACATATCTATGATTGATGTGGTGATACAATTTGTGTGCAACCATTTCCGATCTTTAAGGCTTTGGAGTGTTGGTTCAAAATGAGGAACTCTGATTGTGCTGCCACCTACTGCCAGGTAGTCCATATCAGTGACCTCAGTAGTAATTAGACATCGTGAGAGAGCAGAATGGGGCGCTCTGCAGAACTCACGGACTTCAAATGTGGCCAGGTGATTGGGTGTCACTTGCGTCGTACATCTGTACGCAAGATTTCCAAACTCCTAAACATCCCTAGGTTCTCTGTTTCCAATGTGATTGTGAAGTGGAAACATGAAGGGACACATACAGCACAAAAGCATACAGGCCGACCTTGTCTGTTGACTGACCACCAACAGTTGAAAAGGGTTGTAATGTGTAATAGGGAGACATCTATCCAGACCATCACACAGGAGTTCCAAACTTCATCAGGATCCAGTGCAAGTACTATGACAGTTAGGCGGGAGATGAGAAAACTTGGATTTCATAGTTGAGTGGCTACTCATAAGCCACACATCATACCGGTTAATTCCAAATGACGCCTTGCTTGGTGTAAGGAGCGTAAACATTGGACGATTGAATGGTGGAAAAACGTTATTAGGAGTGACGAATCGCGGTATATAACGTGGCAATCCAATGCAGGGTGTGGATACGGCAAATGCCTAGTGAACGTCATCTGCCAGCGTGTGTAGTGCAACAGTAAAATTTGGAGGCAGTGGTGTTATGATGTGGTCGTGTTTTTCGTGGAGAGGGCTTGCACCCCTTGTTGTTTTGCGTGGCTCTATAACAGCAGAGGCCTACATTAATGTTTTAAGCACCTTCTTGCTTCCCACTGTTGAAGAGCAATTCGGGGATGGTGATTGCGTCTTTCAACATGATCGAGCACCTGTTCATATTGCACGGCCTGTGGCGGAGTGGTTATATGGCAATAACATCACTGTAATGGACTGGCCTGTACAGAGTCCTGACCTAAATCCTACAGAACACCTTTGGAATGTTTAGGAACACTGACTTTGTGCCAGGCCTCACCAACCGACATTGATAACTCTTCTCAGTGCAGCATTCTGTGAAGAATGGGCTTCCCTTCCCCAAGAAACCTTCTAGCACCTGATTGAACGTATGTCTGTGAGAGTGGAAGCTGTCATCAAGGCTAATGATGGGCCAACACCATATTGAATTCCAGCATTACCGATGGAGAGCGCCATGAACTTGTAAGCCTTTTACAGCCAGGTGTCTGGATACTTTTGATCACATAGTGTACGTACAGAAGTATCCACTCAGCTACAACGCTGGAACAATGTATCTCTCTCTCTCTCTCTCTCTCTCTCTCTCTCTGGGGGGGGGGGGGGGGGGTTCAAACATGAAAGAAGTATTATCTTCATAGCCTCAAAGTTAAGTTACAAATTCCAAATTTTACTTTTGAGCATGTCAACTGCTCGACATCTCCACTACATAGACTACTGTTATTGACTCCTTCCACTGTTGTAGTCCACCCAAGATTTCTGCTGTTTTGTTCATTATTGTACCACTGAAAAGGTGAGTGAGATAAGTATTTGTATCAGTAGTGTTGAGAAACAGCTTAAATAATTGAAACTGAACAAAGCCCCAGATTGCGATGGAAACCCTATCATATTCTATACTGAATTTGCAGCAGAGTTAGCCCTCTTCTAACTACAATCCATTGTAGATCCCACAAACAAAAAAACTGTGCCCATTTGTTGGGAGAAAGCATTGGCCATTCCCATCTACAAGAAGGGTAGTTGAAGTGATCCACAAAACTATTGTCCAGTGTTCTTGACATTGAGTTTTTGTAGAATTTTAGAACATATTCTGAGCTCAAACATAATGAAGTACCCCAAACAGAATGACCACCTCTGTGCCAACCAGTATGGACTCTAAAATCATCGAACATGTGATTCAGCTCTCACTTTTCTCACATTATACTGAAAGCTTTGGATCAAGGCAACCAGGTAGATGCAGTATTTCCTAATTCCCGAAAAGCATTTGACCCCATACTGCATCTACACTTATCGTCAAAAGTATGATCATATGGGGTATCAAGTGAAATATGTTACTGGATTGAAGATTTTCTGGTAGGGAGGACACAGCATGTTCTCTTGGATGGAAAGTCATCATCAAATGTGGTTGTGCCCCAGGAAAGTGTGTTGGGACCCTTGCCATTCATGTTGTGTATTAATGACCTTTTTGGGCAATATTAATATTAGTCTCAGACTTTTTGCAGATGATGCAGTTTTCTGTAATGAAGTACTGCCTGAAAGGAGCTGCGTAAATATTCAGTCAGATCTTCATAAGATTTCAAAATGGTGCAAAGATTGGCAACTTGCTTTAAATGTTCAGAAATGTAAAATTGTCCACTTCACAAAACGAAAAAACATCGTATCCTATTACTATAATATCGATGAGTGACAGTTGGAATCAGCCAACTCATAAGAGTGCCTGGGTGTAACACTTTGTAGGGATATGATACGAAATGATCACTTAAGCTCAATCGAGTGTTGGGCTTTGGTTTATTGGTAGAATACTGAGGAATTGTGATTAGTCTGCAAAGGAGATTGCTTGCAAATCATTCCTGCAGCCCATTCTGGAATGTTGTTCTAGTATGTGGGTCCTGTACCAAATAGGAATAACAGGGGATATTGAACGTATGTGGAGAAGGGCAGCACAAATGGTGACAGGTTTGCTTGACCCATGGGAGAGTGTCACAAAGATGAAGAAACTGAACTGGCTAACTCTTGAAGATAGATGTAAACTATCCTGAGAAAGTCTACTAACAAAGTTTCAAAAACTGGCATTAAATGATGACTCTAGGAATATACTCAACCCCCTGCATATCACTTACATAGGGATCATGAGGACAAGATAGAATAATTACAGCACACACAGAGGCATTTAAACAATCATTCTTCCTGCACTCAATACATGAATGAAATGGGAAGAAACCCTAATAACTGGTAAAATGGGATGTATTTTCTTCCATGCATTTCATGGTGATTTACAGGGTGTAGGTGTAGGTGTATGTAGGTGTGGTGTAGCTCAGTGTGTTCCAGAGTATAATGTTACCCTGTGAGATTGGCCTTTTCTTTTTGGTCTGGTGGTCTTGTTAGCATTTTTCAACCTATTTACATGAACAAATGTTCATTCTGGCTATGAAATTTCATTTTAGTGTCTCTCTGTTCAAAGAAGAAATTGTCAACAAATCTTATGTGTTGTTTGGTTAGTAATAGTTCCATAATTCTCCCTACTCTGAGAGACCATGCAGAAATTTTCATAGTTGGTCATATTCCGATATTAAAGACTCATTGAAACCACAGGTATGGAAAGATTATAAATGACACTCATTAAGTAAATATACAAGTAAATCTACATAACAGATTGACATTACCAGTATGTGATTTATTTGTAAATGGGAACAAGGAAATGGAATGTGGCGGACATCTGCAGAAACTAAGTACAAAAAGTTGATAGAAGAAAGAGGGAAATTGTCCCAAACAGTTGTACATGCTGAATATGGTACTTATAAAAATGTTGTTGTTAGATATGACCCATGTATGCTGTTATTGTTTGGTTCAAGTGAGAGCAGTTTATTCAGATTTCTCAGAATACACCTCTGAGATCAAATTTTCAGACATCTGGCTGACTGCCGCAATCTGTCAATTCTTTCCTGAGATGGTTCACTCTCCAGGCTTTCTTCCCAAAATGTTCTAATATTTTGTTGCAGTTTTGTGTAGCTTTTAAGGGCCACACGTGGAATGGTTCATAATATAGGATAGTGTTTTTGTTTCACAACAGTAATTAGCTGACACAGATGATGCAGATATAATCCCAAGGTAGTTTGGATATACATTTTTGAACTATTGAATGAAACACTGACTTGATTAAATATCAAACATTGTGTCAAACTGGGGCTCATACTTGGAACCTTGCCTTTTATGAGTGACAATCATACGAACTGAGCTGTCCAGACACAACTAATTAGGCATTCTCGGTCCTTCAATTCAGCCAGTAGCCTTTTCCAGCTTTACAAAACTTTACAACAGCTCTCTTGTGTATGTTGTTGGACTAAGGGGTTATTGATTTGTTTCCAGAAGGAATATTTCTCTCTGCAGAGTAGTATGCTCTATTTTGAAACATTCTGACAGATTAAAACTGCGTGTGAGCGCAGGAATTGAACTTGGTACATTGCCTTTCACAGGCAAAGCTCTCACTAACTGAGCCATCTGGGCATGACTCTTGACCTGTCCTCACAGTTTCAGTTGTACCAATCTCTCTCTCTCTCTCTCTCTCTCTCTCTCTCTCTCTCTCTCTCTCTCTCTCTCTCTCTCTCTCTAATTTGCAAACTTAAGTGCCTTGCCTGTGGAAGGCAAAGTTCTAGCTTCACATGTCAAACGCACACTTTTACTCTGTCATGATGTTTCAAAATGGTAGGTACTTCACTGCAGATAGAAAGATTCATTCTTGTACTAGATGTCATGTTTGTTGATTGAAATGTGAGTCTTGGTTCAACTGACGACACTATACACACAGAAAATATTTCTCTAAAGGTTTTTGTAACATCAAACAATGGGAACTCCAGGTTTCAATATCAGCAATGTAAGGAAAAGATAGATTGCTATTTACCATAAAGACGACATGTTAAGTTGTAGACGGGCACAATTAAAACACAGTTACATATTAGCTTACAGCCACAACTTTCTTCACAAAAAGAAAGAGAAACACTCATACATTCATTGACATGAGCAAACACACCTCTGTCACACGTAATCACCATCTCTCACAATTCGGATCACAGTGCAGCTGTCATGTGGAATGGAAGCAGCAACCTGGAGGGGATGGGGATGAGGAAGGGGAAGGGATTGAAATGTACTGGTGGGGGGTGGGAGGGGGGGAGGGGGGTGGAAGAGCACTGTCTGGCAGAGTATGCAGGGACTAGCCTGCCCTTGCCAACAGGTGCAGTGTCAGGAGGCTGTGCATTACTGCAGATCGAAGCTGGGATAATTTTGGGAGCAGAGAATGTGATGTAAGGATAACTCCTATCTGCACAGTTCAGAAAAGCTGTTGGTGGAGGTGAGGATCCAGATGGCGTGGGTAGTGAAGCAGCCATTGCAATCAAGTGTGTTATGTTCAGCTGCATGTTGTGCCACAGGGTGATCTACTTTTCTCTTGGCCACAGTTTGGCGATGGCCGTTCATCCTGGTGGAGAGCTGGTTGGCTGTCATACCAATATGAAAAGCTGTGCAATAACTGCAGCAGAGCTGGTACTGATATGGCTGCTTTCACAGGTGGCCTGGTCACTGATATGGTAGGATAATTCTGTGATAGGCCTGGTATAGGAAGTGCTGGATGGATGGATTGGGCAGGTCTTGCACCTGAGTCTTCCACAAAGTTATGATCCTTGTGGCAAGGTAATGGGATTGGCAGTGGCATATGAAGTTATGGAGGGTGGGAAGATGAGTAACACCACTTTAGGGTGGAAGGTAAGAATCCCGGATAGAATATCCCTCATTTCAGGGCATAGGTAATCAAAGCCCTATTGAAGGATGTAGTTCAGTTATTCCAGTCCGGTGTGGTATTGGGAGACAAGGGGGCCACTCTCTGTGGCTGGTTCTTGGAGGTGGTGGGAGGTTTGAGGATGTGAGGGGAAATTACACAGGAGAGACCTCTTGTCACTTAAGGTACGCCATCCTCAGGTGCCAGTATGTGTGGGAGGGACTTTTTGGTGTGGAAGGGATGACAGCTGTTAAAGTACGGGTGCTGTTTGTTGTTGGTGGGTTTAATAGGGATAGAAGCGTGGTTAGAACAATCGGAGAGGAGGAGGTCAATGTCCAGGAAAGTGGCACACTGGATTGAAGAGGACCAGGTGAAGCAGATGGGAGAGAAGGTGTTGAGGTTGTGAAGGAAAGAAGATAGGGTGTCTTGGTCCTGAGTACAGATGATGAAGATATCATCAATGAACCTGAACCAGACTAGGGGTTTGGTGTTTTAGGAGGCTAGGAAGGTCTCCTCTAGATGGCTATAAACAGTTTGACATAAGAGGGTGCCATGCGATTACCCATGGCTGTGCTGCAGATTTGTTTGTATACCTTGCCTTTAAAAGAGAAGTATTTGTGATTTAGGATAAGCTTAATAAGATATATGAGGAATGAGGTTGTGGGTCTGGAGTCTGACGGATGTTGGGAAAGGCAGTGTGCAATAGTAGTAAGTCCATGGGCATGAGGGATGTTAGTATATAGGGAGGTGGCACCAACAGTGATGAGTAGGGATCCAGGGGGTAAAGGGGTGGAGGTAGTGGAGATTCAGTGAAGGAAGTGGTTGATATAATTTTTGTATCCCGCCTGGAAAGTGGCGCGTGGGTAGGAGCAGGCTAAGGTGAAAATCTCCTTAGGTCTGCACAGCACTGACTAGTGGGCACTGTCATCGGTGCCTGTCATAGTGCCAACCTAATAACTTTAATACGCTGTGGCTTCGTTGCTATCGATACCACGTCCCTCCCCCTTGAAACGACGCACCATCGTTAAGTAGGGCTTCCGACGGCGGGTGGGGGGAGCCAGGGGCGGCGCAGCTGAGGGGGCGGACAGCGGAACTGCTGGCGTGTGCTGTCTACCTATAACCCTGAATTGCTCGCAAGTGGGCGAGGAAACGCCCCATGGAAAACCTGCCCAGGCCGTCCACCGCTACTGGGTATGCTCGGATGAGGTAGAGCAACGACCTTAATGGGCGAAGGTGGCGGCGGCGTGATGGCAGCCTCAGCCTCCATCAGTTCCGGCACTGCAAAGGAACACGGCGGTGGCTGGAGCTGGGGCCGTGCTGGTGGCGACAGGTGCCCATCCAATGCAGGTGACTGGACCGGCAGCGGTGACGATGGCTGGCACACCTGTGGAGGCATGAGCAGCGGAGGTGCCATCGGTGTGGGCCGAGGCGGCGGAAGCTGTGAAGCCTCCAGTTCTGCCGGAAAACAACCAGCAGCAGAAAACCGAGGACAGCACAAACGGATCTGGTTCCGGTGCCACTGGACAGTACCGGAGGGACCAGAAATGACAAATAAGGTGCGGCCAAGCTGACGAAGAATGCACCCCTGCTCCCAGCGCTGCCTACCAGAGAAAATGCGATAGAACACCAAATCATGCCAAGCCATAATGAGGCGAAGCAGCAGGAGCACACAGCAGCAGGAGCGACTGATGGGCATCACCATGAAACAATTCCGCTGGGGAACGGGTGCCGTGTGGCTGAGAGCGATAGGAAGCAAGGAAAGTCCAGAGCGTGCGCTCGCGAGAGTGCGTGGCGTGCAACTTGCTCAGCTGCGACTTAAATGTACGCACAAAGTGTTCAGCCTCGCTGTTTGACTGGGGGTGGAACGGGGCTGAGGTCAGATGGCGAATGCTATTAGCAGCACAGAATGCTTCAAACTCTGAGGACACGAATTGGGGGCCATTGTCGGAGACAATAACTTGAGGAAGGCCCTCAATGCAAAAAATAGACGTCAAAGCCCGAATAGTACTGGCAGATGTAGTAGAACACATAGGTACAACAAAAGGAAAGTTGCTGTACGCATCAATAACTATCAACCAGCGGGTGTCCCAGAAAGGAACTGCAAAATCAATATGAGCATGCTGCCAAGGCGCAGAAGGAGTTGGCAACGCAAAGAAGTGCTGGCAGGGAGCAGATTGATGCTCCGCGGAAGAGCGACAGTTAGCAAACAAATCCTCAATTTGTTTATCAATGCCAACCCAAGTGCAGTGACGACGTGCTAATTGCTTCATCCGCACTATACCCCAATGACCAGCATGCAGAAATATGAGGATTTCCAACTGCAACGAACAAGGTACATTCACACGAGACTGATCATTGTCAGTTTGTAACAAGATAACACCATGGTGTATAGACAAATTGTGATGTTGTGCTAAGTAACGTCGAACAAGTGGATCACGAATTTGCGTAGCAGATGGAGGCCATTGAGTAGGAAGATACTGCAAAAGAATCTGCAAAGAAGCATTGGTGGCTGTCGCGGCAGCAGTGTGATGAAAATCTACCGGAAAACCATCAGCTAATTCCTTATCTTGCGAATCAATAAATACGCATGACAATTCGGAAGAATCAAACACTGCGTCACGACTGATAGGTAGACGAGACAAAGCGTCAGCATTGCCATGCTGGGCCATAGTCCGAAACAAAATTTCGTAATTGTAGTTAGACAAAAACAAAGACCAACATTGAAACTTTTGTGTAATATGGGCCGGAACTGGCTTTGACGGGTGGAACAACGATGTCAAAGGCATATGGTCGGTGACCAAATAGAACTTCCGATCGACAGAATTAATGCGGTGTGAGAGAACTGCTCTGATGCCGTGAGAAGATGCATTGACAGCCAAAAAAAGCGGTTTGAAGGGATTGAAAGGAATCAAACAGCGATCTTTCAACAAAGCAGATTTGTGCTTGTGGAAAGCAGCTTCACATTTCGAAGACCAAACAAAAAGAACATTCTTACACCGAATACAATGCAAAGGCACAGCAATCTGTGCTGCATTTGGTATAAACCAAATATAATAAGTGATTTTGCCCAACACAGACTGAAGTTCTTTCAAGTTCCTGGGTGCTGGCAAGTCTCTAATCGCACTGAGATGTGACAGTGAGGGGTGGACACCCTGTCCTTTAATCATATGTCCTAAATATTGAATCTCAGTTTGAAAAAATTTGCACTTGTCTCTGTTACACTTTAGTCCTGCCTGCAAAAGTACTGTAAATAAGGCACGCAAATTCTGCAAATGTTCGTCAGGGGTGCGACATGAATCAACTATATCGTCCAGATAATTTGAGCAACCAGGGACAGTGGCACACAACTGCTGCAAGTAAGACTGAAAAATAGCAGGAGCCGAAGCACAACTGAACGGAAGGCGGCAAAACTGGAACAAGCCAAGGTGGGTGTTGATCACAGAATAGTGCTGCGACTGTTCGTCGATTGGAATCTGAAAGTATGCGTCCCACAAGTCAATCGTGGAAAAGAATTTTCCTGCACCAAGCTTATCAAAAATGTCATCAGGACACAGTAAGGGAAATGTAGCTACTACTGTCTGGGGATTTACTGTAGACTTAAAATCACCACAAATACATAGACGACCGTTTGGTTTCGTCACACACACTATAGGCGAAGCCCATGGTGAAGCAGAAACAGGTTCAGTGACACCACAGTCTTGCAAATGTGTAAGTTCAGCAGCTACGGCATCACACAGTGCGTATGGAACTGGGCGTGCGCGCCGAAAACAGGCATGGCATTGTCTTTAACTACAACATGCGCTGCAAAGTCCGTGGCACAACCAAAGCCATCAGAAAAGAGTTCAGCAAAATCATCGTATAGTGCGGCAACACTGTCTGGATGGTCACTAGTGTTGATACAAAGTACATTGTCCTGAATTGCGAGGTCAAAAAGTTCAAGTGCGTCCATGCCAAAAATGTTCGTAGCATCAATAGAGTGGAGCACATGGAAAGACACTGTACGGGTTGTTGCTCCATATGTGGCTTGCAAACTACACACTCTGAGCACTGAGATTTCCTGTCCAGTAAATGCAGTCAGTGTGGAATGCGAACGACGAAGTGGGGGCGAACCGAGCAAGTCATACGTTGATTTGCTCAGTAAAGAAACTGATGCACCAGTGTCCGGTTGCAGGCGAACAGAATGTCCACAAATGTTCAAAGTAACAAAAAGTTTCCGCACATCATGCTGAATGCGAGAGGAAGTGTCTGGCAAAACTTGATTCACATGACGAGCTGTCGAAGCACGTGAAGCAGAAGGCTGTGAATAAATGGCATAAACATTCATAGGCTGATGTGAATCATGACCATGGCAGTTTCCGTTGCGGTGACACCCACATGAATGGGAGACAAATTGTGAATTAGAGTTTCTCTTATTACACACAGCTTGCATATGTCTTTTCTTATTACAGAAATAACAACTGTGATTGACAGGATGGGCAACTGTCCCGTGGGTGGGCACGAAAGCAGTTCGGATATGATTTTAGTTTCTTACAGGGTGCCTGGTCTGAAACGTGTTCACGAGCGCGCGAGTGGTGCGGCGTGGCTTGGCTGGCTGGCTGGGGCCGGGCGAAAGGGCATGTGTTGTGCCGCACTAACAGTACACACACCTGGGGTCACGTCAAACGCGGAAGGAGCCATGTCTAATGTATCTTGTCTATCTAGCAAGTCCACTACATCGTGCAAAGACGGGTTTTTAAATCTGAGGATTTGTTCGCGGATGCGGTGATCCGCCAGATTCTGCGCAATAGCGTCTCTAATGATTATATCCGCATATGAGCGTCCACACGAGCAATTAAAGTCATAGTCAGAAGTTAGTCCCAGAAGGTCTGCTAACCAAGATTTATTCGACTAAGTAGGGCCACACCAGAGACGAAAGAATTTGTAGCGTGTAGCTACCACATTTACACTGTCACGGAAGTGGGAATTCAAAGCGTTGATCACTTCATCGTAAGTTTTAGTGTCTAGGCGCGTGGTGGGAAACAACTTGATGAGCACACGGTATAACACAACACCTGCATTGGCAATGAAAAAGGCAAGGTGCTCTGTACCTGGTATGTTGTATGCTGTGAAGTGTGCCTCGAGCTGGATGATGTATTCTGGCCAGCGTTCAACGTCAGTATTGAAGGCACGAAATGGTGGTGCCGTCAGCGACGGCATCGGTACAGGCGGTGGCATTGGAGGTGCCGAAGTAGCTGCAGTTTGTAGTGTGACCAGTCCATTTATGGCAGCAAGCAGCTGCGTCATTTGCTGAGCCTGAAAACGTGCAAGAATCGACAGCGAAGCCTGTTCCTGTAGCGCTGCCATGGTTTACACAAATGAAAGTCTTATACTGAGGCTAGCACGAAAAGAAAGCAGTACCGAGCAAAAAGGAGCTGTTAGGAGGGTAAAGGGAGTCCTCGTTCCCAACTTTTGTATCCCACCTGGAAGGCGGCACGTGTTTTTTTTAGCAACTAGAGTAATACATATCCTTGCCCTGAGGTGCGAAGCTGAAGCGAAGTGTCCCGGCCATCTGCTCTTGATCAAATGGGGAGAATCTGGAGCGGAGCTCTTAGGTCTGCACAGTACCGACTAGAGGGCACTGTCGTCGGTGTCTGTTGTAGTGCCAACCTAATAACTTTACTATGCCATGGCATCGTTGCTATCGACACCACAACAATCATGTTCATTGATGATGTACTCATGATCTGGACTCAAGGCCATGACACTCTGTCTTCACTCCTTCACAACCAGAACGTCTTCTCTCTCATCTTCTTCACCTGGTCCTTTTCAATCTGCCATGTCACCTTCCTGGACATTTACCTCCTCCTCTCTGACTTCTCCACCACCCCTCTGTCCTCTGTCCATATTAAACCCACCAACCACAAACAGCACGTGTATTTTGACAGCTGTTATCCCTTTCACAGCAAAAAATTCCTGGCAACCCGGGGGATGGCATATCTGCAGTGACAAGAACTCCCTTGCCCAATATGCTGAGGGTCTCCAAGGGTTTCACAGACAAGCATTGTCCCCCAGACCTAGTCAGCAAACATATTTCTTGTACCATTTCTCCTCGCACCACCCCAAAGAACCAGCCACAAAGGAGTACCCTGTTTGCCACTCAGCGTCACCCCGGACTGGAACAACAGAACCACATCCTTCACCAGGGTGTTGATTACCATCACCATGCTCTGAAATAAGAGACATTCTATCCAACATCCTTCCCAACCCTGCTAAAGTGGTGTTCCATCACCCACTCAACCTCCAAATCATCCTAGTCCATTTCTATGTCACTCTCATCCAATCTCTTGCCAAAAGGATCATCTCCCTGCAGAAGACTCAAGTGCAAGACCTGCCCAATCCACCCACCCGCCCAATCCACCCACACGACTGAAATAGGTTTCAGTCGTGTCACAGGCTTATCCTGCCACATCAGTGGCCAGGCCACCTGTGAAAGCAGCCATGTCATTTACCAGCTCTGCTGCAATCATTGCACAGTTTTTTATATTGGCATGACTAGCAACCAGCTGTCCACCAGGATGAACGACCACGTCAAACTGTGCCCTAGAGCAAAGTAGATCATCCTGTGGCACAACATGCAGCTGAACATAACAGACTTAATTTCAATGGCTGCTTCATTACTCGAGCCATCTGGACTCTTCCCTCCACCACTAGCTTTTCTGAACTGTGCAGATGGGAGTTATTCTTACAACACATTCTCTGCTTCTGTAATTATCCTGGCCTCAACCTCTGGTAACATACTGTCCCCACATCCTCCACCCAACAGTTTCCACCCTCTTTGTCCTATCACCACCTCCCAATTCTCGTTTCCCACCCCCATTATGTGCTGCCTTTTGCCAATACACCAACCCCTCTTCCCCTGCTCCTCTCCATTTTCTCTCTGTTCTCGCCCTCTCACCCCCCCCCCCCCCCCCCCTACCGCCCACAGCCTCTCGAGGCATCGCCTCTTGGCAGACAAGACACTCTGCCAGATAGCGCTTTTCTCTCCCCTGTCCATACACTGCTATTCCTTCCTCTTTCCTGCCCCCTCCAGATTGTTGCTTCCATTCCACTTGACAGTTGCCTTCAGGTCCAAATTGCCAGAGACGGCGATCATGTGTGCGTGAGATGTGCTTGCTTGTGTGTTTCTTTTTCCTTTCACGATGAAGGCTGTAGCTGAAACCTAATTTGTAAGTGTCTTTTAATTGTGCCTGTGTACAACATGATGGTTTTTTAAATATGACATACTTGGAATGAGATAGTATTGCAATCAGCACAGTAATATTGACTGTCTGTGGATTTTCTTCCCATTAGCATCACACACGTGTCTGTTCATTGCATAGTGCCTTGTGCAATATTGTTTCCTTTTTGTAGGACGTATAGATGTGGGAAAATATTTTCTTGGCCGAAGAACTGTCAGCGCTTTTCTTGCCCCCTCAGCTTATAGATCTATACTATGACAATTTGTGGTATTTGCATCTATTAGTTACAGTCTACAGCAAGGACTTCTTTTTACAGATACATTTCGAAAATAGAAGTTTCGAATTCCAAAGAATCAAGTAAGGTTTTTGTTAAATCATTGTTTCCTGACAGACGTTGGCCTAACTGTGGATTCATCACTCCCTTTTGACAATTCTCTGCTTGTACCATCCATTGTTATGGACAGATCTCAGCAGTGGCATGTCCATTGTTGGTGATTTTACTTGTTTGAGCAATAGGCCATCATCTACGGGATGTCTCTGCACCAAGCATTTTGTCTGTTATGCTGGAATGATCCTCAGAGAGTGTAAAGACTTCATTAGTTGTCATTCAAACACAAACAAGCTCAGCAGGCCTAAGTTACAAATATGTTCCTTTACTTGTTATTGCTCACCACTATTCTGAACCATAACTGAATTGATCTGAATATCTATTAGCATTTTCAACTTAAGTTACTCACTAATTCTTCATCCAGGGAGAGCTTGCAGGACTGCACAACATGTGATCATCTAGCATTTCAGAGTGCAATTTTGGAGACTTGGTAAACAAAAAGTTGAATCGTTCTCATACCAGCTACGGATCTGTGAATATTCTTTTATATTTTGAGTCTGGAGCTAAAACTTTGAAACTGTTACCTTGTTAATCCTTTGCAGTGTGTACAAATTCAAGCATCAAGTCCTAATTTGCATTTCCTATTTGATTAATTCAACTATTTATGTCTGGCACACTGAGCAGTACCAGCTGCTCTTATCAAGAGAACATATAATTGTCTAAGAATGGAAAGAAATAAGGTCATCCTTTTGACAATGAAATCATTAGAGACAGAGCAAAATCTTTGATTGGATGAGAGTGGGGAAGAGTATCGAGTGTGCCCTTTTCAAGGAAACAATACTGGTATTTACCTTGATTGGTTTAAGGAAACTACATAAAACCTACCTATGGGTAGTCTTTGTTGTACAACTGGAGTTAGTTATAGGATGTTCAGTAACATTTCTTGTTATTCTCTTAGAAACTCATTCTTCCTTTTTTTTTCACAGCAGTATTGTGTTTTTTATTTTTGGTTTTTGTGGCAATTCCTGGCATAATTATATATTTACATGTCTGTTTCAGGTGGAACAGGAGATATCACAGAAACCCAACTAACAGGAGAAATCCAAGTGGTAGGTCAAAGTTCAGATCATTCCATCATCCTGCACAACACAGACACACATCCAGAACAGCCAACTTCCAGGAAGAAACCACAGAATATAATTGGCAAAATCTTCGTAATGTGTCTGAAAATGCTGAAAGTTGGTCAGATTTTAAGAAGCTGCTTGGTGGCAAAAATTGCGAAGAGCCTTCAGTGGAATCAAAATTAGAAACATCAGTGAAAGCAGAAGATGGTGATGATGAGGTGGAAGAAGAGGAGCAGGAGGAGGAACAAGTGGAGTCTTTGGATGAGGAAGCTGAAGAGGAAGAAGTTGAATGGAAACCATTACTTCAGCCTTCAGACTGTACAGACATAGGTAAAATAAAAAGTCAGTTTTTTCCCAACGCAAAGAAAATTAAAGCTCAATACCGTGCCAGAGACAAGAAGGGAAATTTATATATGATATTGAGGTTGATAGTAATATTAAAAATGTCAGACACTTGGCATAAGTATTAGTCTATCAAATTCCACCTAGTCAGTAAATGTATAAGTGTCATTTATATTTTCTTAGTTGATGTGAGGTTTGGTATTACCCGCTAAACAGTTTTTGGCTATATTGCTGAACACACACTCTGCTAGCTTTCATGTGTTAATAAATAAATTACGTTCCTGTCATGACTCCGTAGTGAATATTTATACACCTGACACTATGTGAGTGCACTGAGCCTTGGCTATTGCATTGGTATTGCTTGATAATTATTTTGGTAAATATTGGCATATGAACCTAAAATCTGCATGAACTGGCAAATATATGCGAGTGAGTGAATAAATGTTTTATTTTGTATACTTCATCCATACTCCAAAAGCCTCTTCAGAATGTTTGCTAGAGAGTATGTCTAATGCCACTACCATTTTGTTATTCCTCTTTCTATTCAAGAATGGTGTGGAGAACAACAACTGTCCATAAGTCTCAATGTGAATTCTGATATAATGTCATTGCTATTTTACGAGATATATGTGGGAGAAAATATGTTGCTTGGCTCTTCTTGAAACATACTCTTCCTTGTGATCCACAACATATTTCCTATAGCATCATGAGTCTTTAATGTTTTTCCCCTCCCTAACCAATCTTCTGACTGGTTTGATGTGGCCCGCCATGAATTCCTCACATGTGGCGACCTCTTGATCTCATAGCAGCTCTTGCAACAAACCACCTCAGTTATATCTGGGGTGTACTCCAAACTCTTGTTTTCAGCCTAGTTTTTTAGCCTCCTCAGCTCCCTCTAGTACTACGGAAGTTAATCCATGATGTCTTAACATGTCCTATCATCCTGTCCCTTCCTTTTGTCAGTGTTTTCCATATATTCCTTTCCTTGCCGATTCTGATGAGAACCTCCTTATTTCTTATCAGTTCACTTAATTTTCCATCACCACATCTCAAGCACTTCAATTCTCTTCTTTTCCAGTTTTCTCACAGTCCATGATTGACTCTCATATAGTGCTGTGTTCCACACACACATCCTCAAAAGTTTATCCCTCAAAGTAAAGCAGATGTTCGATACTAATAGGCACATTTTGATCAGAAATGCCTTCTGAACTCATGCTAGTCTGCGTATTACGTCCTCCTTGCTTTGTCTTTCATAGGTTACTTTCCTTCCGAGGTAGCAGAATTCGTCTACTTCATGGTCCTCAATGTTGGTAGTAAGTTTCTCTCTAATCTCATTTCCGCCACTCCTCAGTACTTTTATCTTTCTTTGGTATACTCTCAATCAGTTTTCTGTGCTCAGTAAGCTGCTCATTCCTTTCAGTTTGTCCTGTAATAATTCCTAGATTGACTTCTATATAGAGATGAAACAGTATTTTTATTTATTGTATTATGAAAACAAATACAGATATACATCTCCAGATACAGTTCCATGATCAATTTGATCGCTTCATCCAATGCGTAGTGAACATCCATTATTGTTGCTTCGTATGCTCGAAGAGGACAGTCAGCAACAGTATGGTGGATTGACTGTAAGGGGACACCACAGTCCCATCTTGCAGAACTATCTCATCTCCACTTGTGCAGTAGATAACTACATCTGCCTTATTTCGTTCAAATCCAGTTGTTATCCTCCATTGGTGTCTAGGAAGATCGAATCCTTGTATCCATATGAAAGCTTCTGAACTAGATGTTTGTTGACACCTGATGGCTGCTCCCACTGGCTTTTCCACGAATGGTTGGCACTGAAAAAGGACCCAACAAGGTTATTTGCTGTGCAGCATTTTAAGAGAATAAAAAAGTTTAGAAACTAATATAAAAAATTGAACGGTTATGTGATGACTGTCATATTTGAAAAATCATAAAAAGTGTATGACTCTTTTTATACCTAATTTAACATTCAAAACAAATTTTCTAGTAATGTGTTGCACTAAAGTAAGTGCTCATATTAAACTACATACATGTAAAAACAAAGATGATGAGACTTACCAAACAAAAGCGCTGGCAGGTCGATAGACACGCAAATGAACACAAACATACACACAAAATTCAAGCTTTCGCAACAAACGGTTGCTTCATCAGGAAAGAGGGAAGGAGAGGGAAAGACGAAAGGATGTGGGTTTTAAGGGAGAGGGTAAGGAGTCATTCCAATCTTGGAAGCGGAAAGACTTACCTTAAGGGGAAAAAAGGACAGGTATACACTTGCACACACACACACATCCATCCGCACATACACAGACACAAGCAGACATTTCGTGTGTATGTGCGGATGGATATCCCTAAGGTAAGTCTTTCCGCTCCCGGGATTGGAATGACTCCTTACCCTCTCCCTTATAACCCACATCCTTTCATCTTTCCCTCTCCTTCCCTCTTTCATGATGAGGCAACAGTTTGTTGCGAAAGCTTGAATTTCGTGTGTATGTTTGTGTTTGTTTGTGTGTCTATCGACCTGCCAGCACTTTTGTTCGGTAAGTCACATCATTATATTAGCATATTGTTAAGTAGATCTGTAAGTTTACAACGTGGGATAACACTAGTGAATTTCAAAAGAAATCCTTACTGCCAAACCAGTATCGTAAGCAGCTGATAGATCCGAGCTACTGATTTCTTTTCATACCTATTTTCGATATTAGTGGTGATCATTACAACTTCTCTGTAGTCTGAATGTTGCTTCTGTAGGGATGTGTTTGTTGATTACTTCAAAAATTCTATTGTTTTAAGGTGGTGCATAAGATCATTGACTTTTTTTCGTAAGTTTAATGAACACAACACATACACATAACAGAGGCTTGAGTCATCAGTGGTATATTCTCCTTCACTATTTACAACAGTCTGCCAACACTGGGGTGAATATTTGATTCTCTGAATGTAGAAACTGTGTGGTTTTGTGGTGAAGAACTCGTTGAGGTCAGGTGAATAAGATGGGGTGTGAGATGACTTCTCATCACAACCTCTGTATGGTGTTTTTTGTCAGTCTGGC
This sequence comes from Schistocerca serialis cubense, assembly GCF_023864345.2. Classification (NCBI taxonomy): domain Eukaryota; kingdom Metazoa; phylum Arthropoda; class Insecta; order Orthoptera; family Acrididae; genus Schistocerca; species Schistocerca serialis. Next base: position 760,668,351 of record NC_064639.1, read on the forward strand.
AAAATTGTGATGGGTGTTATCGTGGAGTAGCATCACTTCATGCAATCTTCCTGAACATTGTTCTGGGATTGCATCTGCAAGACATCTCAGTTGTTGTCAGTAAATGTCAGCAATGATGGTTACACCACGGGGAAGCACAACACCATCGCAGTTCCACAAGATGCATTACATTATCTTCTGTGGATGCGTGCAGATCTTTGTATGGGGAGTTGCTGCTTTGTTTGGGCTCAACTATTCCTTTATTTTCCTTATGTTAGCATAGACACAACATTCTTTGTCACCAGGAACGATACAGGTGATGAGGAGCTAGCAGAGATGCACATATGACCTCCCGCTGATTTTTGTGAGTTTGGCTTAGAGCTTGTGGTACCCATACACCCAATTTTTGAACCTTCCCCATTGCTCACAAATGTCTCACAATGGTGGAATGACCACAGTTCATTACATTTGCCAGTTCTCGAGTATACTGACATGAATCATTCTGGATTAATGCATTTAAGGATCTGCATCAAACACCAAAGGTCTTCTTAACATAGAGAATCACTACTGTCAAAACAATCCTCCTTAAAATGAAAAAGTCACTTTCTTGCCATACTTTGCCTAGTGGCATTATCCCCATACGTGGCACAAAGTGTCTATTTGCCTCTGCTACTGCTGTCTCCCCTAAATTGAACTCAAGAAGAAGAATATGTTGGAAATGTTTCAATTTCTCAACTTTTCACCCCGTTTTCTAGTGTCCATAGCTCCATTCACTATCTCCTAATGATACTATGTAAACTGAAATAACAACAGTGAATTGTGAATAAAAAATGACATTCGATAAATAAACCAAGAGCAACTGTATCAACACGCAATATAAAAATGCTACAAACTTATGCATCACCGTAATAGATCAGATGCTCAAGGAGTTTGTTTGTAACACTTAGAAGTGCTTTTGGACAGTAGTTCTCAATTTTTGTGTGTCTTTATTTGGTTTCAGTGTGGCTGATACTTTTGTTTTTGTTATCAGAAGCGTAAGGTTTCCTGTTTGTAGGGTGTTTGAGGAGGAGTCTGTAAGCCATTCTACTGTAGCTGGTTTATTGTGAATTACAAATCCAGGGTGTATTCTATCAAATCCATCTGCTTTTCTAAGTTTCAGACTTTTCATTGCAGCTTTGGTTTAATTATCTTAGAATGCATTGGAGAATTTAGAAGTATGTATAGCAGATCTTCTCTTGGTCTTCAATTAAAATTTGATAACCCTTTTGAATTACTTGTCTTTTGTATGCTTGGAAACTGATACTAGATGTACAGCAAAATCATTCAAACTGATGGCAGTTTCTGATCTTTCGATTGCAGGATTTGATGAAAGTAGTTTCCTAATAATAGACCAGGCTTTTTTTGCTAGAGTGGGTGTAGTCTAAGGATTCTGTTGTTCTCTGGCAGGTCTTTCTTTGACCCTGATCCAAGAATTGGAGGAGACCTATTGCTTTGTCAGAGTTTGGATGTTACTCATATTCTCTTAGATGTTTCTCATCCTCTGCACTCCAACCAGAGATATAATCTTTGTGCTATGTGGTATCCTGTAGGAATGCATCACTAACTGCACTTTTAATAATCCCAACAAATTTACTGTACAGGGCTATTACAAATGACTGAAGCGATTTCATAAATTCACTGTAGCTCCATTCATTGACATATGGTCACGACAGACTACAGATACGTAGAAAAACTCATAAAATTTTGTTCGGCTGAAGCCGCACTTCAGGTTTCTGCCGCCAGAGCGCTCGAGAGCGTAGTGAGACAAAATGGCGACAGGAGCCGAGAAAGCGTATGTCGTGCTTGAAATGCACTCACATCAGTCAGTCATAACAGTGCAACGACACTTCAGGACGAAGTTCAACAAAGATCCACCAATTGCTATCTCCATTCGGCGATGGTATGTGCAGTTTAAAGCTTCTGGATGCCTCTGTAAGGGGAAATCAACGGGTCGGCCTGCAGTGAGCGAAGAAACGGTTGAACGTGTGCGGGCATGTTTCATGCGTAGCCCGTGGAATTCGACGAATAAAGCAAGCAGGGAGCTAAACGTACCACAACCGACGGTTTGGAAAATCTTACGGAAAAGGCTAAAGCAGAAGCCTTACCGTTTACAATTGCTACAAGCCCTGACACCTGATGACAAAGTCAAACGCTTTGAATTTTCGGCGCGGTTGCAACAGCTCATGGAAGAGGATGCGTTCAGTGCGAAACTTGTTTTCAGTGATGAAGCAACATTTTTTCTTAACGGTGAAGTGAACAGACACAATGTGCGAATCTGGGCGGTAGAGAATCCTCACTCATTCGTACAGCAAATTCGCAATTCACCAAAAGTTAACGTGTGTTGTGCAGTCTCACGGTTTAAAGTTTACAGCCCCTTTTTCTTCTGCAAAAAAAACGATACAGGACACGTGTATCTGGACATGCTGGAAAATTGGCTCATGCCACAACTGGAGACCGACAGCGCCGACTTCATCTTTCAACAGGATGGTGCTCCACCGCACTTCCATCATGATGTTCGGCATTTCTTAAACAGGAGATTGGAAAACCGATGGATCGGTCGTGGTGGAGATCATGATCAGCAATTCATGTCACGGCCTCCACACACTCCCGACTTAACCCCATGTGATTTCTTTCTGTGGGGTTATGTGAAAGATTCAGTGTTTAAACCTCCTCTACCAAGAAACGTGCCAGAACTGCGAGCTCGCATCAACGATGCTTTTGAACTCAGTGATGGGGACATGCTGCACCGAGTGTGGGAGGAAGTTGATTATCGGCTTGATGTCTGCCGAAACACTAAAGGGGCACATATCGAACATTTGTGAATGCCTAAAAAAACTTTTTTGAGTTTTTGTATGTGTGTGCAAAGCATTGTGAAAATATCTCAAATAATATATTGTAGAGCTGTGAAATTGCTTCAATCATTTGTAATGACCCTGTACTTGTTATAGGTGGGTTTGGTCCATCTAACATTGGAATCTCAGCAATATTGGGAAAGGTGACACATTGGGCCACAGACAGGCATAACATTTAGCTTCCAGCCAAAGCCGTCATCAGAAAAGAGTACACACACACACACACACACACACACACACACACACACACACGCACAAAAGCAAGCACATACATGACCACTATCTCTGACAGCTCGGACCAGAATGCAACTGTTACATAGAATGAAGGGGTGGGGGGGGGGGGGGGGGACGAGAGAAATGAGCACTGCCTGTCAGAGTGTAGAGGAGCAGAGAAGTGGAAAAGACTGGTGGGTGCGTTGGCACAGAGTGGGGCTCAATGATGATGAGGGGTCGCAAACTGAGAGTAGGTGATAGGTCCAGCCAAAGCCGTCATCAGAAAAGAGTACACACACACACACACACACACACACACACACAAAAGCAAGCACATACATGACCACTATCTCTGACAGCTCGGACCAGAATGCAACTGTTACATAGAATGAAGGGGTGGGGGGGGGGGGGGGGACGAGAGAAATGAGCACTGCCTGTCAGAGTGTAGAGGAGCAGAGAAGTGGAAAAGACTGGTGGGTGCGTTGGCACAGAGTGGGGCTCAATGATGATGAGGGGTCGCAAACTGAGAGTAGGTGATAGGTCAGAGGGATCAGAACTTTTTGGAGGGTGGGTGTGGGCACAGTAGGTTACAGTTCTCTGCACCCAAAATCATTCCGGCATCAACCTACTGTCCCCACACCCTCCACCCAATAGTATCCGCCACCTTAGTCCTACCAACTCCTCCCAGTTCACATCCCCTCACCCTCATTGTGCACCACTGTCTGCCAACACAACCACTAGTCTTTTCTCCTTTTCTGCTCCCCATCCCTCCTTCATACCCTCCCAATGCCGTACCTGGGAACCTTGTCTTGCTAGCATCTAGTCCCTGCACGCTCTGCCAGGCATTGCTCACTTCTCCCCCCACCCCCCCCACCCTCCCTCCCCCCACCCCCCACCCTTCTATTTCTGCCCCCTCCCCTTCCCATTCCGGATTGCTCCTGCCGTTAGAACGGAGTTGCGTTCTGGCCGAACATTGCCTTCTGGCTAGAGATAGCGGTCATGTATGTGTGTGGTTTTCTTACTTTGTGTGTGTGTGGTGAGTAGCAGTTTATGTTTTCATAATATTGTATATAAAGAGTAGTTATTTTGGCTTAATTATTTGTATCATCAGCTCATGTGTAGCAAAATATAAGAGAAATGAAAAGGATTTGGTAAAACACACACACACACACACACACACACACACACACACACACACACACACACCACTAGTATGCAATGCGTTGGGTGTCTGCCTCATCTTATTTGTTACATCTTACTTGTATTAGACTTAACTTTACCTGTAGGGATCTGGTTGAGAGGACTGTTATTCCCCTTGGTTCTCATTAGAACAGTGGTTCCCAACTTTTTCAAGACCATTACCCCTGTGTGCAGTCAGATTCAGCTAGTAATCCCCTCCCCACTGCCACAACTACCATCAGCATTTAACTAAACTTTAGAATGAGAAAAGAATTTTGCTTGAACACTTTCATTTTTAAAATGATGAAAGATAATCTATATTTATTTTTTGTAGTTCTTTTATTAAACCATGAACTGATGAGTCAGTTGTACTGCTTATTTCCAACAACCTTTTTTTGTAAAATAAGGAAGCCTTTCTCAGTGCAGTGTGAGTGCTAACTACAACTCCTCCTGAGGAAATAAGTTAACTCTTCACGTTGAAGGTAGATACTTATTACAGAATGTTTTCCTTGCGCCACTCCCCTCCCTGCTGGCACATGCTTCACCCACATGTTGCACCCCAATTAAACCAGAACAAATTAAAATGTGTGCACTACACTTAGGCCTAATATTTGTAAATCACTTGTTTGCCGGTCTCCTTACTTCTGAGCTGACAGAAATTGGAAGCGTATAGGCTGCCAATGCTTTGTACCTAACCACTTGCCAGTAGTAATAATAATACAGTGTAGTAAAAACTATCCCACTCGTAGGCACAGGATTAATTGCCTGCAGGAAGTTTTTGTGCTTGATCACGGACTTCACCTTCCCTAACAGCCAAGACTCAATTCTTTCTATTTGTTGTTTCCAAATAGACTTCACGCACTGCTGAACACACATGCACCAATCAATCAGGGAGGACACAGAAGGAACAGACACATTCTGGGAGGAGCTAGAAGATATCCTCTCAAAGGTACCCAGCAAACACACGTGGGGAATTTCAATACCCAGCTGGTAAGCAAAGAAAATATTAATTATTATTGTGTACTACACTGCTCAAAGGAGAACCAACTGCAGTGGAGAGGGACTAGTGGAGTTATGCAATCAGCCAAGTGCTATCAAGCACTTTCCCAAAAAGCAGGAGAGCCGGACATCTCCAGATTCAAACCTCGGTGTTTTCCAAATTGGCCATGTCGCCTTTGCACAGAAGGTGGAACAGGAGATCCAGAATGTAAAAGTTCTGATAAATGCCAATTTATATCACTACCTTCTAAATATTGAAGTTCGACTAATTCCAAGAAATGCCAAGAAGGTTACTCCCAGAAAAAAATTATAAGTTTGACGGAGACAAGGTAAGGAGCAACCAAGAATTTACCAACAAGTTGGAAACTTCAAATCCAGAGAAATGGGAACAACTACAAGAGACCATAGTCAGAGCAGGTAAGGAGACTGTCCCAACAGCTAAGACAAGATGTTAGGCAGAAATTGAGTTGCCATAAAAATGAAGCAATCTAGGTCAACTTCTAAACATGAGAAAATAACATTCCTAACTTGTATAAAATCTTCAAGCACAATCTGAACAAATATCCCCCTGCCTCCACCCCCCGAGCCATCCTACAGCTCAATGATTCCAAAGGGAAACTAGCCGTCAGCGATGAAGATGATTGCTAGTTTCTAGTTATTTACTTTGAATGTCTCCTCGACTGTGAGGTCTCAAAGACCACATTCATTTATAAAAACAGTCCATACATCCACTCTGATTCACTCCTCCTACAAGGGAGGATGTCAGGAAGATCATCCAAGCACTGAAGGACCACACGTATTACAATGGTCAGTTGGGCCAGACTTTCCTGTTTAGGGCCAGAATGCAGAGCTTAACCTTACCTTACCTTACCTTGCCTTACTTTATGCTACTAGTACATGAATCTTACAGTTCACTGTCTAGGCTTTGCAGATGATCTAGTGATCTTTTCAGACTCCCTGAATACAGCAACAAAACATCTTAACCAACTGAAGGCATAGGCAATGAAGGCTGGGCTTCAGATCTTCTTTTACAAGGCACTTTGTGACAACAGGGTGTATACGGCACGGGAGATCCAGGAAAAACCCGGGAATTTTTTCATACGGGAGAAAACTGGGAATTTTTTAGAATTCTGGGAATTTTTCATTGTTTTAGTTTTCAGTTAAATTTTTGTAATTTTGGCTGATAAGAATCGATACTCCAACAAAGGATATCAAAGGATATTACTGTGTCCCTCTACTGCAGAATAAAACATGAACGATGTTCATGGGTGGGGGACCCGGGCTGTCAGCCACGGGTGGCAACTTCACAGGAGGGGGGGCTACAAATTCGTATTCTTGAGGAAAGAAAAAAAAAAAAAAAAAAAAAAACCACGAAAATAAAACTTCAGTTGAAAAGGAAATGCGCTACATACAGCAACAAAACACAGTGCTCATACAAGCGTCTGCCAGCAGCAAAATGTGTCAAGAGGCTTTAGGAACACTATGCAATGGTTCATAACAAATTGCCGACGATGAGTGCAACGTCACAACTGTTTACATTAAATTCATTCAAGCAGTTGCGACCGGGCTCATACACATGCGCAGTTGAGTTGCGTATGAGTAGTACCTTCTCCCCCGCAGAAGTTTGGCTGTTAGCTGTATAAGCAGTAGCAGCAAGCAGCCAGATGCGACACAGAAAAATTTTACTGGCGCGCCCAAGCTGCCAGATTCATGCATGCACAACAGGCCCGGATGTAGAGGTAGGAGGAGGAGGAGGAGGAGGAGGAGGAGGAGGGGGGGGGGGGCGGGCTGTTAGCCACGGGTGGCAATTTAATGAGGGAGGGGGGACTACAAATTCGTATTCTTGAGGGAAAAAACCTTGTTTCACAAAGCGCCTAGCATCCAGCACACATTGGTCTAGCGATTATTCATACGATTTTGAAACGCATCCCTGTTGACTTTTTTAACATTTTTGAACACATTCCTTGTTGATTAGCGAATGAATCATAATTTGATTTTTGAATGGGTGCATAGTGTACATGATGTCTCTGCCAAAGGAACCCCGGTTGCATCTAGAAATAAACTTTCCTGCAGACCAAAGGGGACAGGACTGTACAAGCTGAATGGAATTTTGCCAAACGGACGAATGCCAATCGCTGTTTTTGTGTGGTTGACTGGATTTGCACATGATCAGCTTTGTTATAATTAGTAGCAAAATCCATAGATTCAGACTACCAGAGTGGAAATAAATGCAAACAGGAATAACAGATAAGAGAGATCACATATTATCTTCTCGGTGTCTCCAAGAAAAAGAAATTTTGACAGAAAAGTTTTGGCCAGATCGCTACCCTAGTAAGGGCCAGTTGTACAGTCTCGGCTAGCAGCCGCTTACGTTCTTTGTGGGAGTAACGCGGAAAATGCATTGTACGAACACGTAATAACAAATGCCTGACCGGAGAATAAACGCGTGATAACTAAACTGATGATTGTGGCGGGGTTGGTGAAATTAACCGGAGAATGAGTCTTGACACTGGCAGAAATAGTTACAGAATTAGTGATGACTAGATTGTTTGTTAGAACGAGGAAGAAGAAGAAATGGGGGCATCACACAAATTATGGAAGAATGTGACAATTCCAAATTTAGACAAAATACAATAAAGAGTGTAAATTTTATGAAAAGTTCTTGTTCTCCCGGTTACAAAAATCTCATCTAGTATTAATTGCGAGTTTTTTTTAAAGAGGGGCAGGATGTCAAACCAGCCGACTGGGAGCAGGGGAGTCACCACAGGACATTTCAATTTCCACTGTCGTGAATATAATTGTACACGTTTGAAATCCAAGAGCGTGATGTGCGATAGAAGAATGCTGTGTGCAGATGCGTGGCACTGCACTTTGGCACACGTAAGACCAAATAACATGTCTTACATTTTCTTGAACATGTTTGCTTTATTATGTATCAAACTGTTCAGAAAGGTGTGCACTACAATATGAACGTTTTTTGAAAAGACAGTTTTTTTTTAATTTTTTGCGTCCTGTCTCAAACGCTTGAGGGGCGGTTTCATAAATATCGTAGATCTGGGCCAGATGCGCAGAGCAGTCTGATTGTAGTGGGGACGTGGGTAGTCTCCACATGACCCTTGTTTACGTTTAGAGATTTTGCTGTTGCTCCTGCTCATGTCAAATTAAAACAATACAGATTTCTATGGCCGGGAGCTATCAAGTGAATTAAAATACATTCAATAATTATGAAGGGCTGAAATGTTATTAGTTTCAGATCTTATTTTATTTCCACCTTTCTGTCAGTCGAGCATTAATCGCCTTGCAGAATAATGAAGTTATTTTTGTCGGTTTACTAAAGAAATTGGGCTTTTATTAATCTTTTCTGCTGAGACAGTCAATTTATTTAAAACGAAGTGTTTAATTCCGAACTTTTGGATAGTTTCAACTGTTCACTGAATTTCAAGTGCTCGTTTTCACCTTCTAGCACGTATGTCATTATGCCATAATAAAGAACCAAATGCTGAGGCCTACTTCATTGGGAATCTGGACACACGAATGTGCACTGCAAGCCAAATTATGCATTTTAGTATGCTTCATGAAATTCCGATGCTCTTGGAGTATCCTCTGATGTCTTTTAGGACATAATGTAAGATCTTTTAATGTACGAACGTACGGGTTTCCTACATCATCGTAGCTGCGCAAGTGCGGTGACACTTGTTATCTTGCGCTCCCTGCTAACTGCTGAAACGAACCTATTTTTAACAGGTCGCGGGAAATTATTGCAAATGGTGGTTTGAAAAGTGTTATACTTTCAAAGTAAATTTCCTTTTACACAAGATGAGCTATGTGCGAGAATGTACAATGAATTTCTTAAATCAAAGAGCGTTTGACTCTCATTTAAAAATAAATTCTTTGAGGACGAGCCATTTAGAAGAATTTCGAGCCCAGAAGATCAAACATTTGTGTTGTTATTAAACATTTTACTGGCTCATTTGTGTGATGTATCTTAAAGGGTAACATGAGCAAAAAAATCAACATTATATGTGAAAGCTTAGCTTCTCTTGCAGCTTATTAATCTATAAGTAGTGGAGAGCGGGTGTGGTAATTACAATGATAAATAATCACTTGCACTTCCGTCAGTTGCTATTGAACACTTTTACTCTCACATTGTATACACAATGTATGTAGCATGGAGCACGTACTACAGAGAACTGATCTGGCAAAGATCAGTTGTTTTCGCTGCAGTAGGGTAGTGTTATTATTGGGGGGTGAACCAGTGGTTCTACGTCCCCACAAATCTTCGAGACCAATATTATATATGAAAGCGTTGCTTTTCTTGTAGCAACACTATGTATTTTAATTTAAACCATTAACTTTTCCTATTTGTGTGTTCACACTACTTAATCGTGATGTTGCTAATTGACTGACTACATCATGTATTGTTCTCGGCTGGCGAGATCACATGACATGAGCTGTGACTGGCTTATAAAAGAGCACTGCAGTCTCAATTCCCATGCTTTGGAAAGTAACATGCAGTATTTGGTGGAATTCCCAATTATACTTTCGTAATACAAAAATATGCAGTGTACATGTTGCTGCACATCAAAGATCTTTTCAAAACGTGTTGTACTTCATAGATGGTGCAAGGAAGGTATCGGTACATTCATTTCACAAGCTGTAACCTCCACCACATTGTGTCATGCATTAATGCCAGTATTACAGTCCTATGAATTAGTGACAATGATGATGATGATAATAATAATAATAATAATAATAATCTTTTAAAAATAATATATTCTCATGAGTGAAACAATTTAAACCCTTTTGCCCCTCAGAATTTTTTTTTTTTTTTTCCGTCAACTGCATGAGAGTATCCTTAATAATCTAAACAATGAAACCCCTTTCAGTCAGTCAGTCAGTGAAAGTTTGAACACCCAGCTGATAAGGCCATATGGAATGCTAATACTGCTGACTGTATTCTCTGCTAGGCTTCAACACCCAGCTGATGTGGCTATATGGAAGGCTAATACTGCTAACTGTATTTTCAGCTAAAAAATGATGCCATTACCTTTACTTTTGAAAAAAACCACTGGGCGAACATTTGAGAACACCTGCCCCATCCTAGGTATGAACAGTAAGGGTCAGAAGTGACAGGAACTCTGAAGTTTGTGTCTGCTTACCACAGTGCTGTGCAAAACTTGAGGACGAAAGTAAATTTAACATGATGTGTACTGCCATGCAGCATAGATCTATGAGACTTGAGTCATACGTAGAAAGAACTGATACAGTATAGTACAGAAGGTAAGGCTAACAGAAATGACACTTTCATTCAAAGAAAATAATTACACTGAAGTCAGTGTGAATCATTATGGTCCCATGGGCATTAAAAAAGGCAAGGCATAGTTCTTAATAGGGTGTGTGATTCGTTATGGATGGCACGCTTCTTAACATGCTTCCATGCTGGCCAAAAGATTGCTAAGTGGGGCATCAATGCATCCCACACTTGCTTGATGGGATTTAAGTTGGGGGGATGAGAAGGGCAGTCCATTCACCAAATATCCTCTTTTTCCAAGAGCTCCTCCAACTACACTGTTCGATGCAGTTGCGCATTGTCATCCATAAAAATGAAGTCAGGGTCAAAGGCATCCCAAAAAAGATGCACGTCGGAAAGGAATACAGTATTGCAATACTGTTGACTAATGGGTGAACTATATTCAAAGATTTGCAGATCAACCCATGCATCATTATGCCTATCCACACCTGGATTACCAAAATGACCATCTTTCATAATGTTCCTGGGCACACTGCCTACCCTCTTATGATGAGAGGTGGGAACATGTAATGTCAGTGTATAATCCCCCTTGTGCAGGAACTCACAAACATCTCAGTCATTGACTTAGAGAAAGAATCAAAGAATATGGGAACCTGCATAATGATGAACTTAATAAATGACTCAGTTTCAGACTACTAAAAAGGAGTCTTTTTTTTTTAAACATAGCACTTTTGACCCAATACATAGTTTCAATGTTCAGTCACTTTAAAGTTGCCTTGGCCTTAATGAGGCATTACAATAAATGTAATCTTGACACAGGTTCTTCTCAAGTGATCTGTAGCATGGCCACATATGAGCATACGGAGATTCATGCGCACCTCAGAGTATGTGTTAATTCTTTTCTACATCTACATCCATACTTTGCAAACAACTGTGAAGTGCATGGCACAGAGGAGCTCCCATTATTAGCGTTTCTTCCCTATCTATTTGTGCATGGGAGTGGATGCTTAAATGCCCCTGTGTACACAGTGATTGTCTAATGTTATCTTTGCTGTCCTTGTGAGAGTTGTTGTATATCCTTAGATTCCTCAATTAATGCTGATTCTGAAAGCTTCAAAAATAGGCTTTCATAGAGTACTTGTCCGCCCCCGGTAGCTGAGTGGTCAGCGCGACAGACGGTCAATCCAAAGGGCCCGGGTTCGATTCCCGGCTGGGTCGGAGATTTTCTCCGCTCAGGGACTGGGTGTTGTGTTGTCCTAATCATCATCATTTCATCCCCATCAACGCACAAGTCGCCGAAGTGGCGTCAAATCGAAAGACTTGCACCAGGCGAACGGTCTACCCGACGGGAGGCCTTCGTTGCACGACATTTCCATTTGTAGAGTACTTGGTGTTTATCCTATAGGTCAAACAAACTTGTCACTATTAATGCTGTCCTCCTTCTTATATGTTCAATATCCGTGTTAGACTTCTTCACTATGGGTCCCACATAGTTGAGCAATATTCTAGGATGGGCCTTATTAGTCTGCTTTGTAGATTAACTACATTTTCCTGGTATACTACCAATGAACCAAACTCTATCACCTGCTTACCATGACTGAATCTTTATTATGGTTCCATTTCATACCCCCACAAATGGTTACTCCCAGATATTTTTGTAAATTGACAGTTTCCCAATTTGAAATGTTATCAAGAAATGATGAATATTTGTGCAGTTTTTTTTTCAGATAGTAATTCATTGCAGATAAATGCTTTAACTGCTGTCCATGATTTATCAGCTGGAGAATTTCTCTGTATTGTAAAGAGCATTTTAAAACTGTACCTTACCATGCATGAAATCCTGCTTCAATGTTTTTCTTTATGCGACCCTTTTTGAAATTTACCAGTCATGATTTGTTCTCATGTTTCATGAATTAAAGTTAACGATGACTTCTTTACATGCCTTTTCTTTGTTGGCCAAAGTAACCTTAACAGTTTTTCCAGTTTCAGTTATGTCCTGAAACTCACGCCATACGATTTCTAGCTGTAAATCTTTTTCTGCTATGGAGACATATGAAGAGTGCACTTTCTTCTGATTACATACCTTTATTTTTACAATATGAAACCATTAATGATAAGTATTATGTATCTACAACATACAATTGATATTTTTGGCCAGAGTGTGCTATAGTCTTATCAATAGCTGATTTAGTGGTATTGCCCAATATGTTTCATGCTAATTTCAATCAACTCAGAATCTCATTCATTGTTCCAATTTCAATATTGCCTAATAAAACAAATTTATGAATCAGGTTCATTTTCTGAACTATGGTCAAAATTGATCTGCATTCTTATTTTCCTACACCCATAAAATCTCCAAGAGGACAAGCTATAACAAAAATTAAATTATAAAATGAATATGTAGAGCAGAACCTATTAGTGCTGAGGCAGCTGGAAAGGGATGTGCACTCCTTCAGTAGTAAATATATCTTACATTATGCAATTAGGGAACTAAACTTTCAGACACAGACAAGCTCCCCTTGCCTCTGTATAAAAGATACTGATCTTAAACCACTGCATACCCAATGTTAAGATGTTGTAGCCTGTGAGGAAGGATGATCTGTTATACAGTTATGTACACGTAAAATAATAGTGCGTTCTCTTCATATAATGTTTCATGATCTTTTAAGCTGATGATTTATGGACTTCATCCAACAACTCCTTTGTTCTCCATCTCCTGCTTTGAAACTGTAATGCAATCATGTGTATCTATTCTCTAAATGCCACTGTCCAATGGAAGCATCCCATGCGAGGGAAGCACTGACACTAAACTCAAATCAAGCGAAGTAGAGCTCAAATACAAGCCTGGTTATGCAGGTTTAGATCTCCCGTGGTGTTCTTAAATTACTTTGGTCAAATTCTGGATAGGATTAATGGAAAAAGAAACACGGGACACAAACAGCCATACAAGGCAGCATGCTGATAACTTTTTTTTTAATCATGCATTCAAGAATGATACCCCCTTTTCTTTTTACAACAGTTGGTCCTAGGCTATGCTGGTATATGTATTGAAGCTATTACTTTATGAAGTATGCCTTTTGTAGAGAAAAATTTGGTAAAATCTACAAATCGGGCACTAGTAAGCATATTTGTGTATTCTCCCTGTGGAGTTCTCTAAGTAATACTGTCTTATCACTTCCACTAGCTCCTGAACACTTATGGCACAGCCTACAGTCAATAACTCCTTATGTATATCAACAAATCTGTTTGCAACTTTCTGTGAATAAACTATGCCATTCAAATAAAGGCCACTTTCTCCATTTACACCTTGATTAAAATAAGAAAAGACACTTTCGAGCATGGGAGAGGGTGATGTTTTTGGTACATGTTTGTTTGGGACTTTCCATTCTGGGTATATTCACATGCTTCCTATTAATGTGCAGTACTGCAGGGTGGTAATAGTCTTATCACTTTCCTGCACACTTTCGTAAGTTTAGGACATTCCGTTGCATAAAATAAATGTAACACACAGAGAAACAACACAAACTAATTGCAATTGCTATGTTACGGTTGCGGGCATAGTTTGCAACTGAGGTAGCAGAGTTTGACAGCTGTTAACAGAATAAATGATGTGGCCATAGTCATTCTCTGATTGTTGCTATGGTACCTGTACTGTTGTCAACTAACTGTCAGTCATTTAACTGCTAGTTTTTGTAGCCTTTTCAAGGACAGTGTATACATGGATCTGGAGCATGAAATTGAAGCTAATACTTTAATCCAGGATTCACATTCATATTTGCTCTCAAAGAGCTTGCTGTTTTTGTAATTTATTTATGCACTCGAGATGCTTTTGATTTGGAATTTATCATCCAGTCTTCTAGATGGAGAGATCTTATAAGTAATATGTGCTAAATGTGCTTGAGAGGAAACTCTGAATTTGAGCTTAATGACGAAAGTCTTCCTTTATTATTTAAGGAGCAAAATGTTAAAGTACTGAGAAATCGCCCTTGAAAATATTGATTTTGAATGAATTTTGATAAATTACATTTTTCTCTTTACAGGATCCATATTACAAAAACTAAACATATTTAAGGAAATTCCATGTGACACGGTTCCAAGTGCACATTCTGATACTAAACTGAAAATAAACTATGACATTTATCTTCCAACAACAAAATTTAAGAAATCTTCACCATGCTTACCGGATTATAGGCTGTGCATAATTGGGTAAGTTAAGTTTTTTATGCTAGTCGTAATTATTTGAGTATACTTTCATACAGCTCAATTTTTTAAACCTAAGCTCACATGATACCTATTTGTTTGTTAAGATATTACCTTAATTTTCTGTATTGAAAATGAATGAAAATGTGTACTTCAATAATGTTGATGTACTGAGTACTAGCAATCCACAGAGGTTCCTCACTAAGTATATATAGCTGGATGCCTTGTTTGTAATATGTAGTATGTACACAAACCGTCCTCGAAAAAACTTTATCAAAATCCTGAGGAAAAAACATGGTGGGAGAATGTAATTTGTAATAAGCGCAGATGAATAAAGTAACTTTCTTTTGTGTAATTCTCACAATGCCCACAGAACATATTGTACTGTTCTACTTGGCCTCCTGTAAACAGCATTCTTCCAAAAAGCTGATTCTAATGTTACGGTGGCCATATTGAGCATTAATTGACTATGATTGCTTCAGAAATATGAAAAGGTTTTTCAGAGACCACTACCAGCCACAAAATGTGTTGACACTTACATCAGTTATTGAAGCAATATGGTTTGAGGTATAAACCTTATATTCAGGCTACACTGGCAGTACAAAAAAAATTAACAAAAGTACATATAGATATTAAAGTGTTTTGTAAAATCTTGGTGTCTGTTGTGGTCATCCTGAGGAGAAAGTGAAGGATAACATAACAAGAGGGAGTATGTACTTCATAAGTTGATTTGCAATTCACATAAAAAATTTAAATAATCTCTTGTTTGGTTCATATGAAATGGCAGTCTTTTTGTGGTTTGTTCAGTTACCTCCATAGCTATTTGCAAATTTGTGAACAATGAGTGGTTCCATGAAACCATAGTAATGGAGGAAACTGAACACACCACAAGAAGATACCCATTTCATATGAACAAAGTGAGTGATTACATAAAAAAAAAATTATGTGAACAGCAGACTATCATGCAACACACACACAAACGCAACTCTCACACTCATGATCACAGTCTCTGGCAGCTGGAGCCAGACTACAAGTAGCAGTGCATTATGGGAGAGGCAACTGGGTGGGGGGTAAGGAAGAGGGATAGCAGGGTAACGGGGGGGGGGGGGGGGGGGGGGGGGAGGTAAAGTGCTGCTGGGGGCATGCAGGGAGATGAGGTGAAGAGTAGGGCAGCTAGATGCAGTCAGGAGGTTAGATGGGGAGCGGTGGAGAAGGGGGGGGGGGGGGGTCAGGAAAAGGAGAGAAGTAAAAAAACTGAGTTTGTTGGTGGAATAGAGAGCTGTGTAGTGCTGGAATGGGAGCAGAGAAGGGGCTAGATGGGTTAAGACAATGACTAATGAAGGTTGAGGCCAAGAGGGTTCGGGAATGTGGATATATTGCAGGGAGAGTTCCCTCCTGCGTAATTCAGAAAAGCTGGTGTTGGTGGGAAGGATGCAGGTGGCACAGGCTGTGAAGCAGTCATTGAAGTGATTGACATCTTGTTGGGCTACATACTTAGCAGCAGGGTGGTCCAGTTGTATTTTAGCCGCAGTTTGTCTGTAGCCATTCATGCAGACAGACAGCTTGTTGGTTGCCATGCCCACATAGAATGCAGCACAGTAGTTGCAGCTTAGCTTGTAGATCACATGACTGGTTTCACAGGTATCCCTGCCTTTGACGGAATAGGTGATGTTTGTGATTGGACTGGGGTAGGAAGTTGCAGGAGGGTGTATGGGACAGGTCTGACATCTAGGTCTGTAACAGGGATATGAGTCATGAGGCAAGGGTTTGGGAGCGGGAATTGTGTAGGGATGAATGAGTATAATGTGTAGGTTCAGTGGCCAGCAGAATACCACTGTGGGAGGGGTGGGCAGGATAGTGGAATGAAGAGAGGTAGTCGAAACCCTGGCAGGCATTGTAATTCAGTTGCTCCAGTCCTGGGTGGTACTGAGTCATGAGTGGAATGCCCCTCTGTGGCCGGATGATGGGGTTTTGGAAGGTGTTGTGCGACTGCAAAGATAAGGTATGTGGGATCTGTTTGTGTACAAGATGGGAGGGTAACTACAACCTGTAAAGTCCTTAGCAAGACCCTCGTCACTACAGGTGTAACGGCCACAGGTGGCTAGGCTGTATGGAGGGGACTTGGTATGGAATGGGTGCCAGCTGTCAAAACGGAGGTATTTGTGGTGGGTGGTTGGATGGTTGGTAGGTTTGATATGGACAGAGGTACTCATATAGCGATCTTTGAGGTGGAGGTCAACATCGAGGAAGGTGGCTTGATGGTTTGAGTTGAACCAGGTGAAGTGAATGGGGGAGAAGGTGTTGAGGTTCGGGAGGAATGTGGATAGTGTCGCGTATCCCCATGCACTTTGATTTTATATACAGTTTATGTTGCATAGCACTTTAAGTAAACTATATGTTGATTATTGTTGCGGCCACAAAAGATAAAATGTAGTTCTCGCTACTGGTTTCTGTAGTTGAAAATTTTAACTTTGTGCCCACTGATCTATTATGTGGGGATACACACAACACTAAAAGATTTCCTGCTGTGAATGTTTGATCTTTAATTTGCAAGACTATGTTCTCATAATTCTGATCTGGCTTGTTAGAAATGGAACACTGTATCATTACTGTAATTGATTACGAAATTAAACATGTCTTCCTCTACTTTCGTCTCTGAAATGCACTGAAAATTACTCTTATTATACACACAGAAGTTACAGTATACAGTGTTTGCCAAACATAAAAGGTGCAGTGGATTTTTTTAATATTTGAACACTATTAATTACCACAAGAGCATGAAGCTAAAAATGAAAATTGATTTTAATGTTATTAGCCGGACCAGATTTCAACACAACAGTTTTCGATATCACACAAGTGAAGTTTTAGCACTCTGATTTACGTAAATTATTCACGTCACTGATATTGTACATGCAGTTGCTCACGTCCATCTGAAAATAACATAATGAAATCTACAATTCTCCTCTAGGATCTCCAGGAAGGTGAAAGAAATAATTTTAATTTACCATTATCTGCCTCCTTAGTTGTGAGAAAACTGCTTTCATTCAATTCTAGTTTGAATTAGCCACAGCAATGGCTTCCGCAATCGTGGCACAGCACTGCATCACAGAAAATTCTAAATTTGCTTTTTTATACATCAGCATCCAATGGCGTCTTTCTCGATAAAAGAACAAAAGAAAGCTAACTAAGCGTTCGAGGGAGTGTCACAGGCTCTTACAACATTCACGGCTACAATATGACAGAGAGAGTAATGTCTAAACCTCCACTACATGCAAGCAATTTAATATGCTAATATATATCTTTGTTATATTTTTAATTATCATTGTCTGCTTCGGTTTCCACACTCGCCGATCACAGATATTATTTGCAAAATGCTCATACATAATATTACACAAACATAAAAATGAAAAATAATTATTTCCTTTTCTACAGTATCCAAATAATCAATAACTGTTCATACAAAAATGAAATATAGTAACGCAGATTCCCTCCCCCCCCCCCCCCCCTACACACACACACACACACACACACACACACACACACACACACACATATATTACACTGATATTACAAATGTCTTGCCAGGAGACGTCTCAGTAGGGTGTCCTCACCCTCGATCCAGATCATGAAGGTGTCATCAGTGAATCTGAACCAGGTGAAGGGTTTGGGATTCCGGGTGTTTTGGAAGGATTTCTCTAGATGGCCCAGGTTGGCATAGGGTGGTGCCATGCAGGTGCCATAGCCATACCCTTGATTTGTTTGTAGGTAAAGCCTTCAAAGGAGAAGTAATTGTGGCTGAGGATATGGTTGGTCATAGTGACTAGGAAGGAGATGGTTGGTTTGGAATCCATCGGGCATTGGGAAAGGTAGTGTTCAATAGCACTAAGGCCATGGGCATTAGGGATGTTAGTGCAAAGGGAGGTGGTGGCGTCCTGGGTGGGTTTGTGGACTTTAGGAAGCATGTAGAAGGTAGGAGTGCGGGGAGAGGTTCTGGGATGGGCCTGAAGATTTGAGGAGAGACTGGAGATCCTGTTGGATTTCTGGAATGAGGTCACTGTGGCAGGGTTTGTAGGTGGATGAATCTGACAGCTGGCAGAGTCCTTCTGTGACGTAGTACCTCCAGTTCAAAACAACAGTGGTGGAGCCTTTGTCAGCAGGCAGGCCTTGTTGATTTGTTACTGCAGCATCAAAGGTACAATTTTTAATAAATGAAAAGCACCAGTTTGCTTTTGTTCTACAATATTACTTTTATTGTTAGCCGGTTTTCAGCTTACAAGACCATCTTCAGACATTTATATAATGTCTTAAGATGGCCTTGTAAGCTGAAAACCGGTTAACAGTAAAAGTAGTATTGTAGAACAAAAGCAAACTTGTGCTTTTCATTTATTATAATGTTGTTCTACCAAGAACCAACAGAAGCTTACAGGGCTGGAAAGAAATCCAACGTGCACTCGGTTTGTCTGCCGGGGGGGGCCTCATCCAAGATGTGGAGGCGGCCTTGCCTGCAGCTATTGAGTGTACGGGGTGCAGTCGTCTGCAAATAGTTGCTCACATCGGCACCAATGATGCCTGTTGCTTGGGTTCTGAGGCGATCCTCAGTTCGTACAGGCGGCTGCCGGATTTGGTGAAGACCGTTGGCCTCGTACGCGGGGTGCAAGCAGAGCTCTCTATTTGCAGCATCGTTCCCAGAGTGGATCGGGCTCCTTTGGTTTGGAGCCGAGTGGGGCGTCTCTACCAGAGGCTTCGTCGACTCTGTGACGGTCTTGGCTGCAGATTTCTAGACGTGCACTATTGGGTGGGGAATTGTAGGACGCCCCTAGATAGGTCAGGGGTTGCACTACACAAAGGAAGCTGCTACTCGGATAGCAGAGTACTTGTGGCGTGTACATGAGGGTTTTTTAGGCTAGGCAGTAGTGCTAGGTGTCCTGATGAACACTCACTAGTCGACATGCAGGCAGGGAAATCAGGACGTGCTCAGTGTAAAGACACTTCAGCTATCAAGGTCCTAGCAGTAAATTTTCAGGGTGTTCGGAATAAAGTTCCTGAATTTACTGCCCTCCAGGAAGCATGTGGCGTGCAAAGTATTCTCGGGACTGAGACCTGGCTGAACCCTGAGATAGGAAGTTCTGAAATATTTAGTGAGGGTTGGTACGTGTATCGGAAAGACAGATTAGACACCGTAGGAGGTGGTGTCTTCATTGCAGTTGATAGAAATATTGTGTCTACTGAGGTCGAAGTAGAGCGTGATTGTGAAGTTATCTGGACACATTTAACAGGGCTAGGGGAAATAAAGTTAATTGTGGGGTGTTATTACCGGCCACCAGGTTCCACCGTGACAGTTCTAGAATGATTCAAAGGGAGTCTACATTCTGTATCGCAGAAGTACCCAGATTATGCTACATTAGTCGGAGGCGACTTCAAACTACCTAGTATAGACTGGAATGTCTATGGATTCATTACAGGTGGTACAGACAAGCTGTCGTGTGAATTACTTTTGAACACATTATCTGAAAACTGTCTTGAGCAGCTAAATCGACAGCCAACGCGTAATGGAAATATTTTAGATCTGGTAGCCACGAGCAGACCAGACCTCATCGACGGTGTCAGTGTTGAGATAGGGATTAGTGATCATCATGTTGTCATTACGACTATGGTTACGAAAGTTAAAAAGACAGTCAAGAAGGCTAGGAGAGTATTCTTACTAGAAAGAGCAGATAAGCAGTTGTTAGCATCCCACTTAGTAAATGAATCGACTTCATTTACTTCCGGTATGATGGACGTGGAAGAATTATGGGCGAATTTTAAACACATTGTAAATCACGCATTGGACAAGTATGTGCCGAAAAAGTGGGTTACGGATGGAAAAGACCCACCGTGGTTTAACAGCGCAATTCAGAGACTGCTCAGGAAGCAAAGGCAGTTGCACTCGCAGTACAAGAAAGATCGGGAGAATGAGGACAGGCAAAAGTTAGTAGAGATTCGTGCTGCTGTAAAAAGAGCGATGTGCGAAGCATTCAACCACTACCACCGTCATACCTTAGGAAAAGATCTTGCTGAAAACCCAAGGAAGTTCTGGTCTTATGTAAAATTGGTAAGTGGGTCGAAGGCTTCCATCCAGTCACTCACTGATCAGTCTGGCCTGGCAACGGAAGACAGCAAAACAAAAGCTGAAATTTTAAATTTAGCATTTGAGAAATCTTTCACGCAGGAGGATTGTACAAACATACCGCAGTTTGAGTCTCGTACAGATTCCCTTATGACTATATCTCTCTGACCCCTTCATAAGTCATACTATCTATGATCCCATTGCTCACAGCTTTACTTTGATTCCTGCCACAGGGTATCAAAGAGACAAACTGTCATAGAGAATGCAGCGTATGGAAACATGGGATATGCTGGAAGTATGCTCAGATAACTGAAGTAGTTAAGGCGACTGTTCCTGACAAGCAGGAAATCTAGGTTTAAGCCCTGGTACAGCACAGATTCTAATGTGTCACTAATAAGCAACATCTTCATGCTTAATGCAGCTGATGCCAGAGAGTCCACAATTGCAAATAAATTTCTTAAATCTAGTACAGCTGCAAGATTGATCTGTTTCTTCAGACAATGTTCAATATAAGTTGTTTGTAATTGTAATCTTTAGGTATTTAGTTGAATTAACAACCTTTAAATATATGTGATTAATAGTGACTTCAGAATTTTTGCCAGTGATGCAGTTACCTATAATGAAATACTGTCTGAAAGAAGGAGCATATACATTTTGTCAGATACTGATGATTTCAAAGTGGTGCAAAGATTGGCATCTTGCTTTAAATTTTCAGAAATGTAAAACTGTGCACTTCACAAAATGGAAAAATGTAGTATCCTACGACTGTAATATCAATGAGTTACAGACTCAACCAGTTTGTACAATATATGTGTGTAACACTTTGTAGGGATATGAAATGGAATGATCACTTCAATTGTGGGTAAAGCAGATGGTAGACTTTGATTTATTGGTAAAATACTGGGGAAATGCAAACAGTCAACAAAGGAGATTGCTTACAGATCATCATTCTAGAATATTTCTCAAGTGCATGGGACCTGTACCAAACAGAACTAACTGGGGATATTAAATTTATACGGAGAAGAGCAACATGAATGGTCACAGGTTTGTTTGAGCATGGGAGAGTGTCACAGAGAGGCTTTTGAAGATAGATGTAAACTCTCCCGAGAAAGCCTACTTACAGAGTTTCAATAAACAGTTTTAAATGATTACTATAGGAATATACTACAACCCCCTTCATATCGGTCATATAGCAATCATTAATACAAGATTGGGTTAATTATGGCACATACAGAAGTATTTAAACAATCGTCTTCCATGCTCAGTATTTGAGTGGAATAGGAAGAAACCATAATAACCAGCACAATGGAATGTATCGTCTGTCATGTGCTTCACAGTGATTTGCAGAGTGTAGATGTAGATTTATTGCGTAACCAAAATTTAAAAGATTTATTTTAGTACTCATACGGAGGATCTCACACTTTTTATTGTTTAGAGTCAGTTGACACTTTTCGCGCCATACATATATCTGATCTAAATCATTTTGCAATAAATGGTAAACGACAGCACCATCTGCAAACAATCTAAGAGAGCTGCTGAAATTGTCTCCTAAATCATTTATGTAGACTAGAAACAGCAGTAAAAGAAGGAATATCAGAGTTTAAGCCACTTGCCTACAATAACAATTACACCCATCTAGCAGTTGCTTGTATTGCGGTACAGTGATGGGTATACCAGTCACAGCACTACAGACGCATCATGCAACTGTTCTACAACTCGCTGCTTTCTGTAATAGGTCTGCAGCCATACATTAGATGGCACCAGTTATACATTTATGAAATTGACGCATTAATTCGAGCTTAAATTTATTTTGTGTGTGTTTTTTGAACTCAGTGAGTGGCTCATCCTATGAAGCAGAAGAAAGTGATTTTAGTGATTAGAGTAATGGTACAGACTATGTTACTGCAATGCATCATTGAGAGATGGAAACATTAGTGGTTTGGTTAATGGGATAACTTGAATTACTTGTTAAAATGTGGTGGTGCAAGAAATGTGTACCAATGTGGCAACAAAGTGCACTGTGGACTTATGAGAACTTATGTCAAGGAATATTCACTAGCTCCTGGACATAGTAATGCTAAATGTAAGCATAATTTACCACATACTAAAACCAGGACCCGCGAGGGTGATGTCAACAATGTTCCAGTTCAATGTGGCAGAGCAGCTCTTGAGAATGTAACTCTCCCTCTCTACAGTTGTAAGGGATGATCAAGCAAGACAGAAAAGCCACAAAGCTCCAAGCCAGAAGCGAGAGACATTTTCTGTGAAAAGAAAGCCAGCTCAAATGAAAACTGCTCCTGTTAGAAGGTGATCAAGGGTATTATAGGAAAACCTGTTTCGAGTGTAACACATGTAAAGTTGTTCTCCATGTGGACAAATTTATCACAATATACCATGCTCAACTAAACAATGTGTGTACATTTATGAGAAATGAAAAATGATTCACTGTGTACCATAAACTGTGTTTGTATCATTATAGCTTAAGTCCTTAGAACAGATATATTATTTCATGTTTTGTAAATCTTCATGTATATGTGAAAAACAAAAATATATGGTAAAAATAATCATATTACTATCACAGGTCTGTTCTCAGAAAATCGTACCATCCCTTCAACAACAAGGTCATTAGAGACAGAGCGCAAGCTTGAATTGAGAAAGGAAATCAACTGTGCTCCTTTCAAAGGAGCCATCCCAGCAGTTGCCTTACGCAATTTAGGGAAATCACGGAGAACCTGTATCTGTTTACCTGGATGGGATTTGAACTGTGGTCCTTCAGTCAAGTCCACCTCGCTTTGTGGGAACAGTAGAGGGCATGGAATAGGCCCTTGGAGAATCCATCAGTTACTACAAACTGTGACACCTTTCTGGCAGTAAATCACAAATCCTGTTACACAAATGTGACAATATTCCATACAATTTGATTAGGAGCTGCTTGGGAAGAAAGGCGTCCAAAGCCTGCTGGAGATT
The DNA here is from genome assembly GCF_023864345.2 of Schistocerca serialis cubense. Taxonomy (NCBI): domain Eukaryota; kingdom Metazoa; phylum Arthropoda; class Insecta; order Orthoptera; family Acrididae; genus Schistocerca; species Schistocerca serialis. The sequence continues at coordinate 760,692,136 of NC_064639.1, forward strand.
TAGAAATATGGAATCAGTTTGAGATCTCCTGTCAGTAGCACTCATTACTTTGTGTGAATAAAGAGAAATTTGTGCTTCACTAGAACAATATTTCCTGAATCCATGGTGACTAAGTGTCAATAGATCATTTTCTTTGAAGTAGTGATAGAACACTGTACATGTTCCAAAATCATAGTGCAAATTGACGTCAGTGATAATTTTTATAATTCAGTGGATTACTTCTATTTGCTTTCTTATGTATTGGATGCTGGGGCTATTGTGAAATATGCAACTGTGTGTTGCTTATGCAGTTGAGCCTGGGCAGAGCCACTGTGATTACCCAGAGGTACCTCACATAGAGACTGTCCCACAGTAGCCCAGAATGACTATAACACCAAGAAGAAATAGCTTCTCAGCTTTTGGCTCAGTGTGTAGTCTTCTTTTCTTTAATTTAATGAGTCCAATGTACAGTACAGTCGCCAGTTACAATAACGCTTTCAGCAGTCCCATATCCTTCAAACCATAACTGTAGTAACCGCTCAATATAAATCTTACATTTATTATGTCAATAAAGGGTAGGTGTCATATCGGAAACATAATACAAAGAACCAAAATCTTTATTAGCATCTTCACTATTATGATAGGTTTGATAAGCAATAACATTACGGGGTTCAAAACTCTCCAAACCAGAACAGAAGTAGTACCATTATTCCTTACAACTGCTACTATCAGCCAACCATTACCAGTGCTCAATGTATCATTGTTAGCAATACTAAAATTAAGGTTACTTAAAGAAAAACAGGTTCTATCAATTAGACAATGGGGAGCAAGTCCTTTCAGCTTTTTCATGGCAGCATCCAGAGGTGTACCAGTCTTCAGCTCGATATTATCAATATCATTACAAATGGGAAATGACAGGCGTCGTCTTAAAGTCTCCTATAATGGCATGGTGTGGTTGTGGCTCATTCAGTGCAGTTGCCTGCGCTAAGTGCACACAGAGTGACTTGGTTCCCACATTTTATTCGCGCTTATAAGTTCGAGGCCAAAGTGGTTGCATAACAACATGCCTGCTAGTGGGCAGCATTGTGGTAAATCTAGGGATGCTGGGACCATTATAGAAAATGTTTGTCATTTCCTGTTTATAAGGATACTAACAACATCGAGTTGAAGACTAGTACATCTCTGGATGCTGCCAAGAAAAAGCTGAAAGGACTAAGGAATAGTGGTACTTCTACTGTTCGTGGTTTGGAGAGCTTTGAACCCCATAATATTATTGCTTATCGTATGTACCACGTTGGTGAAGTTGCTAATAAAGACTTTGGTCCCTCATATAATGTTTTCAATATGCCACTTACCCTTTATGAACTTAGTAAATGTAAGATTTGTGAAGGGGAGTCTGCACAGTTATGGTTTAACGGACACGAGACTGGAAATTGTTGCTCTAACTGGTGATTGTACTGTGTCTTGGCATCATTAAATTAAAGAAAACAAAACTACGCAAACTGTGAAAAGCTGAAAAAAGATTTCTTCTAGGTGTTTCAGGCTCTCTGGGCTACTGTGGGACAGCCTCTACATGAGGCACCACTGGGTTTTCACAGTGGCCCCACACAAGCTTGACTGCGTAAGCAATACAGAGCTGCATTTCGTGCAATGGTCCCACCATCACTAAATTTACCAGGACACTGACCACTAGCAAGCATTACGCTATGTATAGTGGCCATGTTGTTATGTAACCACTTTGGCCTGGAATATATAAAAGAGCATGTAATGTGCACACCATATCAGTCTGTGCAAGCTGCAGCACAAGCAACTGCATTGAACGGAGCCACAACTATGCCACGCCATTATGGGAGGCATTACAGAAGACAGTCATCATTTCCTGTGTATTGAGAATATTGATAATAGTGAGTTGAAGACTGGTACATCTCCAGATGCTGCCAAGAAAAAGTTTAAAGGACTTGGTTCCCGTTCTCTGATTGATTTACCCTGTGTTTTTGTTGGATGTAATCATAATTGTAGAATTGCTAACAATGATACATTTAGTACTGGTAATAATTTCATAGAGTGAGCAGTCGTGTATGATTGTTAAATATGGAGCTGTTATATGAGCATCCTCTGAAAGGAACACCATTGTATACAAACTGGACCTGGAGATTTACCTTTGTTAAGTGACTTAAATTGCTTTCCTCCTCAAAGGGTATCTACTTCTAAGTTACTCATGTTGACGGCTGTTCTTGATTCAAATTCTGGGATATTTACTGCAACTTCTCTGATGAAGGAATTTCGGAAAACCATGTTTAGTGACTCTACTTTACTGACACTCAGTGCATTGGTAATATTGCCATGAGATGTGGTGTATGCAGTGTTGCATAGTGATTTGTGTCATTGGCATATTCACTGTTTGTACAAATAGCTGCACTCATCATTCAGATCAGTTCTGTTCTGGCTGTATGTTGATGTTTGTAATAAACATACTTTCAGTGTTAAGTGTTGTATTTCATTGGCCATTCTGCTTTCTGATTTTGCACTAGAGTGTAGTTACAATGTGACATTGTTTGGTGAAGATGTTGGGTTCTTCAAGATATCTGTATCACCTTGATTCCAATTAGACAACATAAAAGTGTGTTGCCTACACTGAAAGGAACCAGGATACAAGCATTCAGAAGACCAATGGATTCAAATCCAGCAGTAAGTCAACTGCACATCGGGCACCCATCAGTGTTCTCTGAAGATTCTGATCAAGACCTGACAAAATGGCTGAATGGGCTCAACCAAGTTACCAATACAACAAGTGGAATGACATGACGTGTTTCACAAATGTTACTTTCACTTGGATATCACAGCCCAGCAGTGGTTCAATAACAATAAATTGAAGCTCAATAAATGGGATAAATTCAAGGTTGAACGGAAAAAAACATGTTGCAACAGTCAGCAACAAGTCAGATTAGAGAAAGAACAATCCAAGAGCAGGGTCCAACGCCATGGTAAAATGACACAGTCCTATAAACAGAATGTTTTGATCCTATGCCATTCTGTGAATCCAAATATGACAGAGGCTGCTAAAATCTCAGATTTGATGGCAGGCTTTGCAGAAGATATGTAAAGGAATTCATCAAGTTACACCAGCACATGGAGGAAATGCAACAGAAAAGAATCAGACAAAAGAAGTATGACCAACTTCCAAATATGGCCCCGTTGGCAGCTGCAGAAGGCCACAACGATCTCACCTCACTCCTACATCACGTAACGAGAGAAAAGATACAGCATTTTATGACAACCAAAGCTGTCACATCAAGTAAGCAAGAGATAGCAGCCATGACTGTTGACCCAGTATGTCAGGAAATAATAGGGAATGTTGAAGAAAAGGTGTGCCAGTCTTTTGGCATCAATCTCTGCCACGCTCCAGAAAGTTTGGGCTTGAACTTACACCATATCCATCAAATGACAACCCAGTACTCAACCTAGCAAGTTCAACACACTTCTACACCAAGTATAACCCACCATAGAAGGACAGACACCAGGAGGACAGAGAACAAGAGGCCAGTGTGGATATGTGTGCTACTGCAGAAAAAGAAGGCATGTTTTCAACAACTGCTATACCACCAGACAATCAAGCCACTCAACTAAAAACAATTGTAATTGACCTGTGGGACCCTAGATGATTCACTCCCCAACATGCTGTAGCCTTTCCCTTTTGCTTTACAGAGATACCAGCCATTTGCCTAGCCACCAACATCATAAAAACTAAGTGAAGCAACCACTTATGGAGGTGTGACTGCCTCAGATACAAATCCTCCATGGGTGACAATCAAGAAGCTATCAGCAATTCTCATTGAGATCATCATCAATGGCCAACCTGTCTGAGTACTAGTCCACTCAGCGTCTTCCTTTTATGTAATGTCAGATTCATATAATCACCAGCTAAAAAAGTCACAAATGGGAAATACATTCTGCTGTTACGAACATGTATTGCCAGAATAAGCACTAGCAACAGAATGCAACCGTTCAAATGGATTGTTTTAGCATAAATGTAGTCATAATATCATTTTTACTGATGTGAAAACTGATGCATTGACAGATAAATGAGGTGATCCAGCAAAAAATATACTCCCTCAGTATTATTGCGTTTCAGAATTACAAGACATTTTCCATCACAGATTCAACATTATCTTTGCTCTTCTGCTTCTGTAAGTAAATTTTTATATTTGTTAGTGCTGTTCATGATGGGAAATTTTCATCATCAGTGCAAGATTGTAAGTGTCTGTGTCTCTTGTCTAGCTGCTCCTAGCACAAAAAGTAGTAGTTTTATCACCTGATGGTGACAGTGTGAACTAATACAAAGAGGGGTAGTAAGTAGGTGACTGTTACAGAGAACTGTTTTATTTTAAGTCACAACTTTCACATGACAGTCAGGTGTCGACTAAACAGTTAATAGTCACATCATCTGTGTCTCATAATGTGACATGAATGAAAGACCTATTTTGTATTTTTCTTCTGTATTTATACTCAGTATGATTTCTTACAAAGGATACCACGTAACAGTATCCCTCCTTCCCCCTTTCCCTTCCAGGGCAGTGTCTCTTTTTTATTTAAAAAAAAAAATTACGGTGATTTTACTCCTGCAGTCAGAGAAAAGAGTAGTCACATATAATTTTTGTCCTTGCAGGTCACAAAGAAAAAATGTAAATGTATTAGATACCTGCAAGAGTGCTCACACTAAGGTCGTACAATCTGTCTCACGAGTTAAACAGAATAATGTCCACATCGTATCATGAACTTAAGCTGGTTTAAACCAGAACTGAATAACAACAAAATCCTAATTTTCAGTTGCAATATCTATTACAAGGATAGGCTAGATGGTGATGGTGGTGGCAGCATATTTGTTGTCATAAATATCCAATGATATTATTAAAGATGCTGAAAGTGAGAAAGTGTGGCTGAAGGTAAGCGCCAGCACTAATTCAAACATGGCAGTTGAATGCTTTTGTATACTACCCATCTCAAAAACTGTAATAGCAGAGAAAACTTAGAGAATACCACATATAAATTTCCTATCCAGAACCCACCCAGATTGCCACAACCCTTAGCACATACTTCCAGGATTTGAGAATCAAATCTGCCCAGTGAATTAACAACAACACCCAGTGTGCTGGCCAGCATGAATGTGGTTGTTAGGCAGTTTGCCACATCTAATTACATGACTACTCGGCTGGCACGTACATTACGCCTCAGTTACATGGTTCACAGACACTTTAAAAAGTTCTCACACTATCACATTGATAATACTAGGTGCAGGTAGATGGGGCACACAAATTGTGTCCCGGGTGGGAAGCGGTGACAACAGAAGGAGCACCTGGCCACCCCTACCACTAACATTGCCAAATCCTGGTTAACATGCCAACTCGTGAAGGTATGGGATAAGGCCAGCACAAAAAAGAAGAAAGAAATTTCCTGATCATGATAATATAATAGTGGCAAATTTCGTCTTAGCATCTATAGATCAGGAGATTCACATATTAAAAAAGGTGCCAGGGATAGGGACGGGTTTCAGTTAAGTAATCACAGAGGAGGGAATCAGTGATCCTACAGCTGTCATAATATCTTTGGCAAAAAATGTTAAGATAAATTTTAAAAAAGGTAGGAAAATATTTCTGAGCAGCAAGTTAAAAAGGAATAAAATTGCAGTTTATCTCAACAATCAACATCAAACTTTGATCTCTGGGGATGGAGGTGTGGAATATAAATCAGTAAATTTAGAATTATTGCACAACATGCTCTAGACATCTATGAGCTGAGCAAGGTAAAAAGGAATATAGTTCAGAAGCAGTCTCAGAAAATTGCTACAAAAGCTACTTTAACTAAGAGATTTTAATTACGTTAAAGGCAAACCAAAGCTGAATGAAGCTAAAAAGAATTTAAGGAGAGTAGTGCAAGTAAAATTTTGCCAACTAATTTGCTGAAAAGTCCAAAAACATTTTGGTCTTACTTAAAGTTAGTAAATTTATCAAAATCATTGGTACAGGTGACCATTGAAATAAAATACAGGTACCAAAACACAAGATGACAGAGAGCAGGCCAAAATACTGAATACAGTTTTTAAAATTATCACACTGTGGAAGTTTGTAATATGTTTCCTACTTTTGATCATCACACAAACAGTGAAAGAATGCATACTGAGATTGCAGTTGCGGAATGTGGTGACCACCGACTATGTGTGACCACACACTGCTGAAAACATGCAAGTAAACATAATGATGGTGCTCGCACCAGCAATGCAACACTACCGAATGGCCCCGTAAAGGGCACTGCTACCCTAACATCATTTTACTTTGTTGTAATTTCATTTTAACAGTCTGTAACAATAGTTGTTTGCACTCAAATAGAGATAACATTTGAAATTCTTTTAGTAATGACTGTTCTGTGCTTATTTTCTTCATTAATTACATTTGTTTATAAAATGTACTTCATCATGGTTCTGTCAGTCATTTATTTATACACATGTATGTACTTTATAATAGAGGGAAACATTCCATGTGGGAAAAATATATCTAAAAACAAAGATGATGAGACTTACCAAACAAAAGCACTGGCAGGTCGATAGACACACAAATAAACACAAACATACACACAAAATTCAAGCTTTCGCAACAAACGGTTGCTTCATCAGGAAAGAGGGAAGGGGAGGGAAAGACGAAAGGATGTGGGTTTTAAGGGAGAGGTTAAGGAGTCATTCCAATCCCGGGAGCGGAAAGACTTACCTTAGGGGGAAAAAAGGACAGGTATACACTCGCACACACACACATATCCATCCGCACATACACAGACACAAGCAGACATTTCGTGTGTATGTGTGGATGGATATGTGTGTGTGTGCAAGTGTATACCTGTCCTTTTTTCCCCCTAAGGTAAGTCTTTCCGCTTCCAGGATTGGAATGACTCCTTACCCTCTCCCTTAAAACCCACATCCTTTCGTCTTTCCCTCTCCTTCCCTCTTTCCTGATGAAGCAACCGTTTGTTGCGAAAGCTTGAATTTTGTGTGTATGTTTGTGTTCATTTGTGTGTCTATCGACCTGCCAGCACTTTTGTTTGGTAAGTCTCATCATCTTTGTTTTTACATGTATGTAGTTTAATATGAGCACTTACTTTAGTGCAACACATTACTAGAAAATTTGTTTTGAATGTTAAATTAGGTATAAAAAGAGTCATATACTTTTTATGATTTTTCAAATATGATAGTCATCACATAACCGTTCAATTTTTTATATTAGTTTCAAAACTTTTTTATTCTCTTAAAATTTTGAAAGTTTTCTAACTTTAATTACACGCATCAAAAAAAGTTTTGCATCACCCTGGTTCCCAGAACTCCTGAGGATAGACATTACCTGTGGATATTGAATCACAGACACAGTCCCTTTGACTGTTCAGAGATGTCACTAAACCCATCCAAACCAAGCATGAGCAGCACCTATGAGACAGAGGGGTCCGACAGCTGCTTGTGTTGTCAGTAGTTCAACGATGCGTAGACGGTCAATACCGCAGTTTGATTGCGTCCGCATTGTTACTTTGTGCCTGGAAGGGCTCTCGACAAGGGAAGTGTCCAGACATCTCAGAGTGAACCAAAGCTGTGTTGTTCGGACATGGAGAGGAGATACAGAGAGACAGGAACTGTCGATGACATGCCTCGCTCAGGCTGCCCAAAGGCTACTACTGCAGTGGATGACCGTTACCTATGGATTATGGTTCAGAGGAACCGTGACATCAACACCACCGTGTTGAATAACGCCTTTCGTGCAGCTAGAGGACGTTGTGTTATGACTCAAACTGTGCGCAGTAGGCTGCATGATGCTTAACTTCACTCCCAACGCCCGTTGTGAGGTCCATCTTTGCAACCACGACAGCATGCAGTGCGGTACAGATGGGCTCGGCAACATGCCGAATGGACTGCTCAGGATTGGCATCACGTTCTTTTCACTGATGAGTGTCGCATATGCCTTCAACCAGACAATCGCCAGAGACATGTTTGGAGGCAACCTGGTCAGGCTGGTCACCTTAGCCACACTGTCCAGCGAGTACAGCAAGATGGAGGTTCCCTGCTGTTTTGGGGTGGCATTATGTGGGGTTGACTTACGCCGCTGGTGGTCATGGAAGGTGCCGTAACGGCTGTACGGTATGTGAATGCCATCCTCGGACCAATAGTGCAACCATATCAGCAGCATATTGGCAAGGCATGTGTCTTCATGGATGATAATTCGCACCCCCATCGTACACATCTTGTGAATGACTTCCTTCAGGATAATGACATCGCTCGACTGGAGTGACCAACATGTTCTCCAGACATGAACCCTATCGAATATGCCTGGAATAGATTGAAAAGGGCTGTTTATGGATGTCGTGACCCACCAGCCACTCTGAGGGATCTATGCTGAATCGCCGTTGAGGAGTGGGACAATCTGGACCAACATTGCTTTGATGAACTTGTGGATAGTATGCCACGATGAATGCAGACGTGCATCAATGCAAGAGGACGTGCTACTGGGTATTAGAAGAACCGGTGTGTACAGCAGTCTGGACCACCACTCTGAAAGTCTCGCTGTATGGTGGTACAACATGCAATTTGTGTTTTTCATGAGCAATAAAAAAGGCAGAAATGATGTTTCTGTTGATCTCTTTTTCAGTTTTCTGTACAGGTCCAGAACTCTCAGAACCTAGGTGATGCAAAACTTTTTTTATGTGTGTATTTGCATTCTTGCCTACCAATTTTACATAATTGACCACAGAAAACAGAAGTAGATGCAGAGTTTGCTGTTACCCTTCTGTTTCACCTATGTCCCCCCCCCCCCCCCCCCTCTTTCCTTCTTACACCCTTCTCCCACTTTCGTGTATCCCCTCTCCTATACCCATATATGGAGGTCCTCCACGCCCTCACCAGCATGATGGCCAACACAATAGGTCCACTGCCATCGCTGCAAAGTGATTAGTTTTCACTAAGTGAAGTCATCATTAGATGTGGGTACTGCGATGTTTGCATACACCTGGCTATGATCAACCATTAATATGTGCTCATCTAAAGATTGACTGGGTTGAAAGTTGAATGAAGGATAGCGGTTTAAAAGGCAGAGGAAAAAAAGCGCCAAGGCAAGAGCCTAGGGGAAAAAAAATCTTCTGTGATAGTCATGTCAGGTAGTAAGAGCAGTAGCAGATTGCTTGATATCTGTGGCAGATCGTGCAAGGGTTAAGTAAGTTAGTGGCGAGTATCAGGCAGGCAGATATATTTGACATTGTGAGGCATTGTTACTCAGCTGCTGCAGCTGTGTACTGAGTGCTGGTTGATATTCTACTTTGAGTCTTTTCATCAAGTGTCAGTATGCACATTCACTCAAATATGTTAAATGACTTCATGATATTCAAAATGCCTAACTATATTTATGGTGATACTGTTGTATAAAAGAAGGTTGTAACAGCAGAGAACTATACACAAGAAGATTCGCAGTTCTGACCATGTTTGGTGTAAGGATTGGCAGTTGAGGCTAACTGTAATTCAATCTAAAATATTTTGCATAAATAAGTAGAAAGACCAATTACTGTTAAGTTAAACTTTTTGTGATAAAGTAATAGAAATCATAAAAACATAACACAGGGAAGCTATAATTAAACTTTCACTACTTGATCCAGTGTAGGCAGAAAACTATTTACCGTATCGGAATGATGTTTAGACTGTACGCTGTAGGATTTTCATTAATGTCGTGACTTACTGTTAGGCACCAATATTGGTATGATGGTGTAGGGTTGAAATGCAAGCATGAGAGTGCATTACGGTTGCAGACAATAAGCATGGGTCTGGACAGAATGAGCAGGGCTTTGCTTGTAAAACTGTTTAATCTAAACAACAGCAATAGTTCTGCTGCACTTCACGAGTGTCAGTGCATTAAAGGAATATGGAGAAGTCCTTGTGCCTCATCGGGTTTGGGGAACATGATTCGTAAGTTTGAATTGAATGGTGATTTGAGGATTACTACTGGGAGATGCTGACAGCCTGTTGTGCCGCAGATTGTTGAAGAAGTTACTGTTGCCTTGGCTGAGAATGCTGTTTGTGCTGTGCTCAGTCTTCAACCAGTGCACAAGCAGTGTCACAACAGTTAAACATTCCATAGTCCACTGTTGTTTCGGGTAGCAGTGAAGCAACCTCTTATGTGGTTTCAGAATGTCATGAGTGCAGATGGTCGTCATGTTGAACAGTTTTCGTAACCTGGAATGTAAACATGGTACACAATTAACAAATTTTACTCCCACATGTGGAAATTAAATGTTTCTTTCAGTGCTTTATTCGTTATTTCTTTTTTTGAATGTCCTTACAAATGTTTCCACTAAGTTTCACTGTCCTGTGATCACTCATTTGTCATGAGGTCCCTACAAAAGTAGTGAAAGTTTAATTATAACCACCCGGTTTGTGTAAGAGCACCCATCTGGAGTTACCTAAAGCAGAATGACCACATAAATCTAGTGAATGTCAGACTGAGATTCATTGGAAGAATCCAAATAAAATATAATTCACCCATGAAAGAATTAACTTACAAACCATAAGCTCAGTCATTTCTTGAATATAACTTATCAGTCTTAAATCAAACAATGGAAAGTCCAGCATGGAATGTAACAATATGAGAATGAAAGTTGCTACGCACCATATAGCGGAGATTCTGAGTCGCAGATAGGTACAACAAAAAGACCCTCACAATTAAAGCTTTCGGTTATTAAGACCTTTGTTAACAACAGACACACACACACACACACACACACACACACACACACACACACACACACACACAAACGTAACTCACGCACACGACTACAGTCTAATGTGGTTTCAGTTGCCTGAGACTGCAGTTTTGTGTGTGTGTGTGTGTGTGTGTGTGTGTGTGTGTGTGTGTGTGTGTGTATTGTTGACATAGGCCTTAATGTCCGAAAGCTTTAATTGTGAGAGCCTTTTTGTGGTGCCTATCTGCGACTCAGCATCTCTGCTATATGGCGAGTAGCAACTTTCCTTCTCATATTGTTACACTTAACTTATCAATCTTAGACTCTTTCCGGGTAGGATTTGCAGAGGAGACAAAGAAGACCCACTGAAGAGTGTCACATTTCATCACAAATTTATTCAGTTAGTGAGAGATGCTCAACAGACTCCTGTGATTGACACTATAAGAGAATGTTGTACAAACAGTAAAGCAATATATTGTATCTGGTGCCCACAAAAATCTTACTAAGTGACCATGACTGGACAAATCAGAGGAATTATAGTTCAGATGGAGGCTTACAGATAGTTGTACTTCCCATTAGTTTCATGAATAGAAAGAGAATGGCGGGAAAATGGTAGTGATACCGAAAGCACCCTCTGCCACACACTGTAAGGTAGCTTTTGGAGCATAGGTGTAGATGTTGATATCCAATAGGAGATAAGTTAGAATGTCACATTCTTTTACTAGTCAAATAAACGTATCACAAAGTATGCAGTTTATCTTTGAACTTTTCCCTTTTTATTAGTCAGTGTAACCAAATGTAAAACAACTCTTAAGAAAACAGATAACACTCAAGGAAAGGTCCCACAAGTGTCATAAAAGCTACTTTTTTCATAGGAAATTTTTCTGTGCTTAAAGTAATCTGAAAAAAACTGCATTCAGATGTTAACTTTTCCTGTAACAGCCAACGGCTCATTCCATACCAATACAACTGCCAAAATTGATGGTCTATAACTCTAAAGATATGTGGCTGTTGTTGAATTTCAACAATACAATTATCAGTGTTATATTTCTATAAGTGTAGGGAGAGGTCCTAATCTTTCACAACTCATCTCAAGTGTCATAACAGTACTCAAGACAAATCATCTCCATATATGAGAAGTTGGTTCTTTTTTTGGTGAACTGATAGTATAAAAGAGTCAATAGCATTCTGGCATTAATAAAATTTTTTCATCTATAACCTTCTGGTTCTTCCAAATAAATGGCTCTTCATTTTTACAAATTTAATCTTATTTGTTTTTAAATATATTTGGCGGCCCAAAATGCCTTTCCTTTCTTGTAAAAAGAGGAATATTGTTTCCTTATACTATATAAAACAGTTATGAAGAATTAGTTCTGACAAGGTAGAGGAGGCACTGAGTTGTGGACAGGCACATATAAATGCTGAAATATTGCTTACCTTTTAGACAATGTCCTTCTTCAGAACACACCCGCACTCACACTCTCCCCCTCCCTCCCACCCCCACTCCCACCCCCACTCCCACCCTCCTCTCCAACTCTGTCCCATACCAACTTGTCACCTCTATGTGCTCCACTTACCCTTGATAAATAACCCTAAACTTAGTGGCCTTCTTATTGAACCACTTTGCTCCCCCCCCCCCCCCCCCCCCAAAGTCACTTTTGACTCTTATTTGTGACATTGTCATCTCCATGTTTGTTTTATTTGTTAGTATCTTTTTCACTTATTGCTCCCTTTCTGGTAGTCGCCATTTATTTTATTTTAATGATTATTTTCCTCTCATTGACGAAAATGTGGTTCTATATATTGTTCCTCCATTACTGCTTATCCCATGTGAACCACCATCCCCAAACTGCCTTGCCATCAGAATTCCTCTTCCTGGCTACAGCCTTTCCTTTCACAATGACCTATTGGTCATTATGAATTCTAATGTGTATTTTCTGTTTTTGCAGATGTGAAGAGGAAGTTCCAAGTGCTGGACAAATATCATTCTTACTAAAGGATTTAAAAGATGATGTACCATTACTTTTTGCTGTTGTTGTGCCGGATTCTGTTGCATTTTATCATTTTGTGAACATTTCATTACCTGTGGATGACTCCTGTCCAATTTAGTCAATTTCTGCAGTGTTGCGATTGTTATTGTTTGACTGTGGCTGTTTCAGATGAACTCTAAATATACAAATATATTTAATTACATTATTTATACTTCTTCTGTGGGCCTGACATGTGATGAGAAGAAGTTCTGTTATTTTGATGTCTCAAAGTACAAAGCTACAAATCTCCACTTGGCGCTTTTTCTTAACATCTGATTGACAGGTTCCTGCGAAATTATTCATACAAAAGATACATACATTCAAAGGGTGTTGTTCATGTCACATCAAGAATTTAATTAATAGTACATTGTTGTTGTTGCTGCCGTCTTCAGTGAGAAAACTGGTTTGATGCAACAGGTGGGTTACCTATGTTATTTATCTTACATTTCAAGACTAGTTTGTAGTGCAGATGGAGACTTTTACATCTCTTTTTTTATGTTTTTCCACTTTCAGCAGCTCCCTTTTTAATCTGTTGCAGTTAATTGATGTATAAGAGCTAACTCTGCTAACCTGTGCAAGAAGTATAATAGTACAGAATAGGAAAATAAAACATAGTACAAAGTGTGACATTTGTAAATGGTAATACTGTGGCTGCTCCGACAAATGCAATACGCCGAAAAATTTCAGCTGCAGCTCTTGGATCTTCCCAGTTTTACCATAAACAACATTTATACACAATTAATCCCCACTCTTCCAAAAAAATACACAAGTTGGTATTCTATTGTAATTGGATGGATAAAAAAATCTACTCACCAAGTGGCAGCAGAACACTCACATAAAAGGTTATAACTGGGCAAGCTTCTCAAGCCACTGGCTCCTCCTTCAAGGAGAAGGGTGGAAGGGGAAGGAAGAGGGATGCAGGAAAAGTACTGCAGACATGTAGCAAAAGGGGTAGATTTCGGAAAAGTCACCCAGAACTGCAGGTCAGGGGAGACTTACCGGACGTCATGAGAAAGAAAGACTGATTGTTGGTGACTGCAACGAACGAGATTTGAAAACCTGAGAGCTTAAATGTGAAAGACAGGGTAATACGCAAGACAGACATTCTGATAAAACATTTTGCATGAGTTAATAAGAGTGACAAGCTAAATGCATTATATGTAACAGAGATGGAAGGACGGCAGCTAAAACTAGACAGGTCAGAAAATGAAAGATGTAGAGAACTAAAATGGAGTGAAAAAGGTGTAGTTACTGTGAAGAAATGCTGAGATGGAAGAAATTAACATATATTAAGGCCAGGTGGCGAGAACCAAAGACATGTTATAGCGCTAGTTCCCACCTGCGGAGTTCTGAGAAGCTGATGTCTAGGGGAAGAATCCAGATGGCACATTTGGTGAAATAAGCACCGAAGTCGTGATTGTCGTGCTGTAGAGCCTGCTCTGCAACAGGATATTGTATGTTGCCAATATACACCCTTTGCCTATGCCCATTCATCCTAACTGATAATTTGGTGATAGTCATGCTGATGTAAAAGGCTGAACAGTGTTTACATAACAGCTGGTATGCGACATGTCGTTTCTCAGGTGGCTCTCCCTTTGATAGTATATGTTTTACCAGTTGCCGGGCTGGTACAGGTGGTGGTGGGAGGATGCATAGGACAAGTCTTGCAGCAGGGACAGTCACATTGGTAGGAACCATAGGTAAGAAGATGGGTGCAGAAGGTGCATAGGGACTGACAAGAATATTTCGGAAACTGGGAGGGCGACTAAAAGCTATTCTAGCTGTGATGGGCAAAATCTCAGACAGAATGGATCTTATATCAGGGCATGATTTTAGGAAGTCATGGCCTTGTCGAAGTAGCTGACTAATACTTTCCAGACCACGATAATACTGATTGACCAGTGGTGTGCTATGAAGTTGTTTTTTGTAGGGATCAGCAGTACCAGAATTGGATGTGATGGCCTGGGAAATCTGCTTTTGAACTAAACTGGTGGGGTAATTACATCCAGTGAAAGCTGTGGTGAGAATGGTGGTGTATTGCTGTAGAAAATGTGCATCCAAACAAATATGTTTGCTTTGAATGCAAGGCTGTATGGGAGGGAACATTTGACGTGGAAAGAATGGCAACTGTCAAAATGTAAGTACTGTTGTTTGTTAGTAGATTTAATGGGGACAGAAATGTGTAGCTAGAACTGTGCTGGAGAAGAAACCACTGGCTCCGGAAGCTTGCTTAATTATAATCTTCTGTTATGCATTTGTTCTGCTGCCATTTGGTGAGTAGCTTTTTAATCTACTCCATTACCTCTTGTCAAAAATTGATTGTTTTCATTGTTATACTATGGCATTCGGTAGAGACTGTAGCACATCAGCTGCACAGCATGTGATGGCTTGTGGACTGCAGATGTAGATCACACACACTCTCTCTCTCTCTCTCTCTCTCTCTCTCTCTCTCTCTCTCTCACGCACACACACACACACACACACACACACACACACACAGAGTAAAACAGGTAAGGCAAGCTACTTTAAGGCATATAGCATAGAAACAATTCAAGTAAGTTTAATTAACTGTAAGGAACAGTGCTCGTATTAATAATTGCAGGTTTTTGTGTTGTTTGCTAACACAGTGGCTTATTTTTTTAACAACCCAGCACCGAGGAACGGAAATGTGATTTTGAACAACCAAATATGCCTATACACACAATTTAACTGAGATTGTACCGTACACTTCAACTTAACTTTTAACTAGTGGTTCAGATTTATACACTCCAACATAGCAGTAGCAACGGTTCTAATAATGCTTGTGTGTTGTGAGAGTGGATGTAATGCAGATGTTGTTATCAGATTCTTCCATCCTCACATTATTAGCTAAATCCATTAGTAATTCTTGGCATAATTGTACGACATGGGCATCATATGCAATGAGTCCAGATGATAGACTCGTCGCAACTTATTGTCTAGCTTGCTTACACACATTCATTCAGTTTTAAAATTCACAGAGCCCTCACTTGTGTCAAGCAAGTATCTATGCTAACAGCAATGTCTAGTTCCAACTAATAATAGCTGTCCATTACACACTTCAAACACACATGTTTATCAGGATTTGTTATATTTGGTGTCAATTTTAGTTTCAAAGTTTCATTGTTGATATTGTTACTATTAAATTAGGACTTAAAAATATATATATATACACTGCATTATTACACCAAATTGCTTGCATGTTTCTGAACAGAAATGTGACGGTATCATTGATATTACATCATATCGCATAACACAACAGATATGTAGTAACTAAATTACGAAATCAGTTATGAAAGATAAAGTATTCTTTAAGTATATAGATGTTTCATTACAGTAATACAAAGTAAAATGAAATAAAACCATATGAATATATTTATTTACAAATGTGTGGCTATTAAAAAAAGGAATGTATTAAATTAACAGGCATAACTCATAAAGTGCAAGTTGTATGCTTCAGTGTTAATGTTGTTGGTGTCCTCCAATAATTCAACACAAATATAAAAACTGTCAGCCACTTCACTCCTCATTATATAGTGTATTTACTGAATTCTCTTCCCTTAATTATCTTCTTCTTCAACATCTATCTTTCGATTGGTTGGCAGCCTTCCACCTGGATTTATTACAAGCTGATTTCATTTCTGCATAATTAGACTTCTGCATTATCTTAAAAATGCCAGTCACAGTCTTCCTTGGACTTCCCTTGTAAAGTATCTTCTAGGATATTTATAATGGATTGGTTATGTCTCATGTCTTCTTCGTTTTGTTGATCTTTCTTCACCAATTCTTTGTAGGACTTCCTGAGTGGCGGTGTTTTCTGTCCACTTTAACATGTGTCTCCAGTGGCATACCTCAAATGGTTCAAGGGAATTAGTTTCATTTCTACTATTGTTCATGTTTCACAGTCATACAGTGCTACACTGCAAATACAGCTTGTTCTCACTCCAGTATATATGTTGTTTGAACAAAGCACTTTTCTTTTGTTAACAAAAATTCCTTTTGCTTCTGTGATTCTTTTTTTGTCTTCTTTGCTTCTTCCATGTACAGTTCAGAGTAATGCAGAGTGGCCCGCCACACAGTAGTCTGAGCCCATGGGCTTTGAAGCTGGCCTGGTACATCTCATTCAGTGTGGCCACATGCCAACCCATGGCTTTGGATTGCCCCATCCCATTGCACTAAAACCCACTTGATGGGTGCATCTCAGGCGACAGCAAGTAGGCATCCCACACCCTGTCAAGAGGACACAAACAGCATGCGCCATACTGTTCGCATGCTATGCAGCATGTGCGTTCTGTCTTTAGCTACTCTAAAGTTACTATTTTCCTAAATGCAAACTCCATAGCACATGATCCGAGTTTGAAATAAAGCTGCCAGTGTTGCCCCTGCTGCTCAATACTAATTTTGAAATAAATGTAGTCTTGTTTCACTTCAGTAAATCAAAAGTAATTTGAAAAACAATTTAGGTAAATCAAGCATATACAACAAGCTTATGCAGCAAGGAAAATCTTTTTCATAAGTACAGACTAAAGAAAACAAAACATAATGTGCAAAAATAGTTTTAGTATACTTTTTTACTCATTGGTCTCAGACAGTAGAGTTGATATAAATAAAAAGATCATCAATATTGTCCAGATTTCAAAGTGACCATTTTGTGTTGAGAATTACACTGGCAGAATTAAAATTTCTTTTAGAAGCCGAGAGGAATGCAAGTATCCAGAATATTTTTCTAGCGGTCTTCTGAAGAAAGTAGGAAAATTTTGCCTGTTTCGTTTCTAGTGAGAAGCTACTTTTTTCTTTAATTTTACAGGTTTCAGTGAAATACCTCATCAACTTGTCTGTTGGAGTAGGTCTGTCATCGACATCTACCCACAAAGCAAATTTCTTTACAATCACTGGCACTGAAATTTGATGAAAGAATTGTCTTTTCGTGACTCATACATGGCTATTTTACCATAATGGTTTTTACCTTAGTGTTTCACAAATTAGTGTCAGTAGAATGCTACTGTGAATATGATAGTGCCATTGAAAACAAAAACAAATGTTCTGTTCTTGACAGAATCAGATCTACTACTTCTGAAACATTTCTGCTGTATGCAGCTCATTCACAGAGCCTCATCGAATCTCCTGTTTCCCCACTAAGTCTGTCATTCAGCATTTTCTTCCATCATAGTCCTGTTCGGTTCTCATCGTTTTCACCTGGTCTCTCCATCTTGTTCATGGTCATCCGATTGATCTTCTTTCGCATTCTGAAAATTTCAGTTCATATTGGAAGTCTTTCTTGTCCCATTCTTTTAATGAACTCAGACAATTTAATTCTATTTCTCTCCATAGTTTTATTTAGGGAAACGATCTGAAGCATGCTTTATATTTTGTCTTCAGTATTCTCATCAGTGCACATATGTATGGACACAGACAAGCTGGCGTGGTTCTTTCAGCAGCGTAATGCGAAAAGGTATCACAGATGGGCAACTCAGAGCATAGAATGGGCAGACTCACTGACCCAGGTGTTTACTTGTCAGTGGCCAGAGGCTGGGCCAGATTGTTCAGATCAATCAGCACAGACCTGGTTTCCGCATCATGCGTTGCTCTTGCTTTCATGTGCTAGCTATTTTGATAATCCGTGTTAGTCACATTTTTGCTTTCTCCGTGCCCTAATATGTAAGCGATGTTTGGACTCTCTGCTCTCTGTAGACTGACTTGCACATGAAGTTTTCCCACTTCTGTGGTTCAGTTCCCTACCCACCATTGACTAGAATAGTGACTTTAGTGCTGCCAGGATGATGCAACGGTGTTGTCACAAATGTGCATATACAGAGTGTCCATGCAGAAAGAGTGTCATTCATTCAGAATGTCCTTCATTATGAAGGACATTCTTACATGTAGTGTGAAGCTTTTATTTTTTTCTCATAGTTCTAATTTGTGGCGACCATGGACATGGCATTGATGCAATGCTGGCAGGAACAGTTACACCTCCTGAAGCAATAATTGCAGTTGCAGCAGGAGCTGCTTTGATCTTCTCACATGCTGCCTTTTCCCCCACCGTCCCTGACACCATTCGCTGGTTTGAACAAGTCTATGAAAAGGTGGAAGAATTACCTGTGCTGGTTCCTGCGGCACTGCCAGATAAGGGGTATTGTTGATCCAACTGATACGGCCGCCTTGTCATTGCCCAGTAGTGCAGGGTTGTACAAAATTGTGGAAAATTTGATGCTCTCTACTGAGTCCAAGAAACTTAACTTAGGGGAAATTTGTCAGTTGCTTACACAGTATTTTGCACATCAAATCACTGTGGTGACAACATGATTGCAGTTTAACCAGCAGTACAAGTGTCCTGAGCAGTTATATGTGACCTGGGTCACCGACTTGCAAGGTCTCTCACATAAGTGTTGGTTAAAGTGTACACAGTGTGCTACCTCACTTGTGGAGCCCTCATGGGCACAGCATTTGTTTTCTGGGTATGGACTTGGTGACGCCAGGAGCTGTGAACTGGTAAGCACCGCCAGTACTTTGTCATCAGATCTGGGCATGCCTGAAGTGATAGGCATGTGGTGTGATGGTGGAACTTGTGTGACACAGGGAATGGGGATCTTGGCTTGACTGCCCTGATAGGTATTGTGGTAAAAACCCTCAAGGTGTGCTGCAAGCTAATGAGATGTGTGGCTGTTGGAGGTGGGACAGTCATTGGCAGCCATCCTCTGGGGAACCTGCCACTCCTCAGTCATATAAGGCTTACCTAGGCACACAGGGTCTTCTGATGGACCCTTCTTTCCTTAGCTGCTTGTGGGACCAAGATGGAACCCTAAAAATTTTCTCCTCCTCCTCCTCCTCCTCCTATCAGAATGACTGGGCCACTTGTAGGTGCTAAGACCTAATCCAACAAGAGGGATCCTGTGGCCAATCATCCTGACCCAGGAATTTATTTGAAAACTATTGTTTCTAGAAATAGAAAGCATGCTGCTAATCAGAATGCGTTTTTGATAGTTAAAAGAAAAGAGGGCAACTTTGAGAAAGTTTTGCATTTCTACATTCAAAAACGTGTAGAGGGCTTTGCCAGCACTTTAAAAGCAGCCAAGCAATTGCTTAAGGGAACACTTTTGATTGAAACTTTTAGTTCCCAACAAGCGATGAGCCTCCGGAAAGCTATAAGCATTGGGGAATATGCCATTGAAATGGAGTTAGACAACACCTTGGACTACAGCAAAGAAGTTGTGCCCTGTAGAGATCTTATCAATATTCACAAGGAGAAACTGAAAGATGAGTGGACCCAGGAAGATATTGTAGATGTACAAAATGTCATGAAATGGGTGGATGGGTATCTGGTAAAATCTAACTCCTTTATCCTTACCTTCAATAGCACCAAACATCCGGAGCATAGCAAGGCAGGTTTCCTTCACTTAAGCATGTGGTCCTGTGTCCCAAACCCAATGAGCTTTTCAACTTTGGGCACATCACTCTAGGAAGCAAAGGAGAAGCCACTTGTGTTAAATATGGTAAGGCTGCCCACAAAGGAGACAGTTGTTCATGTTCTCCAAAGTGCGTCAGTTGCTCTGGGGACCATCCTGTCTGGTGTAGGTACTGCAGTGTCTTACTCGAAGAAAAGAAACTCCAGCAGCTTAAATCAAATCCAAAAAAGTCCATAAGGCCATGCAACCTTCACTACATTGTTCACTTCTGCTCGTAAAAAGCCTATTCCAGCAGCTGTTGCTGCTACGCAAACTGAGGTTGCTAGTATCAGCACTACTCCCTTTGTTTGTCAGTGCACATGTAAAGCTGCTGCTATGTCAGGGTTGTGGTTGCCACACCAGAGAGTCCTGAAAACAGAACCCAGAAGGCACTTAAAATCTTAAAGTGCCTTAGCCATAGGTCTTGGGGAGCGGACATGGCACATCTGCTCCAGCTTTACAAGGATTTATGCAATCATGGCTAGACTATGGGTGCACAATGTTTGGATCAGTGTGGCTTTCTTATCTCAAGATCATTGACTGTATCCACAATGATGGAATTAGGCATACCACAGGTGCTTATCAGATCAGCACCTACCCAGTTGTGGAACCACCACTCACCATCCAGCAGCAGCTCCTCATTGTGCTTCATGGTGTTCTCATAAAATAATGGGACTGTTGCTGTAAAACACTTTATTTCAAAAACATACTTATTTAGTTATTGTCACCTTCTCTATACTCTCCTCCTCTATCCCCACAACTCTCCATGTGAATTTTCCATTAATGGAAACAGTGCTGGAAGTCTTCATCTGTGAGCTCCTTGATGACGTATGCCACTGCTTCATTGGACTGAAATCTTGTTTCTTTTAATGCAGATTTGACCTTGGGCAATAGATAAAAGTCACATGGTGCTGGATCAGATAATAAGGTGGGTGGTCTAACTCTGGGATGCTGTACTTCACTAGAAACCTCATACCAGACGGTGTGGTATCAACTGGTGCGTTGCCTTGATGCAGAGCCCAACTTTTTGTTCTACAATTCAGGTTGTTTTTTCTCACTCTCCAAGGACTTGAGCAGGGACATCAAGACAGTAATGTTAATTAATAGTTTGACCTTCAGGCACCCAGTGAAGAGGCACAATTCCATGAATGATGGGAAAAAACAATCCTCATTGCTTTGAATCTTGATTTGCTCATTTGCTCTCAGTGAAGTTGGGCCCTTCCAAAACATGGTTTGGCTCTTAGTTTCTGAATCATAAGTGAAAAACAAAGTTTCATCACATGTTACAAGCCTTTTCAAGAAATTAGGATCAATTTCAATAGTATTCGAAGTGTAAGTCTGCAGGCTTTCGTGGCCGTTGTCACTGAAGTTAAAATCTTCTGGGTTATTAGGCCATGTCATGTTTCTTCTAAAATGATCAATGACTCGACCGCTCTGCTGGGATCTTCCTTAGGATCTTCTGGTGTCCACTACTGCTAGAACACTGTCAGAGATGAGCGTTGCCTCGGCAGACAATAATATTTTGGATAAACATTCCCCCTCTCTTGCTCTGCCCGTTTCGAATCTAGCCACTGATGGCAACCAACCAATAGCGGTAGCAGGCATTTCAACTGGCATAAGTGTGGAATAGTGTGTTTCTATCCAATGACAATGGGCCGCCAATTGTATCCGCAGGAGATGAGCTACCATCTTCTACCAGCTTCTGCATGAGAGTGGGAATATTAGCCTATGACTATTGGCCCATGAATGGTAACCACATGAATTTTAACCAATACTATTACTTCTCCAGCACGAACGCGTAAAAACTCCCCCTTTGTAAGAGAACGCGACATTCGTCTCTGACTGTGTTCTAGCAGTAGTGGACACCAGAAGATCCTGAGGAAGATCCCAGAAGAGGGGTCGAAACGTCGATCATTTTAGAAGAAACATGATGCGGCCTAATAACCCAGAAGATTTTAACTTCAGTATTCAAAGTTTCAGCACAGACATTTTTGTGATCTTCTTTTTGTTCAGTCATGAGAATTTTCTGCACCAGTTTTGCACACATTTTTCTCATGTTAAATTAGTTATGTAAAATTTGCCTAATTACACATTCTTTTTCAATTCCTACATTTACACATTTTTTGTCAATTCCTGCAGTTTCAGTGATTGATCAGATACTCAACTGACACTCAAATCGAATCAGATTACCTACTTTGTCGATATTTTCATCAATTTTTGTTGTTGGAAGGCGTCCCAGGTATGAGTCATCTCGGGCGTCTTGGAAATGCTTAAACCCCTCAAAAACTCACATACCTGATAAACAGCCTTTGCCATACGTTTTTTTAGTAAAAGATAGGTTTCAGTAGCAGTTTTTCCAAGTTTCATGTGAAACTTCATGACAATTTGTTATTTGTTGGTCTATTATTATACTTATCATTTTTTTAGCAAAACGAAATAACAGGTCTTACATAAATGAAAGCCATGCCGAACAGTTATTCCAAGTTTCATGTGAAAATTCATGACAGTTCGTTGGTCTATTATTATACTTATCATTTTTTTAGCGAAACAAAATAACAGCTCTTACATAAACGAAAGCCACTCCCCACTTATTTGTCTGCAGATACCAGAGATGCCGCATTAGACTGAGAACACTTCACAGCAATTGGTCATTCACCTTTGGCGCATGCATACTTACTCTGTGACTCATCAATCCCATTATTTTACAGCCACACCTTGTTAAGTTTGTCGTGCGGTCTAGGGTGTCTTGTCACAGTTCATGCGGCTCCCTCCGTCGGAGGTTCAAGTCCTGCTATGGGCATGGGTGTGTGTGTTATCTTTAGCATATGTTAGTTTAAGTTAGATTAAGTAGTGTGTAAGCTTAGGGGCTGATGACTTCAACAATTTGGCCTCATGAGATCTTACCACAAATTTCCAAAATTTCCTTGTTAAGTTCTATGGTGCACCAACTTTACCCACTTGCCATACTGTTTGCTCGTCCATCTCTGGAAAGCCTTTTGTCCCATTGTTCACAAGCAACAAGTCCATTTGGGATCTGCATGCGACATGTCCTGGAGTCACTTGGTGGAGCAAGTTCAACCTCCAATCCAGGGTTTGAACTGTCTGCCAACCTAATTAGTGCAGAGGCTCAGAGTAATTTTCGATTTAGTACAGTACAGGAGACATTGTACTCCTACATAAATGTTTAATATATTATTTTATGACATTTTAACTGAGCATGTAACTGTATTTACAGAAGGGTCTAAACAGGGGGATTCTGTTGGTTCCTCTATTGTTTCCCCTGATCCCATCCTCAAGATCCAACTGCCCCAATACTTTACTGTCCTTGACATGGAATTGAACACAATCTTGCAAACACTGGAACAGATGAGACATGTTTTGAGTGCTAATTTCCTTGTCGGTTCTGATTCCGTGAGTGCCCTTCACTATCTACCACACTTGCAGTCAGCAGATAAAGTAGTCCAGAATATCCAGGACACCCTCCTCCAACTAAAAAGTAAGTGGAAGAAGGTGTTTTTCTGCTGGATGCCAGGGCGCATGGGTATTGCAGGGAATGTAGCAGCTAAGGAGGTGTGTCATGATTCTCATTTAGTTCCGTGAGCCATCCCTCTTTGTGCTATCACTTCACTGTTGAACTAAGAGTCATGCGTCGATTGGAAGATGAGTGGCTGGAAGTGACGGACAATAAGTTGCATCTAGTATTGTCCTACATGGGGCCATGGTGTACTGCCTTCTAGCCATGCAGATGGGGTGAGGTCTGCTTGCTCATCTTGACATGGGCAACAGCCTTAAGATGTATGTCTTCTTGCTCTAGCGAGAGGAGCCTCCAATATGTGGTGCTTGTGGTGTACTGATCCCTATGTGCCGCATTTTACTAGACAATGTTTTATTTTTAGACCAGACGACAGCAGCAGAACTGCTGACATCAGATCTCTGTATTTTAAGCGAACGTCAAACAAATGTGATCAGAGTCTAGATTTTGTAATGTGTCTAATTCATTTCCTAAAATTTTAGGAAGATGTTCTAAATGTTAGTTTATAGGGTGACTGCCTCATCCATGTTTTTTGTATGTAGTCCGCCACTCACATTTCCCTATGCTGCTATTGGAGCTCTTCATTTGTATTTCTTCTTTTACTTTCTGTTTTACCACTTTATCGCATTTTACAGACTGGCTCATCAATGTTTATTGTAAGAAATCAGCCAGTACAATTTCTCTGTGTTGTTATTTTAGTTCCTTTGCATTTTCTTTATGTTTTAAACATAGGTATGGCACTTTTCACCCTTTCTCTGTTGTCTTATGGCATGCGAGAAGGAGTGATTGGGGGCCCTGTAGGTGAGTGTCCGCCTCTGTAGCGTAGCGGTAGCGTTACGGCCTACCATGCAGGGGGCCCAGGTTCGATTCCCGGCAGGGGACTGGGTGTTGTGTGTCCTTCATTATCATCATCATCATTGATTCACAAGTCTCGCAACATTTTTCAGGCTCTCGACTTCGGTCCTATCCCGATTGTTATATGGTTCACAGTAGACAGAGTGGCGTGTATGTTCCGACATAACATTCGTAGCCTAATATTTGGGGGAAAGAATGTTTGTCTTACTGTTCTATTCTTCATGCTGTTTACTTAATAGAGAAGTAATGGTTGAGTTATTCATTGTTGCTTAAAGTTCAATTCGTGAGCCCCTACTTGCGACATCACGAATAAAAAATTTAATAAAATAAGAGAAACGTTGTTCCTAACGTGTGATAGGATTTCAGAACGGTGGCTTAGCCACTGCTCACGCGCCAACCAACGCATTCGTCGCATTTAACCCTAAATAAAGCAGTCAAGGTTTATTAAAATTGCGGGCAGAAATTTGCGGTGAAATAGGGTTCACTTTTCGCATATTGCATTTATTCCAGAAAAAACTAGCAAAATATCGATAACCTCGCAAGGGACCAGCAGACTACTACTTTTTGTAAATGTGACGTCACTAGTAGGCTTTCGACTATCGACTTTTGCGGGCACGTCTGAGCGACCTCTGTGTGCATTTCGATTATTCCCTTAGTATCTGCCACGGGCGGCAAATACAAGGGCACTGAATTCGTATTCTTGAAGGAAAAAACCTTGTTTAACAAGGTGCCTAGCATCCAGCGCATGCTGCTCCATCGATTATTCATATGATTTCGAAACGCATCCCAGTTGCGTTTTTAATGAATTCTAAGTTGATTTCTGAACGAATCATAAGTTGATTTTTTAATGCGTCCATGGTGTACGTGATGTCTCTGCCAGAGGAATACCCCTTGCATCTAAAAAAAAAAAAAAAGAAGTTGTGGGGCTACACGAGATCAGCCGAATAAACCGGAACGGATGAATGCCAATCGCTGTTTGCTTATGTTGTTGATTGGGTGTGCGAATGATCAGCGTCGTTATAATTACTAGCGACATCCAGATTAGATTAGATTTACTTTCATGCCAATTGATCCATAGTGAGGAGGTCCTCCAGGATGTAGAACATGTCAGAAAAACAATAATACATGACAAATATTTACAACTGAAACAAATAAGCAAATGTACAGTCATGCTCAAATGTATCCGAACGACCTGAATTGCATTTCGCCTGATTCGCTTGCAACCAGCCTACCGAGGCTGTCTAGCAGGTCCTCTAATCGCTCCTTGGTACAGTCATTCGACCATTGAAAATGGTTCCAGCGAGTCACCACTAGAAAACACTGCTCTGTATCGCAATAACTCAGCATGTAAAATAATACCACGATGCTACAAATATCAGGGAACACCTTATCACAGATAACACTGTCCTTAAGGCTTATAAACTCACATTTATTGCAATAAATGACATACCTGAAATGTTACCACTCCCATTATTACGTCAGATACGTAATGCACGTAGTAAGTTCGTCGTATTCATGATTTCTTCTTCAAAGTAACATACCGTACTTGTTATTTCACACAAAATGACATTAAAAATTTAAGATATTCGCGAACAGCTAGTTGAGAATGTGTATGAACTTCAAATGACACGACAAACCGTCTCGTTCTGCATATGTATTCAAACCCAGATCATGCACACTAAGATTTCCTGACTAACGAAAACTAACAGTCATTCCTGACTAGGCATACAGAGGGTGATATACCACGATTTTAGACAGTATCGGTTAGCAAATATCAACTTTAAATTACATAAAGTAAACATTTTTAACGGACACGAATTCCTACCCAACATCTATTGTCCCTGTTAACAAACTACGGGAGATGTTAAATATTGCTTCTTCACAAGTAACTAACTTGAAATGGCGTGAGGTAAAGCTTTGTGTTGGACAGGGATTCGAACCCAGAACCTAATCGGATTGTTATCGAAGCACAATCAACTGTGACATATCGGATTTTCTCAGCAGTAGCTAGATGTTTTAACTGAAATGACGAGACGAAACATTAATTTTTTCCTTCCCAGGACTTCAAACCGGCACCTTTCGCTGTTATATTCCAGACAAAACTAACGTTAAATGTGGGTTTGTTACACCAGCAGCGACACGTGAGCATGTTTGAACTAGAAACAATATGACGAAGAGTTCAGTGTTGACTGGGAATCGAACCCCACACATATCGTTTCTACACACAAACAGACGTCAGCTACCGAATTTTTCTCCACCAGCAGCTCGGAATAACATCCTAGAACTTACAGTGATCTCGCAAATAGTTGTATGTCTCACTGGGAGTAAAAACGTCAGATGTCGTTAGTGTTGACAACGAATGAAAATGCATTAAAAATAAAAATTATTATCCACCAGCAGATTGGTGTTCTCATGCTAGAGCTTGATAATTCATAATGGAAACCTTAGTGCCGGGCCAGGGTTCGAACCAATTCACGCGCAATATGTGGAGATGTTGAGGGATCTGCAGTTTTGAACAAACAACAAATTGTAGTCGAGCTGTATTGTCACGAAGGGATCAAATTCCGCGTTAAGGGCGGTCTGAGTTGAATTCCCAGTTCAGAACCTATTTTATCGGCATACAGAAGCTCAAATAAAAGATGGAATAAGTGTCCTGTGACCCTGTATAGCGTTTGTTTCGTCACTAGAAATAAATAACTAGTATAAGAAAGGATACTGGTGATAAGAGATTCTACATGTCGCCACTCCTGACTTTATTGTGGTTCATCCTAACGTCTACTTGAGAATAGAGAAGGAATATCATGTTTAATTTTGTAATCACCGAATTAAAATCACGTAACTGCCACCTACACAGAACTGCCAACAGTGTAGGATGCAGAAATTTAAATAGGAAGTGTTCCTTTCCATTTGAGCTACTCTATCGCGCTATTTGTTTGTTGAGAAATCCTCCAGTGCAAAAGAAAAGCTTAACTGTCTGTCTCTCAGAAGTCTAGATCCGGCCATATGTATTATCTCACAGCACTGTGGAATGCCGAAGTTCTGGAGGAACTATAGACTTCCGGAGCAGCTGTAGATACGTGGCAGCTAGTGGCGTAATAGTAAGCGTTGTGCACTGTAGATAAGATGTCGTGAGTTCGTCTGCTGAAGTTATCAATTTAATGGAACTTTGAACACAATTCCCTTCAATTCTCAACCCAAAATAGTCGCATGTGGAAAAAGGGCTAACTTCTGCAACATTTTGTTATTTTCAGGTTTAATAGACGGCCAGGCAGCAGATGCATCTCGAAGCTTTTGTATTATGTATGGGGAGAGCGCATCAAAAATGGCTCTGAGCACTATGGGACTTAATTGCTGTGGTCATCAGTTCCCGAGAACTTAGAACTACTTAAACCTAACTAACCTAAGGACATCACACACATCCATGCCCAAGGCAGGATTCGAACCTGCGACCGTAGCGGTCACGCGGCTCCAGACTGTAGCGCCTAGAAGCGCACGGCCACTCCGGCCGGCGAGAGCGCATCGTGCCAAAATAGCCAGAAAAGTATTTTCTACATTAGCTGTCGTGTGGTAGTTGCATTTTATTCTCCTTCAAACCTTGTTTGACAACTTTAACTCAGAACAAGTTTTCTACATGCATGTAATCAATAAACTGCATGTGTTCGTTCCGACTGTTATAGATAACATCAGATAATTCGCATATATCATTGATGATTAATTTCTCTCTCATGTTTAGTATTACGAAAATTGTGCACTGTATTATAAGAAATGAAATTACCCATGATAACCTTACGACGAAAGTCTGTTTTAATAAACCTGAATATCTGTACATAAGCGTGCCTCTATCGGCACGAATTTGTAAAATGCTACTCATTTAGATTTCGATTGGGTCTGTGTTTAATTGGTATGCTGTGTTATGCTCAACAGGTATGCAAATGTGGAATTTCATAAATAAAGTTGTGTGTTCCTAGAAACCCAAAATTTGCTTGTCAGCAGCGGAAAGAGGCGTTACCTGTTGCGCAGCATTGCAAGTTTTTCGCCATTGCACTATGAGCTGAAAGTATTTTCTTGCGATGTGCTTATCGATGTTTTGATCTGACTGCTTGTAGCTGTTTCAGAGAAGGGATAAAAACGTCGCAGTCAGCGAGACAGGAAACGCGAACCATAACATACGTTTTTTCACAGGTCAGCACGTCACCACAGAGCTAGCGAAGAGGTATGTTTTGTGCATTCCTCTTACATGGTCAATAATGCTAGAGCTCGTAAACCGCTGTTTAAAGGACGAGATTAGTTGCGATTTCCACGTGCAGCTACTTTCCTGGGCTGTGAAAACCGTACATTTACAATCTTCTGTTACACCTCAAGCGATAATAACTCAGATTATTCAATGGAAATGACAGGAAAAATCAAGTGAACTTTGAGGCTTAATTTCGTGCACACCAGGAAGTAACTCGTCGATCACAGTGTTGCCAGACATACCTTGTTTTGTTGCCAAATCTCAGTTACAGTACCAGCAGGAAGAAGACGAACCGATGTGATCCTACAACGGGCTGGTAAGTGACCATAGCTGGCGTCTCAAAGACGCGGCTGCTACGGCCTGGAATACGTAATACGTCTGATTCGCATTTCTGTAACTAGGTTTAGGGACTGGAGCGTAGTTACTAATAATACTCAGAACTGACTGCTAACTAAGCATCATAAATCAGTAACTCTCATAGTTGTTTTTATATTTCTTTCGTAACTACACCAAAACTAAGAAACTCGTTCACGGACGTTTTTGTGCTTCGCCGATAATCGAGCACAACAAACAAATAAAAATAAAAAGAGAATGTGTGTGTGTGTGTGTGTGTGTGTGTGTGTGTGAGAGAGAGAGAGAGAGAGAGAGAGAGACAGAGAGATAAAAATAAAAAACAGTGAGAGAGAGGATAAAAATTATTGTAAAGTAATTCAATACTGCTATGTAAAGAAATCTTTC
This sequence comes from Schistocerca serialis cubense, assembly GCF_023864345.2. Lineage (NCBI taxonomy): Eukaryota > Metazoa > Arthropoda > Insecta > Orthoptera > Acrididae > Schistocerca > Schistocerca serialis. Next base: position 760,721,716 of record NC_064639.1, read on the forward strand.
ATTAAAATGACATGTTCCACATCATTACGAAATGTCGTATTCATGATCTATGGCACAAGTATTAATCTAATCTAATCATATCATATTGCTGACTAGTCATGAAGAGTAATTCAATACTGCTATGTAAAGAAATCTTTCATTAAAATGACATGTTCCACATCATTACGAAATGTCGTATTCATGATCTATGGAACAAGTATTAATCTAATCTAATCATATTGCTGACTAGTCATGAAGAGTCATGAATGACCGGAATTTTCGCCAATATCAGTAACCAAATCTAAACTTGAAAATAAAAGACGACAGTTTTTGTAATAAACCGGGACTCCTATGAAGACCCTTTCATCCCTATTAACAAACCACGAAAGATGTCTGATATACCTCAATTCAGAAGTAACAAAGTGTGTATCCATTTAAAGATGAAGCGCATGATGTGAAGTTCTGTGACGGAGATACTAACCCAACACGTAATCGGATTGTTAACTAAGTAAAATAAAATGTTACGTATCGGTTTTTCTTACCAGCTGCTAGGTGTTTGAATCTAAAATAAGGATACAAATTTTTGTGCCTGCGCGACATTCGAATCGCACTCCTATCGTTCTTCTATATTGTCCCCGAATATGGCTTAAGTATCAATTGCTTACACACCAACAGTAAGATGTGTGCGTGTTTGACCAGAAATTGTTGGTAACACATGAACAGACATTAAAAATGCACGTTAATTTTCACCAGCCGGCCGGTGTGCACGTGATAGGGCTAGAAATGAAATTATGAATATTTTTGCTCTGGATCAGGATTCAGACCCGTATACTTACCTTTGGAGAAGACCTAAAGAAGATTGCAGTCTTGGGAAAAGGAACGAAATGATTGAACTATACTGTTCCGAGAAATTCAGATCCTCGAAAGAGGAGATACGAATTCGAATCACAGTCCAGCACCAAATTTTTCAACGTCTCTAGTTCAATCAAGTACAAGTAAAATAAGAGCCCTTTTCCTTTAATTGGCTGTCGGTTAATCAAATAAAATAAAATTTTCTAGTGTAAGTAAGTTTACTGGCGACAGTATTTCTGTTTACCATTACATCTACATCTACATCTATACTCCGCGAGCCACCTTACGGTGTGTGGCGGAGGGTACTTATTGTACCACTATCTGATCCCCCCTTCCCTGTTCCATTCACGAATTGTGCGTGGGAAGAACGACTGCTTGTAAGTCTCCGTATTTGCTCTAATTTCTCGGATCTTTTCGTTGTGATCATTACGCGAGATATATGTGGGCGGTAGTAATATGTTGCCCATCTCTTCCCGGAATGTGCTCTCTCGTAATTTCGATAATAAACCTCTCCGTATTGCGTAACGCCTTTCTTGAAGTGTCCGCCACTGGAGCTTGTTCAGCATCTCCGTAACGCTCTCGCGCTGACTAAATGTCCCCATGACGAATCGCGCTGCTTTTCGCTGGATCATGTCTATCTCTTCTATTAATCCAACCTGGTAAGGGTCCCATACTGATGAGCAATACTCAAGAATCGGACGAACAAGCGTTTTGTAAGCTACTTCTTTCGTCGATGAGTCACATTTTCTTAGAATTCTTCCTATGAATCTCAACCTGGCGCCTGCTTTTCCCACTATTTGTTTTATGTGATCATTCCACTTCAGATCGCTCCGGATAGTAACTCCTAAGTATTTTACGGTCGTTACCGCTTCCAATGATTTACCACCTATGGCATAATCGTACTGGAATGGATTTCTGCCCCTATGTATGCGCATTATATTACATTTATCTACGTTTAGGGAAAGCTGCCAGCTGTCGCACCATGCATTAATCCTCTGCAGGTCCTCCTGGAGTACGTACGAGTCTTCTGATGTTGCTACTTTCTTGTAGACAACCGTGTCATCTGCAAATAGCCTCACGGAGCTACCGATGTTGTCAACTAAGTCATTTATGTATATTGTAAACAATAAAGGTCCTATCACGCTTCCCTGCGGTACTCCCGAAATTACCTCTACATCTGCAGATTTTGAACCGTTAAGAATGACATGTTGTGTTCTTTCTTCTAGGAAATCCTGAATCCAATCACAAACCTGGTCTGATATTCCGTAAGCTCGTATTTTTTTCACTAAACGTAAGTGCGGAACCGTATCAAATGCCTTCCTGAAGTCCAGGAATACGGCATCAATCTGCTCGCCAGTGTCTACGGCACTGTGAATTTCTTGGGCAAATAGGGCGAGCTGAGTTTCACATGATCTCTGTTTGCGGAATCCATGTTGGTTATGATGAAGGAGATTTGTATTATCTAAGAACGTCATAATACGAGAACACAAAACATGTTCCATTATTCTACAACAGATTGACGTAAGCGAAATAGGCCTATAATTATTCGCATCTGATTTATGACCCTTCTTGAAAATGGGAACGACCTGCGCTTTCTTCCAGTCGCTAGGTACTTTACGTTCTTCCAGCGATCTACGATAAATTGCTGATAGAAAGGGGGCAAGTTCTTTAGCATAATCACTGTAGAATCTTAAGGGTATCTCGTCTGGTCCGGATGCTTTTCCGCTACTAAGTGATAGCAGTTGTTTTTCAATTCCGATATCGTTTATTTCAATATTTTCCATTTTGGCGTCCGTGCGACGGCTGAAGTCAGGGGCCGTGTTACGATTTTCCGCAGTGAAACAGTTTCGGAACACTGAATTCAGTATTTCTGCCTTTCTTCGGTCGTCCTCTGTTTCGGTGCCATCGTGGTCAACGAGTGACTGAATAGGGGATTTAGATCCGCTTACCGATTTTACATATGACCAAAACTTTTTAGGGTTCTTGTTTAGATTGTTTGCCAATGTTTTATGTTCGAATTCGTTGAATGCTTCTCTCATTGCTCTCTTTACGCTCTTTTTCGCTTCGTTCAGCTTTTCCTTATCAGCTATGATTCGACTACTCTTAAACCTATGATGAAGCTTTCTTTGTTTCCGTAGTACCTTTCGTACATGATTGTTATACCACGGTGGATCTTTCCCCTCGCTTTGGACCTTAGTCGGTACGAACTTATCTAAGGCGTACTGGACGATGTTTCTGAATTTTTTCCATTTTTGTTCCACATCCTCTTCCTCAGAAATGAACGTTTGATGGTGGTCACTCAGATATTCTGCGATTTGTGCCCTATCACTCTTGTTAAGCAAATATATTTTCCTTCCTTTCTTGGCATTTCTTATTACACTTGTAGTCATTGATGCAACCACTGACTTATGATCACTGATACCCTCTTCTACATTCACGGAGTCGAAAAGTTCCGGTCTATTTGTTGCTATGAGGTCTAAAACGTTAGCTTCACGAGTTGGTTCTCTAACTATCTGCTCGAAGTAATTCTCGGACAAGGCAGTCAGGATAATGTCACAAGAGTCTCTGTCCCTGGCTCCAGTTCTGATTGTGTGACTATCCCATTCTATACCTGGTAGATTGAAGTCTCCCCCTATTACAATAGTATGATCACGAAACTTCTTCACGACGTTCTGCAGGTTCTCTCTGAGGCGCTCAACTACTACGGTTGCTGATGCAGGTGGTCTATAGAAGCATCCGACTATCATATCTGACCCACCTTTGATACTTAACTTAACCCAGATTATTTCACATTCGCATTCGCTAATAATTTCACTGGATATTATTGAATTCTTTACTGCTATAAATACTCCTCCACCATTGGCGTTTATCCTATCCTTGCGGTATATATTCCATTCTGTGTCTAGGATTTCGTTACTGTTCACTTCCGGTTTTAACCAACTTTCCGTTCCTAATACTATATGCGCACTATTTCCTTCAATAAGAGATACTAATTCAGGAACCTTGCCCTGGATACTCCTGCAGTTTACCAATATTACGTTAACTTTTCCTGTTTTTGGTCTCTGAGGACGGACGTTCTTTATCAACGATGATAATGTCCTCTCTGGTAAGCCGTCAGGTATTTTATCGTTTCGCCCAAGGGGGGGTCCCTCTAACCTAAAAAACCCCCGTGTGCACGCCACACGTACTCTGCTACCCTAGTAGCTGCTTCCGGTGTGTAGTGCACGCCTGACCTGTCTAGGGGGGCCCTACAGTTCTCCACCCAATAACGGAGGTCGATGAATTTGCAACCATTATAGTCGCAGAGTCGTCTGAGCCTCTGGTTTAGACCCTCCACACGGCTCCAAACCAGAGGACCGCGATCGACTCTGGGCACTATGCTGCAGATATTAAGCTCAGCTTGCACTCCGCGTGCGATGCTGGTTGTCTTCACCAAATCAGCCAGCCGCCGGAAGGAACCAAGGATGGCCTCAGAACCCAAGCGGCAGGCGTCATTCGTGCCGACATGTGCTACTATCTGCAGCCGGTCACACCCAGTGCGTTCAATAGCTGCCGGAAGGGCCTCCTCCACATTACGGACGAGACCCCCCGGCAAGCACACCGAGTGCACACTGGCATTCTTCCCCGACCTACCCGCTATTTTCCTGAGGGGCTCCATAACCCGCCTAACGTTGGAGCTCCCTATAACTAATAGGCCCGCCCTCTGTGACTGTCGGGACCTTGCCGGAGAATCGGCCACTGGCCCAACAGGCGAGGCATCCTGTGGTGGCTCGGAAACGATGTCATCACCACTAGGAAGCGCCCCGTACCTGTTGGAAAGGGGTAAGGCAACTGCCACGCGGCCAGATCCCACCTTCGCCTTTCGGCCAGGCACGCGCGAGCCCACCACTGTCCGCCATTCACCCTGGAGTGATGGCTGACCGGTAAGATGCTCACTGCCGGAAGACGCAGCGACATCAGGGGTTCCATGTGATTCCAAGGCCACCGAAGTAGGCATAGGTCTCACCACAGTTGCCCCAACGCCACTACGAGCCGACGCCTGCGCCTCGAGCTCGATGAGCCTAACAGACAAAGCCTCCACCTGCCCCCGAAGAGTGGCCAATTCTCCTTGTGTCCGCTCACAACAACCACAGTCCCTACACATGACTATGTTTACCCTACTCTATACGGTGACAAATTCCCAAGATAATCTTCTGATGAGCTACTCTGATAATCAAGAAACAGTCACTGAAATACGAGACGCGAAAACTACGCTAGGTTTTCCCAGAAAAACTATTTAAAAGCTAAGCGCAGCAAATAAGTACAAAAACGCTTTATACAAACAGTACTCGCTGCTGCTGGTGCTCTCGCTCTGGCTGTCACAAGACAACTGCTGATTCAAGTGACTAGTGGCTAACGGCCGCGAAACAAACAAAAGACGGTTTTAGGGCGCTTTCTGTTCTAAACGATCAAGAAAACACTAAGAAATCTAACACGAAAACTACGTAAAGTTTTATCAAGAACTGTTAGTTACTATGCAGAGCAGATAAACACAAATAGAATCCCTTCCTTAGTGGAAGGTCGTAAACAAAATGCAAAATAAACGCTTTATACAAACAGTACTCGCTGCTGCTGGTGCTCTCGCTCTGGCTGTCACAAGACAACCTCCACCTCCACCTCCACCTATGCCATTTCCCAACGTAAACCAGCCTTGCCCAGTTGGGAATGAAGGAACGTGATGTTTAATGAGGATTCTGGATTATAAAGTCTTTCTCTTGAGGTTACCGGAGGTAAAGTAAATCTGTTTGTGCCTCTGAAAAGTAAATGCCTGAACCCACGCATTCCACTTGTGATAGTTCGTTCCACCAGACCATTGCGGCCAGGAGTGTTTTGTAACGGATGATGTGCTTAGCTTACAAAATTATTTACGGTGGAAAAATTGCGGGTCTATTAAATGGTTAAGTAGAAGAAGCTTCTGAAGTGGAGATTATGCTATTCTCATGTCAGCAGAATGTAAAGACTCTTCTGGGCATCATAGCCTCGATGTGAAGCTATTTTGAAATTTTCACTAATTCAGGAAATTTCTTAGTTCGAGAAAATCTACTGTGAAGTGTGAAGCTACCGTCATTATTACTATGATTTTCTTCATACTGCTGCTGGAACGCATGTGCTTGAAGGTCATTAAAGCCTTTTGCTCATTATAGAAGTAGTTGCCCAAGAACAGGTTCTTTCCCTGTCTACGGAATCCTTTTCATGTTAATATCAAACATCAGCAATTACTTGTAGATCACATTAAAACTAAAGCAATTGATGAAGACGTTACTTGATAACATAAACGCACTGCCTTTCTTCATTTACTTGCGCCTAGAAATGGCTGCCGAATACTGCCAAACCAAAAGCCAAGGGATCTTACTGCCTTCCGATATACGTCTCTGTCAGTTCTTCCATATGATTTGTTCGACGTGACCTGTTTCAAGTTGTGTATGACAGAGAATGTTTTGGAAAATCAATTGTTTTCCTTTGCGATAAATAGAAAGATTTTCATTCTAAGCTATCCAGGTCCATAATTTTCGCAATATTAGTTCAAATTTAATATTCGCTTCTATAATGTAGGAAAGTATTTCACAGTTGCAAAACCCGCATCCGACTCATTGTCCTTACACTAAGCCGCTGACCATGAATTCTAGCTCAGAGTGACACCAATTTAAGTAACCTAATGTAGCGAAGACTGTTTGCCAGTGCTCTTTCTCACCGGAAAATACGCAATTCACTCATTGGGCTCCATAAGTACCCTGTAACAGTAATATTTGTGTATGCAATGCATACGGATTGTAGAATTTAGTGGTGCTCTCTCTTCCACTTCTGTATACAATATGCCTGACCTAAACGGGGCCTTTATCATTACAGGCCCTGGGCAGTGCAACATCATATTGACAACAGTAATGTGCTTATACTGACAACCTCACTGTTCGTTTTAGCTGATTTCGTAATCATTTAAATAAAACAACATGACCTTCCAGTGGGAGACATTTCGTCCCCCTTTTCCTTCTGTGAAATTTGTCATTAAGCTTTTTGCCTCCCAACATGCGAAACGCGGCACAGCACGGCCGGTAAACGATTCACGAACCATGATTTAGTGCCCTTAAGACGATTTATTTAACCACTGGCGTAGCTGAAGGAATTTAGTTTCTTCTTAAATCGTCTTATGCAGCTACGTTCACAGATATCTCAAATAGGAAAAGCTCTATATCCAGGTACGAAGGTTGTAAAACGAGTTTAACACCAATGGGTACAGTACTGCTAAATATTCAAAATGATTATCAACCTAAGTCTGCGTTCATCCACAAACTGAGGCATATTTGTCTCCTAAGGGACACGCAAGTGCCAACGCGGGCACAAACGAGAGATCCTAATTTTAAAGCCAAGCAGAAACCACAGTGTTGGCTGCATGGTGGCAAGGTGATAAAGAACAAGTCTACGGATACGAAGGTCCGAGGTTCGATCCCTCAACAGTCTCACAATTTTTATGTGCCATTTTCCACTCATTTCCGCTCGTGGAGTGTTTTTTGATGTGAAAAATGCCGAGTTGCATTGTGATCCGAAAGTCACGTTAAACTGTAGGTTCCCCTATTAACTGGCTAGGTAAGTCAACTCAAAGGTCGGAGGAAAGCAACGGCATACCACCTCCAACAAGACCGTGCCTACTAAAGCACTGTGGTGTTCAAACCACGCTTCCGACTGATGACTGCTTTACTTTACTATGGGTTCCAAAGTTAATTATCTTCGGGTTATTAACTTTTTTGTTTTCATGCTGTAGCTTTGATACCAGTGTAACAGGCTGAGCACTGTCACCGATCGAGTTGTCAAGGTGGTAGACGACGATGCTGTCGACCCCAGTTACAATCTTGGTCAGGCTATGTTTCAGTTGAATACCTCTATGTCCCTTTCTGCGTATTTCAAGATATACTTGGTACGCATCCAAATTGATATCTGATAGAGCTGTATTTAGCAACATGAATCAGATATGAAACTTCCTGGCAGATTAAAACTGTGTGCCGGACCGAGACTCGAACTCGGGACCTTTGCCTTTCGCGGGCAAGTGCTCTACCAACTGAGCTACCCAAGCACGACTCACGCCCCGTCCTCACAGCTTTACTTCTGGCAGTATCCCGTCACCTACCTTCCAAACTTTACAGAAGCTCTCCTGCGAACCTTGCAGAACTAGCACTCCTGAAAGAAAGGATATTGCGGAGACATGGCTTAGCCACAGCCTGGGGGATGTTTCCAGGATGAGATTTTCACTCTGCAGCGGAGTGTGCGCTGATATGAGTCTCGGTCCGGCATACAGTTTTAATCTGCCAGGAAGTTTCATATCAGCGCATACTCCACTGCAGAGTGAAACCCTCATTCATGAATCAGATATGTTTTCCGTGCAATATATCGGACAAGTCAGTGCAGCGAGATTTCATTTGTGTGTTGCGCATGGTTCAAGAAATATTTGTGTTTTGCTTGCTTTTGCGATAGGTTTCACCCCACTGAATGCGAGCAAGCTCACGAATAGACTGTCAATAGGTGGAATTACGCAATAATACATCTGAAAGTTGTATTTTTGCATTACGTATCCCAATGAAAAGAAGTTTCATATCAGCGCACACTCCGCTGCAGAGTGAAAATCTCATTCATGAATCAGATATGTTTTCCGTGCAACATACCAGACAACAAGTAAGTGCAGCGAGATTTCGTTTGTGTGTTGCACATGGTTCAAGAAATATTTGTTTTGCTTGCTTTTGCGGTAGGTTTCACCCCACTGAATGCGAGCAAGCTCACGAATAGACTGTCAATAGGTGGAATTACGCAATAATACATCTGAAAGTTGTATTTTTGCATTACGTATCCCAATGAAAATAACTGTAAACAGGTTATATGCCTACTTGCTTATTATTCGCGCTTCTCGATGCTTTCCTTAAAAAAGAAAAAAAGAAAGAGAGGCAGAGAGAGAAAACAGAAATGTATTTCAAATATCAGCTCGGTGACGCCATGTTCGTCACGTCATGTAAAGCAAGAATAGTTGATAGGTAATATCTCGTTGTACTAGCGATATGTATGGCTACAGGGTTCTTTCTTTTCTCTCTACAAACAACCAGAACAGAATTCAGTAACAAAATGGTAAGAACATCGATGCAGTGCGCTAGTTAAACACTCAGCGTTTCTTGGTTATTTTGTTAATCGTCTGTAATGCAGTAAACATCCTTGATTATTGATTTGTTATTACTACCATTGTTATTGTTATTCGTCACCTCACAACAGCTTTCGTATCACTCATTGCCACCGATGCATGTAACGAATGGATCAGGATGAATGGAATGTGGGGTGTTTCGTCACGGAGAATATACACATTTATCTCGGATTCTTGTGTTCAGGGTAACTTGAAAATCTCAATAAGAGATGACGACAACGGGCTGCCGGTGATGCAGGCAATAACACCCAACTATTTCTGTCGACTTAACACCATGACGACAGACAAATTGGCGTCTCACTGTATTTTGGTTATAATTCGTTAGCCTTCTTGCGACCTCGTTTTAATACCTCGTGGGAGTAACCATAATATTCTGCTTTTTGAACACCGAACAATAACACACCAAGATAGTGGATGGAAGGATAAAAGGAACAATCAAAGTCATGGGTGTCGATGTAGTTCATCATTAGAAGACTAAACAAGAGGGAAACATTACAAAAGCAATGAACACGCTGGTTAGTACACATTATTTGTGTAGATCTGAAGATGAAAAAGCACAGATCCGCAGTGCCCACATCTGCACTTTAGTTTCTGTCTTAATGGGCATAATTTTTAGTTTATTCTCTTCTGAATTTTCAAATGAATTGATTATTACGTGGTGTAGAATAATTAGTTAACTGTGTTTCTTACAGCTTACATTCACACAAAAATTTTTCTACAATCTCGTGCAGTTCATGAAATTCAACTTCTATCATCACAAGACTGCACATAGTTGCAATCGATTTCGAGCTGCAAAGTGTTTGTTATCTTACTTTTCGCGACAGGTGGGCAAAGTTGATTTCCAAAGACTTTTTATTGTACTGAAATAATCTTTTGTCACAAAGTAAAAAGGTAAGTGTTTTATTCGTATATATTCTGTGGGAATCTGTAATCGTTATGGAAGATTACACACCTGAATGTTTGACACAACTGGTAGGAGAAAATGCTGCATATTAACCAAACCCCGCGCCTCCTCTCCGTGTCGTCCTATTACACGAGCACGGGATTCTCCTCCTATAACGCTACAGAGCTGTGCCTAGCACAGCTAAAAATTGGCAACATCGTCACAAACATTTGGCAACACTGTGGCAGTGCAATCACTTCCGCGTATGGTACTGAATTGACTCGCTAAATTCACTTGATATTCCCTTTCCATTTGAACGACTCTTGCTATATAATCCTCATGTAAACTAAGACACTGACACAGAAAATTCAATTTTTTGGCTACAGAAATGCTATTCTTCACAGAAGTGACAACTTTTATTATCTTTCGCGATGCGTTATGAGTCGGAGCGACAAATACCGTGATGAGAGTGGCGTACATCCAGCAATGTGTCAGTAGCCCCGGGGTACCGCCCGTGTCTCATGTTGCAACGGATCAAGGAGTCGTCAGTTTTAGCTATCGTAGGGACCAGCGTGTGCGAGTTTTTTTTTTTTCTTTTTTTGTCCTCTATTTTATGGAGCTGCGAATTTCCAGAAAAAATTCTGTAACGAAATCAGAAGAAAACATTCACACATCAAATCCTCTTGGCAGCTCGAGTCAGTAAGTAGTGTTAATGGTCATTGTTCTTCACTTAAGACTCACATACCAGGGTGATAAGTATGATGGAAATGAACTGATAAGCAAAATGCAAGAAAATACTTTCAGCTCATAGTGCAATGGTGAAAAACTTACAATGCTGCACAACAGGTAACGCCTCTTTCCGCTGCTGACAAGCAAATTTTGGATTTCTAGGAACACATAACTTTATTTATGAAATTCCACATTTGCATACCTGTTGAGCGTAACACAGCATACCAATTAAACACAGACCCAATCGAAATCTAAATGAGTAGCATTTTACAAATTCGTGCCGATAGAGGCACGCTTATGTACAGATATTCAGGTTTATTAAAACAGACTTTCGTCGTAAGATTATCATGGGTATTTTCATTTCTTATAATACAGTGCACAATTTTCGTAACGTTTCTTTTAGTGTTGTTAAAACAATACTAAACGTGAGAGAGAAATTAATCATCAATGATATACGCGAATTCTCTGATGTCATCTATAACAGTCCGATCGTGCACATGCAGTTTATTGATTACATGCATGTAGAAAACTTGTTCTGAGTTAAAGCTGTCAAACAAGGTTTGAAGGAGAATAAAATGCCACTACCACATGACAGCTAATGTAGAAAATACTTTTCTGACTATTTTGGCACGATGCTCTCTCCCCATACATAATACAAAAGCTTCGAGATGCATCTGCTGCCTGGCCGTCTATTAAACCTGAAAAGAACAAAATGTTGCAGAAGTTAGCCCTTTTTCCACATGCGACTACTTTGGGTTGAGAATTGAAGGGAATTGTGTTCAGAGTTCCATTAAATTGATAACTTCAGCAGAATTGCGTTTTAAAAAAATGTAGCAATGAATGTACACGAACTCACGACATCTTATCTACAGTGCACAACGCTTACTGTTACGCCACTAGCTGCCACGTATCTACAGCTGCTCCGGAAGTCTATAGTTCCTCCAGAACTTCGGCATTCCACAGTGCTGTGAGATAATACATATGGCCGGATCTATACTTCTGAGAGACAGACAGTTACAGCTTTTCTCTTGCACTGCAGGACGGTTTCAACAAACTAATAGCGCGATAGAGCAGCTCAAATGGAAAGGAACACTTCCTATTTAAATTTCTGCATCCTACACTGTTGGCAGTTCTGTGTAGGTGGCAGTTACGTGATTTTAATTCGGTGATTACAAAATTAAACATGATATTCCTTTTCTGTTCTCAAGTAGACGTTAGGATGAACCACAATAAAGTCAGGAGTGGCGACATGTAGAATCTCTATCACCAGTATCCTTTCTTATACTAGTTATTTATTTCTAGTGACGAAACAAACGCTATATAGGGTCACAGGACACTTATTCCATCTTTTATTTGAGTTTCTGTATGCCGATAAAATAGGTTCTGAACTGGGAATGCAACTCAGGCCACCCTTAACGCGGAATTTGATCCCTTCGTGACAATATAGCTCGACTACAATTTGTTGTTTGTTCAAAACTGCAGATCCCTCAACATCTCCACATATTGCGCGTGAATTGGCTCGAATCCTGGCCCGGCACTGAGGTTTCCATTATGAATTATCAAGCTCTAGCATGAGAACACCTATCTGCTGGTGGATAATAATTTTCGTTTAAATGCATTTTCATTCGTTGTCAACACTAACGACATTTGACGTTTTTATTCCCAGTGAGACATACAACTATTTGCGAGATCACTGTAAGTTCAAGGATGTTATTCCGAGCTGCTGGTGGAGAAAAATTCGGTAGCTGACGTCTGTTGGTGTGTAGAAACGATATGTGTGGGGTTCGATTCCCAGTCAACACTGAACTCTTCGTCATATTATTTCTAGTTCAAACATGCTCACGAGTCGCTGCTGGTGCAACAAACCCACATTTAACGTTAGTTTTGTCTGGAATATAACAGCGAAAGGTGCCGGTTTGAAGTCCTGGGAAGGAAAAAATTAATGTTTCGTCTCGTCATTTCAGTTAAAACATCTAGCTACTGCTGAGAAAATCCGATATGTCACAGTTGATTGTGCTTCGATAACAATCCGATTAGGTTCTGGGTTCGAATCCCTGTTCAACACAAAGCTTTACCTCACGCCATTTCAAGTAAGTTACTTGTGAAGAAGCAATATTTAACATCTCCCGTAGTTTGTTAACAGGGACAATAGATGTTGGGTAGGAATTCGTGTCCGTTAAAAATGTTTACTTTATGTAATTTAAAGTTGATATTTGCTAACCGATACTGTCTAAAATCGTGGTATATCACCCTCTGTATGCCTAGTCAGGAATGACTGTTAGTTTTCGTTAGTCAGGAAATCTTAGTGTGCATGACCTGGGTTTGAATACGTATGCAGAACGAGACGGTTTGTCGTGTCATTTGAAGTTCATACACATTCTCAACTAGCTGTTCGCGAATATCTTAATTTTTTAATGTCATTTTGTGTGAAATAACAAGTACGGTATGTTACTTTGAAGAGGGAATCATGAATACGACGAACTTACTGCGTGCATTACGTATCTGACGTAATAATGGGAGTGATAACATTTCAGGTATGTCATTTATTGCAATAAATGTGAGCTTACAAGCCTTAAGGACAGTGTTATCTGTGATAAGGTGTTCCCTGATATTTGTAGCATCGTGGTATTACTTTACATGCTGAGTTATTGCGATACAGAGCAGTGTTTTCTAGTGGTGACTCGTTGGAACCATTTTCAATGGTCAAACGACTGTACCAAGGAGCGATTAGACCTGCTAGACAGCTGCGGTAGGTTGGTTGCATGCAAATCAGGTGAAATGTAACTCAGGTCGTTCGGATACTTTTGAGAACGACTGTACCTTCCACAGGTCCCAAGTGGAGTGATTGTCATATTTTTTAATGAACACTGTTCAAGAGTAAGTGACTTTAAATTCATGGATTCAGATTACCAGAGTGGAAATAAACGACTAATAGGAATAACAGGTAAGAAAGATTACATATTATCTTTTCTGTAGATCCAAGAAAATAAATTTTGACAAACAAAAATTTTGCCAAGTCGATCACTACCAGTTGTGCAGCCACCAGTTAGTAGCCGCTGTAAGTTCTATTCTTGAAATAGCGCGGGAAACGCGTTGTACGAACTTGTAATAACACCTAACCAGAGAAGAAACGCGGGATAAGTGTACCTGTGACTCTGGAAGGGTTAGTGAGCTCAACCAGAGGATAAGTTTTGAGAATGGCAGGAATAGTTACAAAATGCGTATGACAATATTTTTTGCTAGTACAAGGAAGGAGAAGAAAATGAGACATCAAACAAATTATATGGAAGAATATGACGATTCCAAATTTATTTAAAATGTCTTAAGACTACTTTTCGACCTCATGCTTGAGAAACTCGGGTGTGTGAATAAATTGTGAAACTATTTCCTAACGTAAAACTTTTTGCTTGTAGAATGCGTAATAGGCTTTTGATATTGGTACTTCTTGAATTATATTATGTTGTGCTATTTAAGTAAATGCGGTACATAAATATAACCATTTGTGCCGCAATAGTCTCGCTTATTTGGAGTTTGCTATAACTGCTGCAATATTATAATGGCCTATTTCGTCTTATCTAGTAGGCAGTGACAAAATAGACGTAATCAAATCGAGAAACAACACCAATCTTGGGTACTATTCGTATTAGCAGCTTTTTTAGTTTTAGACAACGACATCTTGATTTTGCATGTAGCAAAACGTTTGACGAACTTTGATGAGATAATTCTTTCGCAGAAAGGGAAGCACACCTTGTAAAGCTGTAGCAAGAATACAGAGAAAAAATGCTGGGACCTAAGGATTGAAGAAATATGTGCTGTCTTGCTTGTCTCTTAACTTCACTTGTTTCATATTTTCTATATTTAATTTTATGTCCCACAAAAGAGTAAGTTATTAGCTAATAGACAAAAAAAAAAAGAGTACAAATTTTCTGAAGATTTCATTTCTTCTGGTAACAAATAATCAGACCCAGTGTTATTTGTAAGTTCTTTACAAAATGGGATGCCAAACCGATCTACTGGGAGCAGGAGAGGCACCACGGGGCATCTTAATTTCTGTAGTCTAATTCCACAGAGCGAAATACAGTCTCGTACGATAGAAGAATGCTGCTTGAAGATGGGTGCACTACACTCTGACACACTTAAGACCAAATAACATGTCTTACATTTCCTCGAACTTCTATGTTTTATATGTCACACACTTCAGAACGACGTGCGCTATAAAATGAAAAAAGTTTAAAAAACCAATTTTTTTAATGTTTGACATCCTGTCTCAATCGCTTGGTTTTTGTTCTGGTTCGGAAATTTCGGCGATCCAGGGCTGTCACAGTCTAAATTATACAGTCGCAGCGCTCGTGCTCATTTTTGTTATAATCTGCGACAGCAGCGCATGAAGTGGCCAGCAAACTACATCTCTGAATACGATGTCGAATAAGTGCGAATAGTATCGTTTATATTGATTTGTGACATAGTTTTTGGAATGGGTAGCGTTTGTGGTGCCATAAAAATCCACAACATCTAAAAGATGATACCATATTTGTCTTTCTTTAGTATTCTAACGACTGTGGGAGGTGTGAAATGGTACATTACAGAACAGTTAATTTACGATTCTCTTGTGATCTAGAGATATTTATCGAAGAACATTGTATTGTTTTAAGAACAAAAATATCTATTAAACAGCAGAAAACATCACATTTTTGCAGAATGACTTCGTATATCTACTCAACAGCGTGAAGTTTTGTGCACTACATTTACAGTCAATTTGTGACTGTAGAACGCAAGAAACCTGTATGGAATGTAATAGCTACATTACTTAATCTATCAAGTAAGCTAGCACAACTGTAGCTGAAGGGAAAACCACACAGACGCGGTAATAAATCGGCAAAAGTCATAAAACTTTTTTTTTAAAAAAAACCATTCCATCATTATTGCTACATCTGACCCACAAACAGGATGAATCTCCAACACTTAGGCTTTTGAGAGAAAAGTAGTTACATTTACAAAAATATCCGTGCATTGGAAAGTCGAGTGAAGTGCAATAATATGCGAATCATTACACTCCACAAAAAATTATTATGTATCAAGAGAAGTGCTTATCGTAGTTAGAACAGAGAACAAGAAAAACCCGGCCGAAGTGGCCGCGCGGTTCTGGCGCTGCAGTCTGGAACCGCGAGACCTCTACGGTCGCAGGTTCGAATCCTGCCTCGGGCATGGATGTTTGTGATGTCCTTAGGTTAGTTAGGTTTAACTAGTTCTAAGTTCTAGGGGACTAATGACCTCAGCAGTTGAGTCCCATAGTGCTCAGAGCCATTTGAACCATTTTTTTTAACAACAAAAAAGTGTGCTTCTCTTACATGAAATATATGTTTATAGTCTTTGATTTAAGTGGTATAAACTGCAACTATACACACATTCAAAAATATTTCTTTCATGAGTAAGTTGTAGCTTATTGTTGTTGTGGTCTTCAGTCTAGAGACTGGTTTGATGCAGCTCTCCATGCTGCTCTACCCTCTGCAAGCTTCTTCATCTCCCAGCACCTACTGCAACTTACACCTTTCTGAAGCTGCTTAGTGTATTCATCTCTCGGTCTCCCTCTATGGTTTTTACCGTCCACGCTTCCCTCCAGTGCTAAATTGGTGATCCCTTGATGCCTCAAAACATGTCCTACCAACCGATTCCTTCTTCTAGTCAAGTTGTGCCACAAATTCCTTTTCTCCCCAATTCTATTCAATGCCTCCTCATAAGTTATGTGATCTTATCTTCAGCAATCTTCTGTAGCACCACATTTCGAAAGCTTCTATTCTCTTCTTGTCTGAACTATTTATCGTCCACGTTTCACTTCCATACATGGCTACACTTCATATAAACACTTTCGGAAACGACTTCCTGACACTTAAATCTATACTCGATGTTAACAAATTTCTCTTCTTCAGAAACGCTTTCCTTGCCATTGCCAGTCTACATTTTATATCCTCTCTACTTCGACCATCATCAGTTATTTTGCTTCCAAAATAGCAAAACTCATTTACTACTTTAAGTGTCTCATTTCCTGACCTAGTTCCCTCACCATCACCTGATTTAATTCGACTACATTCCATTATCCTCGTTTTGCTTTTGTTGATGTTCATCTTATATCCTCCTCTCAAAACACTGTCCATTCCGTCCAACTGCTCTTCCAGGTCCTTTGCTTTCTCTGATAGAAGTACAATGTCATCAGCGAACCTCAGAGATTTCATTTCTTCTCCATGGATTTTAATTCCTACTCCGATTTTTCTTTTGTTTCCTTTACTGTTTGCTCAATGTACAGACTGAATAACATCGGGGAGAGGCTACAACCCTGTCTCACTCCCTTCTCAACCACTGCTTCCCTTTCGTGTCCCTCGACTCTTACAACTGCCATTTGGTTTCTGTACAAATTGTAAATAGCGTTTCGCTCCCTGTATTTTACCCCTGCCACCTTCAGAATTTGAAAGAGTATTCCAGTCAACATTGTAAAAAGCTTTCTCTAAAGGTGCGCCCACATTACTCGTGCTCATCAGACTGTGCTCGCCATACTCGTCTGTCAGGAGACTTGTCTGACTTGCACTTCCATCTTCGTCCACACAACTCCAGTTGCTTGCCAGACTTCGGCTCGTGAGGATCCGCACTGTACTCGCAGTCCTGGCCAGTGTCAGTTACCTAATTTAAAAAATGGACGAAGCGGTTGTAGTAAGTGATGCGCCTTTTAGCTGAGGAAGAAGATAAAAGAAGATGCTACAAAGATCCAAGAAAACGCAGGTGGTGGATGATATCTGCTGATGTCGGTTGCCAAGGTCGAACTATAGACGGTGGAGTTTTTCGAAGCACATCTTTTTATAAGAATGATGGTAATGTTATCGTTTTTCCTGACGATTGTACCCTCCCAGGTAGACAGGAAAAAGTACCCTATATTACTGTCGCAGACGACACGTTTCCCCTGAACAGTCATATCATGAAGCCATATATTGTGCAACAACCTCAAAGGGTAATGAAAAGAATTTTTAACTACAGACCTTCCAGAGCACGGCGGATTGTGAAAATGTGTTCGGAATACTTTCTTCTGTATTCCAGATACTAAGATAACCTGTATTACTACAGCCTGAGAAATCCCAAAGTGTTGTTATGACTTGTATATACCTCCATAATTTCTTGGGAAAAAGTTCTGCTTCCAGACAAATTTATACCCTTGTTGGAGCAGTGGATCATGAGGAGAACGGGCATTTAAAGCCAGGAACTTGGAGAAATGAGATCACTCCTGCTGCAACGTTTACACAGTTAGCGATCATTCCACGACGTTCAACGCAGACTGCCCAAGACATTGGAGATGAATTCGCTGCTTATTCCGTTTCGAAGAGGGAAGATTGTCATGGCAAGATGATTACCAATAACATATTACAGAATTTTTTTCAGCTACTAGCTACATACATACTAGTGACTGCCTTACTGCACACATTTCAGCTACCTATATATGTGATGTTTTACCTTCATTAATTCCTATTTCATTATTTTTATATCCTCAAATAACATAATACACAAAAAATATACATAAATGTACATGTTCTTAAATATATTGTGTTAGAAAAATAAATGTTATTCATTACTATTTATTTATTACTAGCTGAGTACCCAGCGTTGCCCCAGTATGTATTCCAATCCTATTAGCCCATTTCCTCCTATCTCCTCTGTGACATTCAGAGCCTATTTGGCCATAAACCCTACAATTTTATCACAATTAAAACTTTTTTAAATTTCAAAACTATAAGCAGTTACTAGATATATTCCTAATATAAATGGTAGTAAGCTAAAATAAATATGAAAAAATCATAAGATGATTAATAGTACATAAGGGAATAACACCCAAGAATATAAAAATAACAAATGAGCGGGGACCGAAATGTAAGCTGAGAAAGACAAAAAGTTAGGTAGCTTTGGAGACAGAACCCAAAAGGGACTGAACGAAGTCTGTTAATAGGTTTTTTATACATTCCCAAAAATCTGTGTTGATTGCCTTCTACAGCTGATATTTGCAGTGCAGAAATTCAAACGCTTTGAAAGCAAGCCAGTTTGGAGCCTTCACTTCCTCAACCCCAGTGCCAAACTGCCCAGGCTCATTTTTGTCCGGTGAACTTACCTGTAAGTGGCTCATAAGCTGTTGGTTTTTTTCTTTTTTTTTTTTTTTTAATTCGGCCACATCCACCCAAAATTCTGTGCCGATGGAATCCCACGCTTCAATTTTCTAAAATTTTATTTTATATTTGGAGTTTGTTGCATCTCACAGCACAGGATATTGTTCGTAAATATTTATGAATTTAATGGCAAAATCGTCGGTCCACTCAATTTTAAAAGAAAAACCGATGTCCACAACACAGAAAAAGAACAACGCCAAGAACAAGCTGTACAAGTGCAGCAAGCCAACTGGTCATTGCTTGTTGCCATCCACACTACTCGCGCATCTCCCCACACATCTCTTTGATGTACCAACAATAGCCGGAGCCATACAAGCCAATGTTCGGGCGGCTCACAAGCCTGTTTGTCGGCGAACCCTCAGATCCTACCTCCATCCACATTACTTGTAAGACTCGCAAGTCTCACAAGTACACGAGTAGTGTGGATGCACCTTAAGTCTACAACTGCTAGAAACGTAGGTTTGCCTTTTTTTTTCACGTGTTCCAACATTTCTATGGAATGCAAACTGATCTTCCCCGAGGTCTGCTTCTACCAGTTTTTCCATTCGTCTGCAAAGAATTCGTGTTAGTATTTTGCAGCCGTGACTTATTAAACTGATAGTTTGGTAAATTTCACATCTGTCAAAACCTGTCTCATGCATCTTGCTCACCAGATGGTAGAGTTTTGTCAGGGCTGGCTCTCCCAAGTCTAGCAGTAGCTCTAATTGAATATTGTCTACTCCAAGTGCCTTGTTTCTACTTAGGTCTTTCAGTGCTCTGTCAAAATCTTCATGCAGTATCATATCTCCCATTTCATCTCCATCTAGATCCTCTTCCATTTCCACAATATTGTCCTCAAGTACATCGCCATTTTATAGACCCTCTATATACTCCTTCCAGCTTTCTGCTTTTCCTTCTTTGCTTAGAACTGGGTTTCCATCTGAGCTCTTGATATTTATATAGTTGGTTCTCTTTTTTCCAAAGATCTCTCTAATTTTCGTGTAGGCAGTATCTATCTTACCCCTAGTGATAAATGCCTCTACATCCTTGCATTTGTCCTCTTTTCATCCCTGCTTAGCCATTTTGCGCTTCCTTTCAATCTCATTTTGAGACGTTTGTATTCCTTTCTGCCTCCTTCATTTACTGCATTTTTATAATTTCTCCTTTCATCAATTAAATTCAATATATCTTCTGTTTCCCAAGGTTTCCTAATAGCCCTTGTATTTTTACCTCGTCTTTTTACCTACTTGATCCTCTGCTGCCTTCACTATTTCATCTCTCAAAGCTACCCATTCTTCTTCTACTGTATTTCTTGTCCCCATTCTTGTCAATCGTTCCCTAACACTCTCCCTGAAACTCTCTACAATCTCTGGTTCTGTCTCTTTATCCAGGTCCCACCTCCTTAAATTTCCACCTTTTTGTTTCTTCAGTTTTAATCTACGGTTCATAACTAATAGATTGTGGTCAGAGTCCACATCTGCCCCTGGAAATGTCTTACAATTTAAATGTTCTTCCTAAATCTCTGTCTTACCATTATATAATCTTTCTGAAACCTGTCAGTATCTCCAGGGTTGTTCCATGTATACAACCTTCTTTCATGATTCTTGAACCAAGTCTTAGCCATGATTAAGTTATACTCTGTGCAAAATTCTACAAGGCAGCTTCGTCTTTCATTTCTTACTCTCATTCCATATTCACCTACAACGTTACCTTTTCTTCCTTTTCCTACTATCGAATTCCAGTCACCCATGACAATTAAATTTTTGTCTCCCTTCACAATCTGAATAATTTCTTGTATCTTATCACACATTTCATCAATCTCTTCATCATCTGCGGAGCTAGTTGGCATATAAACGTGTACTACTGTGGTACATGTGGGCTTCGTGTCCATCTTGGCCACAATAATGCATTCACTATGCTGTTTGTAGTAGCTTACCCACACTCCTATTGTCCGCAACTCGTGGTCGTGTGGTAGCGTTGTCGCTTCCCGCGCCGGGGTTCCCGGGTTCAATTCCCAGCGGGGTCAGTGATTTTCTCTGCCTCGTGATGACTGGGTGTTGTGTGATGTCCTTCGGTTAGTTAGGTTTAACTAGTTCTAAGTTCTAGGCGACTGATGACCATAGATGTTAAGTCCCATAGTGCTCAGAGCCATTTAACCCATGTGAACACTCCTATTTTTTTATTCGTTATTAAACCTACTCCTGCATACCCCTATTTGATTTTGTATTTATAACCCTGTATTCACCTGACCAGAAGTCTTGTTCCTCCTACCACCAAACTTCTCTAATTCCAACTATATCTAACTTTGACCTATCCATTTCCCTTTTTAAATTTTCTGGCCTACCCGCCCGATTAAGGGATCTGACATTTCGCGCTCCGATCTGTAGAATGCCAGCATACTGAATAACGTCATGGTTTACAAAAGTGTAAGGATATAGGCTGGCAACCCACAACATGCTATTTTTTTTTTTTTTCATTTTAACGTTCACATAGTCTGGGACATGGTTATGAATGTAATACAACTGTGTTCTGATTTGACTTTTCTGTCTGATTAGACGACGAAGGATGAAATAAATATTTTAGTACGTAATGGTATATAAGTGTGAGCTGAGGCAGGAACGTTAGAGGACAGCCTTATACACTGCTGCAAGTGAAACAAACAGCAATAAAATTCGTATTCTTCCTTGTCATAAAGACTTCTCTGTTTATTTCCAAAGATGTGGCGATATACGGGTGTGTGATCAGGCACGAACGTAAAGGACAACTTAAATTGCTGCAAGTGAAACAATGAGTAATAACATTAATATTCTTCCTTATCACAAATATTGCGCACTTGTGCAACCACAAACACATTCCCATTAAGAGTTCTCGCTACAGCTGTGAGATTCTCCTCTCACTAACAGGGCTATAGGTTGGTTGTACAATCGTGGGATAAATGCAGGGCTAGCTAACCAAGGAATAGGCTAACCACAGTTCAACTTGAGGTGCACATTGTATGTCACCATTTTATACCGCAGTTAGTTGAGGGGAGTTCGAGCGCCCTATCCCAACAATGTTAAATTTAGTGAGTTGTCTTCCCTGTATTTCAGGAAACACTGTAGCCATTGACATTTAACTTTTACAGGACGTTAAATTGTATGTTCTGAGTCTACTGAACTACAATAATTGCATTTCAGCTACGTTTTTCGAAAATACAATTCTTTAATTACATGGTTAAAATTTTGTGTACTTTTTATATGTTATCCTAAATAATTTTAATTATACATAACATTATGCTCTTCTTTTAGTTCAGTAAACTCAGGATATGTATGTTAATACTCCCTGGAAATTGAAATGCTCTACTCGAAGTGATTTCTGAGATTTAGGGAAAAATGCAGCAGAAACTGCAAATTTTCAGGAACGGCTTCTACAGTTTCAAAGACTAACTCAATATATGCTTAATTTTTTTTATTCACTCAGAAGCACCCTGCACCATACTGTATATCATCCTCTTCATCTTTTTCCAAGTTTTTTCTTCTTTTCGGACACCTTAGTGACCAACTGTGCTGCATCCTCTACTTTATCAATGCGAACCTTGTCCATCTGTTCAAGTTCTCTAATGCTGTTTGCTCCAGGGTTAATTCCCACAAGCTATAGCACTTTCACCCTACCAATGTTGCCATCAAATGGTTCAAATGGCTCTGAGCACTATGGGACTTAACATATGAGGTCATCAGTCCCCTAGAACTTAGAACTACTTAAACCTAACTAACCTATGGACATCGCACACATCCATGCCCGAGGCAGGATTCGAACCTATTACCGTACCTGTCGCATGGTTCCAGACTGAAGCGCCAAGAACCGCTCGGCCACATCAGCCAGCCAATGTTGCCATCATTAAAAGAAATAACATCACTGACACCTCAATTTAGTGTCATAATTCCAACAAAAAAATTTTTAGTAAGCGAGTCCATATAAGATTATTGAACGACTCATTGGGATTTTGAGTCTGACCATGCAGACTCTTCTTCAGTAATTCAGGATTTGCCAGGTCCCTGTAAATATGTTTTGTGATATCCATGACTGCTGCTGGGATGGAATGTTTATGGCTGTTTGAATACTGGACATTGAGTAATTGCACCAAGAATTAGGTCCATTAGGGCAAACATGGTATACTGGAGTTTTCATAATTGACAGCCTGTGGAAGAAGGTAGGCCATACTGCCTGCTTTATTTTCAACAAATCCTCAGTATTATTTCTAATGGCTATCGCATAATACTGCTGTAGTTCATCAATCATTATGTCTGTCAGCCTGCCTCATGTGGTTTTACCATGAGAAAGTTTCTTGTCTCTCAAACTTTGTTTCAACTTCCTCAACCTGGTGCCCATCCTCTTCTGGACACGACCAACACATTCCAGTTTTGTGATAATCTTCTCACCGTAAGTCTGAGTGGCAACTACACTTTTACATGCTTTTGAGGCTCCATCACCTAAAAACTTAGTGTAACACACTCTCTTTTCGTTCAAAGATAGACTAAACATTTCAGTAGTTGCAGAGTCCTCCATAACACCACTTGTTCCTTCATAATTTCTGTCACGGTATCCCTGTTTTACACTTATAACAGTATAAAGTTTGGAAATCTTATCTTTCCAGTATTCACACTGGTCACCATAGCAGCAGAATTCTTAGAACTATAGCCTCACTTCTGTTAAGTACCATCAAAAGCTGCTGGTATGCCAGTCACCCTTCATTGACTCGCATGCAACAGATTCCACAGCAGCTCCAATAAATCCTGATAGTTGTCGATTTTATAAGGTGGGCGTGGCATATTCATCATGGCACACATTGTTTCTGCTGCAGTGTGTCCTTTGCCAATATCTCTCAATCCATAAAACGACCTAACATTTGATTCTAAATAAATATATTTACACTTATTAGAATTCCAAAATGAATGAGTATATTTACAACTGGCACAAGTAATGAGAAGTCTTCATGTAAACTAACTGGCCATCCACATATTTTACAACACACACATTCATCTAACATCCTTGTGTTTTGAGAAAACTGTGTATCACAACGTTTTATTTTAATCTTCGAAGCACTAATGGGTGTTTCTCTCTACATACTGATGAATTGGGTCAATTCTATCATCTGATTCCACCCGTTGGCTTTGACCAATGACATAATGTGTGATGTTCTTTTGTTTATGCTGGATATTGTAGTTATGAATGTTAAATGATTTCTCTGGGTTTATTCATTACGTGTGTGTATGACAAATCTGGTATAGCGTGTTCATATCATAATTTGTTTTCGTTATCTTTTGTTGATGAAAGTATTCGTGATTTATAAGATTCTGATTTCTTACACAATTGCTTTCCATTATGGATAAGTCACTTGTCTGAATCGGTAACTGGAACTGACCTCCTATATAGGTCAATTCTGGTTACTGATTCCAACTATTCAATGGTTGATTAAGTAGATCGTTTTTGCAGGACATGTGTTAGGTATAATGCCATTTCTGCACTCATAGTCTGCAGTTCGTGGTCTAGTGGCTAGCATTGCTACCTCTTGATCACGGCGTCCGGGGTTCGATTCCCGTCTGGGTTGAGGATTTTCTCTGCCCGGGGACTGGGTGTTTGTGTTGTCCACATCATAACATAATCATCCTCATCATTCGTGACAGTGGCTAGACTGGACTGTGAAAAATATTGGACCGAAAAATTGGGGCTTTGTATGAGCGCTGATGACTGAGCAATTGAGCGCCCCACAAACCAAACATCATAATCATCTGCACTCGTAACTGCTCTCTGAAACTCTACGAAAAAGTTAGTAATAATTGAATCGGTAACTAGAATTGACCTTATGTATAGGTCAATTCTAGTTATCAATTCCAATATTTGTTCCTTTTTTTGGATTTTCGTTACTACTATTTCTTAGGATTTGTGGTGTTGGTTTCCCCATATATCTTTTTAGTTATTCGTATTTGTTACCATTCGCTTTATTTTACCATTGTTCTGCTGTAATTAAGTTTCTCCCAGCCAAAATCTCACCCTTCCTGCGCTTCTCCCCTTTAAATGAATAATTATTATTGAAATTAACGCAATTCTATAATAGTAAGATTTCAGAATTCTTCTTCTTATTTATATCAGTTATCTTCTAAGATGTAATTCATGCTTTAAGCATGAATTACATCTTAACAATTAGAAGATAATCACGTTAAATGCGACTGTAATTTTATCGCATGCTGCATTCATTTGTTTACGAGCAGAATCCGTTTCTTTCATGGAGGTAAGAATAGAGGGAGACGCCGTGACGTCACAGCTGTGAAGCTATGTGAAGCTGAGGGCAGCCATCTCAATCCGACCAAAACATTGCTGCTGTAAACTTGTGTGCATAGGCTTGTCGCTGGCTTTTGGAAGGATTTTGCGCTATTATGGTGACTTGTGTGGTGTTCGGATGTACGAATCGTTCTGATTGTGATGCGAAATCGAAGGGAATAACATTTCATGTGTAAGTTGTCTCGTTAATTGTGATTTTACAACTTCATTGTGAATGAACGTGTGCTACATCGGTACTTGTACTATAGCGTGTTTTTCTCCTGTATGATTTTAGATTTCCTAAGAATGAAAGTCGGAAAGCTCTGTGGGAGAATGCCGTGAGGAGGAAGAATTGGCGTGCGTCTAAATGGAGCACTATGTGTTCTCAGCATTGCCGAGAAGAGGACATAGACCGAACTTCCCTTTCAACAGTAAGGCTCCGAGAAAATGCTGCACCATCAGTTTTCCCTACACACCGAAAACATTTGCAAAAGGTATGTTAATTCAAAGAATTAAATTCTTAGTTTTCAAGTTCACGTTTCCGTATAATACGTACGTATCGTCAATAATCGAAGTGTTGAGTAACTCACTTTGTCTTCATCATGTACCAAATTAAAAGCTAACACTACATTAACTGGCGTAGAGTATAGGCCTAAACAGGACACTGTGTAGATTTGCCATTCTATGTACCGTATTTCAGTAAATATTGGTGGTAATGAACAGTGTTTCCCAGTAGTGTAACGTAACTGAAATGTCCCAGTACGTATTACAAACAAGATGTATTTATGGGGCTTTGGAGGGAGGGTATAAATAACTTAGTTTTCAGTTTCTATTATTTAGTTTGTGATACACGTTTATTACTGAATTAACAAAGTTGTATCATTTACATTGAAGGCTAGCTATTCGTAATATTACATTAAAAACTATTTTTAATCAGAAGAAACGCGGAATTTCGCCTTTACGAGATTTTATTTTAAACAAAAACTTTGAAACAACCAATCTGATGAAGTTACATGCGTATATGGTGCAATTAGCGACTGTAATACACGCAGCGCTATAACACACTGGCAATGTTTTGGTCAGAGTGTCATGGCAGCGAGCCACGCCCCCATGGCTTCAAAACGTAGTACGGCTGGGATACGTAGCGCCATCTCCCCTAATTCTTACCTCCATGGTTTCTTTCCTCGATTGCCTCTATGGAGCATCTTTGCCTTAGATATGACATCATTGGTCAAAGCCGACGTGTGGAATTGGACACTAGGATTTATCCGACGAGTTTTCCTGTATTTCATTGTTTGTAACTTCACACGTCACACGTTTTATTCGGAAAAGTGCAAATTTTATAATGAGATAAAAATCCGAAAATGTGAAAAAAATTCGGTTCTAACTCCCCTAAAGCCAGGTTCACACACGCAACAAAAGTGTTGCCAACAGCTAGTGGTATATTGCTACTGCATTGCAGCTGCGTGTGTGAACTCCCAGTTTTTAGTGGCGCAACTTAACAGGAACAACTTCTGTCACGCCACAAAAAGTTCAGCTTGGTCGTCCTTTGTTGCACCACTTTCGTGTCACCACTTCTCCCTTGCGGCAGTATAGCAAAGCACGAGCATTCCGTCGCAGTTATCCTGTAGTAATTGCTGCTGTACTCCATTCGATTTCGTTGTGATTTAATTTTATTTCTAAAAAAAGTGAAAGCAATGGTCGGCAGGTACCTTCTGCAGCTTCTAGAACCACAAGAACAGAAATCTACGTTTGATTTTACGCAGCAGTGTGTGTGTGTCCCACGCGCGCAATACCACTCGAAATTAGTTATTCGAAATGCCTGTATCAACGAACATAATAAGATTCTAAGATCTTGGAAGAGTATAGTATCTGTAGATGGTATTTACATGCCAGCTGTTGGTTAGTTTTCCATTGCAGTGTTCATGCGACGGTTGAACCAACAAATTCTCTCAGTATAGCAAAGGTGGAAGCGACGACGGAAGAATACGAAGCGACGGCGATTAATAAGCAGTGGCACGCTGTTACTGGTACACAACTTCTAAAACTCAAGGAGCAGCTAGATGGGCTGCAAAGGCAGGTGGAGGCGTTGAGAGCTACCGGTTTGGAGGGCCTGCCGACACGTAAGGACAGTTGAGATGCCGGGAAGGAGCAGTTGTGTTGGTATCATTGACGACTCGGGGAGCGAGCCTCAAAGTGCATTCTACCATGCAGTCACGCTCGCCGTGTAAATAATATGGAGACTGTACGTACAGATGTTTCTTTATTAACAGTATTTCGGCGACTTTATGTTCGGGATGTGACGGCTTCATGTTATTATTTGATAGACACGGGGTCTGATGTCAGTACGTGGCCAAAGGGGAAATGTACTTCCCTCAGTGACAACACATCGTTTTGCCTCAAGGCTGCAAATAAACAGCACATAATGACGTAAGGCAGTTGTGTCAAAGAAATCAATTTAGGACCTAGTACTATTTGTCATAGGACTTTTGTCATTGCAGACGTGACAGAGTGCATATTAGGAGCAGATTTTCTATATGCATTCAGTATTGTGGTGGACATTCGGCTATCGCAGCTTAGAAGGGGCAAAGAGGTGGTGCATGGTCATGTAGGATTAATCACAGAGAAGCTACACAGTTCTGTTGGAGTGACAGAAATATGCCGACTTAGAGAACCGTCAGCGCAGCCGATAGCCATGGTGGCCCATAATGCAGTTCACCACATAAACATCGTGCACGGGCCTCTGGTCTCCCGCAGACCGAGAAGGTTGGCCCCAGACAGATTTGCAGACACAAAAGCTGAGTTAGAAGAGATATTAGAAATGGGAGTGATACGAAGATCTGATAGTGCATGGGCCTCGTCTTTACATTTAGTGCGGAAGAAAGACGGAAGTTTGAGACCTTGTGGTGATTATAGGTTGTTGAATGCCCGTACGATACCTGATCGGTATCCGGTTCCCAACATTCGCGACTTTACAAATAAATTGGCTGGGTTTGAATGTTTCAGTGTAGTCTATTGTAAAGAAGCATACCACCAAATACCGGTGGCTGACAGTGACATACTGAAGATAGCAGTTACTACACCTTTCGATCTTTTCGAGTTTTTACGCATGCCATTTGGTTTAAAAAACGCTGCAGACATGGCAACATTTCATCGATGAGGTGCTGCAAGGGCTAGATTTCACTTTCGCCTATTTAGATGATATACTGGTGTTCTCAGCGACAGCAGCCCTCCACGAAGAGCACCTCTGGACAGTTTTCGAGAGGCTACGTACTTATGGTGTAGTAGTGAATGACACCAAATGCAGTTTGCGTAAAGATTGGGTGACTTACCTGGGTCACACAGTCTCAGCAGCTGGTATCCGTCCTTTGGAGGACAAGGTCAAGGCCCGTTAGATGTGCAACAGTTGCGAAGGTTCCTAGGTGTTTTAAATTTTTACCGCAGACATCTGCCAGGAGCCGCGGCTTTACAAGCGCCACTCACGGAGGCATTGGCGGGCACGAACACCGGAAAAAATCAGACATCACGCATGCAGCGCACGTTCGAGCGGATCAAGGAAAGCCTAAAGTAAGCGGTTTTACTAGCTCACCCAGAGAAGGATGCGAAGCTAGCTTTTGTTGTTGTCGCAAGTCAGGGGCGATTGGGACAGCATTGCATCAGTGGACTGCTGGTCACTGCCAGCCTTTAGGATTCTTCTCGAAGAAACTCCCAGACCCACAGCGGAATTGGAGTACGTATGACAGAGAGCTGCTGGCCACTTACGAAGCCATAAGGTATTTCCGGCCTTTTGTGGAAGCCAGACCATTTGCACCGTTTACAGATCACAAACCGCTCACTTACACATTCTCAAGCGAATGGATACTTTGTCACCTAAACAATTCAGGCAACTGGAATATATAAGCCAGTTCACTACCAATTTACAACATATTAACGGGGCAGAGAATATGGTGGCAGATTACTTCTCACGAGTTGCGGCAATAAAGTATTCAGTGAACTATGCTACAATGGCGAGAGAGCAGAAGGATGATACACAACTGCAAGTTTTTCGGCTGAGCATGCCCACCGGGTTGAAGTTAAGAAAACTGTGTCCGGAAGGTGAGACAATACAGTTATGGTGTGATATCTCTCAGGGACAGCGTAGACCTTTTGTGCCGGAGAGTTTGCGCTAGGAAGTATTCGAAGGGATACATGGTTTGGCTCATCCGGGACCCTCAGTGAGTGTAAAATTAATGATGGAGCGTTTCGTGTGGCCAGGAAGAGAGACTGTCGGAAGTGGGCGCAGACGTGTCTGGATTGTCAGCGATGTAAAGTGGGTCGCCAAGTGAAGAAGGCAATGGGTAAAGTTGATGGGCCAACTGCTCGTTTCGAACATGTGCATCTGGATATTGTTGGACTGTTGCCAATGTCCAAAGGCTATCTGTATCTATTGACGGCAATTGACAGATTTACGAGATGGGCAGAAGCAATCCCAATTTCAGACATATCAGCAGAGACAGTCAGTCGGGCGCTCTTGACGACGTGGATAACACGGTTCGGATGTCCGTTACATGTCAAAACGGACCAAGGACGTCAGTTCTAATTCTCCTTGTTCCTGACGCTGGCAAACATGTGCGGGTTCTGCCGTCACCATACCACAAGTTATCATCCGGAAATCAACGGCGTGGTAGAGCGGTGGCACCGAACACTTAAGGCCGCGTTAATGTGCCATGGCGAGAATTGGTCAGCAGCATTGCCAGTAGTGTTACTAGGCTTAAGCAGTGTTTTCAAACCTGACCTCGGATCATCTACAGCGGAATTAGTATACAAGGAAACCTTAAGCCTAACCGGAGAGTTTTTTCAGAAGAGTACAGGCGAGACAGACCTACTGTGCTTGTTAATGAGAGTAAGGGCTCAACTGGCCGCGCTTAGGTCACAACCAGTGACACGGTATGGCGTTAGGCCGTCGGACGTACACCGATAATTGAGCAAATGCTTGCATGTAACGTTGCGAACCGACGCAGTCAGAACTCCATTGCAGCCGCCATATACAGGACCTTATAAAGTACTATACCGTACGGACCAGGCCATGACTATCCTAGTTCGTTATAAGAGTGTTACTGTGTCAATAGACTGGGTGAAGCCGGCTCACTTACTGCTAGAAGATGTAAGACAAAAAGAGGGGGCGGGCCTGCAGCAACATGAGGGGCCCGTGCAGGGTGCAACGGATGGTAGGACAGCGAGCCGGATGAAGCTGCGAGAAGATACGATGATGGATGAAGTACAGCCGGAAATTCGCACAAGAGCCTGGCGAAGGGTCTGGTACAAGTTTCCGCACATTCCTGGAGCGCCGCTCTTCAGGGAGGGGGCTGTGTGGCAGCACAGAGACGAATAGTTGTTTGTGCACAGTACAGGGGCAGTGGCAAAGATTCTTGTGTGCACATAATCATTTACTCTTTGCTTTGAGTTTGTTTTTGTCTTAGATGTTCCATGTTGATGTCTGGCTCGTTGCTTCACAATAAAGTTGAACATTAAGAATACGAACGAGTCTATCATTAATAGAATGGAGCTACGTAGCGGCTACAGAAGTTTAATGGTTCTCTGTGACACTCTGATCACAAAAATTATAGTAATAATTCAATTCAGACAAGTTTTTTGTTCATTCTTGTTCTTATTTATATCGGTTATCTTCTAATTGTTAAGATATAATTCGTGCGTAAATAATAATCGCGTTAAATACGACTGTAATTTTATCGCATGCTGCAATCCTTTGTTTACGAGTACGATCCGTTTCTTTCAACGTGCGTCTCGCGGGCCCCGAGGAATCGCTTCATGACGTCATCAGTAAGGCTGAAAGCGTTACAGCGCTGCCTGGTGACTAGACCTGTAAACAACTCTGTTGACGTAAGTGACGTCACACATTGGCCACAGCGTTTATACAAACTTGCCATCAGCTAATGTTTTGGAACGTCAAATCAATCCAGATTGTTTGAATGAAGCTTCCATTAACAGAATTAAATGTAGAAAGATTTGAATGCGAATAATCTGGATTATGGTGACATAATAATCCGCAGCGTAGTCAAAGTTACACATTAGAGTCTTACGTGATTGATTGAAGCCAACTGATAACAAATTATTGGTCGAAAGGCAGAGTGATTTATAGCATAACACATGTTACGCATTGAGGACAATGTGTATAAATGTTTTTAACGCATTAACTGCAGCTTACCAATGTAGGCTAACTACCACTGAGACGTTTGCAGCACGAATTTGTCTTTGAACCCATACCAGCAGTAGCAAATGCGGAAAAACTAATCAAATATGGTAAAGGATACGTAGTGGAACGCCCATTGCATTTTTCCAGTTTGTGTACGATATCTGTAAGTAATATGCATCAAAACACGTCGGATGATTGTTCATTTTCTAATATATGTTTTTTGGGGATGACCCAGTAGTATTATTTTTTTATTATGAGAAATGCATTAAATGTGGGAAAGTGCATTTAAATACGCCGCAAACAAATATTAGGCAAAGCCACACGTCTGTCTGTTATCACAACCGTTATTTCTCATTCGCTGTGTTCCACAACTGTCGACGAAATTATCGCTTTTCAACCTAATGTAGACCTCAGACTATGCTACAAATAGTTATTACTCCAGCCAAGGTTTCTAGGGAAAGTGGGGGAAGGGGGCGAAATCCAGTATAGTGCTCTAGCCCAGATATGTGTTCTTGCCCAGTGTGTGTTACCGATATGCTTAAATTTTGATCGCTGTTTTTCTGTAAACAAACCGCTATATGCCAAACACATCTCCCTGTATGTAGTTTCTCAAAAATCCAGTTTATGTTATCTTAAGATAAAAAGAGCTCAATGAGGGAATATTAATAGATCTAAGCAGTAAGCCTACTGACATCTCCAAATTGTAAGACTGCTACAGATGCAAGTCACTGATTGTCAGAGTGAATCAGTGGGACAAAACATTTGAAGTAAATCACAAGGCTTAGGTTAGTTCAACTATTACTTCTTAATGTAGTAGGCAGTCACAGTTTTCTTCCGTATTTTGATGTACATACATACTACACAAGCAACCAAATGGTACCTGGTGGAGGGTACCTTGTACCACTACAAATCATTTTCTTTCCTGTTCCAATCGCAAACAGAGAGAGGGAAGAAAGGCTATCTACCATCCGAGCCCAGATTTCTCATGCCTTCTAAATTTTCTCAATAGTGTTGTACAAAAAGAACATTATTTTCCCTCCAGCGATTCTCACATGAGTTTGCCAAGTATCTTCCTTATACTCGCACATAGTTTGAAACTACTGGTAACCTATATAGCATCCAGACTCTGAGTTGCTTCAATGTGTTGCTTAAATCTGACCAGGATCTCAAACATTGGAGCAGTAGTCATGAATGTGTCACATAATTGTTCTATATGGGTGGTGTAAGTGATCTTCCCCTCATTTCCAGTCACAAACTATATTCATCTTCCCAGAGGAAGGAAGTAACAACCCTGAAAGCTAGAAAGGTTGTTTTTTTTTAAATTCAAGTGCTGTTTTTCTCTCATACTTTGTACAAGTCATTTCATAATTTTACAATGAGTACTGTCAGCTGTACATATAATGGTAACATTAAAATCCTGTTAATTTGAACCTTAGTGTTAACATTAACTAGCAATTGCATTTGTGAGTCGAAACATTATGTTTAATTATAATTATAGAAGGAGAAGCTAATAAAATATTTTTTTTTACTTTGTATTTTTTTAATACCTTAGGATTTTCAGTTTTCTGCCTGATGTCTAGCAGCAACCTGTTAAAGACTTTTGATCAGAATGTGATATTCCATTCTGAATCGTAGGCAGGGATGTATAGTCTACATGGACATTGTTTTTACTTCCAGTATTTTGCAAGTTCATTTCACTGAACAGAGTAAAATTACCCCTATTATGAACAACAAATACTATTAGGGAGTAAATATGTTGACATGTAAGTGAAAGACTCTGAAGGGCCCTGAAAAGACTTCTGTAAGAAGCTGCGCTATCAAATTTACACAATAATTTTACTCACATGGATAAAAAGTTTTGTTAACTTGCCACATCAGATTTGAATAAAATCGCAAGCTTTTCATAGCAGCCTTCATCACCGTCACCAGTAATGGTACTGGTGTGGTGTACTGTAGCAGCACATTAAAAGTGAAACTTCCTGGCAGATTAAAACTGTGTGCCCGACCGAGACTCGAACTCGGGACCTTTGCCTTTCGCAAGCAAGTGCTCTACCATCTGAGTTACCAAAGCACGACTCACGCTCGGTACTCACAGCTTTACTTCTGCCAGTATCTCGTCTCCTACCTTCCAAACTTTACAGAAGCTCTCCTGCGAACCTTGCAGAACTAGCACTCCTGAAAGAAAGGATATAGCAGAGACATGGCTTGGCCACAGCCTGGGGATGTTTCTCATTCTGGAAACATTAAAAGTGTTTCAATTGAATTGATTCTGCATTATTTCTCTTCCTCATGTCCTTGACATTAACGCTACCAAGTTATGTTCTTGTACAGTAATTAGTTTCCATGTTATAACATGTTAAATATAGAAAGTTTAACTGTAACCAAGCAGTAGTGTTCTTTGATGACAATATCAGTTCCAGTGCACAACTGAATTTCAAAATCTGTCTTGTGGGGTGAAAATCCATTACTGCTGCTATCTTGTGCTGAGAATGAGATGACTTTCATAGAAATACTGAATTATTTCATTTGTAATACAGTTTCATAGTTTTTGTAGTTGCTCATGACCTTTACACTTGCATGCAATGGATGTAGCATCAGAATACAGAACTATCCTTGAATTTGGGGAGCAGTATTTTGTCATTTACATACATCGACAAAAGAAAGTATCACAGTACTAAGTCCTCGGTACCCTGTATTACATATCAGTAATGTTAGATCAGTGTGTGCCACTCGCCATTCTTAAGAGTGAAAACTGATTTGTGTTAGATAAGGTTTTATTAAACTGTGAACAATTATCAGCATTATTACCCAGCCGTTTTACCAGAGTATTTACTATCTCTCTCTACAAGGAATTGATAGAGATTAGCTTTCCCATCCATAGCTTATCTCAGAAAGTTCAGTAACACCTTCAACACGTAAGAAATTGAGCACCAACTATTGGCACTTTTTGCAACATCACCATAAGGTTTGATATCCCTACTGAAAGACGAGCAGAAATTTTTTGTAAATTGGTGCATAATAAGGTTCTTTTTTGGTATACCAGTGCTCAGTAATAACTGAAATATCTGGTTTATTGAAACATGCTATTATGTCCAAATCATTGTGCTTACTTCCTAGGCTCGTAAAGTTTTGGAGGATGATCTTTGTTCGCAGGTTGCATTGTCACCACGTTTTTTTCTTTTTCTTTTTTTTGCTTGTAACCATAAATATCCTCATTAAGTAAACCAGATGTACTTGTCAAACTGGGATGAGGACACAAAAAGGTCACACATGTACAAAATAATAATAAAAGGAAAGATTTCAAACGAGTTTCTTACAGCAAAATGTAAAACTTAATTGTTTTTGGATATATTACTTACTTATATCCTTCATTCAAAAACTTAAGAAGGCTGTTACTTTAGTGTCTCCAAGGCATAATGCTGTTTCATTGAGCATCGCAACAATCAAGCCTGAGATAGTAGTGTACTATGATACTACTTATGAAGAAATTGATGCACTGGATGTGAAGTGCACTGTTTAGTCTACCCAGCAGGTGTTCCAGAAAATGGCCCTGCACTATTCTATAGCATCATGAATATTTGTGTGGTATATACATTAGTGATATATTCATCACTGACAGAAAATTTAATAATCACATTTTTGCTTCAAGTTTCTGAAATGGCAGTTGATGAGATCATATCTGAAGAGACAGCTATCAACCCACACTTTCAGCATGAAGTAGGACTACAATTACCAGAATTCTGAAATGTGGATCTAGTAAACCTAGAGTTGCTCTAGGAAAATAAGTAAGATGTGACATGTGTCCCAGATCAAAGATGAGAAAATGAAAGGTTGCTGTATTAGTTATAGCACACAAATATGCAATGACTAAGAAGTGTGAAATGACTGTGTTCAAAGCTATGTAGACTTGTTTAATTCCTGGTTTAAGTCATTCACATTATTTCATTGCTGTGTTTCCTGCTGCCATCCATTAATACCAGAATGTCAACAACTACTTTGTTACTTTAAAATCTTCAACATGTTCACTGTGTCTGACACAAAGGTCAATAAGAGCTACTAGCCACGAACTTTTAAGTGTCAGCTGCAGTGAATGTGCAAAACAAGAAAATTTTTGCAATTTAATTTAAAGTCCTATTCAGCTTCCTTTTTCAGGTGTGTTTATTTTTAAATATTAAAACTGATGGGAGTTTCATTACAAGACACCTAATTTTGAAATCTGGATGACATCATCCCTGCACTGCAACAAAATATGCACCATACACAAAAGGTTCAATGTAATCTCTCCTCTCCACAAATTTGCACCTCAGATGTGTTATATGTCATATATATGTTATACATCATATAATACTACAGTTAATTTTTCATATATCTGAGCAAAACGAGTTATTGTGTGTCCATGTTTATCTCATCTAGGCATTGCATCTTTCCCTTAACTTCAGTGTGCTTGACAATAAAATCTGTATGAAAAGTTTTCTGTGTAAATTACCTATTCTACACCTACAACTAATGCTTGTGTAACCCAGTGTGCCATTCAGGTGGGTTTACTGGTGTGTCAATATAATTGTCAGGTTTGGTTTGAAAGGGTTTCTTGAAATATATTCCCACATAAATTTTTAAGTATCTATTCTCGGTTGCAAAATATATTACACACTGTCAGTGCTATTTCAATGCAAAGATTTTAAATCACGCTGGGGAATATACCAATAACACAGTTCCAGCATACCTCAGAAATTTAATTTTAGTTGCTTCAACCAATGACAATTATGGACCAAGTCTTGCACTGCCCTGTTTTGTGTATTAACCCGTTGGCTGGCATGAAGGTGCCGGTGGTCATAGCAGATTGCTCTGCTGGGGCCAGCACTGATCTCATGGTAACAACTAGGAATCAGCAATTTTACACTTTAATCTTACCGAGGTAAAATATTTACTTATATTTGATATCCCTTACCATTTCAAGACGATTTTTTGGTTTGCGGTATTTTTATTTAAATGACTTCAATTTTAGATACATACACTCCTGGAAATTGAAATAAGAACATCGTGAATTCATTGTCCCAGGAAGGGGAAACTTTATTGACACATTCCTGGGGTCAGATACATCACATGATCACACTGACAGAACCACAGGCACATAGACACAGGCAACAGAGCATGCACAATGTCGGCACTAGTACAGTGTATATCCACCTTTCGCAGCAATGCAGGCTGCTATTCTCCCATGGAGACGATCGTAGAGATGCTGGATGTAGTCCTGTGGAACGGCTTGCCATGCCATTTCCACCTGGCGCCTCAGTTGGACCAGCGTTCGTGCTGGACGTGCAGACTGCGTGAGACGACGCTTCATCCAGTCCCAAACATGCTCAATGGGAGACAGATCCGGAGATCTTGCTGGCCAGGGTAGTTGACTTACACCTTCTAGAGCACGTTGGGTGGCACAGGATACATGCGGACGTGCATTGTCCTGTTGGAACAGCAAGTTCCCTTGCCGGTCTAGGAATGGTAGAACGATGGGTTCGATGACGGTTTGGATGTACCGTGCACTATTCAGTGTCCCCTCGACGATCACCAGTGGTGTACGGCCAGTGTAGGAGATCGCTCCCCACACCATGATGCCGGGTGTTGGCCCTGTGTGCCTCGGTCGTATGCAGTCCTGATTGTGGCGCTCACCTGCACGGCGCCAAACACGCATACGACCATCATTGGCACCAAGGCAGAAGCGACTCTCATCGCTGAAGACGACACGTCTCCATTCGTCCCTCCATTCACGCCTGTCGCGACACCACTGGAGGCGGGCTGCACGATGTTGGGGCGTGAGCGGAAGACGGCCTAACGGTGTGCGGGACCGTAGCCCAGCTTTATGGAGACGGTTGCGAATGGTCCTCGCCGATACCCCAGGAGCAACAGTGTCCCTAATTTGCTGGGAAGTGGCGGTGCGGTCCCCTACGGCACTGCGTAGGATCCTACGGTCTTGGCGTGCATCCGTGCGTCGCTGCGGTCCGGTCCCAGGTCGACGGGCACGTGCACCTTCCTCCGTCCACTGGCGACAACATCGATGTACTGTGGAGACCTCACGCCCCACGTGTTGAGCAATTCGGCGGTACGTCCACCCGGCCTCCCGCATGCCCACTATACGAGCTCGCTCAAAGTCCGTCAACTGCACATACGGTTCATGTCCACGCTGTCGCGGCATGCTACTAGTGGTGAATATTTATACTTTGCCTATGAGAAGCAGCTATGCACATAGTCCTATTTATGTTGAAATTATCACTTGGGTATTTTAATTAAATTTGGTCTACTATAAGCAACATGATAAAGGAATCAAAAGAAAGACACACACAGAATCCACATCACCATAGAGGTATTAAGCTGGATGCGTTACTCGTTTTTTTACATGGCGAGTTTCCCCAGTAGGCCTATAAACCATGAAACAGACAAAAAAAGCTACTTCACGTTGTCTTCTCTTCCTTGGACTTTCACTTCAGAAACTCTGAAACATCCATTACAAAAACACATTACACCACTCACAAATCGGGTCTAGTGAAGCAGGGGATACAGCCCGTCGGCTTTGAACAATGACGTCATTCCTTAGTCATAGATAGTAATGTCTTCACTTCGAGGCATAGATAATAAAGCAGTTCTGTGTTCTAATAAGCGCTATCATTAAAATAATTGAATGTGAATCTAAAAGCGATCGTTTATCTGTATTTCACTATTTTACCATATTTCACTTTCTTATTCCACCAATATACTTCAGTAGCTGATAAGTGTTTTTTGGCTTATTAAAAAAAAATCTCACGAGATAGAATAAACTGATCCTAAGATACAGATGCTTCAGTAGCTGATAAGTGTTTTTTGGCTTTTTTTAAAAAAATCTCACGAGATAGAATAAACTGATCCTACTTCATTAAGCAATCAGCTTTTGCTGTTATGTTTTAGTTTAGTTTTTTTATTGATTGCTTAATAAAGTAGGATCAGTTTATTCTATCTCGTGAGATTTTTTTTTAACAAAGCCAAAAAACCCTTATCAGCATGCCATGTTCAAAGAATATCCGCGTTTCGAAAACTACCAGCGATATTGGCTTGCATGAGAGACGACGTCATGCCATGATATGACGTCATGATTCCTCGGGGCCCGCGAGACGCTTCTTGCTGTAGTGATCGGCTAAACTGCGATTTTCCTATATCAGTGATTTTTGTGAGTGCTACTTTTCAGTATCTGTTATTCTTAACTGTGATTTGTCGCAGTTAAGAGTCGCAGTTAAGGAACGTAAGTCGCGTATCCCTCCGCCACTGCTATTTCTGCGATTTCTGCTACTTCCGCGATTTCTGCGACTTCTGCTACTTCTGTGACTTCTGCGATTTCTGTGACTTCTGCTACTTCTGCGATTCCTGTGACTTCTGCGATTTCTGTGACTCCTGCGATTTCTGCGACTTACCACCGTATGAAAAAGCTACATCTGTCCACACAGAAAATTGCATCTCAACAAACCTGTCATTGGTAAGTATGTTTTACGTTTGTTCTTCCGTTGGCTTTAATCTTGTATTAAAGAAACAACTGTGAAAATATTAATAGTGTAATTAATATGTAAGTAGCCATACAGTACCGTAATAGTTCATGTTTAGAAAAAGAAGTCTAACATATTTTTATGTTCTCATGTAACCCGAACTACATTTCAGTCACTCAGTAAAGTGATAACTCAAAATATCATTGTCAGCAGATCTGGAGAAATTGCCACTGCGTCTTTAGACCGTTTTCGTCAGACGAGAAGTTAGTTTCTAACTTTTTCGATGGACTTAATTACTTAAGTGAGATCGTTCTTGCAAATGTGAAATATACCCCATTGAATGGCTTTCATTACAGCAAATATTAGCAATCTACTCTGTCAATTATATTGCTTGTAATTAGTGACAGCAAAAATTGTTTAATAATCCTTGTGATTTTGCAGACACAGTTTTGGTTGCTGTACGTATCTATCCACATCAAGGCTGTTGGGAGAGACTTGTGAAGATTCAAGAGAGCTCTTAGAGGATTTGCAGTTTAAAAGTGACATTATTGCGAAATAAGTGTGCAGATGAGTGATTAAACTGTGTTTTATTGAAGTTGTTGTGCGATTTTAAAGGAATAATAAATGATAAATACAGTGAGCGAATAATGAAAATCTCATTTTCCACATGTTAAGCCGTCCTATACCCGTAATTTTCCGCCACATATTTATTGGTAAACACTTGATGGAGAGTGACATGCCGCCCCCCCCCCCTTTCTCCACAATCTTGGTGTGACACTGACCTGTAACATATCCCAAAGTCTACAATATGCATTTTGAGGCTGTTGATACGAAAGTGGGAAGTACAGATCTTACAGTTAAATCAGAAATGGCTTAAGTGAATTACTTGAAAGTAACACATGAAAAGCTTACTTATGTCGGTGGTAGTAGTGTCGGCAAAAAGTTCTTGTGTGTGAAGTTGCCATGTAGAACACCAGGTGTAAAACTTTTCTCCCGAGTCTTGAACTGTGTCGGAACAAAAGTGAGGCATTCATATGACACAATAATACTGTTTTTATTTCACTACACTTATACAGCTGTCTGAGTTCTGCTGTGTTAACATGCTTCTGAAATTAATCCAAACAAACATAAATAAAGGTTCATCTCTAGCAAGAAGTCATATGCTTGAATATTTCTGGTATCTCAACTGCAGATTTTTCAGCACTCAATTAACTTCACGACTCTGTATCTCAAAATGAACAAAAGTGGACCTGTACCACTATTGAAATAAGCCCTTCATATTCATAATTACTATTAAAAACAGTCTTGACCACAATTTATTTAACAAGGTGACCGGTTTCGACCACTACTGTGGTCATCTTCAGACCACTGAGTAGGAACCTCTTTCTGTTGGAGAATCACTAGTGATCACTAGCGATTCTCCAACAGAAAGAGGTTCCTACTCAGTGGTCTGAAGATGACCACAGTAGTGGTCGAAACCGGTCACCTTGTTAAATAAATTGTGGTCAAGACTGTTTTTAATAGTAATTATTTATAAGACATTGATCACTGCTGTTCCCATAATGCATTCAAAAGTCCTTCATATTCAGCATAAGCACACAGTCACACACAGTAAGTCGATCTCGTGAGGCACAAGGCTCTAGTAACGAAGTACGTACGTCGGTCAACAGATGGCACTAGGAAAAGAATGTTAACTGCGCTCTTTAGTTGCTACTTGCGACTCTTAGTTGCGATTTG
The DNA here is from genome assembly GCF_023864345.2 of Schistocerca serialis cubense. Classification (NCBI taxonomy): domain Eukaryota; kingdom Metazoa; phylum Arthropoda; class Insecta; order Orthoptera; family Acrididae; genus Schistocerca; species Schistocerca serialis. The sequence goes on from NC_064639.1 coordinate 760,762,283, forward strand.
CCACAGAAATCGCAGTTTGACTCGGTAGCGAATAGCATAGTATGAACTTTGCTCAACAGATGGCACTGCTAACTGCGCTTTTTAGTTGCTACTTGCGACTCTTAGTTGCGAGTTGTCACGGAAATCGCAGTTAGACTCGATAGCGTGTCGCAGAGATGAGCATAGTATGAACTTTGCTTAACAGATGGCACTGCTAACTGCGCTTTTAGTTGCGACTTGTCACGGGAATCGCAGTTAGACTCGATAGCGTGTTGCAGAGATGAGCGTAGTACGAACTTTGGCCAACAGATGGCACTGTTAACTGCACTTTTTAGTTGCTACTTGCGACTTGTAGCCGCGATTTGTCACTGAAATAGCAGAAAGCAGTACGGAATTCGGCCAACAGATGGCTAACGGCGTTGAATGTGAAATGCTACTTGTGACTGCTAACTGTGACTGAAATCGCAGTTAGATTTTGTAAAGTTGTTATGGTGATATCTGTGACTTCTCAATCACTGTGATTTCTAACATACGCGATTTCCTGCCCACTACTAGCATGCTGATGCCTTGTGGATTTGTGTATGATGGCGGGATTTGTGTGCGTTAAAGCTTTTCAATCACGGAAAATAATTGGTAATACTTGCTGCAAAAGCACATGTTTGCAGAGGAGAAAGGATAGTTTATATTCCAGACAATGGACAGTAAGTAACTTCTGTTAGTAATCTTATCATGAACAAGAAAAGTAAAATGTATGGTAAATCTACAGAAATTTCATTCTTTGTGCCTATAGTATTCTGATGCATTATGTTACTCAGTAAAGTTTCTTTCAGTGCATCTATGTGGATTATTTGTGGTAACGGCGTATTCTCATAACAAATAGCTTCGGTATTTAAGTTGCAATCATCGTAACTTTTTCCTGATCAAAAATTGTATAGTAACTGTATTCTAACAGTAACCTGCACATTTGAAAACTTTTGAATGTTCACAATTAATCATTGATCATAGTCAGTATTTTTGACAGTGAAATAGATATGAATTGCAGTGACTGAATCCAGATTTGTGGGGTCTAGTGTAGCACGGGATACAACCCGTCGGCTTTGAACAATGACGTCACAAGTCGCTAGAGAGCATGTATTACAAAGATGAAAGAGCTGAGGAGAATGTTGAGAAACAAAGGAATGCGAGAGAGATAAACATTGATCTTGTCAAAAACCGAGAAGCGATTCTTCTTAGTGTTGTAGCTCCCTTCAGTAGCTGATAAGGGTTTTTTGGATTTGTTAAAAAAAAATCTCACGAGATAGAATAAACTGATCCTACTTTATTAAGCAATCAATAAAAAAACTAAACTAAAACATAACAGCAAAAGCTGATTGCTTAATGAAGTAGGATCAGTTTATTCTATCTCGTGAGATTTTTTTTAAAAAAAGCCAAAAAACACTTATCAGCTACTGAAGCATCTGTATCTTAGGATCAGTTTATTCTATCTCGTGAGATTTTTTTTTAATAAGCCAAAAAACACTTATCAGCTACTGAAGTATATTGGTGGAATAAGAAAGTGAAATATGGTAAAATAGTGAAATACAGATAAACGATCGCTTTTAGATTCACATTCAATTATTTTAATGATAGCGCTTATTAGAACACAGAACTGCTTTATTATCTATGCCTCGAAGTGAAGACATTACTATCTATGACTAAGGAATGACGTCATTGTTCAAAGCCGACGGGCTGTATCCCCTGCTTCACTAGACCCGATTTGTGAGTGGTGTAATGTGTTTTTGTAATGGATGTTTCAGAGTTTCTGAAGTGAAAGTCCAAGGAAGAGAAGACAACGTGAAGTAGCTTTTTTTGTCTGTTTCATGGTTTATAGGCCTACTGGGGAAACTCGCCATGTAAAAAAACGAGTAACGCATCCAGCTTAATACCTCTATGGTGATGTGGATTCTGTGTGTGTCTTTCTTTTGATTCCTTTATCATGTTGCTTATAGTAGACCAAATTTAATTAAAATACCCAAGTGATAATTTCAACATAAATAGGACTATGTGCATAGCTGCTTCTCATAGGCAAAGTATAAATATTCACCACTAGTAGCATGCCGCGACAGCGTGGACATGAACCGTATGTGCAGTTGACGGACTTTGAGCGAGCTCGTATAGTGGGCATGCGGGAGGCCGGGTGGACGTACCGCCGAATTGCTCAACACGTGGGGCGTGAGGTCTCCACAGTACATCGATGTTGTCGCCAGTGGACGGAGGAAGGTGCACGTGCCCGTCGACCTGGGACCGGACCGCAGCGACGCACGGATGCACGCCAAGACCGTAGGATCCTACGCAGTGCCGTAGGGGACCGCACCGCCACTTCCCAGCAAATTAGGGACACTGTTGCTCCTGGGGTATCGGCGAGGACCATTCGCAACCGTCTCCATAAAGCTGGGCTACGGTCCCGCACACCGTTAGGCCGTCTTCCGCTCACGCCCCAACATCGTGCAGCCCGCCTCCAGTGGTGTCGCGACAGGCGTGAATGGAGGGACGAATGGAGACGTGTCGTCTTCAGCGATGAGAGTCGCTTCTGCCTTGGTGCCAATGATGGTCGTATGCGTGTTTGGCGCCGTGCAGGTGAGCGCCACAATCAGGACTGCATACGACCGAGGCACACAGGGCCAACACCCGGCATCATGGTGTGGGGAGCGATCTCCTACACTGGCCGTACACCACTGGTGATCGTCGAGGGGACACTGAATAGTGCACGGTACATCCAAACCGTCATCGAACCCATCGTTCTACCATTCCTAGACCGGCAAGGGAACTTGCTGTTCCAACAGGACAATGCACGTCCGCATGTATCCTGTGCCACCCAACGTGCTCTAGAAGGTGTAAGTCAACTACCCTGGCCAGCAAGATCTCCGGATCTGTCTCCCATTGAGCATGTTTGGGACTGGATGAAGCGTCGTCTCACGCAGTCTGCACGTCCAGCACGAACGCTGGTCCAACTGAGGCGCCAGGTGGAAATGGCATGGCAAGCCGTTCCACAGGACTACATCCAGCATCTCTACGATCGTCTCAATGGGAGAATAGCAGCCTGCATTGCTGCGAAAGGTGGATATACACTGTACTAGTGCCGACATTGTGCATGCTCTGTTGCCTGTGTCTATGTGCCTGTGGTTCTGTCAGTGTGATCATGTGATGTATCTGACCCCAGGAATGTGTCAATAAAGTTTCCCCTTCCTGGGACAATGAATTCACGGTGTTCTTATTTCAATTTCCAGGAGTGTATGTATCTAAAATTGAAGTCATTTAAATAAAAATACCGCAAACCGAAAAATCGTCTTGAAATGGTAAGGGATATCAAATATAAGTAAATATTTTACCTCGGTAAGATTAAAGTGTAAAATTGCTGATTCCTAGTTGTTACCATGAGATCAGTGCTGGCCCCAGCAGAGCAATCTGCTATGACCACCGGCACCTTCATGCCAGCCAACGGGTTAATACACAAAACAGAGCAGTGCAAGACTTGGTCCATAATTGTCATTGGTTGAAGCAACTAAAATTAAATTTCCGAGGTATGCTGGAACTGTGTTATTGGTATATTCCCCAGCGTGATTTAAAATCTTTGCATTGAAATAGCACTGACAGTGTGTAATATATTTTGCAACCGAGAATAGATACTTAAAAATTTATGTGGGAATATATTTCAAGAAACCCTTTCAAACCAAACCTGACAATTATATTGACACACCAGTAAACCCACCTGAATGGCACACTGGGTTACACAAGCATTAGTTGTAGGTGTAGAATAGGTAATTTACACAGAAAACTTTTCATACAGATTTTATTGTCAAGCACACTGAAGTTAAGGGAAAGATGCAATGCCTAGATGAGATAAACATGGACACACAATAACTCGTTTTGCTCAGATATATGAAAAATTAACTGTAGTATTATATGATGTATAACATATATATGACATATAACACATCTGAGGTGCAAATTTGTGGAGAGGAGAGATTACATTGAACCTTTTGTGTATGGTGCATATTTTGTTGCAGTGCAGGGATGATGTCATCCAGATTTCAAAATTAGGTGTCTTGTAATGAAACTCCCATCAGTTTTAATATTTAAAAATAAACACACCTGAAAAAGGAAGCTGAATAGGACTTTAAATTAAATTGCAAAAATTTTCTTGTTTTGCACATTCACTGCAGCTGACACTTAAAAGTTCGTGGCTAGTAGCTCTTATTGACCTTTGTGTCAGACACAGTGAACATGTTGAAGATTTTAAAGTAACAAAGTAGTTGTTGACATTCTGGTATTAATGGATGGCAGCAGGAAACACAGCAATGAAATAATGTGAATGACTTAAACCAGGAATTAAACAAGTCTACATAGCTTTGAACACAGTCATTTCACACTTCTTAGTCATTGCATATTTGTGTGCTATAACTAATACAGCAACCTTTCATTTTCTCATCTTTGATCTGGGACACATGTCACATCTTACTTATTTTCCTAGAGCAACTCTAGGTTTACTAGATCCACATTTCAGAATTCTGGTAATTGTAGTCCTACTTCATGCTGAAAGTGTGGGTTGATAGCTGTCTCTTCAGATATGATCTCATCAACTGCCATTTCAGAAACTTGAAGCAAAAATGTGATTATTAAATTTTCTGTCAGTGATGAATATATCACTAATGTATATACCACACAAATATTCATGATGCTATAGAATAGTGCAGGGCCATTTTCTGGAACACCTGCTGGGTAGACTAAACAGTGCACTTCACATCCAGTGCATCAATTTCTTCATAGGTAGTATCATAGTACACTACTATCTCAGGCTTGATTGTTGCGATGCTCAATGAAACAGCATTATGCCTTGGAGACACTAAAGTAACAGCCTTCTTAAGTTTTTGAATGAAGGATATAAGTAAGTAATATATCCAAAAACAATTAAGTTTTACATTTTGCTGTAAGAAACTCGTTTGAAATCTTTCCTTTTATTATTATTTTGTACATGTGTGACCTTTTTGTGTCCTCATCCCAGTTTGACAAGTACATCTGGTTTACTTAATGAGGATATTTATGGTTACAAGCAAAAAAAAGAAAAAGAAAAAAACGTGGTGACAATGCAACCTGCGAACAAAGATCATCCTCCAAAACTTTACGAGCCTAGGAAGTAAGCACAATGATTTGGACATAATAGCATGTTTCAATAAACCAGATGTTTCAGTTATTACTGAGCACTGGTATACCAAAAAAGAACCTTATTATGCACCAATTTACAAAAAATTTCTGCTCGTCTTTCAGTAGGGATATCAAACCTTATGGTGATGTTGCAAAAAGTGCCAATAGTTGGTGCTCAATTTCTTACGTGTTGAAGGTGTTACTGAACTTTCTGAGATAAGCTATGGATGGGAAAGCTAATCTCTATCAATTGCTTGTAGAGAGAGATAGTAAATACTCTGGGAAAACGGCTGGGTAATAATGCTGATAATTGTTCACAGTTTAATAAAACCTTATCTAACACAAATCAGTTTTCACTCTTAAGAATGGCGAGTGGCACACACTGATCTAACATTACTGATATGTAATACAGGGTACCGAGGACTTAGTACTGTGATACTTTCTTTTGTCGATGTATGTAAATGACAAAATACTGCTCCCCAAATTCAAGGATAGTTCTGTATTCTGATGCTACATCCATTGCATGCAAGTGTAAAGGTCATGAGCAACTACAAAAACTATGAAACTGTATTACAAATGAAATAATTCAGTATTTCTATGAAAGTCATCTCATTCTCAGCACAAGATAGCAGCAGTAATGGATTTTCACCCCACAAGACAGATTTTGAAATTCAGTTGTGCACTGGAACTGATATTGTCATCAAAGAACACTACTGCTTGGTTACAGTTAAACTTTCTATATTTAACATGTTATAACATGGAAACTAATTACTGTACAAGAACATAACTTGGTAGCGTTAATGTCAAGGACATGAGGAAGAGAAATAATGCAGAATCAATTCAATTGAAACACTTTTAATGTTTCCAGAATGAGAAACATCCCCAGGCTGTGGCCAAGCCATGTCTCTGCTATATCCTTTCTTTCAGGAGTGCTAGTTCTGCAAGGTTCGCAGGAGAGCTTCTGTAAAGTTTGGAAGGTAGGAGACGAGATACTGGCAGAAGTAAAGCTGTGAGTACCGAGCGTGAGTCGTGCTTTGGTAACTCAGATGGTAGAGCACTTGCTTGCGAAAGGCAAAGGTCCCGAGTTCGAGTCTCGGTCGGGCACACAGTTTTAATCTGCCAGGAAGTTTCACTTTTAATGTGCTGCTACAGTACACCACACCAGTACCATTACTGGTGACGGTGATGAAGGCTGCTATGAAAAGCTTGCGATTTTATTCAAATCTGATGTGGCAAGTTAACAAAACTTTTTATCCATGTGAGTAAAATTATTGTGTAAATTTGATAGCGCAGCTTCTTACAGAAGTCTTTTCAGGGCCCTTCAGAGTCTTTCACTTACATGTCAACATATTTACTCCCTAATAGTATTTGTTGTTCATAATAGGGGTAATTTTACTCTGTTCAGTGAAATGAACTTGCAAAATACTGGAAGTAAAAACAATGTCCATGTAGACTATACATCCCTGCCTACGATTCAGAATGGAATATCACATTCTGATCAAAAGTCTTTAACAGGTTGCTGCTAGACATCAGGCAGAAAACTGAAAATCCTAAGGTATTAAAAAAATACAAAGTAAAAAAAAATATTTTATTAGCTTCTCCTTCTATAATTATAATTAAACATAATGTTTCGACTCACAAATGCAATTGCTAGTTAATGTTAACACTAAGGTTCAAATTAACAGGATTTTAATGTTACCATTATATGTACAGCTGACAGTACTCATTGTAAAATTATGAAATGACTTGTACAAAGTATGAGAGAAAAACAGCACTTGAATTTAAAAAAAAACAACCTTTCTAGCTTTCAGGGTTGTTACTTCCTTCCTCTGGGAAGATGAATATAGTTTGTGACTGGAAATGAGGGGAAGATCACTTACACCACCCATATAGAACAATTATGTGACACATTCATGACTACTGCTCCAATGTTTGAGATCCTGGTCAGATTTAAGCAACACATTGAAGCAACTCAGAGTCTGGATGCTATATAGGTTACCAGTAGTTTCAAACTATGTGCGAGTATAAGGAAGATACTTGGCAAACTCATGTGAGAATCGCTGGAGGGAAAATAATGTTCTTTTTGTACAACACTATTGAGAAAATTTAGAAGGCATGAGAAATCTGGGCTCGGATGGTAGATAGCCTTTCTTCCCTCTCTCTGTTTGCGATTGGAACAGGAAAGAAAATGATTTGTAGTGGTACAAGGTACCCTCCACCAGGTACCATTTGGTTGCTTGTGTAGTATGTATGTACATCAAAATACGGAAGAAAACTGTGACTGCCTACTACATTAAGAAGTAATAGTTGAACTAACCTAAGCCTTGTGATTTACTTCAAATGTTTTGTCCCACTGATTCACTCTGACAATCAGTGACTTGCATCTGTAGCAGTCTTACAATTTGGAGATGTCAGTAGGCTTACTGCTTAGATCTATTAATATTCCCTCATTGAGCTCTTTTTATCTTAAGATAACATAAACTGGATTTTTGAGAAACTACATACAGGGAGATGTGTTTGGCATATAGCGGTTTGTTTACAGAAAAACAGCGATCAAAATTTAAGCATATCGGTAACACACACTGGGCAAGAACACATATCTGGGCTAGAGCACTATACTGGATTTCGCCCCCTTCCCCCACTTTCCCTAGAAACCTTGGCTGGAGTAATAACTATTTGTAGCATAGTCTGAGGTCTACATTAGGTTGAAAAGCGATAATTTCGTCGACAGTTGTGGAACACAGCGAATGAGAAATAACGGTTGTGATAACAGACAGACGTGTGGCTTTGCCTAATATTTGTTTGCGGCGTATTTAAATGCACTTTCCCACATTTAATGCATTTCTCATAATAAAAAAATAATACTACTGGGTCATCCCCAAAAAACATATATTAGAAAATGAACAATCATCCGACGTGTTTTGATGCATATTACTTACAGATATCGTACACAAACTGGAAAAATGCAATGGGCGTTCCACTACGTATCCTTTACCATATTTGATTAGTTTTTCCGCATTTGCTACTGCTGGTATGGGTTCAAAGACAAATTCGTGCTGCAAACGTCTCAGTGGTAGTTAGCCTACATTGGTAAGCTGCAGTTAATGCGTTAAAAACATTTATACACATTGTCCTCAATGCGTAACATGTGTTATGCTATAAATCACTCTGCCTTTCGACCAATAATTTGTTATCAGTTGGCTTCAATCAATCACGTAAGACTCTAATGTGTAACTTTGACTACGCTGCGGATTATTATGTCACCATAATCCAGATTGTTCGCATTCAAATCTTTCTACATTTAATTCTGTTAATGGAAGCTTCATTCAAACAATCTGGATTGATTTGACGTTCCAAAACATTAGCTGATGGCAAGTTTGTATAAACGCTGTGGCCAATGTGTGACGTCACTTACGTCAACAGAGTTGTTTACAGGTCTAGTCACCAGGCAGCGCTGTAACGCTTTCAGCCTTACTGATGACGTCATGAAGCGATTCCTCGGGGCTCGCGAGACGCACATCACTACAGCATGCCATGTTCAAAGAATATCCGCGTTTCGAAAACTACCAGCGATATTGGCTTGCATGAGAGACGACGTCATGCCATGATATGACGTCATGATTCCTCGGGGCCCGCGAGACGCTTCTTTTCTTTCATCGATTGCCTCTACGCAACATCTTTGCCTTAGATATGACATCATTGGTCAAAGCCGACGAGTGGAATTGGACACTAGGATTTATCCGACGAATTTTCCTGTATTTCAATTTCACACGCCACACATTGAAGACAATGGTCCCTTTATCCGCAAATCCATTACCATGAAACCCACGTTTCTTTTGAGAGATTTACCAATCTATTCGTCACTTTTCCTCGGAAAAACGTTGGCACTTTGACATGCAATGCGTGTTTATACTATGAAACGATACGATACTGTTTTTGACATTGCTACCAATACAAACAAGTAATTTCACCTTTAGAACACAGCAGTCCACAGGGTTCTATATAAAAAAAACACCGATTTTATTAGATCTTGAAGTAATGCACGTAAAAATTTTAACATCTTCAACCAGTGTAGAGTATATTTCAAAAAAATAAAATAAAATGCTTCCCATGTGAATTTGTAAGTGATATATATATATATATATATATATATATATATATATATATATATATATATATATCGTTTTGTTCAGAAAAGTGCAAATTTTGTAATGAGATAAAAATCCGAAAATGTGAAAAAAAATTCCGTTCTAACTCCCCTTAACCCAGGTTCACACACGCAACAAAAGTGTTGCCAACAGCTAGTGATATACTGCTACTGCATTACAGCTGCGTGCGTGAACTCCCAGTTTTTAGTGGCGCAAATTAACAGGCACAACTTCTGTCACGCCACAAAAAGTTCAGCTTGGTCGTCCTTTGTTGCACCACTTTCGTGTCACCACTGCTCCCTTGCGGCAGTATAGCGAAGCACGAGCATTTCGTCGCAGTTATCCTGTATTAATTGCTGCTGTAGTCCATTCGATTTCGGTATGTTTTTATTTTATTTCTAAAAAAAGTGAAAACAATGGTCGGCAGGTACCTTCTGCAGCTTCTAGAACCACAAGAACAGAAATCTACGTTTGATTTTACGCAGCAGTGTGTGTGTGTGTGTGTGTGTGTGTGTGTCGCGCGCGCGAAATACCACTAGAAATTAGTTATTCGAAATGCCTGTATCAACGAATAGAATAAGATTCTAAGATCTTGGAAGATTAGCGTATCTGTAAATGATATTTACCTGCCAGATGTTGGTTAGTTTTCCATTGTAGACAGAATTGTCGTACTGTTCTTTTATAAATGTGTTTGTTTCCCTTGATTTATCCCAGTGCGAAATCTATTTTGAGATCCAGCATTTGGGTTTCGTCTTCCTTTTGTTTAACTCTTCTCACAGCTCTAAGCCCATAACTTGCACCCATATGTTTCAATTGACGCTATATTGAAAGCTGTGCAACAGAATTTGTGATGCCCTGCTATGCTACTACAGAAAGCCCAAACTGTGGCGCCACTTTAGATGCGTATGTGAACCCGGCTTTAGGCGTCTGGTGCACAAGCGAGAATGAAGGGTATTACGAATTGATTCCCTGAGGTATAACCATCACTACTGAAACTAATGTCATCAACTGAGACGTCTTGCAGACTCATTCCAAGAACAGCGACCAGGAAGGCTGTGGAAAGTGATGATACTCCCCGATAAAGCCCCTCCGCACTCTGCTAGACTAACAAAACACACAATACAGGAGTTTGGTTGGGAAGAAATTCTGTGTCCACCTTATTCACCTCATCGTGCGCTCTCAGCTTTTCACCTTTTCCGCTGTCTGTCGAACAACCTTCAAGCTACTTCCTTTCTTGATAAAAATGCGCTCCGAACATGGCTCGACGAGTTCTTCGCCTCAAAACCACGAGATTTCTACAGCCACAGAAACGAGAAGTTACTCCAGCTCTGGTAAACTTTTGTAAACAGCGAAGGAGAGTACATTATTGATGACTATAGTCTCTGTTGAGTGTATCTGTTGTGTTTATTAAACTTACGGAAAAACACCTCGAACTTATGCAACAATTTCTCAGTTCCTGGAGTAAACACAGAAATACTTTATTTTGAAATGCGAAATAATTAATTCAAACTGGTAAATAAGTCGTCGGTTGCAAGCTAGCTAAATGTTGTTGCCACACATTATGACTGCAGTTTTGTAACCAAAAAATCTAAATCTCCCCTGTCATATTACGGAATTTGCAAACAAAACGTCACCGCCATTTTGTATTTCTTGTACCTCTGTTGTTTTAGACACTTTTTTACCCACAGTCGCCTTGTGTTTTCTTTTTCTGTTGCCTTTTCATCACAATAAACTCAACATAAACTCCTGCGCTTTCCAGTAATTTTTGTACATACGCCTCTATACTTGCCCGCCAGCGATTGTTGATTAGGAAAGAGGGGTCCTGTCGACGTTCTTCCGTTTAATGAGTTAGGGAACTTTGCAATCGGCATCGATAGTCTTCAGTCGATATTACATATGGCTGTCGGGTGTTAGTTTGTTTTCGTTGAAAGTGCCGGTGCACAGAAAAGAATAACTTTATACTAATTTTACTGTTATTTTGAAGGGATGCAGAGTGGAAAAATATTTTTTCGAGGCACAATCAGGCACTGGCGATGCTTTTCAAGACGGTAGGTACTGAGAAACAAGATTTCGCATGTCTCACTTAATGCATCATACCGCAGTTCAAGTAATTGGATATAGAATGACATCTGTTACTGCACTCACGACAGGCAGCGTAATCATGCTAAACAATAATTAATAAGATGTGCAGATGTTTTTACTGTACTGCATTATCACTAAGCTCTGACCATAACGCAAAGTAAACGATTTACACATCACAGCACTTTCTGCGTCAGCCGCTTTTCTTTTCCATCAGGGCCATTATGTTGCAACTACGGATATTTGTGCGTGACAATTCGCTGTTCGTGACTTTTTCGTTGGATCAGAATGTATGACAGGAGATAAATGTAAGTCTGTACAGCATCAAACAACATTATTAATGTCACAATATTACAGTCTGACAGTCTTAAGACCTTTGATTATCTGTGAATATATTCTTCATGGTATTCAAACTTACAAATCCATTTCGTTGTGAACAAATTTTGTTCTAGTTCTACGAGATATAGTGGCAAAGAACAGGCAGAGTGGGGTAAGAAGGTTCCTAGTCTGAAATGTAAACATTTTAGTTAGGGTTCTGGTTCCTATTGGTCTCTCCCCTTAAATGAAATTCCCCCTTTGCAGAGTGATATACAATGCCCACTCATCTCCACTCGTTAAGTTACACAGTGTCAGAAAAAAAATGTTTTGGGAAGAGAGCACTAAACAGAGACGAATGTGAAAACTGTGGAGACATCATACCGTAAGTTTGGTTTCATGAGCATTGTGTATATTATTCACAAAGTACAGATTTATACAATGGTAAGAGATACTAAAAATGACCAGACATTATGTGGCTGATAAAACAAGTATTCAGTGCAGCAGTCATCAGCAGGAGGTCTGCAATAGTGGTGCAGTGTCAACAGGCAGTAGGGGGCATATATGAAAATATAATTCACTTTACATACCTTGAATTTGCACACATCACTGTAGGAGATTATTCCAAAATTTTTCTTAGAAGTGGATGAGAGAAAAAGTAGTGCCATCTTCATCACTGGCAATGAATATCTGTGCCCTGCAAACATAGTGGTGTTGGTTGGTTGGTTGTTTTGGGGAAGGAGACCAGACAGTGTGGTCATCGGTCTCATTGGATTAGGGAAGGAAGTCGGCCGTGCCCTTTCAGAGGAACCATCCCGGCATTTGCCTGGAATGATTTAGGGAAATCACGGAAAACCTAAATCAGGATGGCCGGACGCGGGATTGAACCGTCGTCCTCCCGAATGCGAGTCCATTGTCTAACCACTGTGCCACCTCGCTCGGTCATAGTGGTGTCATGACTTTCTGAATGTCACTGCATATTAAGAAACCTGGGATTTCTTGAAAAGTCAGAACAGTTAATGACATGAAATTAGGTTGTGTATCACATCTCCAAATTATCATCTCTAATTATTATGGTCTCTTGTATTCCCTTTAAGTTTGTTGCAAGATACTGATATCTGATTGTGCACAAATTAGTCTTGATAAACACAGTTGCATATAACTTAAATGTACAACTGCTTAATCTAGTAGTCAGATTTTGGGTACACACAAACTACAATAAAAAAGAGAAACTTGTATAGCAGAGAGCTCCCTTTGTCTGGAGGTTTTTGACTCTCATTGGTAAAGGCAAAATAGAAATTTATTGATGTATTTATCTCCAACAAAAAAAATTGAAACCATGAAATCATTGCTAATTTCTGTGAAACAGCTTCTCCATTCCTAGTATGTACTCAATTTTTTCTGACACTCATCTATGCTAGAATGGAAATGGTTGATACTTACAACCATTTAATGTTATGTATTTTACATGTTTTTGCCTTCAGCCCCTTCGTGTTTCTAATGGTAGCTTTGCACGACACATTGTTACCAACATTACTTAGAGTGGTATGCACTCCTTTCTGTTATGAAGTTTCTGTTGAGTGTGGTAGTTGAGTCACCTATTCTGACAAGACAACTGGAGATGGCAGTGTGCTGCAGGGATATGTTGTGTCAAACAATTATTGGAAATAAAAACTTACTGGAGGCAACAACGTGTAAAGTAAATGTCATAAGACTGTCATGGATCCCAACAATTTCTGTTGTATGGTTCACATATGAAGTATTTGGACATCAAGTTGCAAATTTCGAGTCTGCTGCTTGTTGCAATGTATTCACCTGAGGTATGCAGAAATATTTCACCAAAAATGAAACTGTTGCAATAAGCAGACATCTGCATACAATTAGCACAAATTAGACTATTTAAAGCCATTTAAATTGTAGTGACTTATCTGTCTTACAGATATCACCAAAGAAATCTAGCCATTATCCCATTCACAAGCCAGCGATTTTCACAAAACTTCAATGAAATGTATATTCTTTGGTATTTGGGAGTTTTATTGATTCTCATCTAAGTTGGAGTCACCACATGTGTAATGGCTTTGTCATATGAACAAGCTTTAAATATTATTAGGTTAGTTTCCAGAGTTTGATGGGGCACTTACAATAGCATATAGGCCCTAACTCTGATTGTACCAAGTGATACTTTAATGTTGCATAGATTATGGATACCTGGAACACACCAGTGCCATTTAGCAGTAGCCTAATTGTTTTTAGTAGATAAACTTTAGTACAAAAATGTTTGTCTATGACTGGGTGTAACGTCTTCAGCTCCAGCTAACACTTTCACAGAAGCTGGAAAAATGCCTGTATCAATATAATCGAAAATCTTTGTGAAAAATACCTTGTGCAAAGAATGACGCTGTAGTCGTCAACTTTTTGATTGCCGGGCACTCCTCAGTATTGAATTATTGAAATGAATCAACTTTCATTTACACCATTACAGGGATCTGTGTAAGAAGACACATAGGCATACAGTGTGTTACATATCATTTTCCTCATGGGCTATGTACTTGGAGAACACAAGGGCAGACTTTTGTCTGTGTGTGTACTACTGGTTGCATAAGAACCATGGAAAATGCTAAAGTTCGTCCCTTCTAGTTCCTTCTAGACATCAGTTCATACAAGATCTAAATGACCTGGAACTTTAGTATACTTGTCTGAGACTAGTTATCATATAAGTTACTTAATGTGTTAGGACTGCTCAAGGCCTCAATGCCTTAATAATTAGTCAGTCAGAGAATTTCAAAAGCTGCAGTTCACATGAACAATAACATACGAACTACTTAAATGTTCAGTGCGAGTAGTGTCATAAATGCCGTCTGCTTCACATCTCCTGTGCAGCAAGCTACGTAAATTTAAGTATTAACTGTGTTTTTCTTACTTGTCACTTCTTTTTCCGTGTGTTTTTGCTTTTAGGAAGCTTTAATTTTCAAGTACTAGTAATAGTGTTCCATAGATTTCGTGTTTGTTTTGAATACAGTCCAGAGACAGGTAGTACTTATTTTCATTGTTTCCAACAAGAAGTGTCTGGTAACCACAGTTTAGTCAGCTATCATCCGTCAGGCTGCTGCCTCGGAGTGTATTGGCAGTGGGGAGTCTGGTGCGTCGTGTGGTACACCCCAGGTGTTACATGCTTCACCCATGGTCCCAGCTGTCGAGACATCTTCGCGGGTACCGAGCGCAGTTGAGGCACCCTCTCCCCGAGGGGAGTAGTGGGTTCAGCGGCGTTCGCGTCGCATGAGGCGGAGGGTCAATGTGGAGGCTGGCCATGTGGCATCACCCACTCTGCCTGTAAGAAGACGTGTGGCTGCTCCTTCAGCAAGGTCCAAGCAGGTACACGGGGGAAGGGGTTTATTAGTGATTGGGAGCTCCAATGTTAGGCGGGTGATGGAGCCCTTTAGGGAAATAGCAGAAAGGTCGGGGAAGAAGGCCAGCATTCGCTCTGTCTGCTTGCCGTGGGGGTCTCATCCGAAATGTGGAGGAGGCCCTGCTGGTGGCGTTAGAGATCACTGGGTGCACCCGACTGCAAATTGTTGCTCATGTCGGCACCAATGACTCCTGCATCTGGGTTCAGAAGTCATCCTCAGTTCATACAGGCGGTTGGCGGAGTTGGTGACGGTGGAAAGCCTCGCTCGCAGGGTGGAATCTGAGCTAACTATTTGTAGTATCATTCCCAGAACCAATCGCGGTCCTCTGGTTTGGAGCTGGGTGGAAGGCTTAAGCCATAGGCTCAGACGATTCTGCGGAGATCGGGGTGCAAATTTCTTGACCTCCACTATCAGGTGGAGAAATGTAGGGTCCCCCTGAATAGGCCAGGTGTGCACTACACTCAGGAAGCGGCTACAAGGGTAGTGGAGTACGTGTGGAGTGCACATGTGGGTTTTTTTAGGTTAGAGGATTCCCGCCCTAGGCCCGACAAGAAGCCTCCTGAGACACGACAAGGTAGCAGTAGGCAAAACGCAACAGGGAATAACAATATTAATGTGGTAATAGTAAACTGCAGGAGCGTCTATAGAAAGGTCCCAGAACTGCTCTCATTAATAAATGGTCACAATGCCCACATAGTTCTAGGGACGGAAAGTTGGCTGAAACCAGATGTCAACAGTAATGAAATTCTAAATTCAGATTGGAATGTATACCACAGAGACAGGCTGGACAGTGAAGGGCGAGGCGTGTTTATAGCGATAAAAAGTGCAATAGTATCGAAGGAAATAGACGGAGATCCGAAATGTGAAATAATGTGGGTGAAGGTCATGGTTAAAGAAGGCTCAAACATGGTAATTGGGCGTCTCTATAGGCCCCCTGAATCAGCAGGAAAATATTTCGAGTAGATTTCCCGACCATGTTGTAGTTCCGGTGGTGATTTTAATTTACCAGATGTAGACTGGGAGAGTCAAACGTTTATAACGGGTGGCAGGGACAAAGAATCCAGTGAAATTTTTTAAGTACATTATCTGAAAACTACCTTGAGCAGTTAAACAGAGAACCGACTCATGGTGATAACATATTAGACCTTCTGGTGACAAACAGACCTGAACCATTTGAAACAGTTAACGTAGAACAGGGAATCAGCAATCATGAAGCGGTTACTGCATCGATTATTTCAGCTGTAAATAGAAATATTAAAAAAGGTAGGAAGATTTTTGTGTTTGGCAAAAGTGACAAAAAGCAGGGTTCAGAGTACTTGATGGTTCAACACAAAAGTTTTGTCTCAAGTACAGATAGTATTGAGGATCAGTGAACAAAGTTCAAAAGCATCATACAATATGCATTAGATGAGTATGTGCCAAGTAAGATTGTAAGAGATGGAAAAGAGCCACCGTGGTACAACAACCGAGTTAGAAAACTGGTACTGAAGCAAAGGGAACTTCACAGCAAACATAAACACAGCCAAAGCCTTGCAGGCAAACAAAAATTACACGAAGCGAAATGTAGTGTGAGGAGGGCTATGCGAGAGGCGTTCAATGAATTCGAAAGTAAAGTTATGTGTACTGACTTGGCACAAAATCATAAGAAATTTTGGTCTTATGTCAAAGTGGTAGGTGGATCAAAACAAAATGTCCAGACATCTGTGACCAAAATGGTACTGAAACAGAGGATGACAGACTAAAGGCCGAAATACGAAATGTCTTTTTCCAAAGCTGTTTCACAGAGGAAGACTGCACTGTAGTTCCTTCTCTAGATTGTCGCACAGATGCCAAAATGGTAGATATCGAAATAGATGACAGAGGGGTGGAAAAACAATTAAAAACGCTCAAAAGAGGAAAGGCCGCTGGACCTGATGGGATACCAGTTCGATTTTACACAGAGTACGCAAAGGGACTTGCCCCCCTTCTTGCAGCGGTATACCGTAGGTCTCTAGAAGAGCGTAGCATTCCAAAAGATTGGATAAGGGCACAGATCATCCCAGTTTTCAAGAAGGTATGTCGAACAGATGTGCAGAACTATAGACCTATATCTCTAACGCCGATCAGTTGTAGAATTTTGGAACACATATTATGTTCGAGTTTAATGACTCTTCTTATTATGTTCGAGTTTAATGACTTTTCTGAAGATTAGAAATTACTCTGTAGCAATCAGCATGGGTTTCGAAAAAGACGATTGTGTGAAACCCAGCTCGCGCTATTCGTCCACGAGACTCAGAGGGACATAGACACGTGTTCACAGGTAGATGCCATGTTTCTTGACTTCCGCAAGGCATTTGATACAGTTCCCCACAGTTGTTTAATGAAGAAAGTAAGAGCATATGGACTACCAGACCAATTGTGTGATTGGATTGAAGAGTTCCTAGATAACAGAATGCAGCATGTCATTCTCAATGGAGAGAAGTCTTCTGAAGTAAGAGTGATTTCAGGTGTGCCGTAGGGGAGTGTCATAGGACCGTTGCTATTCATGACCTTGTGGATAACATCGGAAATTCACTGAGGCTTTTTGCGGATGATGCTGTAGTATATCAAGAGGTTGCAACAATGGAAAATTGTACTGAATGCAGGAGGATCTGCAACAAATTGACGCATGGTGCAGGGAATGGCAATTGAATCTCAATGTAGACAAGTGTAATGTGCTGCAAATGCATAGGAAGAAAGATCCTTTATCATTTAGCTACAGTATAGCAGGTCCGCAACTGGAAGTAGTTAATTCCATAAATTATCTGGGAGTAGGCATTAGGAGTGATTTAAAATGGAATGATCATATAAAGTTAATTGTCGATAAAGCAGATGCTAGACTGAGATTCATTGGAAGAATCCTAAGGAAATGCAATCCAAAAACAAAGGAAGTAGGTTACAGTACACTTGTTCGCCCACTGCTTGAATACTGCTCAGCAGTGTGGGATCCGTACCAGATAGTGTTGATAGAAGACATAGAGAAGATCCAATGGAGAGCAGCGCGCTTCGTTACAGGATCATTTAGTAATCACGAAAGCGTTACAGAGATGATAGATAAACTCCAGTGGAAGACTCTGCAAGAGAGACGCTCAGTAGCTCGGTACGGGCTTTTGTTGAGGTTTCAAGAACATACCTTCATGAGGAGTCAAGCAGTATATTGCTCCCCCCTACGTATATCTCACGAAGAGACCATGAGGATAAAATCAGAGAGATTAGAGCCCACACAGAGGCATACTGACAATCTTTCTTGCCACGAACAATACAAGATTGGAATAGAAGGGAGAACCGATAGAGGTACTCAAGATACCCTCCGCCACACACCGTCAGGTGGCTTGCGGAGTATGGATGTAGATGTAGATGCAAAAGAAATAGTAAAAGTTGTCAGTTTCTTATAAATGAATTCACTTGCAAGCATCATGCATAATGAAAAAGTAGACAAGTTAGAAAAGGGGCAACATGGGTTGGCAAATAAGCACTTCTGAAAATTACCTATATGGCCTTCAGTGAAGAATTTCATGATTCAACAGTTCGTCGAAGCCCAGAGCAGTGGTATTTTTGTTAAGTACAGAGGGATGTCCTCAAGCATGCTGTTGCTATGTGATTAGCTCTGAAAATCAGCATTGCGATATATTGTGTTACACTTGATTCCAAATTTGAGGTAACTTATTCTTATTTCCTGGGGGGGGATAAAATTGTCACAAACCTTGCTGGCCTCCATAACTGCAGGTAAACTGAAATTTGATGTTGATGTGTATTCCCTATAGTAACGTGATTCGTTGAAATATACATTCACCATGGTTATTAAGGGGATACGGAATCGGATTTTGGGTTAAAAAATCGAATTTTTTTTTATTGGCGTATTATTTTCTGCCATGTTTCCTCTTTAAAATGACGTATCATACATAGCTCTACTACAATTATAACTATTTTATTTTTATATATTTGTGAGATCGGGTATTGCGCTTTAGTTATACACGTCTCTCGTGGCTGACCATGAACTTTTTGGCAGTACCTTTAAAGTGACATGAATTCAAATATCCCGGTTTCCAGCGACTATTTATACACTAGTTGCCCGAAAATGTTTCTCTCTGGTTTCCTCAAGTTACTCTTTGACTTTGTGGCGGGACTGTTTTGTAAACAGTGTGAAATAAGAAAGTAGTTGTTGTTGAGTTATTTCGTATTTAGTGCTTCATTTTTCGCAGTGAAAATGCCTAGAGCTAAAGCAAAAGTATTTAAAAAGCGTGTGAACTGGCAAAAGAAAAGAAATAATGATTCATTAGCAAAGCAAAGCAGTTCATCATCATCACTGTTGGAAAATGTGAATCCACTTATTACTGATTTGCCGAACGAACTTACACCAAATGAAAACAGTGCTTCTCATAAAAAACTAAGAGATTTGGAAGAGAAATATAATTTACTTGATAGAGGGAATGAAGTTTTTGAACTCATTGATACGAATATATTGTGTGAAGCTCTTGAAAACAGTTTGTGCTGCAAAAAATGTCATGGAAACGTTTCTCTGAAAGTAGAATCCCATGTTGGCCTGGCTGCCCAGTTTAATTTAATATGCAGTGTTTGTAAATACAGCTGTAAGTTTCCAAGTTCGGTTTCAGTAACTGTAAATAATGGATACAAGAAAACTGAACTTTATAATGTAAATATTAGGTTAGTTTATGGATTGCGAGCAATTGGTAAGGGCAAAGCAGCTGGTGATATGCTATGTGGTGTTCTAAATCTTCCAAGTGCACCTTCAAAGTTTGAAGCTTACAATTATGTACTAGGATCTGCAGTTGAAGATGTAGCACAGAAGTCAATGCAGGTTGCTGTGGAAGAAGCAGTGGAAGAAAATGACGGCAGTCGTGACCTCACAGTGGCGTTTGATGGCACGTGGCAGAAAAGGGGCCACACCTCCAACAATGGTGTTGTAACAGCAACTAGTGTTGATACTGGCAAGGTTATTGATGTTGCAATAATGTCTAAATACTGTAGGTGCACAGGCAGGCTGAAAAATGAACACAGTGATGACTGTATTGCTAATTATTATGGTAGTAGTGGTGGCATGGAGGTTGCTGGGGTGAAGAAAATTTTTCATCGCTCTTCACAGTGGTATAATGTTCGCTATGTCAAATATCTGGGAGATGGTGACTCTAAAGCATTCAAAGAAGTTTTGGAAAGCAAACCATATGGGAACAGTGTAAATATAAGCAAACTTGAATGTATAGGACATGTGCAGAAGAGAATGGGTGCCAGGCTGAGAAGGTTAAAATCAGTTATGAAAGGGAAAAAACTAGATGATGGGAAAACCTTGGATGGCAGAGGAAGATTGACTGATTCCATAATAGACCACATTCAGAACTGCTATGGCCTTGCAATCAGGCAAAATACAGGCAATCTTGAAGAAATGAGGAGAGCTATATGGGCTTTATATTTCCACACCGCATCCACGGATGAGCATCCACAACATGGTTTGTGCCCCAAAGGTGAAAACAGCTGGTGTAAATACAATAGGGGACTAACAACAGGAGAGAAATACATTCACCACCACAGTCTACCATCAGCCATCATGGCAGAAATAAAGCCCATTTTCAGAGATCTGGCTGACAGAAGTCTTCTGATGAAATGTCTTCACGGAAAAACGCAGAACCCCAACGAGTGCTTGAATAGTGTGATATGGCATCGTCTCCCAAAAACAGTGTTTGTCGGAATTAATACACTACATTTTGGTGTGTATGATGCTGTAGCAACCTTCAATCTTGGAAATATAACTAAATGCCAGGTCCTTCAAAAGTTGGGTATGTGTGTTGGTTCCCGTACGGTACGTGCTATGTTCTTTTTAGATCAGCACAGACTAAGGCATGCTGATAATATAATCAAGACATTAGTGAAAAAAGCAAGACAGGTGCAGAGGGGTGCCAAAAGAAGACTTGAAGATGATTATGAAGACTGTGAAGGGGGTATTAGCTACGGATCAGGAATGTTTTAATCTTCTTTCTCCGTTTCCCGTAAGTTTACTTTTTACTTCATCTAGGAACATTATCTCAGGTACTGGTCAACCTAGAAGTCTGAAATTTTTATGACGTAGTGACATAGGTCCCTATTACATACTGAAACAACGATTTTTTAATTACTTGATTTACAAAAGACTTAGGGGTGATAGTCTAGTAAAAAGCGATGGAAAAAATTTACTTAAAAATAAATGTACAATATCTCTGTAAGAAAATACTTTGACAATAAACTGTTGTTTCATTATTGTTGTAACATATGAATGCACATACAGTAAAATTTTTACCTCTCTGTCTCCAGTACTTTGTGAGAAAATGTTCCCTATAGTAGGCATATATTAACATTGCGGGGATAGGTGATTCCGTATCCCCTTAAAAGAATCTTTGTATGACATTTCAAAAGTTCTCCTTTTTATGTGATATAGTTATGTGTGTTGTGTTTGTAGGAGTGTTATCTATCAGGCTTCACAACCTGAAGTACATGTTGAGGGGAAGATAGTTCCTCCACATTCAGAAGGTGCTGCAAAACCACTTTCACCAAAAATTGAGGAACTCGTTACATCAATATCAAGACTTAATTTACTAGAAGTTGCTGAATTGAGTGAAGCTCTAAAAAAGCGACTAAATTTACCTGATGCACCACTTATGCCTGTTGGGGCAGTTGGTGCATATCCTGGAGCTTCACAAGCAGAGGTATGGGTGCATGCATGCCTATAGTTTATTTCCATTACTGTAATAATGCTGTTTTGGAGACAAAAAAAAAAAAAAATCTGTTGATTTTAACTTTACAGGATGATGAATCTATGGCAGCAAAAACAGTAAAGACAAGTTTTACTGTCAAACTTTTACAGTTTGATGAAAAACAGAAAGTTGCTCTCATCAAAGAAGTTAAGAACTTACTTGAAGGAATGAACTTAGTTCAGGTAATAATTCAAAAGTTTTGTTTTATGTCATAAGCTCTTCATTAACTAGTATAAAGATTTGATTTAGGTACTTCTGTTGTGATTCATTGTGCTGATGAGGATATTCTCATAATGGAAATGAAAAGCATTAGAGCACAAGCTTGGATTGAACAAAATTGTTAACAGCAAGTCTTTAACTTCACAGTTGTACATAGTATTCAGTATATTAAAATCTTTGTCCTGGGTAACATGATGATCAGAGGTTCTGGGATGATCTGCCAGTCCACCTGCGAGGGAAGAAATCACTCACAGGTGACACTGGCAAAAAGCAGTGTTGCATCTTGTTGAAACTTGATTGTTTCCAAAATGTGTCATTCTACACCTGTTCAAGAAGTTCTAGTGTATTACAGTTATGTGTGTCTGTTGCTACACACATGAATTGTGTTGGTGGTTTTAACATTCTTGGGAGTAATGTTCACTGTGTGTGTGGCATTTGTTAAGACACATGCCTCCTTACATTGTGAAAAGGAGCTGGATTGTTCAGACAGCCCTCTACAATCAAAAACTCTGGATATACTTGTCAAATGGATTGTTCTGTTGTGAATTTTGCAGTTCCTTACCTGCTCTTTTTCAGTACAATCCCCATCCATAATGACCTGATATTGATAGCATGTCACAATTCTCCCTCCCCCCTTCCCCCCCCCCCCCTCTCATCTGCATTGATTGTTTTGGTAGCAGCTTTTGTTCTTGTTTAGTTTTCTATGATGCCAACATTAAGTGAACAATATTCAGCTGTGAAATTTTGTTATACACTCAGTAAAAATGCTGCTGAAACAGTTTTAATGCTGCAAACAGCTTACCAAGATGACACAATTGAAAAACTCAGGTGTATGAGTGGTTTGCTCAGTTTAGAAATAGTGTCAGTTAGCTCAGTTTAGAAATAGTGTCATATCATTTGATGACAAACCTCATTCTGGACATCCATCAACAGCCTAAATCGTTGAAAGTATTGAAAAAATTCGAGAGCTTGTGCTCACAGACTGTTTTAAGGAGGATGTGCAACAGTGTTCGTCCAAAAAGACGTGATTTGTGGCAGGTGGGATACTGGTTCTTCCACCACAACAATCCACCTGCACACACAGCCATAAATGTTAGACAGTTTTTGGCTAAAAATGCCGTGGTTCTGCTGCCTCGTGCTCCTTACTCACCTGACCTGGCTCCGTGTGACTTTTCCTTATTTCCAAGCATGAAAAGGGGCATGAAACAACACCAGTTTGACAAAATTGAAGAATTTAAGGAGCTGTCAGTCTTTCAAAAAGATGACTACAAAAAATATTTCGAACAGTCGAAGTACCGGTGGGACAAATGTATTAGTTGTATTTGAGAACATTTTGAAGGGGATAAGGTTGTTTTGTAAACACTTTGGAAATATATAGCTCTTAACAAATAATTCCGGTTTTTTTTTCTTTGGTTACCCCCCCTCATATGGTCTGCAGCATTAACTGTTAAAAACCTAGGCAAGTAATCTCTTAGGCATATAATTGTGATTACATAACATTTACCCTCCAGACTATCACTGTAAAGCACTTGCCATTATCTTTTATATTATTTATTAATTCGTAGGTGAAATTATGGCCATGTTGAAAAACATTTATGTAATATCTCTTGCCTGGGGAAATTATTTTTCCAGCCCTAAGTATTAGGTTGGCACATAAGTTTATTAAACACAACAGATGCACATAAGAGGCTTAATCAATAATACATTCTGCTTCACTATTTAAAACAGTCTGCAACGCTGGGATAACTTTTCGATTGTGTGACTGTAGAAATCACATTGTTTTAGGCAAAGAACTCGTTGAGCCATGTTTGGAGTGCATTTTCATCCAGGAAAGAAGTTACTTGACAGTTGCTCGATAAAGGTGGAAAAGGTGAAAATGTAAGGGTGCAAGGTCAGATGAATAAGATGGCTACAGAATGACTTCCCAATGCAACTCCTGCATATTGTCAGTCTAGCAGAACACAGGCTGGCATTATTGTTCATGGATTGCATCTGGAAGACATCTTAGTTTTTTACTGTCAATATCTGCAGTGATGGTTACACAGCAGGGAAGCAATTTGTCGTACACCACACCATCACTGTTCCACCAGCTGCATAACATTATCTTTTGTGAACGTGCACAGGTCTTTGTATGGGGAGTTGCTGCTTTGTTTGGGCTCAGTCGTTCCTTTCTATTTCTTATGTCAGCATAAAGATACCATTTCTCATCACCAGTAATGATACGGGGTAGGAATGGCCACACTGTTGTTCATGAGCCAATTGATATGACGAGCAAGCAGAGATGGACATACGGCCACCTGTGGTTTTTTGTGATTTTGGCTTAGATCGTACAGTACCTATACACCCTACATTTGAATCTTCCCTGTCGCACACAAATGTCACACCATGATGGAATAATCACAATTAATCGCATTTGCTAGTTCTCAGGTGCACTGATATGGATCATTGTGGATTAATGTGTTTAAATGATCTCCATCAAACCCCAAAGGTCTTCCTGAACGGAGAGTCACTACCATCAAAATGATCCTCCTTAAAATGAGAAAACCATTCTTGTCATGCCCTGCCCAGTGGCATTATCCCCGTACACAGTGCAAATGTTTTTGGCTGCCTCTGCTGCTGTCACTCCTCAGTTGAACTCTAACAGAAGAATATGTCAGTAATTTTCTGATTTCTCCACTTGGCACTCCATTTTCTGGCATCCTCAGCTCCACTCACTATTTCCTGATGACAGTATATATTTGCATGGTAGGCTTACATTCTAAGAGTGATGAGCATAAAAATACAAAATAATAACCTAAACATAATTTAAGAAGTTACTTTGTTCTTGAGGTTTGTATAATGAAATTGAGTTGAAGATTTTGCATATTGATTGCCAAAAAGATATTTGCATATTAAGGATTTATCTTGTAAGGTACTATATGAATTGCATGGTAAAGAAACACATTGATGAATGTAATAGTAATCAGAACAGTTTATACAGACTCATTACATTACCAGGTTTTTTATTTTAAGGAAGACTATATTGCAATAAATAATTAAAAATACAAACATGTTCTTTTACTTTTTGTTCCACAGGCTAAAAAGTTTGTTGAGAGTGCTCCAGTTGTTGTAAAAGCAGACATTGCGAAGGATGAAGCAGACAAATTGAAAGAAGCTTTATCAAAAGTAGGGGCTACATGTGAAATAAGTTAGGTGTGAAGAACTCTTCCGGAAATTATAACTCTCTGTGAAGAGTTTCCTTTTGTGAAATTTGTGTAGTTTGTGTAATTGTTAATAAAGTATTTTTCTTTTGTACTGTTGAAGCTATATTTCTTGTTTGGGGAGAAATGCTCCAGATATCCCACCAGAAGGAGAGTCTTCAGGAACATGAAGCAAGTAGTGTTATCTATATGCACAAACATTCTAATTTTTTTATGTAGTACGTCATGCAAAGCATTTATGTAACTCTACAGTGAACATTATCAACTGTGGGTGGGAATTTGTCTTGCTCAATAGACACTAGACATATTGAACTGTCCTGTTGTCACGGCAAGAGTAAGCAAATGAACAAAGTAGTAGTGCAAGAACTACTCTTAAGGACTGCAGCTACCACGCACAGAAATTGTGGCTTTGTGTATGCATTTTCGAACAGCAGCGTTTTTGGTTGATCTGCAAACAGCAGCGATTTTGGTTGATCTGCTGGAACATTTGTGTAGGTTAGTTGTCAGTACTGTTTATTTACAAAAATAATTGAGATGGAAGCAAACCCAGTTTGAATCATGTTAAGAAACAATTGCATTTTATTATTTTTCATTAAATAAAGTTTTATCTACTCAGAATCATGATGTGACTTGTCTTTAAAACTATAAATGAATAATCTAAAAGAAGAAAAACAGGTGCGTAAAGATGAAGTAAGTACAGTTGGATCAGCTCTGATAGATAAAAAGTACATTGTTTCCATAAAAAAAATAATTTATTGATTTCCCTTATATTTTTATCATGTACAGTAATTACATCCATAAGCTTATTTGGGGATGCATAATAAATTGGGCTGGAATCAGACATGTGCATTTAATTGGATGTACTGAGAGCTTTAATGTGGCCTTGTAGGGTATAGATGTCAATTAAAATGTTATTTTGTAACAGGGAATTTATTGACAAATCAAAAGAGTACTTACATTGGGAAAAAAGATATATATGGTTACAATGGCACTCAGTATAACACACTGCATGCTTTATTTCTCTGCCTATTTTTGTGACTTGATCACAATTTAGTATTATAAGGCTGCTGTGAGTGTCAGTTTGATACCACAGTTATTCATCCACACACAGTCTTCAATGTCAAATTGTTTACATGCGAGAACTTTTTTCAACTTCTTCAATGTTAATACAATAATTTGAGGATAGGAACTGTTAAGATACAAAGTGCTTGAATACTTGTTTGTTTCAGTTGGACTACTACTTAGTGTTATTTTAACTGTTGCAATGTTTCATGTTTAGTTTGTAAAATAACCATAATCTGTGGTGCAAGTTCTTGTTAATAAAGCAATTCGTCACGTAAAAAAGAGCGAAAATATCTACATGTATTCCACCTTCCAGAAAATGAGTAACATATTGCAGTTTTAATAATAACTGCACAAGTGAGCTACTCGGTGCCTGACAGCTTGGAGATATTTCACAGTTCTTCAAATTGCGAATTATGCCTATTGTCTTTAGGCTTTCAAAACTAATACATTGGGAACAAGTACAACAGTGCACATAATTCGCTGCAATACAAGTGCTGGATTTAGTGCAGTTCTTATGATGAAATCTTTGTACGGTGTTTGCCATTATAGGCCTACCAAATGGCACATACGCTGTGAGTAGAAAGCTATGGCTCAGCTGACAGCCCAATTCCAAGAGAGTCTGAGCCAGTTGTTGTCATCAGACCCTTGAACGTGATGAAATCAGAAGCATGTTTTCATTTCCAAGTCTCAAGAGACACAGTTTACAAGACATGAATAGAGAAGTTCAAGGCATGGGCTCTCCTTTCCGAGCCCTAGTATCAACTGTCTATGCACCAAAACGGACTTGCTGTGCTGGTGCTGCGAATGGCTGAAAGCAAGGGGAAAATACAGCCGTAATTTTTCTCGAGGGCATGCAGCTTTACTGTATGGTTAAATGATGATGGTGTCCTCTTGGGTAAAATATTCCAGAGGTAAAATAGTCCCCCATTCAGATCTCTGGGCGGGGACTACTCAGGAGGATCATTATCAGGAGAAAGAAAGCTGGCATTCTACAGATCAGAGTGTGGAATGTCGTATCCCATAATCGGGCGGTTAGGTTAGAAAATTTAAAAAGGGAAATGGATAGGTCAAAGTTAGATATAGTGGGAATTTGTGAACATTTGGTGGTAGGAGGAACAAGACTTTTGGTCAGGTGACTACAGGGTTATAAACATAAAATCAAATAGGGGTAACGCAGGAGTAGGTTTAATAATGAATAGGAAAATAGGAATGTGGGTAAGCTACTACAAACAGCATAATGAACGCATTATTGTGGCCAAGATAGATACGAAGCCCACGCCTACCACAGTAGTACAAGTTTATATGCCAACTAGCTCTGCAGATGTTGACGAAATTGATGAAATGTATGATGAGATAAAAGAAATTATTCAGATAGTGAAGGGAGATGGGGGACAGGAATTCGATAGTAGGGAAAGGTAGAAAAGATAATGTAGCAGGTGAAAATGGAATGGGGGTAAGAAATGAAAGAGGAAGCCGCCTGGTAGAATTTTGCACAGAGCATAACTTAATCATAGCTAACACTTGGTTCAAGAAACATAAAAGAAGGTTGTATACATGGAAGAAGCCTGGAGATACTGGAAGTTGTCAGATAGATTATATAATGGTAAGACAGAGATTTAGCAACATTTAAATTATAAGACATTTCCAGGGGCAGATGTGGACTGACCACAATCTATTGGTTATGAACTGTAGATTAAAACTGAAGAAACAGAAAAAAAGGTGGGAATTTAAGGAGATGGGATCTGGATAAACTGACAGAACCAGAGGTTGCAGAGTTCCAGGGAGAGCATTAGGGAATGATTGACAGGAATGGGGGAAACAAACACAGTAGAACAAGAATGGGTAGCTTTGAGGGATGAAATAGTGAAGGCAGCAGAGGATCAAGTAGGTAAAAAGACGAGGTCTGGTAGAAATCCTTTGGAAACAGAAGATGTATTGAATTTAATTGATGAAAAGAGAAAATATAAAACTACAGTAAATGAAGCAGGCAAAAAGGAATACAAATGTCTCAAAAACGAGAGTGAAGATAGATGCTGCCTGCAGGAAAATTAAAGAGACATTTGAAGAAAAGAACCATTTGTATGAATATCAAGAGCTCAGATGGAAACCCAGTTCTAAGCAAAGAAGGGAAAGCAGAAAGGTGGAAGGAGTATACAGAGGGTCTAAAGAAGGGCGATGTCTCACTAGGGGTAAGATAGATACTGCCTATAGGAAAATTAAAGAGACCTTTGGAGAGAAGAGAACCACTTGTATGAATATCAAGAGCTCAGATGGCAACCCAGTTCTAAGCAAAGAAGGGAAGGCAGAAAGGTGGAAGGAGTATATAGAGGGTTTATACAAGGGCGATGTACTTGAGAAAAATATTATGGAAATGGAAGAGGATGTAGATAAAGATGAAATTGAAGACTTTGACAGAGCACTGAAAGACCTAAGTCGAAACAAGGCCCTGGGAGTAGACAACATTCCATTAGAACTACTGACAGCCTTGGGAGAGCCAGCCCTGACAAAACTCTACCATCTGGTGAGAAAGATGTATGAGACAAGCAAAATACCCTAAGACTTCAAGAACAATATAATTCCAATCCCAAAGAAAGCAGGTGTTTTGAACTACCAGTTTAATAAGTCACTGCTGCAAAATATTAACTTGAATTCTTTACAGACAAACAGAAAAACTGGTAGAAGCCAACCCTGGGGTAGATCAGTTTGGATTACATAGAAATGTTGAAACACATGAGTCAATACTGACCCTACGACTTATCTCAGAAGATAGATTAAGGAAAGCCAAACCTATGTTTCTAGCATTTGTAGACTTAGAGAAAGCTTTTGACAATGTTGACTGGAATACTCTTTCAAATTCTGAAGGTGGCAGGGGTAAAATACAGGGAGCGAAAGGCTATTTACAATTTGTACAGAAACCAGGTGGCAGTTATAAGAGTTGAGGGACATGAAAGGGAAGCAGTGGTTGGGAAGGGAGTAAGACAGGGTTGTAGCCTCTCCCCGATGTTATTCAATCTCTATATTGAGCAAGCAGTAAAGGAAACAAAAGAAAAATTCAGAGTAGGTATTAAAATTCATGGAGAAGAAGTAAAAACTTTGAGGTTCGCCGATGACATTGTAATTCTGTCAGAGACAGCAAAGGACTTGGAAGAGCAGTTGAACAGAATGGATGGTGTCTTGAAGGGAGGATATAAGATGAACATCAACAAAAGCAAAACGAGGATAATGGAATGTAGTCGAGTTAAGTCGGGTGATGCTGAGGGTATTAGATTAGGAAATGAGACACTTAAAGTAGTAAAGGAGTTGTTGCTATTTGGGGAGCAAAATAACTAATGATGGTCGAAGTAGAGAGGATATAAAATGTAGACTGGCAATGGCAAGGAAAGTGTTTCTGAAGAAGAGAAATTTGTTAACATCGAGTATAGATTCGAGTGTCAGGAAGTCGTTTCTGAAAGAGGGTCTGATAAAGTGCTCTTTTACTTAGTATTGAAATATCTAGAGATTTCCAATTTTTTGCATGGTGTCTCTGGATAATTAGTTTTATTTCTTCTTCAGAATACATAATTTCATTCCAAGCCCTAGAAAGGGTGATAGAGGTGTCAGTAACTACTGGCCTGTTTCACTCTTAACATCATTCTTCAAATTTTTTGAGAAGTTGGTATATTCTATAACAGTATCTCGCTTTAGCAAATCAGTCTGGTTTTCAGAAGGACTGCTCTACTGAGAATGCCAGTTACATGTTCAATCACCAGATTTTACAAGCATTAAATAATAAAATAGTGCTAGTTGGTATTTTCTGTGACCTCTCCAAGGCATTTGACTGTGTGAATGACAGTATTCTCCTAGTTAAATTGACGTTTTATGGGAATTACAGTGTAGCCAACCAGTGGATAATGTCATATCTAACCAAAAGAATGCACAAAGTTGTACTTAACAATTCAAGGAAATTCAGGGAAATAATTCTGACTGTGGGGTAACCCAAGGTTCAATCTTAGGTCCACAACTGTTCCTCATATATATAAACGATCATCCATCTAGTATACAACAGGCAGAATTAGTTCTTCTTGCAGATGACACTAGTATTATAATCAATCCAACCATACACACAGAAGCAGACGATATAGTAAACACAGTTCTTAAAAGCATCATTGACTGGTTTTCTGCGAATGGTCACCCTTAATTTTAAAAAGTCATAACATATTCACTTCTACACATCTAGATGTACTACACCAATGATAAGTGTAACACATGGTGAGGAAATAATAAACAGGCCTGAAACTTCAAAATTCTTAGGGGTCCATGTTGAGGGAAATTTAAATTGGAAAATACATTTTGGAACTCCTAAAACAATTTAGTTCAGCCACATTTGTGCTTAGAATCAGGGCAAAGCGTGGAGAGAGAGACAAGACAATAGGTTGACATATTTTGCATATTTTTATTCAGGAATGTCTTACGTAATAATGTTTCAGGGGGAAGGGGTGTAACTCGTGTCTAAGAAAGAAAGTTAGTCAGTCTTCATTGAGGAAAACCGTGTTGTAAGAATATGTGGTGCTGACCCAAGGTCATCTTGTAGACATCTGTTTAAGGAGTTGGGCATTTCAACTACTTCTTCACAGTTATTTATTCCCTTGTGTTTGTTGTAAATAATCCACTACAGTTCAAAAGGAACAATGAGGTATATAATTACAACACCAGGAAGAAAAATTACATTAATTGCTCCACATTAAGGTTGTCTTTAGCACAAGAAGTGGTGCACAATGTTGCAACAAAATTTTTCGATCACTTATTCAGTGATACAAAATATCTGACAGACAGCAAAGTGTAGTGGTTAATAAAAAAAATGGGAGAAGAGAGACCGTGAAAAAGGGAAAGAATGAAAAGCAAATCGGACTTCGTTATTCGGAAAAGCTATTGTTGGGGGTGGTCCTTGTGGCGTTTTTGAGCAAAAGTTAAACCAATTTTCACTACAAAAGTTATTGAAAAGAAACAGAGAATAACAGAATGTAACGGACAGGGGGAAGTGGCGTAGACGAGAGATCATCCTTTACCAGATTAACTTATCTTCTTTAGGGCGGCGTCCACGTCTTCAAAAATCTCATTCATTTCAGCGTGAAAAAATCTGCTCCGAAATCTTGCAATAGTCCAGGGACCACTAATTTATACCAATTAAGATCATCTTGATACTGTATGCAATTTAATTCACTTTGCTACTTCCATCCAACGAATTTCTTAATAACTTCCACAATATCTACACATTACAATCAGATCAAGATTAGCCATTAAGTTTTTACGTCAGCATCCGATCACGCCTGCCTTAAGCTACCGCTATCAAAAGACAATTGAAACGGAATAAAAAAACAAAAAAAGTTAACAATTTTGGTAGTTTCTCTGCCGTCGAGCGCTCATACCGCTGCGACGAGATATTTTTTATCTGAGGGAACGAGTGTAGCGCGGCGAAATTCAAAGCCCCGCTACATCGCCCCCTCGACTGTCACGCTAAAACATTTAGCGTGGCAGGCTAGCAAACCTAAAAGTCAATACATGTAATTTTCATTGGAAAGGCCACGTGCATCCATAGGGGATAATCTTAACCAACACTTACTTTCTAAACCTATATACTAAATACAATTATTACAGTTTGGATCCTTTTTTACACAATTAATATATATATATACATACAGTTTGTTTGAACAAGCTGTTCACCAGAGCAGTTAATGTTGTGTGCTCCCAGCGTTGGTTTCCCAATGCACATCTGGCAGCACGTAGTCTTTGCGCATGCGCAGTAGCATCACTGAATTTCGCGTGCGGCAGTTTCAAAATCGCTGTGTTATGACAGTCTTCAACAGTATTCACTCTCACATAGTGTTCATTACAAGTTGTTATTCCAGCATAAATGGCGTGTTAAGTTCGGTGACACCATAAGATTGAGCGTGTGCGTGATCTGAAGCAACGTCCATGTCTTCTGTTACGACACAACACTCCAGGTCCTTGTGCGTTTTCATGACTATTGTTCCCGGGGCATATATGGTCGATGTAGTTTTTAGCCTCCACATCGCCTACGACAGGTGCTGAGTTTATTGTCTCCAAGCATCTGAAGGCCGGCCAGGAACAACGGCGTCGATGTTCGCAAAGGTAGGTGTTTCACCACATTGTTTACACTTGCCAACAAACGTTCATTTGCAGTGTGAAAATCCTCATTATCGTCGAAGTAAATTGCAGATTATATCGATTTACAAACAGTTATTTGGTTTATGCACCATAAGTTTCACAAACAACACAAAATTCGTCGTTTATAACGTTTACTGTTTAACACAGTTTGCATCACTTTTTGCCACATTTACATTTTAACAGTTCACTTTGTCCAAGCATGTTTACATCGTTAATTATGAAAGCTTACATTTCGTGGTCACGTTTCAAAATGTTGACAATATGCAAAGTTTTAACACATATACAAATACATATAAATTTACAAGAATATACACGTGAAATATTTACACCAAAAAAAAATTATACTAAGTCCCATTGGCTTTCTTTTATTGGGGTTTATGGTCATTTTGATTTTCTTTATTAAGGTTTTGACGTGCCAAGGGATATAAGACTTAATGTTTAAAACACGGGCTTTCCTTCATTTATTATTTATTTCTTTTCTTTGATTCCATATCTTGGCTGGCTAGTGGTTGACCAGGCTTGTAATGCCATCAATATTCAGTTTTCTTCATGTCTTTTTATTCATACCTGAAAGTTTACTGTCACACAATATATTCTTACATTCCATAAACAAACAATACCCAGCTGCAGTATGTGGTAGGATAATGGAGAAAGAAAGAAAGATAGACTGGAAGAAACTATTCACTACCTATAAACTACCAAATCCTACAGCTAATACATAAAAAAAGAGAATATAATACATTGTAACGTTTGCATCACCTTCAAGGGGTGTGTGAAAGGAGGTGCTTACAATTTACCAAGTCATGGGTAAATGTAAGTGTCCTTACATCAAGTCTGCGTAGTGTTACATCATGACAGATTCTCTGTTTGTGTTGTGACTGTTCATATGACTAAGTGTATGATTCCTTAACAAATCCTTGCATGAGTAAATCACGTATCTGCTCAGTACATCCTCAATATCTCCACTTCTTGTGGATACCGTCTATACAAATGGAAAATGTATCTCAGAGATTGTCTCTCTCATAATGTGTATTATATGGTAACATATCAAATTTCCTCTCAAGAGTTCAACCATGAACTTTCTTCGACTTTAGTGAAGGTTAAATATCATGTATGTAGTATATATATATATATATATATATCATTTCTATCTATAAATTATAAACAAAGAACATATTATTATAATTGACAGCAAAATGTCTCTTTCTCACTGTCCGTTGCTCGACGTCGGCTGCACGGATGGTCACTGCTCCTTTGCACTTACCTTGCATAGCCTAAAAAGTCAAATGTCTTCAACGTAGATGTAATTTTGTCATCTGTTCGCTTAAGTGGAGGTGTTGTACGAGTCGCAAAACGGCCTTAATAACTCTCCTATCTTTTGCTTCCTCAGGGTTTTCTGTCATATGTAATTATAATAAAGGCTAACATGGCACTAAATTTCACTTTCGTAAAAAAAAAATTTTTATACAAATGTATTCACATGAGGGCTGTGTAAAAACTATATTTCAACTTAAGTTCCTTAAAATATCATTCTCCTGTCTGAACACGAACTATAAATGTTTTCTTCCACACAATGGCGTAACAAAACTTAACGAAAGGTTACTAAGTTACACTTCTGAAATAAATTAAAGCTAATTTTTATTACACTTCTTTCCACAGCTGTAATCATCGTTATGTTCACTCTGCTTTTCTTGCATTCATTCCTTTTCAAGGGCACTGAAAATAGATTCACATTTAACGTCTTGTACTCACGTGTTCTAACTCATCACAAATGTTTTCTTTCAAACTGAAATTCTTATGTAATCTTAAAGATATAAACTGTTTACTCACTTCTCCATGTAGCACAATATTACCAAAACATTCTCACTCATTCCTTACTCACATATTCATCATAATATATATATATATATATATATATATATATATATATATATATATATATATATATATATATATATATATATATATATATACATTAAACATATTCCTCATCAAACATTAATATATCACATACGTGGGGCCATTTGGCACTTCCATTCTCATAAAACTCCAATAATATTTTCCTCAAATAATCTCTTGTCTCCAACCACTTCACAGTAACTTACCTTCTTATATTAACTCATTCATACTGATCATTCATTCTTACATCCTCATTCATTCTGCTACATACCTATGTCATTCATTACTGATGTCAATAGCTATTATTTCCTCTCATTATAGTGCCTTGAAATAACTAACTAGTTGTTGATTCACCTTATAATTTACAATTAACAACCAATGTAACCTGCATAGACCTCATTCCTATATGAATATCTTTTCTCATTCAGCAAGTGTGCTCACCTGGGTTTACCTTCTCTTCATAATTATGTGTGCAAGTGTAACTGCAGTATATAATTTCCATAAATGAATGTTTGTGTTCTTAGGCTGTATAACTTAATGTTCGTGTATTCAATACAAATATTTATGATCTCGTTTTCACAGCAACTTGCTCATGTTCAACTTAGTTATCATTATATTATGTTGTTTTAGTGCACAA
The DNA here is from genome assembly GCF_023864345.2 of Schistocerca serialis cubense. Taxonomy (NCBI): domain Eukaryota; kingdom Metazoa; phylum Arthropoda; class Insecta; order Orthoptera; family Acrididae; genus Schistocerca; species Schistocerca serialis. Next base: position 760,797,338 of record NC_064639.1, read on the forward strand.
AGGGTTTCAAATGTCTGTGGGGATGCAGCCCCCTCGGCTTGTGAGATAACGGGTATTCTAGGGAGTAACAACCTGGGTGAGGTATGCTTGCTATTCTGAAAGGACCTGAGTATAATAGCTGCCATTTTCTGTTCAATTGTTTTAATTTTGTAGACTTGGGATGTGAACGCAACAGAATAAGGTCATCAACCTGATAGATTTGTGTATTTGTAACACGTTTGTCATACTTCTCTTTCCTGTTCTTGGCTTTATTGCACAACGTAGTGTATGCCTGTCTTACTTTCTCTTCCAAAGGTATGTGTGTTGTGGATGGGGTTAGCTTTGGAATGGGCATAGCCCACTTGTTCTGTTCAGGTTTGTTTAATAATAATTCCTGTGGTGGGTATCCTGTTGAGGCATGAGGCAAGTTGTTTACTATCTGCTCAAAGGGTGCTAAAAATTCGATCCACTTGGTGTGTTTGCGAGGTGAATGTATTCTCATGAATTGACCAAATTCTCTAAAAATCCTTTCTACGGGGTTCCCTTCTGGGTGAAATGCTGATGTAAGAATATGTTTGATGTTATGTGTAGCAACAAAAGATTTCCATTTTCTTCCCGTAAAATAGGGTGCGTTATCCGTAATAATGCTGTGGGGCTTGCCAAACCTTATAAAGTAACTGTTAGTCAAACGTCTAGCAATAGCAGATGCGTTGACAGTGCGGATAGCATACAATTTTAAGTATTTTGAGAAGACATCAAGTACAGCAACGATGTATTTCACACCTCCACGAGCCCTGGGATAAGGTCCTGCGATATCCAACGATACTAACTCCAAAGGTCGGGTTGGTATAATAGGATGTAATTCATTCAAAGATGATCGGTTGGAAAATTTTGCTTTTTGGCAGATGATACATTTACGAACAATTTGCAACACTCTCCGACGCAGATTGGGAAAATAACAGTACTGTACTATTTTATCAGTGCATTTGGTGACTCCGTAGTGTCCCCAAGTTTTGTGTGTGAACAGAATAAAATCATCAACATGCGCGTCGGGTAGACAGACACACCAATGGTGCGAGTCTGGGGTACGCCTATGAAAAAGTACATTTTTGTGTATTGTGTAATATTTTTGTAAATGTGAAGAAGGATCTGTACGTAATTTCTTTTTGATATTTGACCACTTGGGGTCGCTGTCCTGAAGTGAAGCAAAGTTCTTGCACATATTGTGGTAGTATGGAGCGTATGTACCATCATACATAAGTAAGATGTTAAAGTCTGATATTTGCTCGGAAAGTTCCGAAAAATCCTGTATGCCTTGGGGCAAACGGGACAGGGCATCGGCTACTGCGTTTGATTCACCTTCAATGTAAACAATTTCGAAGCTGTATTCTTGCAGTGAAAGGCACCACCGGGTGAGCCGTGAATGAAGCAATTTGCATGATAGCAAGAAAGAAAGGGCTTGGTGGTCTGTGTATATGCGAGTATGTTTACCCCAAAGAAAGTAGCGAAACTTACGGAATGCCCAAATAATGGCAAGAGCCTCCCGTTCCGTCACCGAGTACGACCTCTCGCACTCAGTGAGCGTGCGGCTCGCAAAACTTATCGGTTTGATGACAGATTGTCTTGATTCGGATTGAATTTGAAATAGAAAAGCTCCAAGGCCGTATGATGACGAATCCGTGGATAGGCAAAAATCTGACGTCATGTCAGGGTGGCAGAGGAGGGGTGCGTTCACCAATGCATCTTTAATAGCCTGAAAATCAGCTTGGCAAAACTCTGTCCATCTCCAAATTGCGTTCTTTTTCAGTAAAGTTAGCAGATGAGAGCTGTTCAGAAGCTGTTTTGAAACAAACTTCCTAAAGAAAGAAGATAAACCTAAGAATGCTTTCAACTGTTTACGGTTTTGTGGAGGAGGGAAATTACGAATAGCATCAATCTTCTTAGAATCGGGACGAACGCCTTCCGGCGAGACAATATGGCCCAAAAACTTGATTTCACGCCTTCCTACTTTGGACTTCGAAAGATTTACTGTGACTCCAGCTTGTGAAAATTTAAATAAAATTTGCTGTAACAGATCAATATGTTCCTCCCACGTATTTGTTGCCACGACGATGTCATCGACGTACGCCGTGACGCGTGACAACAAACACGGGCCGAGAACGGCGTCAAGCGCCTCGATGAACACGCCCGCGCTTACGCGCAAGCCAAAAGGCAACACACAAAACTGATAACTGCGTCCTTCACAAAGGAAAGCAGTGTATTTACGACTGTCATTGTGAAGGGACACCTGCCAGTACGATGAGCGGAGGTCAATATTAGTTAGGTATTGTACATTATAAAATTTTAGCAACTGTTCATCCAAGTTGACGGGTCTTGTGTTAACGGGTATAATAATTTTGTTGATTTCACGTGCGTCTAGCACCAATCTGACATTTCCATCTTGCTTGCCTACCGCCAGGATAGGACTGCAATAAGGGGAATGTGATTTTTCTATAACACCCCAGATCAACATACGCTCGATTTCACGTAAAACTGCAGGTTTCTTCGCCCATGGAATATTATAATGTGTCCTACAATAAGTCTTATGTGGCTTAACATCCATTTTGTAGCTATAACCTCTGATTACACCAGGCCTCTCACTGAAAACTTGTGCATAATCACATAATAATTTGTACAATTCTTCTTGCTGTGGTTTCGTTAAGTAGTCAGATTCGACACATTTCTGATACAATAAATCCTGCTCAATTTCCTGATAGTCTGAATCTTCAGGTGTTAAATTACATACACTAACTATGGTAGGATATACCAATTGAAATTGACTTACTTCGTAATGTTTTTGTCGTGGTTCAATCGTCTTGTTAAGTTCAACATTAATTAGTTGTTCTCCTACGGATAATTGACATATGCCATTACTTAAATCTATGATTGCTTTGTGTTCATTCAAAAAATCCATCCCTAGGATGCAGTGTACGATAAGCTTGTCTACAATCAGAAAATTACACTTGAACTGTGTATTGGAAAATGTGAAGTTAACAAGGGCTTGCATGCGTATGTTCTTAGATTTAGTATCTGTGGCACTAACCACATGACAATTCTGTACAGGTAATGTAGGTATGTTTATAATTTCTTTCAATTCATTATAGAATGCGGTTGACATCACACTTGCAGCAGCACCAGTATCGAATAAAATTTGTACATCATAATCGTTAAACTTAACCCATGCCGTAGCTTGTATGAATTCTTCTACACAACTGCCTGATTTAATGTTTATTTCGTTGGTTAATTCCTGTTCTGCTGTCATTTTGTCATCGTACCTGAGGAAACAAACCGTCTCAGCCGTTGCGCTCTTACAACACCCCACGACCGTAGCACGAGCGCTTAGCTCGGTCGTCGACTTGTTTTCCGTCGTCTGCTGTGTTTGGCCGGGTTCATTGACCAGCTCCACTATGTTTACATTCCGGCCGGTTGGCGCCCACGCGTCAGCTGATGGCGCGCCGCAATTGTTATTGATACTTCGTGGCGGGGAGTGCATAACTGTACCGGGAACGGCGGCGGTTTCCGTGGAGGGTTATGATTTGTCATGCGTGAATTTTGTGTGTTCCACATATTCTGTCGGTGATTGTTGGGATTGGTATTGTTTTGGTGGTAATTATGTCTCTTATATGTCATGTTCCTGTCAAAGTAGCCCGGGTTGTACCGGTTATTCTCACGTCTCCTATTGTTGTTGTTGTACTGTCTGTAATTTTCATTTTGCTTGTAGTTACCATTTTGATATGGGTGATAATTATTGTTATTATTCCACGAATTTCTGCGGTTGTTCCTACTGTCATACACGTTTCCATTTGAATATGTTTCGCGCGCAGGCGGATGGTTCCACCAACCACCGTCACTACGGTTCCTTTGGGGTGGGTGCTGGTTTTGGTTACTAATATGAATAAAATTTGAATGGCGTGAATCGCCTCTGTAAACCACGTCCATTTGATCTAAGAAGTTTAAGAAAGTCTTAACGTCATTCTCCGGTACTCCTATTAATCTGTCTCGGTATGGAAAGGGTAAGTGGCTCTTTAAAGTGTCGATTATCGCTGACAAGTCGGCTGGTTTGGACCAGTACAGTGTCTTGTCTAAGTACCTCTCAAAGTATTGTCTTAATGTCTCTTTTTTAGGGTCATAGGTCTCGGGGTTGCACACTTCTCTCCTTAGACTCTGTTGCTCATTCTCGGACCAGAATTCGTCCAAGAAGGCTTGTTCGAACTGTTCAAACGTAAGGCACCGCCGTTTCATAGCGGCACCCCACTTAGCTGCTCGTCCTCTCATGAGATTGGTGACGTATCTGATTTTATCGACTTCTGACCAACTACGTGGAAAAACACCGTCAAATGATCTAATAAACACAATAGGGTGGACTTTGTGCTTGTCCTCACTGGAAAATGTCTGGAAATGCCCATGTCTTACAAACGTGTCATCGGCCATGCCGGTTGGCATAACTGTATTGATGTGATTTAGGTCACTTGCTACTCTAGGTGTGGTAACGTAATATTGCTCGTTCGGTGGAAAAGAAAGCGGCACATTGTAATTTTGATTTGAAATAGGTGATTCCACAATAGGTGGTGATCTGTCTGTGTCATTAGCCATGGTTTTAGCTGTTTTGTCGTTTCCTGACGATGCGTTTGCACCTATCGCCAAACACGGCACAACATTGTCTCGTAATTTTGTCACTTCGTCTTGTATGTGTTTTGTCTCGTCTTTAACACGTGTCTTTGTTTTTGAAAGTATGTCCTGTGTAATTGTTTCAAGTTTTTTGTCCAGATAGTCGTCACACAATGTACATTCATGTACAATTCTTTCGGCCATGTTGGTGTCGTTGTTTAGTGACGCGAGGTCCGCTCGATCTTCTAACTTTTCTATCTTTTCTTTGAGGTGGGTCTGTTCAAGAACTACCATTGTAAGTTGTTGGGTAATATTTCCCACTTCTTCAGTCAGCTTTTCTTGGGTGGAGCTAGCTGAAGTGTGGGCCTGAGCTAACTCTTCCACACGGGTGTTCACTTCCTGCTGCACACTAACTATTTGAGTTAACTGATTCTCACATCGGGTGATATTGTTTTTTGTTTCGTGTGTGAATGTAACCAAAGTTTCTTCCTGTTTAGTGACTCGATCGGACAATGTCTCAAATCGCTGGCTGAGCTGTTGAGTGGTGTTATTTAATTCTGTCATCTGTTTTGTCGTCCGTTCAAAATTTTCGGTCATAGTATGGTTTAATATGTCAATTTTCTGACTAACGTCTCGTTTCATGTCTGCAAATAACTCTAATAGTCGGTCCAGTTTGTCAGTTTCCTGTGTCCGATTTGTGTCACATTGCTGAATTTGTCTCATATTCGGTTCTGACATTGATGTTAACAATGGTGCTGACGTCTAGCCTCGCGTCCATTCCACATTTCGTCATTTAAAGTCGCCATCTGTGTATTATCACAAATGTTGCGAGTTTGAGGCAAAATCATTGCATTGATCTGTGAACTCGTCCATTGAGGGAAACGCGGACTTTCTTGTTGGTTGAAAGATGAATCTACTTCACTTAACTCATCTGCCGAAACTATCTCTACCTTACCACGTTCCATTGTAATAGGATGTATAATAGTAAGTCAAAAAGGGAATAATATAAGTCTGATTAATAAAGATTTGACTCAAATTTAGGTTGAAATATTTTCTCGTCAATGTAAATGATTGCTCTATTGCAAACAATGGTTGAGAAAGATGCAGCAGGGCGGACAAAATTTTTCGTAACAAATGACTGTTTGGCGGTCAAATTCACGATCTTCATATGCTACAACAATACTATAATTAAGACAAACTACAATAGAGATAGATAATTTTGTAAAAATCTAGAAGAAAACTACAGGATGTGTGGAAAAGGAAAAATGGATTCTGCAGTTGGCTATTGAATGTTTGAATGAAACATAATTGTGTGACTCACCATTAAATTTTCTGTCCTGCAACGGCTGGTCAATCACTTCTGCGTAAATCGTATTCGTCAAAATATGGATTTTCTTAATACATCTCCATCGGATAATCACCAAAAGGTCTCAAAATAACAGTTTTGCATCAATATATGCCATGAAAAGAAAAACAGATTGAATTAGTTACAAAAATTCTTTACAATATTGTGCTATCATTTGCTTAGGTACAATAAAGTTGGTGTTTTCGTTACCCTTTAAACTTCAGGATTTTATTCTCTGTTGGGAAAAATACAAATTAAAGTTTCAAATTTGCTCAAAAACGACACATCCGAAAATTGCGTCCAGTCGCGGGAGCCAGTTGTAGTGGTTAATAAAAAAAAATGGGAGAAGAGAGACCGTGAAAAAGGGAAAGAATGAAAAGCAAATCGGACTTTGTATTACAGAAAAGCTATCGGACTTCGTTATTCGGAAAAGCTATTGTTGGGGGTGGTCCTTGTGGCGTTTTTGAGCAAAAGTTAAACCAATTTTCACTACAAAAGTTATTGAAAAGAAACAGAGAATAACAGCATGTAACGGACAGGGGGAAGTGGCGTAGACGAGAGATCATCCTTTACCAGATTAACTTATCTTCTTTAGGGCGGCGTCCACGTCTTCAAAAATCTCATTCATTTCAGCGTGAAAAAATCTGCTCCGAAATCTTGCAATAGTCCAGGGACCACTAATTTATACCAATTAAAATCATCTTGATACTGTATGCAATTTAATTCACTTTGCTACTTCCATCCAACGAATTTCTTAATAACTTCCACAATATCTACACATTACAATCAGATCAAGATTAGCCATTAAGTTTTTACGTCAGCATCCGATCACGCCTGCCTTAAGCTACCGCTATCAAAAGACAATTGAAACGGAATAAAAAAACAAAAAAAGTTATCAATTTTGGTAGTTTCTCTGCCGTCGAGCGCTCATACCGCTGCGACGAGATATTTTTTATCTGAGGGAACGAGTGTAGCGCGGCGAAATTCAAAGCCCCGCTACAAAAGTAAAATTTGAAAACTGAGAAAGTTTCTCCTTGACAACTTCTCCTATTCTGTAGAAGAATTTCCATCAGTGTAATGTGATGGGTAGGAATACTAACTCATGTCTGTGTGTCTTTTTTCTTTTTGTAAAAGAAAAGAAGAAAAAGCTCAGAAATGTTCAGAATGTACAAATTAATTTGTGGTGTGAATGTAAAATGACCCATGGAACATGTAACTAGTTATGCACTGTCTATATGAAAATCTCGTGAAGTTTTTGTGAACTTGTATTTCAAAGTTGAGTAAAGTTGTGAACTGTCTAAAGATGTAAACACTCCAAATGATCCAATTTGTAGTTACTCTTTTGGAAAAAAACGACATTTTGTCTATGGAGTGCATAATTTTGCAATTTTTTTATTTTATTTATAGACGCAATCACATGTTTGACACAGTCAAAACTGGTTTTGTCCATACAATGACCATCTTCAGATTCTACAAGCGGCATACACTGAACAGAGGTTCATGCACTGTCAGACTAGCTATAAAATGTCACTCTGTTTCGCTGACCTTTCTACCAGTGTCCCTAATAATGAAACTATACAGATTGCAAAGTGTTAGCTGATGTACCAAGGATTTAACCCAGCTGAAACCATTGGGCTCGTTGAATTGCTTGAAATTGATGTTGACCTATAAATACTCTTAACAATAAAATATATTGCCAAAAGGTAAGCCCTGCAATGGGAAACAGCTTACCTGTTACACTGGCTGATATTTTTATTAATGACTTCAGAAACATTTTTTAAAGAAATCCCAATACTGTAAAGATCAGATCATTTACTGTACTCATACTGTTTAGAAAATCTTGGTGATGCTAAAAGGTACTGCACATGATATCGAGGCCTTTGTGCGATGGCTCTGTTTTATGAATCCCAAAATTAACTTTACCACCAAAAGAGGGTAATTCTATTAACAATTTGGACCTGACACTCACTAAAACTGACAATAAACATGTTGTTGTTGCTGTTGTTGTTGTTGTGGTTGTGGTCTTCAGTCCTGAGAATGGTTTGATGCAGCTCTCCATGCTACCCTATCCTGTGCAACTTTCTTCATCTCTCAGTACCTACTGCAACCTACATCCTTCTGAATCTGCTTAGTGTATTCATCTCTTGGTCTCTCTCTACGATTTTTACCCTCCACACTGCCCTCCAATGCTAAATTTGTGATCCCTTGATGCATCAGAACATGTCCTACCAACCGGTCCCTTCTTCTTGTCAAGTTGTGCCACAAACTCCTCTTCTCCCCAATCCTATTCAATACCTCCTCATTAGTTATGTGATCTATCCATCTAATCTTCAGCATTCTTCTGTAGCACCACATTTCAAAAGCTTCTATTCTCTTCCTGTCCAAACTATTTATCGTCCATGTTTCACTTCCATACATGGCTACACTCCATACAAATACTTTCAGAAACGACTTCCTGACACTTAAATCTATACTCGATGTTAACAAATTTCTCTTCTTCAGAAACACTTTCCTTGCGATTGCCAGTCTACATTTTATATCCTCTCTACTTCGACCATCATTAGTTATTTTGCTCCCCAAATAGCAAAACTCCTTTACTACTTTAAATGTCTCATTTCCTAATCTAATTCCCTCAGCATCACCTGACTTAATTCGACTACATTCCATTATCCTCGTTTTGCTTTTGTTGATGTTCATCTTATACCATCCTTTCAAGACACTGTCCATTCCGTTCAACTGCTCTTCCAGGTCCTTTGCTGTCTCTGACAGAATTACAATGTCATCGGCGAACATCAAAGTTTTTATTTCTTCTCCATTGATTTTAATACCTACTCTGAATTTTTCTTTTGTTTCCTTTACTGCTTGCTCAATATACAGATTGAATAACATTGGGGAGATGCTACAATCCTGTCTCACTCCCTTCCCAACCACTGCTTCCCTTTCATGTCCCTCGACTCTTATACCTGCCATCTGGTTTCTGTACAAACTGTAAATAGCCTTTCGCTCCCTGTATTTTACCCCTGCCACCTTTAGAATTTGGAAGAGAGTATTCCAGTCAACATTGTCAAAAGCTTTCTAAGTCTACAAATGCTAGAAACGTAGGTTTGCCTTTTCTTAATCTTTCTTCTAAGATAAGTCTTAAGGTTAGTATTGCCTCACGTGTTCCAACATTTCTACGGAATCCAAACTGATCTTCCCCGATGTCGGCTTCTACCAGTTTTTCCATTCGTCTGTAAAGAATTCATGTTAGTATTTTGCAGCTGTGACTTATTAAACTGATAGTTCGGTAATTTTCACATCTGTCAACACCTGCTTTCTTTGGGATTGTAATTATTATATTCTTGAAGTCTGAGGGTATTTCGCCTGTCTCATACATCCTCCTCACCAGATGGTAGAGTTTTGTCAGGACGGTCCCCCCCCTAGGCCGTCAGTAGTTCTAATGGAGTGTTGTCTACTCCAGGGGCCTTGTTTCGACTCAGGTCTTTCAGTGCTCTGTCAAACTCTTCACGCAGTATCATATCTCCCATTTCATCTTCATCTACATCCTCTTCAATTTCCATAATATTGTCCTCAAATTCATCGCCCTTGTACAGACCCTCTATATACTCCTTCCATCTCTCTGCTTTCCCTTCTTTGCTTAGAACTGGGTTTCCATCTGAGCCCTTGATATTCATTCAAGTGGCTCTCTTTTCTCCAAAGGTCTCTTTAATTTTCCTGTAGGCAGTATCTATCTTACCCCTAGTGAGATAAGCCTCTACATTGTTACATTTGTCCTCTAGCCACCCCTGCTTAGCCATTATGCACTTCCTGCCGATCTCATTTTTGAGACGTTTGTATTCCTTTTTGCCTGCTTCATTTACTGCGTTTTTGTATTTTCTCCTTTCATCAATTAAATTCAATATTTCTTCTGTTACCCAAAGATTTCTACTAGCCCTCGTCTTTTTACCCACTTGATCTTCTGCTGCCTTCAATACTTCATCCCTCAGAGCTACCCATTCTTCTTCTACTGTACTTCTTTCCCGCACTGCTGTCAATTGTTCCCTTATGCTCTCCCTGAAACACTGTACAACCTCTGGCTTAGTCAGTTTATCCAGGTCCCATCCCCTTAAATTCCCACCTTTTTGCAGTTTCTTCAGTTTTAATCTACAGTTCATAACCAATAGATTGTGGTCAGAGTCCACATCTGCCCTGGAAATGTCTTACAATTTAAAATCTGGTTCCTAAATCTCTGTATTACCATTATATAATCTATCTGAAACCTTTTAGAATCTCCAGAGTTCTTCCATGTATACAACCTTCTTTCATGATTCTTGAACCAAGTGTTAGCTATGATTAAGTTATGCTCTGTGCAAAATTCTACGAGACGGCTTCCTCTTTCATTTCTTAGCCCCAATCCATATTCACTTACTATGTTCCCTTCTCTCCCTTTTCCTACACTCTAATTCCAGTCACCCATGACTATTAAATTTTCATCTCCCTTCACTATCTGAATAATTTCTTTTATCTCATCATCAATTTCTTCATCATCTGCAGACCCAGTTGGCATATAAACTTGTACTACTGTAGTAGGCGTGGGCTTTGTTTCTATCTTGGCCACAATAATGCGTTCACTATGCTGTTTGTAGAAGCTTACCCGCATTCCTATTTTCCTATTCATTATTAAACCTACTCCTGCATTACCCCTATTTGATTTTGTGTTTATAACCCTGTAGTCACCTGACCAGAAGCCTTGTTCCTCCTGCCACCGAACTTCACTAATTCTCACTATATCTAACTTTAACCAATCCATTTCCCTTTTTAAATTTTCTAACCTACCTGCTCGATTAAGGGATCTGAAATTCCACGCTCCGATCCGTAGAACACCAGATTTCTTTCTCCTGATAACGACGTCCTCTTGAGTAGTCCCCGCCCGGAGATCCGAATGGGGGACTATTTTACCTCTGGAATATTTTACCCAAGAGGACGCCATCATCATTTAACCATACAGTAAAGCTGCATGCCCTCGGGAAAAATTACGGCTGTAGTTTCCCCTTGCTTTCAGCCGTTCGCAGTACCAGAACAGCAAGGCCGTTTTGGTTATTGTTACAAGGCCAGATCAGTCAATCATCCAGACTGTTGCCCCCGCAACTACTGAAAAGGCTGCTGCCCCTCTTCAGGAACCACACGTTTGTCTGGCCTCTCAACAGATACCCCTCCGTTGTGGTTGCACCTACGGTACGGCCCCTGCATCGCTGAGGCACGCAAGCCTCCCCACCAACGGCAAGGTCCGAGGTTCACAGGGGGGGGGGGGGGGGGGGGGCGGACAACTTATAGAAAACTTGCATGCACTGTTAATATTACTCATGCCAAACTCTGTCAACCAATGTGGTATAAAAGAGCCTCTTTACTGCCATGACTTAAAAACTTGCTCGCTTGCCATTAAAGCCAAGAAATGTCTAAAGAAAAAAAACACATTAAAACAAATAGTCGTGGCAAATGGCGAGGCTTTGTCAAGTGGCCATGCAATAAGATATTGAAAAAAAAGAGCAAACACTGAGGAGTACATGAGACTAGAAAAGGTAACAAATTATTTTTGGGCGACATATTATAGAAAAGTTTCTCAATATCTAGAGAAACAACTTAAGAACAAAACCATTTGATGTGGCTTTCAAATAAATAATACTCAAACTGCTGCTTAGACACAAGACATGTAACAAATATACCATAATTAATATTCGAATTCAGGTCTCCGCAAAATACATTACAATGATAGTGATAAATTTTCCATTTGACAGATGTGCAGTAATTTTAATATTATATTTGGGAAACATACACATCTGCAAAAGAAACTTTATTTGGATAACACCTTACTAAACAGAAGCATACTGTAAACGTCGCAGATTACAACATCCAAGTCATACATAATTCACCAATGGGCCACATATTAACCAACCTGAGAAAATAGAGATCTATGGGTATAAGATATGCAACACTACTAAAATTCTGAATGAACAAAACAAATTTACATCAAACGTCTGTTTTCACTGCATGACAGGCTGTTGTATGTCTTGATATTCTGACTCTGTCCGTTTCCCACAATGCCCACATCTTGGCTTTGTTTTCATGTAATCGTTATGCCTGTGGCTTTCTTTCACTTCATAGAGTGCTGAATTCAATTTTATTTGTACAATATGTTATAGTTTGTGTTTTAAGAGCTAGCATTTATAATTTTACTGTGGATCCATTTTTATGCTCTAGCTCTTTTTTAATTATTTTTTTAACTAATCCTATTCTAGCTTACATAAAATTTTAAACATCCTGTGTCTCACTTTCTGATGCGCCGTTTTAAGCTTAATGTGAGCAACACCTAGCAGCTGAGCCCTCTCAGCTGTTAGTACTGCAGCTATAAGCACAGTGTGCCAACAGCCCTACATTGCGAGCCACGATTGTTTATCACAGTTGTATCATGTTTCATATATGACAATGCCAACCCTGGCTACAAATTGTATTTGCTTCTCTTACTAAGTTTAAGGAGACAGGTAGGTTATTTGTCAGATGCCTCTCATGTAATGTGAATCAAAGCTATTATCTTTCGTAATTTATCATAATGTTGTTGCTGATAAATATGCACATTCTTCTCTAGATCAGTCTGTTGATCAAAATTGGTTACGGAAATGAGTAAAACAAATTTGTGATCAAAGACTGTTTTGGTTTCTACATAGTCTCTTGATTTTCATAATTCATCCTAAATTCACTCTTACTATTAATCACAAATACCACTAAAGAGTAAATGTGTTAGTATGTCAGTATAAATCGCAGGATTAGTGAAGAAGCTTTTGCAAAATATTGATTATCAGCTTTACATACTATTCTTGCTGGACATTTCTGCAGAAATTTACTTTTTTATCTCAGCTCTATTGCCCCAGATTAAGAGATAAGAATATTATTGATTGAAAATATATTTGCTGTCTCATCTGTAGCTCAACACCTTCAGAGAAATTTCAAAGTGTGAAAATGTAAGAACATAGCTTTTTGACTAACTTATTGCCTGCTGCTGTCATCTCAATTTGCTATCAAGAGATCTAGATTCTTCACAAGCAGAGCCTAGTTGTGTACCCACTGATTTCTGATACCGATACCAGTAAATCATTTTTATTTACTTGGGATTACATAATATTAATTTACCCCCACAAGCCATGGACGTTGCTGACATGTGATGACTTGGGTGCCTCAACAATATAGATAGCTCTGCCATAGATGCAGCCACTTCAGAGATGTATCACTGTAGACACAAGACTAATGGTTCTTGAAGAATGGCAACAGTCTTTTAAGTAGTTGCAGGGCCAGCAGACTGAATGATTGACTGATCTGGTGTTTTAACATTGTTGTTGTCTTCAGTCCTGAGACTGGCATGATGCAGCCCTCCATGCTACTCTATCCTGTGCAAGCTTCATCATCTCCCAGTACTTACTGCAACCTACATCCTTCTGAATTTGCTTAGTGTATTCATCTCTTGGTCTCCCTCTACGATTTTTACCCTCCACGCTGCCCTCCAATGCTAACCTTGTGATCCCTTGATGCCTCAGAACATGTCCTACCAACCGATCCCTTCTTCTAGTCAGGTTATGCCACAAACTCCTCTTCTCCCCAATTCTATTCAATACCTCCTCATTAGTTAAGTGATCTATCCATCTAATCTTCAGCATTCTTCTGCAGCACCACATTTCGAAAGCTTCTATTCTCTTCCTGTCCAAACTATTTATCGTCCATGTTTCACTTCCATACATGGCTACACTCCATACAAATACTTTCAGAAACGACTTCCTGACACTTAAATCTATACTCGGTGTTAACAAATTTCTCTTCTTCAGAAACGCTTTCCTTGCGATTGCCAGTCTACATTTTATATCCTCTCTACTTCGACCATTATCAGTTATTTTGCTCCCCAAATAGCAAAACTCATTTACTACCTTAAGCATCTCATTTCCTAATCTAATTCCCTCAGCATCACCCGACTTAATTCGACTACATTCCGTTATCCTCATTTTGCTTTTGTTGATGTTCATCTTATATCCTCCTTTCAAGACACTGTCCATTCCGTTCAACTGCTCTTCCAAGTCCTTTGCTGTCTCTGACAGAATTACAATGTCATCGGCGAACCTCAAAGTTTTTATTTCTTCTCCATGGATTTTAATACCTACTCTGAATTTTTCTTTTGTTTCCTTTACTGCTTGCTCAATATACAGATTGAATAACATCGGGGATAGGCTGCAACCCTGTCTCACTCCCTTCCCAACCGCTGCTTCCCTTTCATGCCCCTCGACTCTTATACCTGCCATCTGGTTTCTGTACAAACTGTAAATAGCCTTTCGCTCCCTGTATTTTACCCCTGCCATCTTTAGAATTTGAAAGAGAGTATTCCAGTTAACATTGTCAAAAGCTTTCTCTAAGTCTACAAATGCTAGAAACTTAGGTTTGCCTTTCCTTAATCTATTTTCTAAGATAAGTCGTAGGGTCAGTATTGCCTCATGTGTTCCAACATTTCTGCGGAATCCAAACTGATCTTCCCCGAGATCGGCTTCTACCAGTCTTTCCATTCGTCTGTAAAGAATTTGCGTTAGTATTTTGCAGCAGTGACTTATTAAGCTGTTAGTTTGGTAATTTTCACATCTGTCAACACCTGCTTTCTTTGAGATTGGAATTATTATATTCTTCTTGAAGTCAGAGGGTATTTCGCCTGTCTCATACATCCTCCTCACCAGATGGTAAGAGTTTTGTCAGGACTGGCTCTCCCAAGGCCATCAGTAGTTCCAATGGAATGTTGCCTACTCCGGGGACCTTGTTTCGACTCAGGTCTTTCAGTGCTCTGTCAAACTCTTCACGCAGGAGCGTGTCTCCCATTTCATCTTCATCTACATCCTCTTCCATTTCCATAATATTGTCCTCAAGTACATCGCTCTTGTATAGACCCTCTATACACTCCTTCCACCTTTCTGCTTTCCCTTCTTTGCTTAGAACTGGGTTTCCATCTGAGCTCTTGATATTCTTACAAGTGGCTCTCTTTTCTCCAAAGGTCTCTTTAATTTTCCTGTAGGCAGTATCTATCTTACCCCTAGTGAGATAAGCCTCTACATCTTTACATTTGTCCTCTAGCCATCCCTGCTTAGCCATTTTGCACTTCCTGTCAATCTCATTTGTGAGACGTTTGTATTCCTTTTTGCCTGCTTCATTTACTGCGTTTTTATATTTTCTCCTTTCATCAATTAAATTCAATATTTCTTCTGTTACCCAAGAATTTCTACTAGTCCTTGTCTTTTTACCTACTTGATCCTCTGCAGCCTTCACTATTTCATCTCTCAGAGCTACCCATTCTTCTTCTGCTGTATTTATTTCCCCCATTCCTGTCAATTATTCCCTTATGCTATCCCTGAAACTCTCTACAACCGCTGGTTTAGTCAGTTTATCCAGGTCCCATCCCCTTAAATTCCCACCTTTTTGCAGTTTCTTCAGATTTAATCTACAATTCATAACCAATAAATTGTGGTCAGAGTCCACATCTGCCCTGGAAATGTCTTACAATTTAAAACCTGATTCCGAAATCTCTGTCTTACCATTATATAATCTATCTGATACCTTCTAGTATCTCCAGGATTCTTCCATGTATACAACCTTCTTTTTTGATTCTTGAACCAAGTGTTAGCTATGATTAAGTTATGCTCTGTGCAAAATTCTACCAGACGGTTTCCACTTTCATTCCCCCCCCCCAATCCATATTCACCCACTAAGTTTCTTTCTCTCCCTTTTCCTACTCTCGAATTCCAGTCACCCATAACTCTTAAATTTTCATCTCCCTTCATTACCTGAATAATTTCTTTTATCTCATCATGCATTTCATCAATTTCTTCATCATCTGCAGACCCAGTTGGCATATAAACTTGTACTACTGTAGTAGGCATGGGCTTCATGTCTATCTTGGCCACAATAATGCGTTCACTATGCTGTTTGTAGTAGCTTACCCCACTCCTATTTTTTTATTCATTATTAAACCTACTCCTGCATTACCCCTATTTGATTTTGTATTTATAACCCTGTATTCACCTGACCAAAAGTCTTGTTCCTCCTGCCACCGAACTTCACAAATTCCCACTATATCTAACGTTAACCTATCCATTTCCCTTTTTAAATTTTCTAACCTACCTGCACGATTAAGGGATCTGACATTCCACGCTCCGATCCGTAGCACGCCAGTTTCTTTCTCCTGATAACAACGTCCTCTTGAGTAGTCCCCGCCCGGAGATCCGAATGGGGGACTATTTTACCTCTGGAATATTTTACCCAAGAGGACACCATCATCATTTAACCATACAGTAAAGCTGCATGCCCTCGGGAAAAATTATGGCTGTATTTTCCCCTTGCTTTCAGCCGTTCGCAGTACCAGCACAGCAAGGCCTTTTGGTTAGTGTTACAAGGCCAGATCAATCAATCATCCAGACTGTTGCCCCTGCAACTACTGAAAAGGCTGTTGCCCCTCTTCAGGAACCACACGTTGTCTGGCCTCTCAACAGATACCCCTCCGTTGTGGTTGCACCTACGGTACGGCCATCTGTATCGCTGAGGCACGCAAGCCTCCCCACCAACGGCAAGGTCCATGGTTCATGGGGGTAGGGATTGGAGCATGAAGTGTTAGATTCCTTAGTCGGGTAAATAGGTTAGTGAACTGAAACTGAAAAATTGATAAGTTTAAGTTAGAGTAGTGGGAATTAGTAAAGTGTAGTGACAGGAAGAATAAAAGTACATCTGGGCAGGTGGGTATGGGATTATCAAAACAGAATCACATAAGTTGCATGAGCAGGCTTACTAATTAATAAGAAAATGTGAGTGCAAGTGAGCTACTATGAACAGCATACTGAATGCGTTACCATAGCCACAACAGACACAAAGCAGTCACCCACCACAGTAGCTTAAGTTTATATGTCAACTAGCTTTGCAGATGAAGAGACTGAAGGAAAGTATGATAAAGAAATTATTTGGGTGGTTAAGAAAAATGAAAACTCAATTGATGTGGGACTGGCATTCAATTGTAGGAATGACTAGAGGAGAAGTGCAAAGCCATAGAAGCATAGATGACACATAGGATAATCGAAGAAGCATTTGGAGAAAAGAGAAGCAACTATGTAAGCCTCAGAGTGCTGATATCATGACAGTACTAAGCAAAGATGGGAAGGTCGAAAAGTGGAAGGAATGTAATGTAGAGAGGTAAGAGGAATTGGATGCGGATGAGACGGAAGATTTGATACTGGGAGAAAAAAATCATGGAGCACTGAAATGCCTAAAACAAGCCACCTGGACTAGGTGACAGTCCCTCACCATTATTATCCTTAGGAGAACCAACCATGACATATCTGTTCTAACTAGTAAGCAGGATATATGAGATGGGAAATACCCTTAGACTTACAACTATGGGGGAGGGGGGGGGGGCAGGGCAGTCAGTTTGGGTTCCAGAGAAAATAGGAACACATGAGGTAATGCTGACCCTACAATTTATCTTGGAAGACAATTTCAAGAAAGGCAAACCCACATTTGATAATATTGACTGGAATAAACTGTTTGGAATTCTGAAGTAACCACGTATATTATAAGGAGAGAAAAAGATCATCTACGTCTATAACTTGTGTAGTAACTAGATTGTAGTCATAAGCCAAAGGTTAAGAAAGGGAGGCTGCAGTTGAGAAGGGAGAGTGACAGGGTAGCAGCCAATTACCCCATGTTATTTCATCTGTACACTGGGAGAGCAGTATAGGAAACCAAGTAGAAATTTGGAAAGGAAATTATGCTTCAGGGAGAAGAAATAAAAATAAGGTTTGCTAATGTCATTGTAACTCTGTAAGTCAGCAAAGGTAATGGAAGATCAGATCAGTTGAACAGAATGGATAGCACTTTGAAAAAGAGTTTATAAGATGAAAATGAAAAGTGTCAGGAGGAGGAATTGAATCAGGTGATGCTGATGGAATTAGCGTAAGAAATGAGACACAAAGAGTTTTAGATTAGTTATGCAATTTGAGTATCAAAATAAATCACAGTTCAGATTGCACTACGTATTAGAAAATGAAATGTCAGACACCAAATATGTCGCTGACCACGGTCTGATGTCCATACCACTAAGATAACCAAGATTGTAAATACTAGCCATGTAAGCCTAGTGTGTATGGTGAGAAGTAAAGCTGATATAAAGTGCAGTGGCCAGATTGCAACAGTCCAGAGTGGGGTGGGGAAGAGGAATTGGTACTGCCTGGCAGGGCATGCCGAGAGGTCGTGGAGGAGGGAGAGGGGGGGGGGGGGGGATGGGGAGCAGAAAGGAGATGAGAGAAGTAGAGAAGGGCAAAAGACTGGTAGGTGCACTAGTTTAGAGCAGTGCACAATGAGGGGAGGCAACTTTTGAGGTGGTTACAGGACAGAGGGGGAGGGTGCGGAGACAGTAGGTAATCATAGGTTGAGACCTGGATGATTTCGGGAGTGGAGAACGCGTGGCAAGTGGCAAGGATAACTCCCAGCTCCGCAGTTCAGAAAAGATGGTTGGGGAGGGAGAGAAACCAGATCTCTCACTTTGTGAAGAAGCCATTAAAATCAAACATATTGTGTACAGCTGTATGTTGTGCCACAGGATGTTTGTGCCAGTCTGCAATTCAACATATAATCTTTATGTGAGTTGCAATTTATCCTTTTAATAATATTGTTGATGGAGCAAGAAAAGCTCTTTTAAAATAGGGAAATATAAATTTAAGTGTTAGGAGTCTTTTTAGAATGTTGGAGTGTACCTTTATATAGAAGCGAAATGTGGTCTATAAGCTGTATAGTGAAGAGAATATAAGCTTTGAAATGCAGAACAACAGATTAGATGTGTAAATCAGATACCAATGAGACGATACTGAATCAAATTGGGGAGAAATGAAACAGACTGGTCGATAGGACACATCCTGAGACATCAATTTGGTTATGAAGGTTAAAAATTTTAGAGGGAGACTATGGCTTGCATGCAGTAAGCAGGTTCAAATGGATGTGGGTTGAATTGGTTATGTAGATATGGAGAGGCTTTCAAAAAAACTGACTAGTATGGAGAGCTGGATCAAACCACTCTTGAGTCAAAAGACCACAACAACAAGTTTTGTAAGGTCACTAGTTAAGCTATTTGTTATGAATCAGTTGTCCCACTATTCTCCTGACACTGTCTGGTCTCACCAGCAAACATCACAATTTTTGAAGAGTTCTACAATGTCTTTGGTAGATAATCCCTGTAGCTCAAGAGCAGGAGATGGCCAAGTACTAAATCTTATCGGATTCCATATTTTATCTTTCTCTTACCTGAATTTAGTTTTAATCCTGTGGTATCATTTGTTAATGTAATTCTTTGTTTTCTGCTGTTAACATAAGACTCTGTCCATGCATGGGAGGATAGCCTTTAATGCCTTAAAATTTTTATTTCCATAGTAGAATTTTCTGATCTACACAACTGAAGGCCTTACCAAGATCACAGTAAATGTGAACTGGGTAGTTTTTCTTGTTTATCTCTATGAAAGCTGAATTTGTAAAAACACTTATTTCCTGTACAGTGGAACCTCACATAGTGAGCACAATTTGTTCCAGAATCTTACTCAAAGTGCGAAACACTTATTAAGCGAAACAATTTATCCTGTGTAAATTTATGTAAAATTCAATAATGTGTTCCATGCAGAAAAAGTACTAAAAGTTTATTATATTTTTTTAATTTATTTATACGTCAAGTTCCATAGGACCAAATTGAGGAGCAAATCTCCAAGGTCGTGGAACGTGTCAGTACATGAAATTACAACAAAAAAGTAATAACAGATATAAATAAAATGTTTATGGACTCAAAAAAAGTCAAGCTGTAAGTTTAAGTAAACACAGTGAACAATACAGCAAGAATCAGCTTAATTTTTCAAGGAACTCCCTGACAGAATAGGAGGAATGACCCATGAGGAAACTTCAGTTTCTGCTAATATTTTTTAATTCTTGTGGTAGCTTATTGAAAATAGATGCAGCAGTATATTGCACACCTTTCTGCACAAAGTTAAGGAAGTCCGATCCAAATGCAGGTTTGATTTCTGACTTGTTCTTGGGAATAAACTGATAACAGTTGACAAGAAATGACAGTAAAGAAAATTTGTCAAAATACCCAGACTTGTGAACAAGGGTCGACAAGAGGTTCATGAACTTACACCACTTACTGCCCGAACCGCCTGTTTGAGCCAAAAATACTGTTTTAGAGTGGGAAGAGTTAACCCAAAATATAATACCATATGACATAAGCAAATGAAAATAAGCAAAACGGACTAATTTTTGTGTCGAATGATCACTCACTCCAGGTAATTGTTCGAATAATAAAAATGGCAATATTAAGTCTTTGAACAAGATCCTGAATGTGGGCTTTCCACAACAGTTTACTATCTATCTATCTATCTGAACACCTAGAAATTTGAACTATTCAGTTTCACTAATCATATGCCCCATCTTTTGTTGAATTTTGTGTTAGACACTGTGTCTTACTGTGCTTTATTGTTAGTTTATTTTCTACAAGCCATGAACTTAGGTTATGAACTGCACTATTTGAAACCGAGCCAATGTAGCACACATCGTTTACTACCAAGCTAGTGCCATCAGCAAACAGAAATATTTTAGAGTTACCTGTAATACTAGAGGGCATATCATTTATATAAATAAGGAACAGGAGTGGCCCCAACACTGATCCGGGCACCCCCCCCCCCCCCCCCCCATTTGACTGTACCCCACTTAGATCCCACATTTGGAGGAACAACTAATAGTATTCTTAAAGGATCTATTTGGCTCTATTCAAAAACATGTCAGCAAAGCCTGCCCTTAGTTAATTCCAAAGTAATCAACAGTTTTGTCAAAAGTATTGTTTTCATAACAATATTTGTTAGTCTCAGGATTTAAACAAATAATTCGGCCTAACTCTTGTAGTAGAAGAAAATGTTAAAAAGAACCAATTTATTGATGTATTCAGTTAATTTAATGAGTTAAGTTTTAATTGTAATTCTGTAAATTTAACTTCAAACAATGTGTAGTTTCAGTACCTATTATTGTGAGGATATATAAGAACCCGATTTTTGGTCCCGAGACAGTCAGTCCACTGCTGAATTTCAGACAAGAAACCTGTATTGGTTAGATCAACAACAATGCCATCTATGGAACAAATGTAAAACAATTAGGCCGTGTGTTAAAACAATGACAGTGTCTGTTCCATATGTACCTTTTCATTCTTCAAGAACTGTGGACTATGTGGTTAGGTTTTCACTGCTTGTAGATGTTCAATAGTAAACGATGGTAGCAGTATGTCTGTGTTCACCTGCAAACTATCAATGAGGCTTGTCAAAAGTTAAACAATAGTGCACTGTCCATATTAAATGTGTAAATGAGGGTTTTGAAGGTTTTTCAACACTAGAACGTCTTCTCTTGCATGGTGGCTATGAAGATAGCACTACCTCGATTATTTGGAAATAGATTATCCACTGTTGCCGGTAAAATCTCATCCGAAAACAGAATCAAAATGTAATTTACATGGCAGATTTCTCAACCAGAACAAGGAAATGGTACAATTGAAATAATTTTTCATACCCACTGTATTCAATTTTTAAAACATTCCCTCTGGATTCAGAATCTGAAAGTGGTTCATTCAAAAGCTTCTCAATCTCAGTATTGGGCAAAAACAACATAGTTATTGGAAAACCAACTGCTAGCATAACAAGAAACCCACAAAAACTACAGTGCCATGAGTCAGTGCAATGGCTTTGAACAAATGAGGGTTGTTCTTGAGAATTCTGAAAATGTTTCAGAAACATCTACATGATGGCAGCACCATGGAGATGTCAGTTCACACATGCCCGACCCAACTAGAAGCTGTGAATACTATGAAAACAATGCAAATAGAGGAATACAATTGGAACTTAGGCGTGGAACTAACTGCTAACATGTCTTGTTTCTGAAGTTGGGTAACATTCTATGCTGAATCACTTTTTCTAATAAGGTAAAAATGCATTGATAGCATTGGTCCAAATGTACCTTTGTGAGGAATTTATTGTTAATGTATTTTCTCTCTCAACAATTCATCATGAGGCTTTCACTATTTCTTCACTTATATTGTATTTTCCAGGTTTAATAAATGGTTCAAATGGCTCTGAGCACTATGGGACTTAACAGCTGTGGTCATCAGTCCCCTAGAACTTAGAACTACTTAAACCTAACTAACCTAAGGACATCACACACATCCATGCCCGAGGCAGGATTCGAACCTGCGACCGTAGCAGTCGCGCGGTTCCGGACAGCGCGCCTAGAACCGCGAGACCACCGCGGCCGGCAGGTTTAATAAAAACCATTCAATGTCTACTCTTAATCTTTAGTTTATTTTGAAAATTATCAAATACAATGACTAGGTTGTTTTGTGTTTAAGATAATGAACAAATACAAATGAGACCTGATGTGACTGAACTTGTACTACCAGCTTTTAGTGGTTGATAATGGCATTCAATTTTTCCACTTTCTGAATTCTTTACACACAACACACATAATGGGGAACAATTAAATGAGGTTTGCCTTTGACAGGAGAGTTGCAATCAGCAAGTTACTGATTCACAACTGATCTTGTGACAGTCCTCTCAACCATTGGCGTAATTAGGTAACTGTTTCTGCTAATTAGTCCTTAAAAATGTATGACACACCAAAACTACAAACTTATTTGTTTTCTATGCAATGACAGTTACTCATTGTGTAGTAAAATAGTTCTATGCATGCTCACAGAACAAGAGCCAGTTTGGAATGACATTTTTTAAGAAAAAGCTAAACACCAGTTTCTATCAGGGATTAAAGATTTTTTGTAGAACTCACAGTACGAGTTAGTAAAGTGATCACTAGTGAATGCACTGGCTCACCATTTCACTCATGAGGGGAAGACAGAATGCAATAGAGGCATGGCTGCATGGGTGTCGTCCTAAAGTACCTTGAATGAGTGTGGGGTTGTGTGCAGTGAAAAGTATGAAAAAACTGAAGGAACCATGCATAATTACTTTTTATGTTATTTAGCTAACATGTTCCAAGTGTGTCAAATATAAAGCCACGTCCACACTGCCACTAGAAACATGTTTCGGTTGGAAACATTGTTTCTTGTGTTTCACATCTGTTTCTGACTTCCTTTCCTGTCCACACTGGCAGCAAACGTTTCTCATGGTGTATTCACATTGTCTGCAATGCTGTAGTTTTCTTATAGTCTGCTGCTATGTTGGGTGACGAGGAAATTTTAGCGATATGTTGTGTTGCACTATTAATACTGGAAGCTAAACGCAAACAAAATGAAAGAGGGCACCAGGGGGTGGAAACATATTATAGAAGAAGTGGTGGGAATAGCTATGGGAGCTGAATATGGAAAACAGCTCTGGTTTCTGTAACTTCACTTGGATTTCATGCACTGATTTTGAATTTCTGGTAAATATGATAGCACCACTTGACACTAATTTCAGGTAAGTAATTACAGTGAACCAAAGACTTGCAGTTACTCTTCTTTTTTAGCAATGGGAGATTATTTCAGAGCCTTGCATATTTATTTCACATTTCGAAGGAAGCTATATTTCAAATAGTACATGAAGTTTGTGTAGTACTGGTGCAATTGCTGAAGGATTATGTAAAGGTGAGTAAATGAAAAATATTGTTAAGTGTGCATATTATCTAATTTTAATTTCTTCTGTTTGACATTACAAAAACAATAAAAAATTATTTATCTCACCACCTTTGTCATCAGTGTTACTTATGAATGTGACAGGGGAATCAACACAACTTGCTGATGACCATGACGTATACACATCCACTAATGACTCCACATTTTCATAATAGTCTATTTGCCCACTTTATTTAGTTTGGCCATTGTTTTGGTTTTTCTTACCCGAGGCAGTTTTCACAACGTTGATGCCACATACTGTCCGTAGGTATTACATTCATCATTTAATTGCTCTTCCTGTCACTCAGTAACGTGGAAACCACGTTATATGCCCTGTTTGGCTTCGCACGACCCACTCGCGCCTTAATAATGTCCTCTTCCTCACCAGTTGAATCTTCCACTTTCTGAAATCAAATTTCTTTCTTTCAGATGCCAATGACTTAAAATAACTGTTGGGCACTGTTCACACAAATATTTCACTCGCCACTGTGTGGGAGCAATTGATGGCAAGTACATAGTCCTACAGTGTTCTGTTGCTATTGGTAGTGAATTTTGTAACTACAAAGGGTCATTTAACATTGTGCTGCTTGCTCTCGTTGACACTAGCTGGAACGTTTTGTTTTGTACACAAATATTGGCTGCCAAGGAAGTATTTTAGATGCAAGTGTCTTCAAAAATCTGGGCTTAAGTGAACTTATTAACAAGAATAAACTGAGCTTAGCACAAGCTGGATATGCCTGCTTGGGGGTGAGGTGGATGGGCAGGGGGAGACAAAGGCCCTACCTTAAGTTTCCGTGGCAGACAACGCCTTTCCATTGCAGGAAAACATCATGAAACCTTATCCAGGAAGGCATATCCAAGTTCCAAAGAAAGAATTTTTAATTACGGATTGTCTCGGGCAAGAATGTTGTCGAGAACACATTGAGGATTATGGCTTCGGTTTTTCGTGTCTTTAGAAGACCAATGTTGCTGCAACCTGAAAAGGCACAAACTGTCACACTTACAGCTGTATATCTCCTAAAAAAAAAATTTAAGGTGAGGGGCTGAAGCACGGAATCAATATAGCCATCAAGGAAGCTATGATTCATATGACACACAGACAGGTGTGATAATCCTGGTAATATGGAGATGAGATGACACTGCATTGATTTTTATTGTGCCCCAGAATGTAACATAAAACCTTTTAACACAAACAAATTCAAGAATTTCCAAATTTCTTTGTAAGTACACATGGAAGTGTACCATGGGAAGATAACTACGGATGAATGTTACTGTACAATATGAAATACAAATAAAGACAGGCAGGAATAATTTTTTACCTCTTTATCCATAGTGCCTGTTGTTTCTTATTAATCATAAACTCATCCAAAAACTTCGATAGTTCGTAAACAAACCAGGTTGGTGTATACATCGTGTCTGCACGACTTTTCTTGGCAATAGGTGACCACAAGTGAACATTTTCATAAACAGTTCTCCACCTGGCAAAATCCCAGAAATTCCACTGTTTGCTGCCTGGTCCACTCCATTTTTTAAAAAATCGATCAAAATACTAAAGACAACATGACACACAAACAAATGTTGGTGCCATGGTAGCTGTGACATATGGTAATGGAGCTGAAACATTGTTTCCTTTGATCCATACTGACACTGCTACAGATATATGTTTCCACATTTCCAAACTGTGTCCACATCAAATAGGCAGAAACATGTTCCGAAAACGTGTCTCAGGCTCAGTGTTTACGAGGCTTAACCCTTTGTGACGACGTGGTTTCATTTGAAGCCACCCATGATATTTTGATTCTGTGGCAAGAGCACAGTGGCTAAATTCGTAACCACGCTTCTGGACGTAGATGGTGCTGCCATCTAGCAATGAAAATTTGAATTACGTCAATATTTCTCACATGGTTGCAGTTGGCGATTCAAGTATAAGTGCCATTATTGTTCATGGTGTGCTGGTTCTCTTTTTCTTGGTTTGTGATTGAATTTGTCTTTGAAACTTAAAGTTTCACACATGGAACAAATTCAAAATACTTTCTTATATAAGTACATGCTACATTGCAGCAATAATGAAAATCATGTACTTTTTCCGTATTTACTCTGGTGGTTTCGTTTGAAACCACTGCGGCTGCAGGGGTAGTATTAGAATCTTATCTTTTTTTTTTTAATTTCAGTTTTGTCAAATGTTTTCTCACAAATTAAAGGATGAGGAAGTTCTGGCGTGTCTTCTACAAGAAATTCCTTCTTATGTGGACTCTTGAGATTGACAGTACCAGTGATAATGAAAGTGATATTTTGGCTGAAGACAGTGATCTTGATTCACAAATGCCAAGACCAGTGATATCTAATGTCTCTGAAAGTGAAAATGATAATCGCTCTTAAAAAAACAGTGATCACAATTTCAGTTCTGAAAATAACGTGCCACTAATAATGTCTGTGAATTTTACATGGGCAAGGGATGACAGTACAATGCATTCATCAATTTTTTAGAGGAAGTTGGTGTCAAAGGAAAACTGAAGGTGAAGGTATGCTGCCAGTTTATTTCTTTTTATATCTATTTGGGGACAATATGATGGGACACACAGTATTCCAGACTAATCTTTATGCGACTCAGAAAGGTAAGGATTACAGACCTCTTGAAAAAGATGAACTCAAGGTGTTTTTGGCTATAACCTTGCGCATATCTTGATTGCTGGTCATCACAAACTGAACTCAGAGATCGGTACATTTCTTCACTTATGTCATTGAAAAGATTCATCTGGATTTTATCTCATATACATGTAAATGACAATGCCCTTATGCCACAAAAAGGGAATAAATGTTACGACAACTTGTATAAAATTCGACCACTAATAAATCAATTACTGACAAGGTTCAAAGAATGTTTGCTCCTTAGTTGGAGCACATCTATTGACGAATGCACGGTGAAATTCAGAGGGCGAATATCTTTCAAACAGTATATGCCTCAAAAGCCCATCAAGAGTGGGTTCAAAATGTGTGTCAGAGCTGACAAAATGGGATATATCTGTGATTTTGAGGTATATACTGGGAAATCAGATGGTGCAGTGGAGAAATATTTGGGAGAGAGGATTGTGAGAGATTTGTGTAAAGGTTTAGAAGGCAAAGGACATAACTAGTGTTCCACTTTTGCAGACACTAAAACTTGATGGTATCCTAGCCTGTGGTACCATTAGAGCCCACAGAAAGGACTTCCTCCTCTGAAACCGGACGAAGAGGAGAAAGTGACTGGTCAGTTCGTTCTGATGGGATTGCATGTATGAAATGGAAAGATAAACGTGTTGTCTTGTTACTATCAACAACTGACTCACCTGTAACCTTGAAAGAAGTCGGTAGGAAAGAAAAGGATGGCACAATTACAAAAATACCTTGCCCACAGACAGTGAAATCTTATAATTCGATCATGGGATGTGTAGATAAAGCGGACATGATGAATAGTTTCTATGCAATTGACAGAAAATATAGACACTGGTGGCTCAGACTGTTTTGGTATATGATTGATATTTCTATTGGAAATGCATTTATATTGTTTCGACTAACCAAGCTAAAGGAATTTCGGCAGTGTGTTGTAGCTGGCCTTGTAGGACCCATTGTTTTCAAAGACAGTCCTGGTTGCCCAAGTGCATCATCTGAACCATGTGCCAAAAAGTGTAAAACTGTTGTTCCAGTGGAAAAACGCACATCTGAATCAAAACATCAGCCAGTACATGGCACATCGAGGCAATGTGTACACTGCAGCACAAAAATTAATCCACATAGAAGCAGATGGACATGTTTTTCCTGCCAAGTTGCTATGTGTTTATCAGCAGAAAGGAACTGTTTTGTGCCCTATCACGGAAAGTGATGAAGTTTATGGTGGTGGTCTCATTTGAAGCCACCGCACTTAGTGTGCAGTGGTTTCATTTGAAACCACCCTGTACCTGCTGAAATACAGCACAAAAATTTTTTTTCACATTTTTCCATAATATTGTATCAGTTATATGCTAATAAAACAAAAAAGTTTAAAAAATGATTTTATTTATTTTGCACCTGAAAGGGTTAAGAGAACTGTGCTTTAATTTGCATGCTTGAAATAATATGTGTGACAGTCATTACTGAAAATTAGCATATTAATTGCTAAACATTTTCCAATCAGGCATTATACAAGAACACATTTATTATGGGTTTATTAAAAAATACACTAAGACGGCACATAAATTGTGAATCCCAATCTACAAACAAGAAATCACTATCCACATTATAGATAAAGCAGTGAAGGTCATATCATCTGCGGTTTCTATTGTTCTTTCCATCAGTTTAACAACTGTCTTTTCTTCACAAATGGCCATGCAATCATGTCTCCTTAACATTCATTTCCCTTATATGGTGGCAAAATGTATCACTGTTCAGATGCTTTACGTAACTGGCGAGCTAGTGACGGCTGTGCAAGATCCAATGGCGTTTTCTTCTCCTTGTTCTGTATGTCCAGTCTTGCACCATGTGCAACCAGCAATCTGGCTTCAGTCTCACGATTCTCTTCACATGCTAAGTGCCTGAGGGTATGAAACGAGAAAAATTAATGCTGGAGTACAAATTCTACTCACAGCTAGGAAATAAGCAGTTACACACAATCTTACAATGGTGTGTTTCCACATGAATCAATTGGATTGATATTCAGTTCAGATCCCTGATCAATCAAGAGTTGTACTACTGCAGTATTTCCTCTTGAAGCAGCTCTGTGGAGAGGTGTAGCACCACGTTTGTCAGCAATGTTTATATCTGCATGGTTGGCTATCAGAATCTGAGCAATCTAGAACAAGAAAGTTAAAACAATTAAAACAACTAAAATGTGGAGATTCTATAAAAATTGCTGATTAATAAAACTAAAGGAATCACTGGTTGCAAGTGGAACAGCTCTTTTGGCTACTCCCACAAATCATGGACTTTGTATCATTGAGGCTGTCATGGCAGACAGCTGTACCATAGGTGCAACGACATCAAAGGGGTATCAGCAGAGAGACCAGATTAATACGTGATTCCTGACAAGGGCCAACAAAGCTGGTGACTGACCTGACCTTGTAGTGTTAAGCCGTTGGCAGACGGACCATGCTGTCAGATGTGAACGTTGAGTGTACCGAGTTCAACATGCTGCTGAATGTGAGAAACTATACGACTTGTGCACACGGTAAGTGAGCCCCAATGTAGTATATGCAATTGCAACGTGCTCCAGCAGCAGTTGGCAACTGTATCTGGCTCACAAATCACACTATTTACGAAAGGGGCATGTGTAAGATTCCTGTATTAGTTCTACTAAAACAAACTTTCCTGCCTTGTCCGTATGCTAGTCAACTTGCTCTGACTGTACTAGACAGAAATAAAAACTTCGATATCCATGAAAATGTTATAAGGCAAAAAGCATTACAAAACTATTTTACTGCAAGTAGTGCAAGGTATCCTGCTCATTAGCCAATCGAACAAACTCACCTCTCAAAGACAGTGCCCTTATATGTACATAATATCGAAGATCATAGTATATACTTATATTGAACTAATAAGGAAGTATCAGAACCTATAAAAAATGAAGTTTTGAAGAAAAAAATTTTTGGGTGCAGTGGGACCTGAAACACCAACATTCCTCCTTGTCGCTACAAAACTATGATGCTACTCATTACGCTACCACGACAACGAGAACTGCAAGACCATATGTAATATCTTACCATGTCCTGCAAGCTTTAATTGTAGCTATATTACTAATTGAAATTTAATTATAAAAAATTGTACCAAGAGCAATGCGTTTTTAATGGATCCTCAACATGCTGTTTATTTCAAAAGGCTGACTCTCATAGTACACAAGTTACAATAAAATTTCTCTTACCACAAACATGACGCTTCTTGTCATTTTATTACAACAAATCATGCAATTAATGGAGTGTTTTCGAGACCTCCCCAGTTTTCTGGAGCTCAGAAACGGGATTTATACATATGGGCTTCAACTGGAAGCCAATATGGTGCCTTACAACTATTCACCAAAGGGAGATGGTGTGTTTGTGACATAGGTGGCATTGTGACAGCTCATTGGTCAACACTCAGACGCACGTTCAGAATATCTGACATGCTAGATACTGCTCTGCATGTTTGGAAAGACTCCTGAACGTGCTATTCCACGCTATGACATCAGAACCTTGGCACGCTCAATGTTTGGATGGACGGTCCATGTGCTGAAATCGGTACAGTGAATAGCTATTTCCCAAGAAAATCTGGCTGTTAAAATGCCAAAGAAAACTTATCCTTACACATAAGTAGTTTAAGTGGCATGCACAAAACTTCAGTTATTGTATATTTGGCCTTCACACTGGCATATTTTAGTCTTGCAACTAACAAAGCATTAAAACACACAGAAACATAATAATAGACAAAAAAAGGATAACGAAAATGAAGTATTAACGAAACGGCTTTACACAATAAGACTAATGTCGGGAGACCACTCTAAAAAATTCACTATCTCTTCCACTAATTATATCTGAGAGAAGTAATGTCACGTCAAAATTACTTGAAATTAAGCAGATTTCTGTACATATGGTGGCTTGTTGCCCATGAGCTGCCAGGTTGTATGATGACAAATTAATCCAGTTTACTATCAGTCTTAGTGGGCAGGACTTTCTGGGTATTCCAGAACCTTATATATTCTAGATGCAGTACAACTTGAGAAATTGTTCTAGTTGCTGTGTCTATACCTGACAATTTCCTTAAGCGAATCTGATAGTAGTAGTAATGTAATCTCCCATATGTTTCTTACGTACCCAGTCCCTGTGTATGTCTTGTATTTTCTTGCCATAGTCCATGGGTCCATAATCACTCAGACAATGCCCCTGTCTGTTGGGACAAAGATGTTATCATGTAGTTTCTCGGTTATGTAATGGCCTGTCATTTCTTCCTTGGAGACACGTGATTTTCATGGTTTAATGTGTGACAGAACTCCCAGGTTTTTGCTAGCTTTTTTAGCATCAGCTGGGGGCTTTATAAAGACTTTTAGATGCAACCACAAACTTAAGCCCCTTATCCAGAATATCTATAACACCACCACTAAGATTGTGGCAATATCTATAACACCACCACTAAGATTGTTGCTCCAAAGCTGTCAGCTAAGGTCTGTTCCTTCAGTACTCTCAAGAAGAACAATGAATATCTTATGATCACAATCCAGTCCAAAGAATTTATGTTCACCAAAGACTACACCCTATACAACAATTTCCCAGAAGTTTTTGCCAATGCCGCCTCTTTTGTATGAGCACATGACTGCAATGCCATACTGTGGAACAGTTCTGTGGTGTTTGTTAGAGTCTCACCATGTGACATCTATCTGACCTTCACATGTGAAAGTTTCCAGGAACAATGTCCTTAACAAAACAAAACCTTCCTAACAAACATTGTTCATTAGAGGGTAAGGAACGCGAAAATATAAATCAGTGTGATTGGAACTGTCAGTTTGAGCACTATGAAATGCTCTGTGATCTCATATCTTACCCAGCCTTTTTCCTACAGCCAGCACATGACCTAAAGATGTCACAGTCATTTGACATAGTGAAGTACAGCAGAGTCCCATTATTCTGAAGCCCACTATTCCGAAAATCCACCAATTCCAAAAGAATTCAGATTAATATACTGATTTTTTAAAATTAAAAACAAGATAAATTAAAAAATGTACATTTATTATTAAATAATGAAGTTAAATACAGACATACACAGAGACCAGGCTTTATTATTATTATTATTATTATTATTATTACTGTTGCAAATCTCATGAGTGGCGACGAAGGTTGTTCCCACATGCAAACCAGTTTGTAATGTATTAAAGTCTCCTGCCCTTCCCCACCAATTTTCGGATGGGGCTTGACAGTTCACAAAATTTCACCACCCTTGTAACACTGGAGTTGACATCTGCGAGGATGGTGGGCAGATCTCCAGCGAGACTGAGGGCTGCCCTAATATCAGTGTATAGGACACACGTAGCCACAATATGGTTAACTGCAGTGCCGCATCACGTATTTCACAGAGTAGTGGATCCTCCTGCCGGAAGAGGAAGCCATGTGTTAAAGGGTTATGCCTGATGCGCTGCCTGGTAAGCAGAACCTCCTTCAAGCGGTGAGGCTGACATGAAGTCTGCCAAGTCTTTGCGATCGATTTGAGCGACTGCAGTTTGTTGTCTGTCACCTGCAACCATTCAGTCTCCCACTGGGACATTGATGGACAGCACTATCCCAACATGCTTCCTTGGAGGCTTTGTTGGCCATGTCTGGCCAGATACCCAGCAAAAGGTCACCTCCTTGCGACAGTGTTGGAGCCGCTGTAAGGAGTCACAGATGAGCTGAATCAGTGAGTCTACTGGATACATTTGATGAAGTGCTTGCAGTGCACTAACAGAGTCGGAACAGACAAGAAACCTTGTACAATGGTGTGTGTGAACCCTCCCCAGTGCCATCAGAATGCTGTGTAATTCCGCACATAAATTTTAATGCTGTATAATTCTGCATCATAAATTGTAAATTGCTCTGGAAGACACATTTTAAAAACTGTATAAGGGAAAATAGCAGAACAACTGAGAGCATTCTCTTGTTGGAATCCATCAGCATAAACAACGATAAAACTGCGGTACGTACTTAAAATTGATGAAAACAAAGTCGTAAAAACAAAATCTGGAGTACAAGTTTTCTTGTACTGTGTCAAGCCTCTGAAGATGCCAAGGCAGCAATGTGTTCCATCACTGGCTGTACATTTTGATGCCCGAGAGATCCAGATCCTTGAGACAGTCTGTAGCACGCATACCAAGTGGTTTGGACGCATGGGGCCAATTCCTAAACAGCTGTTCAAAGGTGTGTTGGACCACTGAACTAAATGTCAACGACTGAGGTGACGCTGAGATTTTCAGCGCCTGTCGAGCCAAAAGGATACACTGCTGACTCCAGAGTGGTGGTTCACCAGCTTCTGCACACGGACTCGCAAACGGGCTGGTCAAAAAAGGCTCCAGTCTCTAAATGTGATGAAAATGCCTGAAACCATCTTGAAGTGAAAGCTAGTCACTTACAGTACAGAACATACAGTATGTGACGCTCCACTTGTACAGTTCTGTAGAATCATTTGTAATCACAAAAAATTACCAATTTACACACACTTAAGAAGTAAAGTCAGTCTTTTTTTTCTGATGAAGAGCACTAAATCGACTTGAGGATGCAGGGTCATTCAAAGTCAAAACACGCAATAATTCAAGGATTTGTTATCCTCTATCTCAGATATTCACAAAATTTTGCACATTTGCTTATAGTTATAACATAGGAACTTCTGTAAAATATTTTTGGTCTCAGACTACAACTTTGTTTTACATCGAATTTTAAGTGCAGTGATATTCTGATAATTGGGCTCTGCAAGAATGTCAGTGCAATATGTACTTATCCACACAAATGCCCATAACTCAGGTGTTTATGAGGCTTTTGATTTGGATTTTTTTTTCAGAAGTTAGGGCATATAATTAACAGATGTCCAGTTATCAAAGTAGTAAAATCACAAAGAAATTATTTTAAAAATATTAATGTACGTCAGTTTTCGATTTAAGAAAAATTGCAAGGACGTGTAAAAATGCTTGTATCACATTTCTCCAACCTGCTGAGGACCTGATTTTGGTCTTAAATAATCACCTAGATAGAAAGCTTTCTAATAAAATAAAAATTTTAATGGGTCTTCTGCAAATTAACACGCACATCTGAAGTCAAAATAATTTTTGCTGTGATGGAAAAAGGTTATTTTACGTAAGTTCATCGACTCGCTGTCTCCTGCCTCAGATGCCAGGGTATCAAATTAGCATATTTAATTATAACTCATTCTAGACAGGCACGTTAACTTTCACTGTGAAAATTTATTTCCTTTCATTTGACTAATTCAGTATTTTTTAAAGACTGTAATACATATGACTTACGTGTTCAGCCAGTCACCTGATCACACTGATAAAGTGTTTTCAGACAGCAGTAGCATGTTTAAAACCTCTATAGGCATGAAAACAATGCAACAAATGCTTAAATTCATTGTTGAGAATAACTGGCATGCAACAATTAGTTTATTTGGCTTCAGTTGCTCTTTGTCCTCCTGTGAGACAGGTCAATGTTTGTGGTGCAGCCGTATCATTCACTTGTATGTTTTAAGTGAAGTAATGCTCAGTTAATTGCATTTGAAAATGTGAATACATGCCCTGTTGGAAAATTACTAAAAACATCATGTCATTTGACAAACAGTACCTTAGTAAAAACTCTACAAAAAATAGAAGAGTTGAGCGAAGACCACAAGATTAAATATTGCTATAATCCAATATAAGCTTTCCACTAGATAAAGGAAGTGCTAGTATATGTGGTCATCACAGACACTATTACCTAAAACTTTTTGAAAGTCATCAAAGAACTTACTGTGATCCTTTCAAAAAACACAAAGAGGTAAAAAATCTTTGAGATCAGGTTGTTAGTCTTTGTCTAAAACATTAAGTGCTAAAAGAATCTATATAAAACCAGGCCAAAAACCATGAACATGTCGTGAGATTTCTGAAAAGAAAACTAACATCAGTGACAGAAATGAAAGTGATGCAGAGGTCACAAAGGTAACATTTTACGAATCAGTACTAAAAAGTCAAAGTACTGAGGATGCAAATAATACTTTCCATGATTTGGGATGCTCTCCCTTAAAATTTCACTCCATTCCAAATCACAGCAAGACTTCATATGGCAAGAAGAAGCTAGAAAAAGTGAAGCATGTTTAGGAAAGAAAAGTGTGCCGGGCATTAGATTGCAGTATTGCAGATTCTGACCATAGAGAAGAAAAATTTTATGATGAAATTGTAAAGAAAGCCAAAGATTTTGATGCCGTGATATTGTTAGAGAAAGAAAAAGTGGCTAGTCTAAGAGTACATGAAAAAATTCAAATTTAACTTTAGCTCCACCTTCTTGGTCAAAAGAAAACAATATCAGAATTCAATGTTAGTATGTCGTTCGACAAGCAAGGAAACTGAAAACAGAAATGAGTATTTTACCAATTCCTAAACTAAAAAGGGGGAAGTTATCACTGATGAAGTGGTAAAGATTGTCACTGATTTATACCAAAATGATGAATATACTCGAATGTTACCACGAGCAATAGACAAAGTTAACATTCAGAAGAATGTGTAAATGCAAAGGGGAGGGAAAAAAAACCACCCTCATACTTTCCAACTTAAGAGAACTATACTCTTGTTTTAAATGGGAGAATCCAAACATTAACATTGGTGTTTCTAAATTTTGTTCATTAACACGGAGAGGACACCTACTCGTCATTGCCAAATTTGTTCACAATTATGGTGAGACAATGTGCCCCAAGTGGGAACTCCAGATGGCTAAGTGTTTAGCAAATAAAAGGAATTTTGATACAGATCTATCACCATCTGCACCTTATCAATTGTCCCTGTGACAGTGTTTAGGAAGCGGAGTTTGGCTCAGCAGTAAGACATCATCAGACTCGCATTGAAAGGGTCGCAGGATCGACTCCGTTCGGAGGCAAATATTTTTGAGCTCCTTGGCAATGCGTACACTACTGACATCACAATTAACCGAAACATCATATAGGTTATTTTATTAATTTATATAAGCACAAAAGGCATAGGCATAGGATAAAATGAGGGATTGCAAACATTTAAAAAGGGATTGTAGTCAACGCATACACAGGAATCTCGTATATTGTAAATCAATACTTCCATTCTTTTGCAATTGATCAATTACATGTACCAGGGTGATATTCATATAAGAAACAGGGGAAGCAATAATTCTGACCGCACCTTGCCAACATTATAAACGCTGCCTTTTTGCAGTGACATGGGTTTTTTAACATCTCCATCTTGGAGCAGTTCATCATATATTTTTGGATTTGTTTGTCCTCCCAATGAGTCAATCAACAGAAGACATTTATTCTCTTGCATGCAGGGGGCTTCATCACATCACTTAAATATTTCTTGTATAAGTCTGTTATCAGTTTACCATGTTTTGAAGAATCAATGATAACATTTATATATTTTGCTGTGTACGCATCTACTGATTTTTTAACCCTCAGTCCAAAAGTGCCAGTACTCTCCTGTGGGCGTTTGTAAACATGTGGCAATAGCTTTCCTGAAAGGCTCATAGCATATTGTGCTGTATAGGAGTGTTACTTTGTTCATATCCTTTCGTTTCACGCACACCACTTTTGACCCTTGGTGTTCTAGAGTTCAGTCGTATGTCAACCGACACTGGCAGCCTGGAAAGAGAAGATACAAATGTAAACCTATTATAAGTGACACTGCAAAGAGTATGTCGACTGACGGAGACAAATAAAATGTCTGGCTTATCTGTCTGATCGGAGTTGATAACAAAGTCCTTGTGGTATTCGAGGACAAGAGTTTGAGTTTGGCGACGGAAATTCTGCCACGGCAAGGGTTTCCTCAATAGTAACAGTCTCTCTTTTCAATACAAATTTTGTAACCTTTCTCTGTTGGATTTTATTCATTTGTTTAAACCCCTTGACCCATGTTGCTGAAGCTTTGAATTCCAAATCTGAAAATTGTATCGCAGCAGCAAGTGCCATTGTTCCAAGTTTCTAGTAATGTCTTGCTGATTAAGCTCCGTGCTTCTATGAAGCGATCATACATCCAGGAATCAATTGTTTGATATCTGTAGTTCCAAGTTCCACCCTGTTTAATAAGTTCTTCCCAAATTTTCAAATCCCGCATATGCTTCACAAGTGAGATGCACCTTTTGTTAGCAGACCTTTCAACTTCCACTTTGGATGTGTTTCTGCAAGGTTAACCGCCATTATTTTATAATCCACTGGAACAGATTCTGGATCTTCTGTCTTTTTTTTTCATCAGATTCATAGTAATCACCTGACGAAATGCATATTCACATACTTCTGCGACGTTGTCAACCTGAATCAACTTCTCGTCGCACACAAATGTTTATTCGGATAAAATGTCTAGTATTTTCTGGTGTATTTGGACGAATTTGGTGATGACAAGTAGGCATCCTCTCCTTGTAAGACTGAAGTGGTATTTTAGCTGGTGCCGCCAGCACTCATTCAGTGTGTGTGTGTGTGTGGGGGGGGGGGGTATCCACCAAGCTGTAAAACTGCTTTTGGATGCAGAACACACTGAAGAAACATACAAAGAACTTAAGAACTTATTGAGTTCAGCCAGATCATTGGGCAGAATTGGTAAAGCACTTTGCAACTGTTGGTGAACACAATAATTGAAAAAATTTAAAGAAAATCTAACCCCAGAAGAAGCAATTCTGTTAATGGACTTTGCTGAAAACTACAGTTTTGTAATTTGAAATGAAATTCAGAGTTACTGCTGTACAAGAAACAGCTGTACAATCTATCCAGTGTGTGTGTATGTGGTAAATGAAGTAAGGAAATTGGTAATAGTGAACCACTGCTTTAAAAGTAATGATATGGAACATGATGTAGGATTTCTAAATGCTGTTCAGAAAGAAGTGGTTAAGTGGCTGGCAGAGCATTCATTACCCACGAGTGAAGAAAGTGCATATTTCACTGATGGATGTGCTGCTCAAAATAAGAATAGAAAAAGCTTTAAAAATTTGTGTGAGCACAACAACAATTTTTCTACTGATGCTGAGCATTCCTTTTTTGCTATTAGCCATGGTAAATCTGTGTGCAACGGTTTGGGGAGGAACTACAGAATGTATATTGAGAAGAGCTAGTCTTCAACTAGTAGATGATGCACAAATAAAAACTGCACCTGGCCTCTTAGAGAAAGTCAATGTAGATTTCATATGCAAGAACCTCGAGAAGAGATTTTCAGCAACCCTAACAATACCTGGTACCAGAAATTCTCACCGTTACAAACCACTTTCTTGTGATTGCCTTCGTCACAAAGGTCTGTGGCGAAGGAGGAGATGCGGAAACACTTTTTCTATACCCATCTGGACCAGCAGTGTCATTTTTTGGACTGAGAAGGAAGACCCTTGTTTTGTGCCTCTGGATAACATTTTATGTACTATTGGTGTACCTACATCAACATCATTAAGTAGAATATATTTATTTTACTAAAAAATACACGAAGTTAACAGAATATAATTTATCACTGTGGATCAAAACAAAGAGATGCTCTTAAGAAGTTTCATTGATAGTTTCAGGGATCTTCACTGCTGAACATGTACATTTTAAATTAACATTAATTAGTGTGGCTATAATAAGTGTTGTTTAGATATGCTAATTTGACACCCTAAATTAAGTTAACCTGTGTAATGAAAATGTTTCAATTAAATTTATAACTTTTGGCTCTGTACTTACATGAGGCAGCCTTACTATAGTTTGTTAGTTTACATAATCTGATTTGAATGATCTTCTGAACAATGTGATATATGTTAAATGAACATACAATATCTATTACAACTCAGGATGCTTTTTTTTATACAATATCAGTATCACCTGCCAGAAAGCGTTTTACATATTTAAAAATCATTGTTTGGACCACAACAGCTTAAGTTGATTTTCTACAAATATTTCCCTAAGTCAAGAATAGTTAATTTTTTTCCAATAAAGATACATACTTTCTGTGACATCTGGGGAAATAAGACAGTGATGTGTTGAAAATAAGATACCTTCTGTTATTATTGTTGTTGTTATTTTTGTCCAAAATAATGCAATCCAAATGACAAACTTTAGTCGTGGTGTTTACATTTGTAAGAAATTTCCATTTTTCCTCTCAAACTACATGAAGTATGTGGAGAAATTTTGCATTGACTATTGCCATACAGAACGTAACAAGTAGAAAAAGTTTCATGAAAATCTGAAGCAGTGGGTGTCCTACTTAGAATGTTCCTACATAGAATTATTTTTTTTTTCATCACAACACAGAGTTCTGTGATTTCTGATTTAGTTGTATCTTCATTCATAGAAAACCCTTTAATAACTTTATTTTATTACAATGTGTACTGTCTTGGGAATTATTTAAGACCGATTGTAATTCCCACTAGGTTGGAGAAATGTGATATAAGCATTTTTCAATGTGAGTGTACTTTTTCCAGAAATTGGAAAGTGACACTTTTTTTTCATTGTCCTCTGTAAATTTACTGCTTAAATAATTACAGACATGCTTCTCTTAACATATGAAAAAAAAAATTCCAAATCAAAAGGTTCATAACATCTGAGTTACGGGCATTTACATAGATAAGTACCATTTTGTGCTGACATTCTTGCAGAGCCCAGTCATCAGGATATCATTACATTTGAAATTCGATATAAAAAAAAGAGCAAAAAGATTTTGCACAAGTTCTTATGTTATAAGTATAAGCAAATGTGCAAAGTTTAATGAAAATCTAAGATGATGGGTGACATGACTTGTGTGATCTGAGATGGAACGATCCTGCAATGTTCCACCAAGCCACATAAACATAACATCATTTGGTGTGATTAACTGTGCTGTTTGATGTAGTGTAAGACAAGGTCAAAAGCTTTTGCCACATCTGTAAATTGCATCTTTTATTGTAATTTTCTTAAGTTTTAGTAGGATTGTGGTTTCATTTTCACCCTCTTCAAGTAAGGTAAGTGGCCTGCAACACACCCTGGTCCATAGGCTCACGAACTGAAGTTCATTCAGTGGCAGAAAAAGTGCTTTGATGTCTCCAGAAACAAGTTTTGTTTCTTTTGGATGGGACGGAGCATTGTCTATAAACAGTACAGCAAGGTTAGGCAATCCATTTTCTCCACTCAACACAGTCACTTTAGGGACAAATTTGTGCTTTGAACCGTTCCTCGAGCAAGTTGCACTCCATTCAAGCATTTTTTTGATTAAGTGAGCTGATGATAATGTTTTTGAATGCTCGTGGTTTTGCCAATTTGCCTATTAGTTAGTTAGTTAGTTAGTTGCCAAGGCATTTCTGCAGGTGAGACAGACATTGTTTGTCCATTTTAAACCCTGGGACATATCTCTTCTTGCAAAGGAAGACTTTAGGTAAGCAAAGCCTTAAAACTGAGTTCAGTTTCATCTGCTTTGTACACTTGCTGCAGTGAGCAGTTTTGAGAAGAAACAGGGTCTTTAAATTCTTTTAGGTGATTGGCAGCTGCTCCACTGTCAGCTGACAGCATCTCCCCAGCAATTGTGAGGTGTAATTACATGTCTTTTCTTCCAACGATCCAAACTGCCAAAGGACCAGAAACGGGAATTTCTTTCTGTCTTGAGTGAACCACAAGAATAAGGTCTCATCAAGTTTTTCATATGAAGACATTTGTTATCTGCCACTTTTCAAGAGTTATTTCACTTGAAGCAGAACAAAGCTGCTCCATTTTAACATGACTTTTTCCAGTCACTAATCATTTTCCAACACTATATGTGAGTGACAATTTAGTAGCACTTTCTCCCTTGTCCAGTCTTTTTTAACACTTCAAATTTTTGTTTTAAAGTACATTAAGAAAAAATTCATTTACTTGCCATGTTTAATGTTTAACAGTTGACATCAAGGATTATGAACGTAAATAAAAAAGGCGCAATGACTTGATAAAGTAGCTCAACACTCACGGAACAAAGCTTACCAATAAATTCCCAATAATGGGTTTGAAATGCACAAGAGAGAGGGACAAGTAGGGCATCTGCGCTATGAGTCGTCGAAGGTCACTAGCAGATGTCCCCACACTTAATTTACACCGTAACAAGTCAATACGTTGATATTATTCATGAAATCCAACTATTCCAAATTCCCACTAGACTGAACAGTATTTGGTTCCAATTAATTTGGAATAGCAAGACTCTCTTGTATTCCATTTGTCGAGAGAGAAGTCACAATGACTCTGCAGCATGGCATCTACGTCAATTCTTGTCAGTATACTCAACAACTAACAAGTTCTTCATGAGATTTTCCCCTTTGATAAAAACTAAAGATACAGTACTTTCATATGATCTTCCTTCTCTCCTTATATATTTTATTGACAATATTGTAAATTACAGCTTTGGCTTGTTTTTATGTGGCCCTGGATTGATTCTCCACCTGCAGGTGTCACAAATACATGTTCACCTTATAACAGTATATTTGGAACAAAATAAAGCATCACCAGTCTTGCACAGTAAGGCAGTGTTTACACTGATGTTGAAGGTCACACAAATGAGCAAGAATGAGTTTTTCTGCATTGGGCAACAACAGGTTTTCAGACATAAAACTTTTATATTACAATCTTCTGGGGATGAAGCTTGTTGATGAAGACAAAATACACTGAAAGATGGACAGGATAATATCAAAAGTGTTGTGTTCTGCTTTCACACCAATGACAACCTCAGTTCACTCAGAAGTTGTGTTGTTTCTAATAGCATCTGCTCTCCCCCATCCCGTCTTTCACTTTAAAGTGAGGGAGGGCAGTCATATTAAATTAAGTTATGCTGAGTGAATTAAATTAAGAAATGAAGCATGAAAGTAGTAGATGGGTTTTGTTAATTGAGCAGCAAAGTAAGTGACTCCTGGCTGAAGTAGGAAGGATATAAAATGCAGACTTGCTATAGCAAGAAAAACGCTTGAATATAAATTTAAACATTAGGAAGTCATTTCTGAGGGTATCTGTCTGCAGTGTATTAAAGGAAACAAATGTGCATAACATGATTGAAATTGTTGTCACGTGTGAGGAGAAAACCTATAAAATAACATTCATTCACTCACTCCCACTTCACTCACGTTGGCCCCCATAATCACTCTATCTCACAATCTCACATGCCTTAAGATGACAGAGAAGGGTGAAAGTTGCTATATCTGGGATTAAACAGAAGTAAAACCACAGATGACCTAAAAGAAAGGTACAGGAAAATGTGACTGGCTGACCACTTACAAAAAGCGTGGGTGAACCAGTCACCCTGTAGACACATTAAGAACATGTCCCTCAAATTTTAGGAAACAAACTGGACAAATCACAAAACTTCAAAACTCTCGCCACAGTTGTTTGAATGTTGCTTAAAATAGAGGGCAGATCTGCTGCTACCCTCTGGTCAGAAAATGAAACACAGTCTAATAAAATTTGGCGCACTGCGATCTGCACACCACAAGCACCACACATTGGAAGACCCTCTCACTGGAGCAAGAAGTCATGCGTCACAGGACTGTGGCGTACGGGAAGATGAATAAGGAGAACCTCGTCTCATTTGTGTGGCTGGAAGGAAGTACACCTCTACTGCATTGTAGGCTGTGCTATACAGAGCTTAATGTCAGTCACTTCCGGCCACTCGTCTGCCCATTGACGCATCACTCTGTACCTCAACAGCGAGACAAGAGCATGCAGGGGGATGGCACACTGAACTAACTGAGGATCACAACACACCACCTTGGCTGCTACATCTGGTCTGTAGTTCCCAGTAATACCTATGTGCCCTGGATCCCAGCGGGACACCACCATCCACAGCCATTGTAGCCGGAGAAGGATGTCCGGGATATCCTGTACTACTTTATCAGGGGGATACAAGTGTTGCAGAGACTGAAGGGCACAAAGGGAGTTGGAACAGATGGAGAATTTAGCATGCATGGCATGTATCATCTGCTATAGCACCATCAAGATCGCAGACAGTTCAGTATCAAATATAGTGAACTCTGGAGGCAACCAAGTCTTGGGGCCACTGTCTAGAAAAACAACAGAGCAACCAGTGGAGTACCACAGTTTAGACCTGTCCACGAAAAAAGCTTCATAGTTGTGGCGTTCATTTAAAATGTCAGAAAATTTCGTATTACAAACAGAAGCAGAAGTGCAATTCTCCTGTAATGCACTAAATCAAAAATTACTCTGGGCCT
This sequence comes from Schistocerca serialis cubense, assembly GCF_023864345.2. Lineage (NCBI taxonomy): Eukaryota > Metazoa > Arthropoda > Insecta > Orthoptera > Acrididae > Schistocerca > Schistocerca serialis. The sequence continues at coordinate 760,839,840 of NC_064639.1, forward strand.
CTTCGGTAAATAGTGTGGTAGTCAGATAAAACCCCAGATTTGAGCTTGTATGTGCCTTACACCAAGGGAGTCCAGCACGCACTTTACAGGGATCCCACATGGCCTCGTTGCTCATGGGCAATTCATAAAGAGGCGTTATATAGCTGGATAAGCAATGTCGTGGTATGCTTAAGAAGTGGGAGTAGCAAGGAGGTGACACACCTGATGCACCGTGAGAAATTACCACTGAATGGTAAGTGGTTGGTTGGTTTAAGGGGGGGGAGTGGGGGGTGGGGGGGGGGGGGGGGACACCAAACTGCGAGGTTATTGGTCCCTTGCTCGCGGTAAAATAATTACACAAGGGAAAGAAGAAAAGAAGAGACATACAGCACAATAACAGGAGAATGGAAGAACCAGAAGACTGGCAGAAGGACAACCAACACTACTATGGGCAAAACAGGAAAAGAAAACCACAAAGAGAAGCAAGAAACAGGTAGAAGGGATAAAAACAAGAGAGCAGATGACCATGGCTGGCCGACCACGAGAATACAAAGGGAAAGCCAGACACTCTGCGACACATTAAAACATCTAGCCTAAAAGCTTTAGAGTGGAGAACACAAAGGGACAAAGGACATGCACGAAAACTTATATAAAATGATAAAACCCACCGTCACGTATAAAATGTAAAACTAAATTAGCCAATGAAGTGTTGTCAGCTAAAATTAACAGCAACAAGTCCGGTAACTGAAGAGTCCGTTGCAGGGCAGCCAAAGAAGGATAGCTCACCAAGATATGGGCCACTGTCAGCCGGGTGCTGCACCGACACTGAGGTGGGTCATCACGGCACAGGAGGTAGCCATGTGCCACCCAAGTGTGGCCAATGCAGAGCCGACAGAGAACCACAGAGTCCCTGCGAGAGGCCTGTGTGGAGGTATTCCAAACATTCGTGGTCTCCTTAATGGCACGCAGTTAGTTGTGCATACTGAGACTATGCCATTCGATCTCCCAAAGCTGCAAAACCTTGCGGTGTAGTACTGAACACAGGTCAGTTGCAGAGAAGCCGATCTCCATAAGCGGTTTCGACATAGCCTGTTTGGCTAGCCAGTCGGCGAGTTCGTTGCCTGGGATTCCAACGTGACCTGGGGTCCACACAAACACCACAGAAAGACTGGACTGTTCCAGGGCATATATGGACTCCTGGATTGTTGCTACCAAAGGATGACGAGGGTAGCACTTGTTGATACGTTGTAGGCTGCTCAAGGAGTCAGTACACAGAAGAAACGACTTCCCAGGGCATGAACTGATGTGCTCAACTGCACGAGATATAGCCACCAGCTGCAGCCATCGGGCAAGGAATGCTGTTCAGTATGTCCTCTATGGACATATGTGGAGCCACTTCATGGCATTGGTAGATGTCAAGAATCGAGAGGAAGTGGCAGTGGAGAGCCGCAGGAATAACTGAGTCCTTAGGGCCATGTGAAAGGTCCAGGCGAAGCAATGGCCTAGGTGTACTCCATGGAGGTGTACCTGCAATGGAGGGACTCCGGCCTCCACAAGGACACTGACCACTGGACTCATCCTAAAACCTCCTGTCGCCTGGCGAATGCCACAGTGGTGCACTGGGTCAAGTAAACACAAGGCTGAGGATGCCGCCGAATGATAAACCAGACTCCCATAGTCAAGGCAGGATTGAACAAGGGCTCTGCAGAGATGCACCACAGTTGGCGTCGCTCAGGCAGAGGAGGGCATCGAGGTGCTGCCAGCATTTCCGCTTAAGTTGATGAAGGTCAGGAAGCCAAGTCAATCGAGCATCAAAAACCAGTCTTAAGAACTGATATGTCTCCACTAAGGTGAGTGGATTGTCATTATGATAAAGTTCTGGTTCCAGATGATCAGTACGACGCCGACTAAAATGCATAACACACAACTTTGCCGCCGAAAACTGGAAACTGTAGGCTAGAGTCCATGACTGTGCCTTGTGGATGGCTCCCTGTAGGCGCCACTCAGCAACACCAGTACTGGTGAAGCTGTACGAAATGCAGAAGTCGTCTGCATACAGAGAAGGTGAAACGGACGGCCCTACAGCTGCTGCTAGACCATTAATGGCCACTAAAAATAGAGACACTCAATACAGAGCCTTGCGGGACCCCATTCTCCTGGATATGGGGGAAGTATGGGAGGCACCAACTTGGACACGGAAAGCACGAAGCGACAGGAAATTTTGCATAAAAATCGGGAGGGGGCCTCGGAGACCCCACTCATATAATGAGGCAAGGATATCATGTTGACAGGTCGTGTCATACACTTTTCATAAATCAAAAAGACGACAAACAGGTGTTGACGTCTGGAAAAGGCTGCTCGGATGGCAGACTCGAAGGACACAAGATTATCAGTGGCAGAGCAACAATGGCGGAAGCCGCTCTGACATGGAGCCAGTAGGCCACGTTACTCGAGGACCAAATCCAACCGCTGACACACCATACGTTCCAGCAGCTTACAAAGAACGTTGGTGAGGCTGATGGGCTGACAGCTATCCACATCAAGTGGGGTTTTACTGTGTTTGAGCACCGGAATGATGATGTTCTCCCGCCATTGTGATGGAAAGATGCCATCGCACCAGATCTGGTTGAAGATGATGAGATGTTGCTTGCAGTCAAATGAGAGATGTTTAATCATTTTGACTGTGGAGCCAATTTGGCTCAGGAGCAGTGTCTGTGCAATGTGCAAGGGCAATGAGGAGCTCCCACTCTGTAAATGGGGTATTTTAGGACTCGCTGTGGCATGTAGTGAACGAGAGGACTTTCCCTTCCAGCCGCCGTTTGAGAGTGCAAAAGGTTTGGGTGGGGGGGGGGGGGGTTGGGGGGGGGGGTAATTCTCCGCTGCAGAGGCTCAAGCATGGTGCTTAATACCAGGAACACCTGTTGGAGTCTGGTGCCCGAAAACACATTTGATCCTCACCTAGAGTTGGGAAGGTGACCTATGGTACCCAATGGTCGATATGTATCTCTCCCAACACCCCTGCTTCTGTCGTCTGATAAGTTGGCGACCGTGGGCACGGAGCCATTTAAAGGCTATGAGGTGCTTCAGGGAAGAGTGATTTTGGTTTGGGGGATTAAAGGGACCAGACTGCTATGGTCATCGGTCCCTTTTTCCAAAGACAAAGAACACCCACACAGAATAAAAACGAGGAACAGAAGAGATCACAGACGATACAGAAGAAGAGAAATTGAGACAAAGACAAGACAAAACGAATTAAAGCACACAGATTGTGACGGTGGTTGGCCGACCACAGAAAGAAAAAAGGAAAAGCCAACCACTTAGAAACACATTAAAAAAATTAGTGTAAAACCATAGGCCAAAGGCCAGAGTCAACACAAAACGATAAAATAAAACAGAAACACTCAGAGTAAATGATAAAATCCCCCTGCCCGAATAAAACGTAAAACTAAGTCAGCCATAGTGGAGTCGTCTGTTAAAAGGGCAGGGAGCGTAGCAGGCAGCGCAAAGGTCTGCCTGACCACAGCTAAAAGGGGGCAGGCCAGCAAAATGTGGGCCACTGTCAAAGCTGCCCCACAGCGACATAGAGAAGGGTCCTCCCGGCGCAGTAAATAACTGTGTGTCAGCCGGGAGTGGCCAATGCGGAGCCGGCAAAGAACTACTGAGTCCCTGCGAGTGGCTCGCAGGGATGACTGCCACACAGCCGTCGTCTCCTTGACAGCACGGAGTTTATTGGACATTGTCAGTTCGCGCCATTCATCGTCCCATAGCGCCAAGATCTTGCGGTGGAAGACTGCCCGCAAATCAGTCTCTGGGAGGCCAAGGTCCAGAGATGGCTTGCTGGTGGCCTCTTTCGCCAGGCGGTCAACATGTTCGTTACCCGGGATACCGACATGACCGGGGGTCCACACAAAGACCACAGAGCGGCCGCAACAGGCAAGAGTATGCAGAGACTCGTGGATAGCCATCACCAGACGAGAACGAGGGAAACACTGGTCGAGAGCTCGTAAACCGCTCAGGGAATCGCTACAGATAACGAAGGACTCACCTGAGCAGGAGCGGATATACTCTAGGGCACGAAAGATGGCGACCAATTCAGCAGTGTAAACGCTGCAGCCATCCTGCAAAGAACGTTGTTCGGAACGCTCCCCTAGAGTGAGCGCATACCCGACACGACCAGCAACCATCGAACCGTCAGTGTAGACAATACCAGAGCCCTGATACGTGGCCAGGATAGAATAAAAGCGGCGGCGGAAGGCCTCTGGAGGGACTGAGTCCTTCGGGCCCTGTGCCAGGTCCATCCGAAGGCAAGGGCGACGAACACACCATGGGGGTGTATGCAAAGTAGCCCGGAAAGTAGGTGGAACAGTGAAAACCTGTATCCCAGAGAGAAGCTCTTTGACGCGGACTGCTATTGTACAACCAGACCGGGGCCGACGATCTGGCAGATGGACGACCGATCGCGGGAACAGGAGACGATAATTTGGATGCCTGGGCGAGCTTAGAACATGGGCAGCATAAGCGGCCAGCAAACGTTGGCGTCGGAACCGCAGGGGAGGTACACCTGCCTCCACGGGTACGCTGTCCACGGGGCTGGTGCGGAAAGCACCAGTGGCAAGGCGTATCCCGCTGTGGAGAATTGGGTCCAGCACCTGTAACGCAGATGGGGATGCTGAGCCATAAGCCAGGCTCCCATAATCCAGAAGGGACTGGATTAACGCCTGGTAGAGCCGCAACAGGGTAAAGCAGTCGGCGCCCCAGCGGGTGTGGCTCAAGCATCTCAGAGCGTTTAGATGCCGCCAACAAGTCTGTTTAAGCTGCCGGATATGAGGCAGCCAAGTCAACCGGGCATCGAAAACCACCCCCAAAAACCTGTGGGTCTCCACCACAGCAAGGAGTTCGTCGGCAAGATAAAGCCGCGGCTCAGGATGGACTGTTCGGCGCCGGCAGAAATGCAGAACGCGGGTCTTGGCTGCCGAAAACTGAAACCCATGGGCTACAGCCCAAGACTGCGCCTTACGGATAGCGCCCTGTAGCTGACGTTCAACAGCTGCAATGCCAGTAGAGCTGTAATAAAGGCAGAAGTCGTCAGCATACAGGGAAACAGAGACAGAATTACCCACGGCCGCAGCAAGCCCATTAATGGCTATTAAAAACAGACAGACACTTAAAACAGAGCCCTGTGGCACACCGTTCTCCTGGACGTGGGAGGAACTATACGAGGCCGCGACTTGCACGCGGAAGGTACGACACGACAGAAAATTGCGGATAAAAATAGGCAGAGGACCCCGAAGACCCCATCCATGAAGCATAGAAAGAATGTGATGACGCCATGTCGTATCGTACGCCTTCCGCATGTCGAAAAAGACAGCGACCAGGTGCTGACGGCGGGCAAAAGCAGTATGGATGGCCGACCCCAGGCTCACCAGATTGTCGGTGGCGGAGCGGCCTTTACGGAACCCACCCTGAGACGGAGCCAGAAGGCCCCGAGACTCCAGTACCCAATGCAAGCGCCGGCTCACCATCCGTTCAAGCAACTTACAAAGAACGTTGGTGAGGCTAATGGGACGGTAGCTATCCACCTCCAGAGGGGCCTTCCCAGGTTTCAAAACGGGGATGACAATGCCTTCCCGCCATTGCGACGGAAACTCCCCCTCGACCCAAAGACGGTTGTAAAGATCGAGAAGGCGCCGCTGGCAGTCCACTGAAAGGTGTTTCAGCATCTGACAGTGGATGCCATCTGGCCCAGGAGCGGTATCAGGGCAAGCAGCTAGGGCACTGCGAAATTCCCACTCACTGAATGGAGCATTGTAAGATTCCGGGTGGGTGGTGCGAAACGAAAGGCTCCGACGTTCCAGCCGCTCTTTAATGGAGCGGAAGGCCTGGGGGTAATTCGCAGAAGCGGAACTCATAGCAAAATGCTCTGCTAAGCGATTTGCAATGACGTCGGAGTCGGTACAAACTGCTCCATTCAGTGAGAGCGCAGGGACGCTGGCAGGGGTCCGATAGCCGTAGACCCGTCGAATCTTGGCCCAGACCTGCGAGGGAGTGACATGGAGGCCAATGGTGGACACATACCGCTCCCAGCACTCCTTCTTGCCTTGGCGGATAAGGAGGCGGGCCCGCGCACGCAGCCGTTTGAAGGCGATAAGGTGGGCTAAGGAGGGATGTCGCTTGTGACGCTGGAGCGCCCGCCGGCGATCTGTAATCGCTTCAGCGATCTCAGGCGACCACCAAGGCACAGCCCTCCGCCGAGCGGACCCAGAAGAACGGGGAATGGCAGATTCAGCGGCAGTAACGATGCCGGTGGTGACAGATTGAACCACCGCATCAATGTCATTAGTAGAGAGAGGCTCAAAAGCGGCAGTGGAGGAGAACAAATCCCAGTCAGCCTTATTCATAGCCCATCTGCTAGGGCGTCCAGAAGAGTGACGCTGTGGTAGTGACAAAAAGAGCGGAAAGTGGTCACTACCACACAGGTCGTCATGCACACTCCATTGGACAGGCGGTAAGAGGCTATGGCTACAGATGGAAAGGTCAATGGCGGAGTAGGTGCCATGCGCCACACTGAAGTGTGGGAAGGCACCATCATTTAACAGCGAGAGATCGAGCTGCGACAACAAATGTTCAACGATGGCGCCTCGACCTGTGGCCACTGACCCACCCCACAGAGGGTTATGGGCGTTGAAGTCGCCCAATAGCAAGAAAGGCGGCGGCAATTGGGCGACCAGTGCAGCCAGGACATGCTGCGAGACATCACCATCCGGTGGAATGTAAAGACTGCAGACGGTAACAGCCTGTGGCGTCCACACGCGTACAGCGACAGCCTCTAAAGGCGTCTGGAGAGGGACAGACTCGCTGTGCAGAGTGTGAAGGACATATATGCAGACGCCACCAGACACCCTTTCATAAGCTGCTCGGTTCTTGTAATAACCCCGATAGCCACGGAGGGCGGGGGTTCGCATCGCTGGAAACCAAGTTTCCTGGAGAGCAATGCAGAAGAAAGGGCGAAGGCTGAGAAGTTGGCGGAGCTCAGCTAAATGGTGGAAAAAACCACCGCAGTTCCACTGGAGGATGGTATTGTCCATGGCTGAGAAAGGCGTGAAAGGACTGGGAAGGCAATTTACGCCGCTTGTTCACTCACTGCCACCGATTCAGTACCCGTACGAGAGGCATCCATGGCGTCTGAGGGACCAGTGAGATCAAGGTCCTCAGCGGACGCTAGAATCTCGACTTCATCCTCAGACGCAGAGCGCGAAAGGTGAGGTGGGGTTGGTGCCACCGCAAGTTCTTTGGCCGTAAAGGTCTTTCTCTTGGACTTCTCTCGCTGAACCTTGGGTTTCACCGGCTGGGAAGGCTTCACCGATTCAGTCTCCGGGACAGAGGAGGATCGTGAAGCCCTACGCCCGGCCGCTGGTGAGGACTTATGCCACTGGTGGCCGTCATCCTTCCCGCTGGTGGAACCCTGGGAAGGGAGGGTCCCAAGGGAACTCTTACGGGCGAGAGTAGCCGAAGAAGTTAGACGCTTCTCCGGCTGAGAAGCGGGGACGGACGTCCCCGACGGGTGGGAGGAGGTTGCTCCTGAGGTAGGTGGTGCAGGAGCAACCGGTTGGGTAGAGCCCCCCACGGGCAAGGGGGCAGGAGGAGTCTTACTGCGTATCGAGCTGGCTGGAAGTCTCGAAACTGATGGAGCTAGCACAGTTGTTGTAGCAGCTGCATAAGAAGATGTCATTCTCACAGGATGGAGTCTGTCATATTTCCGTTTGGCCTCAGTATAGGTCAGCCGGTCCAGGGTCTTATATTCCATGATTTTGCGCTCTTTCTGATAGACTGTGCAGTCAGGCGAGCAAGGTGAATGGTGCTCCCCGCAGTTGACGCAGATGGGAGGCGGGGCACATGGAGTATCGGGATGAGATGGGCATCCGCAATCGCGACATGTGAGGCTGGAAGTGCAGCGGGAAGACATATGGCCGAACTTCCAGCACTTGAAGCACCGCATCGGGGGAGGGATATAGGGCTTGACGTCACATCGGTAGACCATCACCTTGACCTTTTCCGGTAACGTATCACCCTCGAAGGCCAAGATGAAGGCACCGGTAGCAACCTGATTGTCCCTCGGACCCCGATGAACGCGCCGGACGAAATGAACACCTCTACGTTCTAAGTTGGCGCGCAGCTCGTCATCAGACTGCAAAAGGAGATCCCTATGGAAAATAACACCCTGGACCATATTTAAACTCTTATGTGGTGTAATAGAAACGTTAACATCCCCCAACTTGTCACAAGCAAGTAACCTGCGGGACTGGGCGGAGGATGCCGATTGTATCAGTACTGACCCAGAGCGCATTTTAGACAAGCCCTTCACCTCCCCAAACTTGTCCTCTAAATGCTCGACGAAGAACTGAGGCTTTGTGGAGAGAAAAGACTCCCCATCAGCTCTCGTGCAAACTAAGAATCGGGGCGAATAACTGTTACCTCCATCCTGAGACTTACGCTCTTCCCACGGCGTGGCCAGGGAGGGGAACGTTTTCGGATCGTACTTCTGAGCATTAAATTGAGCCCGAGAACGCTTAGAGACTGCTGGCGGCTGGCCGCCAGCGAGAGATGATGTACCACGCTTCATTGCGGGTCATCCGCCCTGATGCCACCTACTCCGACCAAGGGCCCTCCCCACAGGCGCCACCCAGCCACAGCAATAGCCACCTGGCAGGATGGCCATTGCCGGGAGTCCTGATGCCCCAGGGAGATGGGCATCTACTCCTTGGCATACGTGGGGAGTGAACGGCGCAGGCATCAGTAGAGCGATCCCTGTGTTGTCAGGGGGCTACAACCAAGAGGGTACATGGCGGCCCCACCACAACGGACTGGCTACCGTGCTGGATATTAGGTGACATGTGGTCCATGGGCGTCGTCAGTGCAGAAAATGGCCCTGCACAGTGCTTGGCAGAAAGTGCACGCAGGGACGCATCGATGCCCAAGAGATGGAGAGCGGGCAAGACTGCAATGCAACGACGAATAAGATGGCGAAAGTTCTCAACACAACACGGACACAATGCACCAAGTAAGGCGCCCTTCCCCAATCGGCTCGCTCTTCGGAAAAATTTTGAGATATGGAGGTCAAACCCGACAGGGGACCATCACATAAGGCCGAAACGTTTGAGACTCCTTTTAGTCGCCTCTTACGACAGGCAGGAATACCGCGGGCCTATTCTTACCCCCGAACCCGCAGGGGGGGGGGGGGGGGGGAAGAGTGATGCCTTGTTTAAAGCCCATCTGGGCAGGCGTCCATGGGTCTGACGCAGGGGCTGTGACAGGAAGATGAGGAACTGGTCACTACCATACAGGTCATCATGTGCCCTCCAGTGGATAGATAACAGAAGTCCTGGGCTGTAAATTGATAAATCAATAGATGAGTAACTATCATGAGCCACACTGAAATGTGTGGCTGACACAGTATTTAAGAGACAGAGGTCGAACTGAGACAGTAAAGTTTCGACATCTCTGCCTCGGCCAGTAAGCACAGTGCCACCTCACAAAGGGTTATCGGCATTAAAATCTCCCAAAAGTAGGAAAGGTTTAGGTAGGTGATCAATCAGTGTAATTAATACATTCAGGGATACTGCACCACCTGGAGGAAGATACACATTGCAGACAGTTATTTCCTGCATCGTCCTTATTCTGACAGCCACAGCTTCAAGAGGGGTTTGAAGAGGCACAGTTTCACTACAGACTGAGTTTAGGACATAAACGCGAACTCCACCTGACACTCGATTATAGTCGCTACAGTTCCTGTAATATCCCTTATAGCCATGGAGGGCAGGGGTCCGCATTGCTGGGAACCAGGTTTCCTGGAGTGCAATGCAAAAAGCAGATGTAAAGCTTAACAGTTGTCATAGCTCTGCCAGGAGGCAGAAACAACCGTCGCAATTCCACTGGAGGATGATGACATCATGAAAAAGGGAAGGCATGCAGCATTCACTGAGGCAGTTTATGCCTCAGTGTCAACTTCTGCCACCGACTTATTGCCCGAGAAGTGTATGTCCATTGTGTCTGAGGGTCCTCAGCGGACGCCAGAATCTCCACCTCATCCACAGACGCAGAGCTTGTAGGTAGCCGTGGTTTGAGTGCCACCACAATTCCCTTGGCTGGACTGTGGGGATCTTCTCTTTGGATTTCTCTCACTGCTCCTTGGGTTTCCCTGGCTGGGAGGATGTCACTGGTTCAGTCTCTGGGACTGAGACTGAGCTGCTTTTAGGCTCTTCAGCCACTGGCGGGTGTCATCTTTCCCACTAGCAGAATCCTGGGAAGGGAGTGACCCAAGGGACCCCTTCCTAGCGAGAGGAGCCGAAGAAGACTTATGCTTCTCTGGCACGGAAGTGGGGACTGATAACCCCGATGGTTGGCAGGGTATTGCTCCCAAAGTAGGTGGTGCAAGAGCAACAGGGAGAGAAGTGCCCGCCACCATCAAGGGGGCTGGTGTAGTCTTCTGGCTATAAGAGGTGACTGGAGTTGGCGGAGTTGATGGGGTTAGAACTGTTATAGCGGCAGCATAAGACGATCTCTTACGTAAACGCTGTAAGCATCCAAATTTCCTCTTAGCCTCGGTGTAGGTCAGTCGGTCTAGGGTCTTGTACTCCATGATTTTCCTTTCTTTCTGGAGAATCCTGCAGGCAGGCGAGCAAGGTGAATGGTGCTCTCCGCAGTTGACACAGATGGGAGGTGGGACACACGGAGTATAAGGATGTGATGGGCATCCGCAAGCTCGACATGTGATGCTGGAAGTACAGCGGGAAGACATATGAACGAACTTCCAGCATTTAAAGCACCACATTGGGGGAGAGATTATAGGGCTTTACAACACAGCGGTGGACCATCACCTTGACCTTCTTGGTTAATGTATCACCCTTGAAGGCCAAGATTAAGGCATTAGTGGCAACCTGATTATCCCTCGGACCCCGGTGGACATGCCGAACGAAATGTACACTTCGCCACTCTAAACTGGCGCGCAGCTCATCATCAGACTGCAAAAGGAGGTCACTGTGAAGTATGACACCCTGGACCATATTTAACCTCTCATGGGGCGTGATGGTTACAGAAACATACCCCAGCTTGTCAGAAGTGAGTAACACCTGTGACTGGGCAGAGGATGCTGTTTTGATCAAGACTGACCCAGATCTCATTTTGGACAAGCCCTCCAACTCCCCAAACTTGTCCTCTACATGCTCAACAAAAAGCTGAGGCTTCATCGTCATGAAAGAGTCCCCATCAGCTCTAGAACATACAAGGTAACTAGGCGAATAAGAGCCGCTGCCATCCTTAGCCTGACATTCCTCCCATGATGCGGCCAGGGAGGGGAACGATTTGGGGTCATACTTCTGTGCACTGAATTGAGCCCGTGAATGCTTAGAGACTGCTGGTGTTTGACCACCAGCAAGAGATGATGTACTACGCCTCATCTTTTGTCATCCGCCCTGATGCCACCCACTCCGACTAGGGGACCTCCCCACAGGTGCCACCCAGCCACAGCAAAGGTCACTGGCAGGATGGCCATTGCCGGGATCCTGATGCCCAGGCTGACGGGCATCTACTCCTCGGCATATGTGGGGAGTTAACAGTGCACGCATCAGCAGAGCGATCCCTGTGTGGTCAGGAAGCTACAACCAACAGGGTACATGGCAGCCCCATCACAATGGACTGGCTACCGTGCTGGATATCAGGTGCAATCAAGCAAACAAGTCCATTACCATCATCAATGTAGAAAACGATACTGCACAGTTGATGGAAAAATATGCACCCAGGAGGGTGATCTCACCCAACAGCTGGAAAATGAGTAGAAGTGCAGATCCACGTCGACGAGGGATGCAAGAGGTCTCAGTGCATGATGGACACTGTGCTCCATGTAGGGCACCCTTCCCCATTTGGCTCGCTCTTTTCGGGAAAATTTTGAAAAATGGAGGTCAAACCCTACAGGGGACCACCACAAACGCCAAAATGTGAGAGACTCCTTTTAGTCACCTCTTACGACAGGCAGGAATACCTTGGGCCTATTCGAACCCCTGGGCCCGCAGGGGGGGATGGTAAGTGGCAGTTAACCAGTCTAAGCACGAACACTGAGTATGGGACCGGTCCTGTTAAATGCCTGTGGCCAGCCTGATTCCCTCATGATGTAGAGTGTCAATGATTTTCAGCTACTAAGGCCTCACTGACCTCTACACTGTTCACCCATAGTCCAGCCGTGGTTGAATGAAAGCCCTATAAAACTGGAGCAGATGCGATCTGTCCACTTCCCGCGATCTGTCCACTTCCAAAGATCTGTGGGTAAGATACTTCAAAATATTCAGTGCCTTCTGGGCCCTTGCCTTCAGGTCCTTCAAGTGTCGTAACCACAAGAGTTTGGAATCAAACATGAGGCTCAAAAACTACAGAGTCTTTAAAATGGAGAATGGTGTTCCATATACATGATTCAGATGTATTAAAAACACAATGAGAAAATAATTAAAATGAACACGAACACACACACACACACACACACACACACACACACACACACACACACACACACACACACACTTCTGCAGAAAACATAACACCAGTCTCTGCAGCCCATTCCTCCAGACTCTTCGCGTAAGTTGCAATTGACGAGTTGCTGATGCAGCACAGAAACAGAAAAGAGCAAAATTATCCACAAATAAGGAGCATTGTATGGGACTTATTAATACAGATGTGACACTGTTTACGGCTACGGCAAAAAGGGCAACACTCAAAACACTGCCCTGAGGAACATCATTCTCCTGCTCAAAACTATTCGACAGCACGTCACCAACTCGGTACTGGAAAAAAAAAAAGCTTTGATAAGAAGGACCAGGTAAAGATTGGTAGATGGCTATGGAAGCCCCATTGATGGAGCTGCCCTACTTGTCTCTTACACCTTACTTATATCACAAAATATACCTACATATGCTGTTCACGTAGGAAAGCCTGCTGAATAGCTGCCTCTAGCAAGGTCAGGTTGTCCACAGTGCATCAAAATCTCTTGAATCCACACAGAGAGTGACTTAGGAGCTGCCTGGTCTCCTACATCCAGACTAGATGACAGTTAACCATTCACTCCCAGATCTTTCCTACACAGCTCGTTAAGGCAAGCTCGGTCACTACTGGGGCATGTTCGGTCCTTTCCCGGTTTGAGAAAAGATATCAAACTTGCCTCCCTTCACAAACTGGGAAAGTTTCCTGTCTGCCATATTGAATTACAACATTGTAAATGGACTTCCTTTGATGCTACTTTCAAGTTACACAGCAAACTGTATCAGATTTGGTCGTAACCGGGCACAGTATCATGGCTGCAGACAGTGCTGAGTCCAGCTCCCACAAGGAGAATGGACAGTTGTAGAACTCCAAATTGTTAGACCTGAAGCCCCATTCACCGCTTTCCATGGTGGCACTGCAACAACAGAATGCTGGATTCTGGCTGGCAGTGACAATAGCCAGCACAAAATGCTCTGCCATTCCCTGCACGGTATCTCCATGTGTTGTTTGAAGACACCCATGATTCAATAATGCTGCTATAAGCAACTAACTACCTTTACTGGAAATCATCCTTGATGGCTTCCCATACTGTAGTGGAACATGTGGAATGGTTGACAGAGTCCAGGAACACTTGCTATGCCTTTTCTTGCTCTCCTTTATGATAAGTCGAGCCTTTTTCCTTGCTAATCGAAAAGCTGCAAGGTTTTCTGCCATTGGGCACTTCTCAAATAGAGCTGCATGCCTGACCCAAATGACTGAATGACGTTCATCACTCCACCAAGGGACAGGTGGCCTCCTAAGGTAAGGACTTTGGGATGGAGAAGTCAGTGGTATGGTGGATTACAAGTGTGACATGGATCGCAAACTCCTGGATGCTGTCATGGCATTCAAACACAGCAAGCTGGCTGAACAGCATCGTGGATACATCCTTTCAGAAAGAGCTCCATCAAGTAGGTGAGTGCAGAGCGGGAAGTGGTCACTGGAATGAAGATCGTCAGTGACTTCCCATTGAACAGAGTTTGCAAGGGCTGTAGAGCAGAAAGAGAGGTCGATGGCTAAGAATGACCCAGTAGCAGCACAGAAATGAATGGGAATGCCTTTGCTCAGGATGTACAGCTCATCATGAGGCTCACCAAACCCTAATCCCGAGGTTGAACAGAGGCCAAGCCCCACGATACATGATGGCCATTTAAATCTCCCAGTAGGAGATATGGTCAGGGAAATTGTTCTATAAGATCTGTTAGAGCCTCAGAACCAATCGCATCATTGGGCGGGGGGGATGCTGCGAGCAAACATTGATCCTCTGACACACGAACTTCAACTACAACTGCTTGCAGGTCAGTAGTTGGGGGAGAGCAGAGGAGTACTGCACACTATTGGCAAATGCCCCCAGTCAGGGCATACTTGGCAGAGCATATAGCTCCATAGTACAGAAGCATCAGACACTAATATACTTTTCATGCAAACAGAAGCACGGGAGGCATTCCTGTGCTACAAGTTTCAGTTCTTGAACCCATTAACGTTCCACTGTAGGATGGGAGCCATCTATAGCGGGGATAGCATTTTTCTCCTGACAAAGTCCGACATTAAGGCCTGTCAATACTGAAAAAGATCAAGAGAGATGTCAGAGGGGATGGTTCGACATCGTCGGACTGTGTACTTCCTATCTCCATCAGTGGGCAATTTTTCGCTTTCAACTTTGATTTTTCAGTCTAAGGAGGCTTCAGAGCCACAACCGCTGAAGTGGTAGTTGCAGCACTGGGCAGTGAACCACACTGAATCTTCTGAAGAACAGTGAGTTCGCAACATTGGCAACCAGGAGCTTTTCTGGAGTTCTGAGAGAAGGGACAGGCTTCCAAACAACTGTAACAGCAGAAGTGCACTGATAAAATGCACGTTCTAGTGCCGACACTACCAACCTCCGTTTGCGTAGCAGCACTGGTTTCCTGGACTGGATGCTTCAGAACAGAAGGGAAGTAGGCAGTGAAAATGAGTGGCTGTATGGCCTCGAATATCTTTGTGGCTTCACCATACAGAATGTGCTTTGTTGTTTTAATTTCCTGTATCTTCCTTTATTCACGGAAGACACTGCAATCCCTATTCCAGATAGGGTGATCCTCAGAGCAATTTACACACTTCAAAGGAGATGAACAACTGACTCAGTCATGGGTGGCTTTACCGCATTTGCTAGTAGTGACTTCGGCCTTACAACCAAGTGTAATGTGTCCAAAGTGCTGGCATTTAAAATAGCACATTGGGTTGGGGAAATAAGGCCACCTGCCTCGACATGCTCTGGAAGTTTGGTGCTGTTAAATGTAAGTATAAAGCCCCTATTACACGATGCACATAGACTGTACATGTATGCAGCAGTGCCCCAAGCACGCATATCTGTAACCAACTATCCAAGTGGGATGATACGCCTGGCACACATGCATGATAGACAGTGATAACGCGCGAAACACAAACAGAATTGACTGATATCTTGTAAAGTTGTTCGTTCTACCGCGCGAAACACAAGGGGGACCGTGTAACATATTGGAACATCATTCATTCAAATTATTTACATGACTCAAGGTTCCTATTTAATAAGAAATTGTTTTTATCGTTATTTAGTCAGTAATTGTTATTCTCTTACATATGTTGCTACTGTTACAAATTACAGACTCAACAGTTAGTTTTGTATTGCAACACACGGTTACACAGGTACATGTATTTATACAGCATTTTGCACATGGAGGGCCCACTTCTTTTTGGATTATTTCCCTGGCAGTGACAGTAAATCTTCAGATTAGGGCAGAATGATGACAAAAACAAAAAGCCAGACAATGTTGAGTTCGATCCTGGCTCAAAAGAAGGGACAAAGGCAGGGGATTATATTCACTGCTTATGAAAGAACTGAGGCTCAAAGATCCACATGAATTTTGGAGCTTCGTAAGGGTGGACATGGCCTTTTTCGAGAAGCTGCTGTCTATGAGAGAAGATGGAATTAGCAAGTGTGACACAGACATGAGGGAGGCTGTCTCACATTCTCGAAAGTAAGAATTAAATCATATGTTTATACATTTTGTGTTATACATACACCTTTCCTCGTTGTATGCCTGAATTAAGACGCTTAACGCCTCTTTGTTCCATTTCAGTTCTAGCAAACAAAGCAATAAATAGGAAAAAAAGATGCTTTCACTAACAGCTAGTATAGAAGAGCCTACTGCAAAATGAATTTTTTCTGCATTTATGAAACCTACTTACTGAAAAAAATGCGGAAAATCCCCAACACGAAAATCTGAAATTAGCCACTAGCCGCCTAACAATATGCAAACAACAAGCAGAAAGCACTGTGGTACTCCTTCTACACGTGCACTAGTTATCGGTACCTACTGTGCATGCGCGGATCGACGGCAGTTTAGAACTGATCTCTATTTTGGCGCGCAGATAATGCATCCGCTGATTTTCGTAGTTCCACCCGTTCTACCGCTAGATGGCTGTCGCACTAGATCAGTACCATTCAAGGTAGACTGTCGTGTAATACCCGCTTAAGAGTCTGATTTGATAAGATTACCATACACTCTTTTCATGATGTTTTGCACGTCAACAATGCCTTCTTTGGTTCAGTAAGTTTTCAGTTCCTATTTGGGAATACCGACCAGATCTCTAAAAGCCCCAATAACTTTGCTGTAGTTCAAGGTGTTATGCAGTTTAGTTTCAATTGCAAACTCCCCAACGCACCGAGCTTACTGGAGGTTCTTTACTTGTTCGGAAGTAGATGTTTCTACCAACATGGTTTCCAGCAATATCCTCCAAACTTTTTTGGGTGTAGAATGGCGAAACTGCATCAAAGTTGCCCTTTTTCCATTTAACTATTAGAAACACATTCTGACAACCAGCATGCATTCTATTACTCTTAACTGAGTCAAGAGGAATGGCTACCCAAGCTCTTGTTAGACTGAGTGTTGGTACCTACCAGTGGCCCATCCATTCTGCAAGGAGAAGGGGGAGAGAGTTTCATGGGTTGAATCTGTCTCAAGAATAGCAGGGGAACAAGGTTTCACACAGATAGAGCCCCACGAGCCTAGGTAAGCCTTATAAAAGATTTTTACAATCCTCAAGATCCAAGCAGTCAAGCCAAGATCCACATTCCCTACGACACACAATGTTCCAGTGTAACACCACATGGAGCTCGCTGAAGCTTGCACAGAGCTTACAGTGATAGAGGGTTGGTGGCACTCATCAGTCCCCAGCTCAGGAAGCCTAGGGTTGCCAAGCCAGTACTCAGCAAACAAATGCTGAGCAGCTGAGGGTGAACTGAAATGTTAATGACAAGCAGATCACAAAAGAAGAGAATAGAAGCTTTTAAAATGTGGTGTTAAAAACAAAATTTATGGCAGAACTCCAATAAAAGAATGTATCATTTGATATGACCTCCCGAGGCATCATCAAAGAACTGTTATTTTGGCAATGGAGGAAGTTTGTGGGGCAAAAACAGTAGAGGGAGACCAACACTTCATTATAGTAAATTGGTTCAAATGGATGCAAGTTTTAGAGATGAGGAGTCCTGTGTAGGGCAGATTAGCAAGGAAAACTGCCTCAAGCTACTCTTTAGACTGAAGACCGCAACAAAATATATCAGCTTTGTTGCCTAGCTTATCTGTCTCCAGCACCAGACTTCACACAATTATTTCACCATAGTATTAACAATTATGAATAATTAAATGTAAAAGTACAGAAGAAAATGTGAGAATTCTTTCCTTACGTCTTTCCAATTCTTAGAGCAGGCATATTGCAGGGACGAGTGCCCACCATCACTTGTGGCATTTACATCAGCACCATTTGCTATTAATGTTCTAACAATTGTTTCTTTTCCAGCAGATGCTGCTAGTATCAAAGGCGTCATTCCAGTCTAAAACAAAACAAAAAGATATTCTAATGCCTTAAACTGACAAAAAACATTTAGCATAAACTAAAAACAAGGAATAAAATATAATTATTGGTGATTGTATTTGTCACAAATTTAAAGTGTTTGTAGCCATAATTAGTCAAAACTGCCCATGCACATACCAAAATTTCAACTACATCTTTTTTTTAAAATAGTAGTATTAGTAGTAGTAGTAGTAGTAATAATAATAATAATAATAATAATTATTATTATTATTATAATTATAATAATTATTATTATTCATTCTGCCTCAGTGACCAAGAGGCAGCTCAGGATACTATGCAATTATGGTGTTGGCAGCTCTTGTGTTTTACCCTGAAGTTTGTGGTGTGTCAGATTTTATTGAGCAGCGCTATCCTTACTTTCTGTTTGAGCAACATAAATGTATGATTTAATCATGTAATTTTTTTACATGATGTGTGCGCTAAAATGCTGTTATTTTTCTGTCTGTTTCATGTCCCACTGATGAGATCCTGGCCAGTCATTCATCAATGTTCCAAAGATGCAGCAAATCAGTAGTGTAGACCACTGATCACAAGAATGGTGACAGTCCACAATGGCGAGAACATTGGGTCGTCACTTAACACCTCTCTGGGTATTATTGTAAAACTGGTGTTTAAAATGAATTTATGAAAATGAATCAGTTCGAGCTTGTATGACAATTGTAAGTGATGCCAATAAATAAAATGAATGTCATTTAAATGTATATAACTGTCTATTGAGTAGCGTAGTAAATGTACCAACGAACTATACAGAAGTTACTGAAATTGGAGACTTCAAGTTAACATTTAAGACTTAATGACTGATGCGCTCTTGGAAAGATAGGTCTTCTATTTTAACCTTTTGCTAGGCAATGAACACTGCTCTCAAATTATCTGTGAGCCAGAAAATTTCCAAATATCCGCAGCATAATCCGTAGTGGAAGTGTTATCGATTTCAGAAGAAGCATCAGAATGTAGGTTTTGGAAAATTACAAAAAGGAAAAACTTAACTTCTTTTAAAGTGATTAACTTTGAGCAATACAGCGAAAGAGTTTAAATTTACTGCTTTAGTGTAAATTTGAACCTGGTTGTCATTCACAATCACAGAACAACATGGCAACAAAAACTCTACTTCAGGTATATGATCTGAGAAGCTTACTTATTAACAGTTTTGGATTAGAGGTGTCTGACAGGAAAGGGCACATAGGAACTTCATGAGTAACAAATCTCACATTTTCACCACAGATATGAACAGACACTTAAGAAGAAAACAGTTTAAAGTGTAACATTTCAATGCTGCACAGCAGAGTTGTTTAAGAGCAACTGTGGCCAATTAAATTTTATCAGTGCAATGTGTCACTGTTTGAGTGGAATGGAAAAGCAATTCTTTCGTTGAAATCCATTTTCCATTAAGAAATTAACTATGAAGAAATTTCCTTATGCGGTATGGTCTCACCAATTAACACGATCACTGATATTAACTAAACAGGCCTTTGAACAATTTTAATACAGCTGAAGAAAGAGTACAATGTCTTGTCTTATCCAGAATACACTGGCTAGACTCTGCGAGTTATTGAAGACAGAGAGGCATTCAGTTATCCTTGTTATATCAAGCAAGAGGGTATACAACTGATGGAGGATGGCTTTGCAGCTAGTATCAGGACAGGACATCTCACGCTGGCAATTCATTGATGTTAGTTGTAGCCAATCTGGTGATGGTATACAGCTGCAAACGAAAACTGTTTAATCTCATATGAATTCATTACATTTGTTTTTGATGAAATGTGACTGTATGGTCATGAACGTAAATAGAATAAAACTAAATATGCTGACAGACTGACCTGCTGTGTAGTCCGAGGCCTAGGATAGGTTGGAATGCTTGTGAACTGGTGATGCCAGTAAATCTCAAAATGAAAATATGATTGCAGTAACAGATTGATTTGTAGTGTAGTGGTCACCATTGCGTAACCTACTTGTACGTAGTATTATTTTCGATTTTTCTGAATGTTGCAGTGATGTGATTAAATATTAACATAATAGAACAAAATATCAGCTAACTTTATTTGCAAACAATAGTAAATTATGAACAAGCATTCTGATTTGCTACCAACAACCAACACACTATTCCTCGCATTCAGTTCTCTTCATTCATCACGTGAGTTGTTACCAACATCAACACAAAACACAATGGCTGCCAACACTGTTAACTTCAACTGTACTGGCAGCTCACTATTTTTGGTGCTGGAAACACAATGCGGAAATTTGCTGTAACCCTTACCATGAATACCTGTATGTCTTAGTTAATAGCAGAATGACCTTTCACATTGTTGGCCATAAATGCGAAATGCAAGAAATACAAGGAATAACACTGGAAATGTATCATAGCTGAAAATTAAATAGTACACTATCAGTTACGGTGTCAGAAAAAAAAGGGCAAGTAAACTTACAAGAAGCTTGATAAATTCCATACCATCATCCAGAACAGGAGATGTACCATAGACTGCCATCTCATCAGCAAACCTTCTAAATATGACATATTGGTGTGTGTACACCACAAGCATCTAATGCTAGTTGCTTTGCCTTCTAATGAAAAAAATACACCTTGAGGGACAGAGTACTATTCTGAAGAAGCTTAACAATCTTCATCTTGCCTGAGTTTCCAGCCACACATCCTTATGCTGAAAACTGACTCGATGACATTGTTACTGTATGTAAGGGGATGACACCATATGAATCATATACGCTTTCTTGACAACTGGTAATAGCTCCACACACTGTGCTCACACAAACCTTCAACTGAAGACAGTTGACTGTGTAACCAGTGCAGATTTGCCCTGTGTCCCCAATTAACATGTGAGTGAATCTTACTGAGCAAGTTAACTCGCAGTTCCTTAGTATTATGATTAATTGCTTCCATGTGGATTTTCAGCTGTATTGTCTCACTGTGGTCTAGAAGTAGCATCTGACTCGTCGTTAAAATGTCCTGGTTCCCAGCTTCTAACCCAGCCATTGGTTAAATTTTGAACAAAAATCATTAGCAATGGTAGGCAAAGACATCTAGTATAAGGATTGTCAAGGAGAAAGGAGAAGTGGATGGAGGTTTGAGGCATCCTCTTGCCCCTGAGATAGGAAACTGCCTGGGAAAATTGAAAAAACCACCAATCATCAACCAGCATAAGGACTCAGAATGCAAAGAAAACTACTGCATTAAAGAAAATCAAGAGAGGCACGACACAAACAGCACAGTCAAATCAAGGGGAAGGCATAACATGCAAACAAAGAGGGAAAAGTGTCACCAGGGCAGCAGGAAGAGGAAACAACAGGAGGGTGGTGGGTGCAGAAAGGGAGAGCAGGGATGCACCAGAAACACTAAGTGCGGTGGGGTACGAGCCCCACCACCAACACATCCCGACACCCACACCATACCATCATCATGATACAACAGAGACACCACCGGGGGAAGAAGACAAGAAACGGGGGAAACAAAACAGCATGACACACTAGACAAAATTTAGAGAAAAGGGGGTAGAACCTGGCCAGCAATGAGGAAAGGTCAAGGCCTCCATAACCAACACCTATGCAAACTGCAGGCTCAAATCCCAGAGGAAAAATCGAGGACTTCTAGCTGAGAGGACAAACCACTTTTGCGAAGAAAACCAAGAACAGATATAACCATGCAAGGGTCACCTGCTAACACCTGAGACAAGGAAGCGCATATTTCGCACAAAGAGCCTACAGGTGGGGACAGTCCCGTAAAATATGGATCACCGCGAGGGGAGCCCCACAACTACTGTGAAGATGGCAGAGGAGGGTAGATTCCCGCCAAGAGAGGCAGAGGAAAGAATGCCTTATTGATGGGAGTCTCCTCAATGGTGCAAAGTTTATTAGACATACAGGTAGCATCCCAAGAGTCAGCCCATGACTGAGCACAAAGGGATTTGATTTAAAGCCATAAATCTGCCCCTGGAGGAGTCATGGAGAATGGGAGGTAGATGGCCACCCTCTCACCCAGATGATTAGCAAGTTCATTACCCGGGATACCTATGTGGCTAGGAACCCAAAGGAAATCAACCGAACAAGCAGCACCACCAAAATCAGTGAGAAGGTCGTGGATGGCAAAGACCAAGGGGAGGCAGGAAATATTCCGAGCGAAAGCCTGAAGGCCGCTCCTTGAGTCCATACATAAAAATCTTGGGTGACAGGACCTTTTAATGAAGCAGAGGGCCCGATAGATGGCCATCAATTCCACAGTAAACACCCCATACATACAAGGCAAAAGATGGTGTACCGTGCCAACAGCAAACACAAAGGCATATCCCACAAGATCAGAGGATTTAGAGCCATTGGTGTAAACAGCAATTGCATCCTGAAACACCAGTAAGAGCATTCAGAACAAATAATGGAACACTATTGGAGCGATGGGGACTTTCAGATTCCGGATGAGATCAATCCGATTCAGGGGCCAAGAAACTAACCAAGGGGTGTGGGGAGTGGTCAGGAGAGAATGTGAGGAAGAGGACAAGCAGGGGGAGATGGAATTCACAGTGGAGAGAAGCGATGTGGAACCCAATCGGTAAACCCACCCGAGGGCGGGCAGAGGGCAGGCAACGGCCTGAAACCGCACAAAGAGCAGAATAGCAGGGTTGAGCAGAGGAAGAGCAGAGAGAGATGGCACAGGAAACCAGGAGTTGGGACCGCAGAATCAAAAGGAGGGGGATCCCAGTGTCAACCACAAGACTATCAACAGGGCCAGTGGAAAAGGCATTGGTGGCTAAATGGATACCACAATGATGAACCATGCCCAAGAGAGAAAGAATGGAAGGGACAACTGATCCATAAACTTTACATCCATAACCCAGACAAGACAGAACTAATGCCAAGTAACAGCAGAGAAGGGTTGAATGATCCGTGCTCCAAGAGCCATGGGCAAGGAAGTGAAGAACATTGAATTTATAAAAACCACCAACCTGCAGATGACAGGTACGGGGCAACCAAGTAAGCTTGTTGTCAAAAAGAAGACACAAGAAACTGAACTGGAGGACAATGATCAGTTGTTGGGCGTTGAGGTACAGCTCCGGTTCAGGATGACAAAAAGTGCAGCAACAGAAATGCACCATACTCAACATAATTGAAAACTGTGCAACAGTGTCCACATGGAAGTGCGCCGGATGGCACCCTGGAGTAGTAGTACTGTGGAGGCCACCGAATGAGAGCTAGCCCAAATACAGAAATCATCCACATACAGAGCAGGGGTGACCAATTGTCTGGCTGAGGCCACAAGTTCATTAACAGCGATGAGAAAAAGGACACTAATATGGAGCCCTGTGGAACACCATTCTCCTGTGTCGACAGATAGCTGCCAACAGTGCCAACCCAAACTGAACGACCAGGACAAGAAACGGTTACTAAAAATCAGCAGGGGGCCCTAAAGATCCAACTAATGGAGTGTAAGGAGGATGTGAACTGTGTCATAGGCCTTACGAAGATCTAAGAAAACTGAAAAGAAGGCAGTGCTGAGAATGGCCTGCCAAACTGCTGTTTCCAATCAAAGATGATGATCGATCACACTGTCCCTCCCAAAAGGGGATAGAGGTCCCAAGCTTCAAGGACACAACTGAGCCGATGAGCCACCATCTGTTCTAATAACTTGCTAGGGACATTGGTCATACTGATTGGCTGGTAACTATAAACAGAGAACGGATCCTTGCCAGGCTTAAGGACAAGAACCACAATACTGTTTCTACATTGAAAGGATAAAATGCCTTGGAGACAAATATGGTAAAACACCTGGAGGAGATATTGTCATTGTGGAGGACTGAAGTGTTGAAGCAATTGATTATGGATGCAATCAGGGCCTGGAACTGAATCTTGGAAAGAAGTTAGGGCCAGAAAGAGCTCCCACTCAGTAAAAGGCTCACTGTAGGATTCCACCTAACAAGGGATAAAACATAAGCAGGGAGCTTCAGCCCGTTGTTTCTGGAGGAGGAAGGCAACTGGATAGCAGACTGATGCCAATACCATTGCAAAATGGGTCTTGATGTGCTCTGTGAGAACTGATGGATCTTTATGAAGGCCAACTAGAAGGGGAAGGTCCAGAATGGAAGAATGTTGCTGACAACCTTGGAGGATGCAGAGTGTAACCCACACCTGTGATGAAGCGACAGAATAACCCAGAGACTGGCAGAGTACGCGTATCGCTTAAGATGTTGCAAGACACGATGACGATTGTATACAGAGGTGGCAATGGCTGTGCTCCACAGTGGAACTGGCCTGAATGGGGCCTGGAAAGCAGGCAACAGAAATGCTGGCAAAACAGATTACCTTATCAGACATATCACAGATGATTTCATCAATACAACATGACAAAGTGAAAACACGACCTGGGAGGTATACAGAGGCCAATCAGCATGATGGAAAGCCCAGCTGGGTAACATGGTCACCAGGATGCAGGAAGGGAACGACAGAATTACGACACTTTTGAGTAGGGGAAGTGTCATTAAGGAGGCACAGGTCATGGTCCGCACCAAATTGGTCAATTAGGAATTCCTGACTAGATGAAAAAGCCCTGCCCCACAAAAAGTGATGGGCATTAAAATCCCCAGGGAGGGGGAAGTTGCTGAATGAGGGCAGTTAGGACAGTAGATGTAGGTGGCCTTCCAGGAGGGAGATAGAGACTGCAAACCGTGACTGCAGAGTCCAACTTGACTCTGACAATAATTGCTTCCAATGGCGTACAAAATGGGATCCATGTACTAACAATATCCATTCGTACCAACGTGCAGACACCGCTGGATGTCCTTAAAGAGCCAACCTGGTTCTGACAGAAAGCACAGAACCCACAATGGCTCGGTGACTGAGCATAAAAAAAATGTGATTCCTGGAGAACGACACTCTGGCCAAAATAATCACAAGCACGAAGAGCAGCAGATTGGGCAGCAGAGGAAGTTTTGATCAACAGTGAACATGACTGCATCTTACTGAGAGACTCCACTCTGCCAAGCTCACCTTCGTTTTTTCCACAAAATGTAATGGCTTGGTGGTGATGGTGAATGTCTCCCTGTCCATCCTAGTACTGACCACTTAGCAAGGAAAGTGTTTCACCCCAAGCTGATGAGCCTGGCCCCTCTCTCAACGTGTAGCTAGGGAAAGAAAGGCTGCAGGGTTATAAGGAACAGCAGTCAATGATCCGTTACCACCAGAAGAGTCAGCCGTAGAAGAATGGCCAGGTTTTTGGAGCTTGATACACTTCATATGCAACGTACCTGCCCTGATTCCACCTGCTCCGATAAGGGGCTCTCCCCTTGGCCACCAGCCAGCCACAAAAATGGCCGTCTGGCACAGCAGCCATTGCCAGGCGTTCCGATGCTCTGGAATGAGAAGCAACTACTCCTAGGCATACATGGGGAGCTAACATCTCAAGTATCAGAAGTATGATCCCTGTGTTGTCAGAGGACACACAGCCAGATGGTTAAATAACAATCACAAGCACGAAAAGCAGCAGATTGGGCAGCAGAGGCGATTCCAACTGGATTGCATCCTCGTAAGACAGAGATTCCAAAGTCAGATATTAAACTGTTAGGTGAACCCAAGAACAGATATACCTCAGATCACAGTTTAGTAATGACAAAGAATAGACTGCAGTTTAAGAGAAATGTCCAGAAAAATCAATGTGGAAAGAAGTGGACTACTGTAATACTGAAGGATGATTGGTTGGTAGGTACGTTGACTGGAGGTTAAGGAACTAAATAGTATGGACATCAGTCACTTAACCCAGGGGTAGTTTATCCACTACTGGTTACATCTGCAAAGTATGTACTCTGATGACAAAAGTACACAGGATCAGTCAGACCAATGCATTGGAGGCAATACTGATGCCAGAGCTGAGAAAGAATTGATGGAGAAGTGTATGGATCAGGCCAATACGGAGGTCAGAGCAGATGAGGGTTCTCTCAAGGTTATCTGATCGTGAGAAAAACACCAGCTCACATCTGACTCCCACCAGTCCAATCAAGGGCAAAGAAACAAGTCGGCAGGTTCAAAACAGTAAACACGAGAAGGCTAAAAATGTAATCGATACCAGTTGGATTATCAATAATGAATACAACAGAATGGAAATAGATAAAGCAGTAGGTGGCTGACCTTGGAGTTCTGCATTCAACAGAAGTGGCCCTACATCTGCATCAATTTAGTCAAGGTGTTAAAGAGCACTCACAAATCTTCATAGTGACACTTCTAAAATAGAAAATAGGGTACAGCAGAAAAGGAGACAAACTGAACCTAAAGGTTATTAAAACATAGTGAGAGAGGGATGCAAGAGTGAGCCAGTTGAGGAGATAAGGTCAGGAGTTCACTAGAACCAGCATACAGCAGATGCTCCAACCACAACCACCCTGTCCCAGTCCTGAAGGTAGCTTAAAACCTTGAATCTGAAAATAACACACACTTTCACAGAGAATCAGTTCAACCACCCGTAAATCATCTGCCAGTATTTAATGCAAAGTATTTGGAAGGTCATGCTTAGCATGGAGGGTCAGAAGAAGAGAGCGGCCCACCAGGATATGAGCTACTGTCTGTACAGCTCCACAACTACAATGTGTGGTGGCTTGTTATGTAAAATAAAATGATGGGTTAACCCGGTACAATCAATGTGGAGGGGACATAAGAGTGTATTCCTTCCAGGAGGGACAGAGGAAAGAACTCCATGCAGCAGCAGTCTCCTTGATTGTGTGTAATTTATTAAAGAGAGCGGTAGCTACCCAAATATCATTCCATCTCCAGTGAGCAGAGGTCTCATCTGCACCTACAAGTCAACACCTGGGATCAGCAAAGTGAATGGGGTGAGCAATCACTCATCTAGCCATATAGCTGACCCATTCATTCCATGGGATATGCACAACTTGGAACCCAGAGAATGACAACTCAGCAGTCAGTATAACGTAAGTTCAGTGAGAAGATAATCAAATACAGAGACAACGGCATGCCAAGAGTAACAATGGTCAATGGCTTGAAGACAGCTCACTGAGTCACTACATATTAAAAAGTGGTCAGGGGAGGGCTGCCTGATAAAGTGGAGGGCTCTGTTAGTAGCTATTAGCTCCACTGTAAAAACACTGTGTTCCTGGCAATGAATGGTGTTCCTTATTGGCAAGGTATAAAAAAGCATACACTGTCATAACCACGGTTTAAGTTTTGTCTGTCTAAAGAATGGTAGCACCCTGAAACTCCTGAAGACCTGAATCACATGCTGAAAGGTCATGAGGGTAATGGGCTTAGAGTGATTGAATGTGTGGCTTTGGCACCAATCAAGGGAAAGTGTATGAGAAAACATAAGGAGCACATTCCAGGGAGAAGAGGCAAAGATCCTAACAGGACGGTGAGGCACATTCCAACTGGTACTCACACCCAAGGGTAGGAGGATGACACCCCTTGTACGCAAAAAGAACTGGGTATGCTGGATGATCAGAGAATTGTCAAATGGCAATTGTATAGTAGATCAAGAGTTAGTACATTCAGTACTGAACAGGCAGGATACCCACTTCAGGCAGGACACACTCAATGAGACTGGACCGGAAAGTGCCAGTGAACAGATGAACTCCATTATGGTGGTCTGGATCTAACAATTCAAAGACAAAGGTGCAGCTGAGTCGTAACTCCAGCAGCCATAGTCCAGTCAGGATGAGACCAGTGCCCAGTAAACACGGAGACGAGTAGCATGATCCACATACCACAATGTGTGGGCAAGGAAACAGTGCATTAAGTGTCTGCTAGCAACTAGTCTTTAGTTGATGAATATGGACAGCCAAGTCAGCTTTTTTACCAAAATGGAGGTCCAAAAATGGGACTGTGCAAAAACTTCTTAGTGCTAGGTTCCTAAGTATAGTTCTGGATCACGACAGACTGTGGTAAGACCACAGAAATGCACGACCCACATTTTGGCAAGAGGGAAATCGAAACTATGGGAAAGAGTCCACCCTGAGGTCCCTCAGATGGTGCCTTGGAGCTGGTGTTCTGCTGAGGCTACTGAGTGAGAGATGTACCAAATGCAGAAGGTGTAAACATACAGTGCAGCCCATCAGAGGTCACTAGCCCACTGGTAGCAAAGAGGGGAGAGTGACACTTAGGAAGAGCCCTGTGGCATACCATTCTCTTGGACCCAAGGAATGCCAACTGAACTACCAACATGAACCCGGAACAACAATTAGGATAAAAGCTGACAAATAAAAATTGCTACTAGGGAGCAAGGAAAACCCCAATCATGAAGAGTAAGGAAAATGTGATAGTGCCAAGTGGTGTTGCAAGCCTTATGTAGGTCAAAAAAGACTGCAATGAGCTGTTGGCATTTAGAAAAATGCCTGTCAGAGTTGTTTCCAACTACTAGATGGTCAGTCACAGTGCGGGGTTGGGTCCGGGAGGTGGCATAGAGATGTACAAATGGGATTTATCCGTACAACACATTCTCTGGTCCCAAAATCATCCCAGCCTCAACCTACAGTAACCTACTATCCTCACACCCTCCACACAACTGTTTCTGTCCCTTCTGCCCTGTCACCACCTCATTATTCACCTCCCCTCACCCTCAATCTCCACTGCTTTCTGCATTATGCACCCTCCGGTCTTTTCTCCTTCTCTGCTCCTCTTTTTCACTCCCCATTTTTCCCCCTCCACTCCCTCCCACACAGCCTCCCGATGCTGTGCCTGTCAGCCCTGCCCTGCCACCTCTAGCTACTGCAGGCTCCACCTAGCAGTGCCAATTACTCTTTCCCCACCTGTACCCTGCTATCCCTCCCCCTTCCCCGCCCTCCTCTGGACTGTTGCTGCTATTCAACATGTTTCTGCTGCAGTCTGGCTGGAGGTATGGTTGTATGTTTGTGAGCTATGCTTGCTTTCTGAAAAAGGCATTGGGTGGAAGCTTATTTGCAAGAGTCTTCTCACTGTGCCTGGTGAGTAGCAATCTATCCTTTTCATAACACTGTTGACATTCTAATGTTTGATTTTGCCTAACAGCTTTTCTTCCATCCCAAAAACATTAAACTACGCAGTGACTGCTCTTTCTTTCTGTCCTATGGTTTTTCATCACATCCCAAACCGCACACACTCCAAGCCACACTGTATCAACGGTCTCGTCCGCGCACAACATACATCTGCATAGCTGCCCAGATTGTTGGTGCAGCTCTTGATGCCCCAAATTCTTCCCAGCAATAATGAAAGAGTTAAATTATCCCCATTGATCACATTTCCTGCCTCATTCACTTGTGTTTTCATATGTTATTTCCACACCTACTGGTGCCACACAAATTTGCCAACGCAACCAATCCCCCCCACTCCTCTTCCCTTATGCCAACATACGCATTCTCCTATACCTCATCCATCCTGTCGCGCCCCCCCCCCCCCCCCCACACACACTTCTGTACATATTTTAGGTATTTGTCTACATGTTTTTGCATAATTTATGCATTTGTGCATATTTTTGTGCATTTGTACATGTTTTTGCATATCTATACATGATTTTATGCATCTTTTCCAGCTCCCCTCACAACCACGTAACACCTTCACCTTCACCTTCACTTGCTCATTTCCTACATCATTTCCCACATTTCGCATTTCCCAAACAAAACCAGCCCTGCCACAATGGTCCCCTGCTCCATCTTTCTGCACTATTTCAGTAAAGTATCCATTTCCATGGCTAAAATCCAGGCCCACATCCTGTTCCTTAAATGCTGCCCTAATCGTGGAATCTTCCCCCCCCCCCCCCCCCCCCAATATTTTTTTAAATTTTTTGTTGATAGATACACACTTTTTTTAGATATATCGAGGGCCGAAATGACTTTTTTAAAATACTGATATACTGGATTCCCGATATTTTTAAAAATATCAACAGTCCTACTTCACACCACTGTGATCCTCCCTCCCTTATACATAACCACCCCCTGGTCAACTTCCAAGAATTACTTTCCTCCAACTTGGCCTCACCGTCATTCCCCAGATTCCTTCCCAACACCACCACCCTTCCAGCAGAAGAAAGAATACCAACACACAACCTCAAAATAGATCCTGACCATATCATCGTAACGGCAGAAAAGGTTCCACCACTGTCGCTGCAAATCCCAGTGATTACCTGGCGGAAGGCCGCTGACAATTGACTGACTACTGTTATATCCATGAGAAAAGCCAAGTCTGAAATACATTATTAACAACAAAATGGGCAACTGTTAATAAGAGATGATGCAACAGTAAGGCTTTAAGGCATGGTGAGAGGACCCAAGACCTCGGAGCATGCTGGCCAACGCCCAGCTGATAGGCAGCTATGCTTGGTAACAAGGTGAAAGCTATAAATTATAAATACACAAAGAAAGCAGTAAGTACTTACGACAATGGAGTCCTTGGTAAGCAGCGGAATTAAAACTAACAGGCATACAGCATGTCTGGTTAGAGAGAGATGGTGGGATGAGAAGGAGGAAGAGAGAGGGCCTTCTAGTGGGTACAGCACTACGTCATGATAAGTCTACGCAGGGCGTATGACACAGTGTATGACAATATTAAGACAGATGTCTCTAACCTTTCACCCAGTCTCTGAAGAACCACTGAACAATAGTGCACATATACAGCCAATATGAAGTGAGTAGCCCTAAACATTACCTCATGGCAATAGCTGGCAGGGTCGAAGGGGAAACGTACAAAACTCGGGAGCAGGACGCTCCAAGCGTAGAGCATTATGAAGAAGTTTTAGAACAGTTTAAAGCATGGTGCAGCAAGCAGGCATTTGTGAAAGCCGGAGTTCGTTGCAGAGTTAGCAAAAAGAGATGATGCACTTTTAAGTTTGTTTGTTTATTTCATTTTAGGGCGCAAAAACAACAAGGGTCATACACGTCCATGTTAGGACTGTAGAAAATGACGAAAGAGAAGACAGCTAAAACCAGGTACATGGAGAAAGGTCTATAAAATACACCATAGAGAAACGGAGGCCCTGAACTAAAAATTAAATGTCCTTTGCATATTGCTACGAAGATAAAATGTAAAATGTGGTTGACAACCGCACGTCATTCACTGAAACAGATGATAAATGAGATGGCAAACACAAATGAGAACAGAAGTGGTTAAAAAAAGTACGTTCCATCAGGAAATGACAGACCATCAAAGGTTGAGTGCAATGAGCACAAAGTGATGGGGCAGCACCACTTAGCAAATGGTGATGGCTAAAAGACAGTGCCCAGTATGCAACCTAGGTAAAATGATCTCCTCGCGGCAAGAGAGCTGAGAGGTGGTCATCCAAGCTGCTGGGAGAGGCTTAATAACCCAGAGCTTGTACCCATGAAGGAAGGAACAGTGGTGATTCCAAGTGACACCATCTGGTGACAGACAGCAACACAGAGATCATCGGAGGGAATGTAAGAACTAGCGGGCTGAGGTATGAGGATTGCAGACTTAGCAACAGCATTAGCAGCCTCGTTTCCTGTCAGACCGACGTGGCCAGGAATCCAGATAAACGTCACAGTGACGCCATCAAGAGTGAGCAAGCGACAGCTTTCCTGGACCCATTGCACTAAGGGTTGGACAGTGTACAACATGCAGAGGATTTGAAGGCACTTGGAGAATAGGAGCAAATGAAGCAATTGAAAAGCCTGTGACATCGAATGTACTACATGGCCTGAAACAGAGCGAAGAGCTCTGCTGTAAACACTGAGAAGTGTTCCCGAAGCAGATACCGAAAAACGTTGGTGCCAATGATGAAGGCACACCCGACACCACTGTCAGTCCGAGAGCCATCAGTGTACACAAAGGTACTATCGCAAAGTTCCATGTGAAGGTAATGTAACTGAAGCAGATAGAGCGAGGCTGGAGTAGTATTCTTAGAAACTGAATGAAGGCCAAGGTGAACACAGGCCATCACATGAAGCCAAGATGGTGAAGGGTTCACACCCATTGGCAAAGTAGCAGGTAGTGTTAAGGTAAGCTGCCGAAGCAAGAGCCTAAAGCGAACTCCAGAGGTAACAGAGAAGAGGTACGGATCATACGTTCCATCATCTTGCAAACACGGCTGGTGAGAGAAATTGGGCAGTAGCTAGAAGCAAGGTTTTTGTCCTTACCGTGCTTAGGTATGGGTATGACAGTGGCTTCACATCAGTGTCTGGGAAACATGCCCTCTGCCCAGATGCAGTTGTATGTATGAAACAGAAAGTGCTTGCTCACTAGAGAAAGGTGCTGCAACATCTGAATGTGAGCACTGTCTGGCAATGGGGTGGACAATCAGGACGAAGTGAGAGCATGAACTAGCTCCCTCATAGTAAAGGCAGTATTATAGCACTCACAATTCTGAGAAGACAAGGGTGTATTGCCTGAGCCTCCTCCGCTCATTTTCAATGGAGGACGGCTTGGTGATAGTCTGAGGAGCTCGAAATCTCCACAAAATGGTGACCCACGGTGTTGGAGATAGCAACTGGTGTGTGGAGTCTAAAAGGAACATGGGTGCTCCTGTGTTAAGGCAGAGGAGGTTAAGTTGACTGAGAAGGTCAGCCAAGAGGGCACCTCTTGGATAGGTTCTGAGCGAGCCATAAATGGGGTGGTGCACATTAAAGACACTGAGCAGCAGAAAGGGGTGAGGTGGCTGCCCAATAAGCTGAGGAAGTCTGCACTTGTAACATCGAATGACGGAGGGATGTAAACGGTACAAAGGGAAAAGGTCCAAGTGAGGAAGGAAAACGCAAATTGCAACAGCTTGAAGGCGGGTAGTCAGGAGATGGGCTGACTATGAACATCATCCCGTATGAGCAGCATGACTCCCCCATGAAATAGAATGCCACCCTCAGGGGGAAGGTCAAAACAGACTGGGAAGAAATGCAAGAACTCAAAACAGTGATGAGGACGCAATTTTGTTTCCTGGAGGCAGAGAGCAAGTGGACACTGCAATTCTAAGAGCAGCTATAAATCCTCTTTGTTTGATCGAAGTTCACAAACGTTCCACTAAAGGAGAGTCATAATGAGGAGAGGGGAGGAGGGAAAAAATGAAGGAGTGTCACCTTGGCAGCTGCCGAGTGCCAGCCTTCAAAGACTCACTGCTACAGGGCATGGAGGCTGGAGGACCCCACTCCATGAGATTTACAAAGGTGTCAGCATTCTCCCTCTGTCAATCTGCAGAATCCAGGGAAGAAAAATAGTTGGCGGTGCACACCGGTGACATGGAGGTCACCTGGGTGATGGTATGACACGGCCACACCACTGAACAGGATCTCCGGGTTTGCGAAGGATAAGACTGTTTGCCTTTGACTTCTTGGAGCCTTTCTGGCTGGCAGAGGAAGACTCAGATATCTGTTGGCTGGAGGAATGTAGGAAGTCTTTGCAGGATAGTCCTTCTGTCCTTTAAGGCCTGCTGGATGTGTAGCAGATGACTTCGTTCTGTGAGGTGAGAGTTTTGTGGCTTGTTGCACAGCTGGATGAGGAGACGGTGATGCTACCACGACACTGGGCGATTTCACAACTGCAGTGTTGAATTTGAGGTTGTATGTCTGCATGGCCATCTCCTTTGTCGAGTGAGATGTAGCAAGAACAGTACCGTAAGTGTCAGATGGCAGAACGCAGGGTTCGCGGCTAGCCAATAACTTGATGCGACCGAGTAAAGCAATTTTTCCTTTACCCAGATCTTCTGGACAGCACACTCATTGAGATACATGGAACAATCTCAAGAGGAGCCAGTATGGTCGCCTTGCAGTTGATACATAGAGGAGAAAGAGGTGGACAATCACCCTCGTGAGCATCCCTACCACAGGTTACACATTTGGCTGGGTGTCAACAAGACATTCAAGTGTGGTTGAAACAATGACACTAGTAGCAGTGCACAGGGTTCGGAATGTACGGTTGGACTGTGATAACTTCATAGCCTGCTTTAATCTTGGATGGAAGCTTCACTCTATCAAAAGTGAGAAAGAGTGTGAGTGGCACCAAGGATGCATCTACCTTCTCATTACCCGACAGACTACAATGACACCCTGATCAGAGAGGTACGTTTGAATTTCTGCCTCAGTCAGACCATTGTGCAATCTAATGTAAATAACACCATGGGAAAAATTCAGAGTTCTATGGGTCTCGACACCAACAGGATAGTCGTGGAGAAGCAGAACGGCAAGCAGCTGTTGTGCTTCAGAATCAGAAGTAGTCTCCAAAAGCAAAATGCTACTGCACAAACGAGAGCAGGATTTCACGGGGCCAGCAATTGCATGAACAACATTCTGAATGAGAAACGGATTTACTTTCGCAAAGGATTGTGTGTCCTCAGTACGGTAAACCACAAGGGACCATGATGTAGCTGGGAGCACCTTTGAATCAGGAGCTTCATTCTGTTTACTTTTTGTAGATGTGGACTGCAAAGATGATAATTGGTTCATTGCGAGAAAATCTCCCATGACTGTCAGCATCTCTGATGGTGTGCTCCTTCCAACTGGAGACCTGGGACCTCCGCTCCCCCCCCCCCCCCCCCCCACTACCACCGAGGAGGCCTCACCCATCTTAGGTGATTGTTCATACCTCCCGAACACCTAAAATAGGGACCAATCAGCAATCTGAGAAGGTAGCAGCTCAGGCAGTCATCCCTCCCTGGGGCTGGCCTGTACCAGGCAGTGCTTGCCAACCCTACCTGTCGACCCATGGTTGGGAATTACACTTTACCCAGTCACCTGTTACGCGTCAGCCAAGCAGGTAGCAGCCGATGCATTGCAGATCACAGGCACAAGGGCAGCACATGCACAGCAGGCAACACAGAGCAGCACAATTATGCACCACAATAAAAATGCTACATAACTGGTCCATTTGATTTAGAACATAAGAGTGCATTGTATTTCTATTCTTAAATTGTAATTTTAAAGTGTTACAATAGTTAAGTTCAGTACGATGGCTCCAGGTAGTGAAGCATATTCATCTACCAGTGCTGGTGGGACGTCAGTTAAAGAGGCTCTATGCGTTATTTCTAAGTATTCGAGGTGAATAAACAAGATCTTAGCGAATTCACAGAAAATGTAGACACTGCTTTTGAGTTGGTCAAGCCACGGGAACATGAAATCCTACTGAATTTTGATAAAGCAAAAATAACTGATGAGGAAAGGTTGAGACTGCAAGTGTTTGAAAGAATGGGCACATGGGAGGAAGTAAAGCATGTTGTGGAAGGAAATTACTCACGTAAAAGGATGATAAATTTCTATGCTTCTAAGATATTTCACGCAAGGCAAGGGCAAGGCGAGCAGATTTCTTTGTGGAAAAGTAGAATCAACGAAATGTAAAGAGATTTCAGGGAAGCTGTAAGTCGGGTTTCAAGTCAAGAGAATGTAAAAGGGAACCATAGAGTTTGCGTACTCCTTGGGAAGAGCTTGCTCTCTTCAGGGTCTAAGTAACAATAGGATTCAACCAATAGTAAGAAACCAAGGAGACAAGACCGGACTAGCAACAGCAGTAGAGTTAGCCCTGCAGGCAGAAAGTGCAATATATCAATAAGAGAGCTGGGAATAGCCCCAAGGATAAAATTTAATCGCAGAATGGACATGATGAAAAGACCAAAGGAAATTCAAAATTTGAAATGCTTCATGTGTGGCTTGAGAGGACACATTGCAAGTAAGCGCAGAAAGAATAAACACGAGGGCAGGGTCCAAGTCATGATGGGCAAAGAGCTTACAAATTTTTGCTATGTATGTGACATGCCGGGTCACACCAATGCCGACAGTAAATGAGGGACAAGATTGTAGAAAATGACGCCAACAGATGTCAGGGAATTCTGGGGTAATCACAGAGAAACTGACGGAGGACTAAGGGAATGGAGATGCCCGCAATGTAATCTACCGGGTAATTGTGGCGTAACGTGCCTGAGTGTAAAAGACATAGCGTGTTTCAACTGTAAGCGCAAGGCCATTACACTAAGGATTGTCAAAAAAGACCCTGGCATGCCTGGAGAAAAGGCCGGGTGTCAATATTGAGTACAATAGGCAAATTGGTACAGGGAAACTAAAGGGCAGCAAGGCTGCACAGTCAGGTGTTTTCACACTAAATACACCTACAATCAGGGTGATAGCATGTCCAATGGAAAACAATGTTTTAACATTATATTGTGCAGAATTATGAAAGGAATTAAAATTGTTAACAGACATGGGAGCACAGTTCTCTCTCCTGATAAAAAATAGTATGCCTGTGAACACTCCAATTAAATGAAGCAGAAAGGCTTCTGCTGAAGGGTGTTGCCAGTGAAGGTGTGAGCACAATAGGTGTGGTGAAAATACACCTAAGTGTAGGAAGTGTTGGAAGTGCCAGGAAAGTTGGACGTAAGTTTCACATGTACGTACCAAGTTTAGATATTCCATATGACGAACTAATAGGTCGAGACTTCATAACTGAGCATAAAGTTAAGTTAGACAATGCGGACGGAGGTCTTAAGAGTACAAAGGTTACACATACTCTTGATAGTAGAGGAGGAACCGAAACGTAATGGGTTTGAAGCAGATCAAGAATCCAACAGGGAAATGGCTTCCCTGAAAAGAAAATGTAATGTAACGGAGAGTGGAAGGCAAGGTACCATGAGAAAGCGAAAGGGAATTGGTTATTCCAAGACAGGAGACTGAACACATAGGGTGCACCTACCTGAATTGTGAGTGTTTGAAATGGCAGACGCATTGAATTTATCCAAAGACAAATGTTCAGTTGAAGACTGTCAGGCTGCTGACAGAGGAATCAGATCCACCAGTAAGAGCAAAAGAAATAAAAGGCATTAAGGAAGTCACAGACAAAACGAAAAGTTGCACTAGTGTTTTGTGGAAACAGTTGGGAATTGATCATTTAAATGCAGAAGAAAGGAGTGCATTAGTGGAGGTGTGTACCGAGCATGGAGATGTATTCTACCTAACAGGTGACACGACCGCAGTACAGCACAGAATACTGATAGATACGAAACGTGCAAGTATGGTATAAATGCTAAACTGTGCCATATCCCTAAAGTGCAAAAAGAAGTTTTAAAAAGAGCAAATTGATCATATGCTGAAAGATGACATAACTGTTGAAAGCAAGAGAACCTGGAACACACTATTACTCCTCATTCATGCCAGTGGCTAATAGAAGCAGAGAATCATATTGAACAGCAGGCAATTAAATGATATTACAGCTGGCGATGCATTTCTGCTACCAAATATCACTGACAGCTTGGATCTACTAGAGGGAGAAAAGTACTTCTCGATGCTTGATCTTGCAAGTGGATACCATCAAATATTGATGGATGAGAAGGACAGACAGGAAACTGTATTCAGTTCAAATTATCAGAATTACGAATATAAGAGAATGCCACTGGGACTGAAAGGAGCCCCAGTGCGTTTCCAGTGACTGATGCACACAGTTTTGGCAGGGCTGCAAGGAGTAAAATGTTTTGTCTATTTAGACGGTATAGTGTGCTACAGAAGAAACCTACAGGAGCATAATGAGAAGAGCCGTGAAATCTTTGATAGATTACAAGAATATTACTTGAAGTTGCAACTGGAGAAGTAAGAGTTCCTAAGGAAAGAAGTGATCTTTCTAGGTCATTGTACTGTGGACAAGCGAATCTCACTGGGCATGGCAAAGGTGGAGGAGGTAAAGTTCTTCCTACAGCCAAGAACAATGAAAGAACTGAAAGGGTTCTTAGGATTAACTGGATACTACCATCAGTTCACAGAACACTTCCACAAAATTGCAAAGCCTCCACATGAGTTATTAAAGAAAGGAGTTGAGTATAACTGGGGTGAAAAGTAAAATACTGTTTTTGAAGAACTGAAGGAACAAAGAAAGAAATTTGGTGAAGACTTGCCCTTCACATTTGATTCCAGACCATTAAACAAACCAGAACTAAATTATAGCACTACCGAAAAAGAATTGTTGGCTATTCTACATGCTGTGAAACAGTTCCGACTGTACATATATGGACGAAGGTTTACAGTAGTAACCAGACATGGATCTTCAGTGAAAAGGATCCGACTTCATGACTCCTGAAATGGAGACTGAAGCTCAAACAATATGATTACGAAGTAATATACAAACCAGGAAGGCTAAACAGTACTGCAGATGCTCCAACCAAAACGAAGCCTGTAGAGTATGAAAACGTAGATGCGAAACGGAAGGTAGACACAGAGAAAAACATGCTACAGAAGCAAATGGAAACAGTGATCCTATGAATGTCCCCAAAGTGTGTAAGTAGCGCCAGAATAGAAAGTGAAAGCGATGGCGAAGCAGAAATTTGTATCCAAACGAAGGAGAATATATTAAGAGAGATGTACGATATTCTGAAATGGAGACTGAAGCTCGAACAATATGATTACGAAGTAATATACAAACCAGGAAGGCTAAACAGTACTGCAGATGTTCCAACCAAAACGAAGCCTGTAGAGTATGAAAACATAGATGTGAAACGGAAGGTAGACACAGAAAAAAACGTGCTACAGAAGCAAATGGAAACAGTGATCCTATGAATGTCCCCAAAGTGTAAGTAGCGCAATGGCGAAGAAGAAATTTGTATCCAAAAGAAGGAGAATATATTAAGAGAGATGTACGATAATCCTTTGGAAAGGCATCAAGGAATGCATAGGACATTAGAAAGAATAAAGGTTTACAAGCAGAGGCGCAGAAAGAAGCACAACAGTAAGGATTACATACGGAAGTGTCTGTCCTGTCAAATAAATAAGCACATGCAAGCCTACCCTTAAAAATTACGGACACAGCTGAGACTGTGTTTGAAAAATGTTCAGTGGGCATTGTATATCCAGGAGACACATCAAGTACAGGTAGAAGGTGCATGTTAATATTTCAGGATGATTTAAGTAAGTTTACGCTCAGTTCCGATTGAAAGGCATGAAATATTACCTACGATAAGAAAATCCCATCGGTGCTTCTAACAGACCATGGTTTGAATTTCTTACATGATTTTTCAGACAAGTGTGTAATTTGTTAAAGGTTAAATCATGTACAAACTACTACAGCTTATAACCCAGATCTAAAGGTGTCTTGGAAGAAGTCATCAAACACTTGCTGAATACCTAAGACACTTTGTAACAATGATCAAAGTTTATGGCACAAGTGGGTACCATATATAATATTTGTGTTCATAACTACACCACACAGCAGCACATGGTACACACCATTCTAACTGCTGCTTGGACGAAAAGCAAATATATCAAGAGTACTGCAATAAGAGTCAGTGCAGGTAAATTACGATTATGAATCATATCTACAAGTAAAAATGCAGGATGCCCACCAAACAGCAAGGGAGTCAGCAGTAACACATACGAAAACCGGTAAGGAACAGTACGATAAGAGCCAAAACACAAGAGTTCAAAGTAGGAGACAGGGTGTTGCCATACGATGAATCAGTAACATGTGGCAGATCCAAAACATTAGATTTACAATGGATAGGTCCATTCGAAGTATTTAACATAATAATAAGAATTAAAAGAAATAAGGAAACAAAGGGACTTGCCAATAGGCTAAAACATTTCTTTTAACTTTCAGGTATGGCACTCAGGTGGAAAATATTTCAACTCCTCATAATAGTAGTAACAACTACACAATCTACATCAGCATTTTCGCCGAATGACTTTCAAGCTATGCAGTTTCCAACATCTTCAGGTTTATATTATGACAATGTAGGACAAATTAAGATATACATTATCACATGGAGAACAGTGACATATGTAAACCTGGACTCTGTTATAGTGTGTTTTCGAAAGGCTGAATGACAGTAAGGCAGCAGTATAAAGGTGCAGAGGTACGTTACAGCAACTGAATGTAAGAGTAATGGAGTGTCGGGTATTAGACCAACAGGTCCATGCCGAAAAAATTACAGACCTGCAGGAACTAGTACAGCAGCTGACGATACATGACACACAAAGAAAAAGGGGAGACGTTAACTTTATAGGCCAAGTAAGTAAAATAGTTTTTGGCACACTGGATGAAACAGATGCTACATACCACAAAAAGAACGTATAGATGCCATAGAGAGAAACTCAGAAGCATTACTAAGGTTAACGAAATAACAAGTGACAGTGGTGCGTGCCACATTATCAAGAGTACATAGAACAGTTTATAATTAGGAACCAAATAAACATGCCCTAAAGACTGGGATGGAGAGAGTAGAGCATTTTATTAAAGCATACGTGAAAAAGGGTAGCCTCATTTGTAACAACAGCATAACAGGTACTGCAATCGTCAGCACTGGCCAGTTACAGAAATGAGCAAATGATAAACATAATAGCAAAGGCATAGAAGGGTATCAAACTGGTAGACTTCGCCGAGGCAAGGAGAATAACCATTAGAAGCACATACTTTCCCCACAAAGTAGTACATAAAGTTACCTGGATATCCCCAGATTGAAGTATGGTGAATCACGATTGACCATGTTCTTGTTGACCGAGGACATCATAGTAATGTGATCCTTCTGCGGGGCAGATATGAATTCCGATCATTTCCTGGCGGTAGTCAAACTACACCTGAAACTATCTACCAAGTGGCAAAGAAATTGTGAAAAGATGGCCCACTTTGACAAGGATAAGTTGGAAGATGTAGAAGTGAGACAACGCTATCAAGATAAAATTGCAGAAAACCTCTCAATATCGGAGAACGCTACCAACGTGGAAGACACAGGTGGGTGTTGAGGAATGCAGTGTTACAGAGTGCAGGAGGAGACTTGCTTGCCATCCACAACAGAGAAGTAAACCTTGGTTCGATGGAGAATGTCGAGAATCTCTTGGGATGAGAACAGTGAAGAGGATACAGTAGTTAGAAAAACTCTCAGAAGAAGCAAGGGTAGCCTACTGTGAAGTGTGTCATAACACGGACAAATTCATGAGAAAGAAGAAGCGAGAACACCATAAAAGACTGTTTGAAGTAGTAGAAGAAGCAAAGTCATCACGCTCATTTTTCCTGGCCTCAAGATTTGCCAGATGTGTCTACCGACAACATACATTGGTTCTAACAGATGAGACTGGTGAAGTGGTACTGCCAGAAGAGCAAGAAAACCTATTTAAACAACATTTTGAGAACCTATTGAATCGGGACGTTCCACTGACTGTGACAACTCAGACGGGAGCTCGTTTTGATAGAGTAGAAGTTCCTGAACCATCAGAGGAAGAAATCAGTGTTGCCCTAAAACTACTCAACAACAAGGCCCCAGGAGGTAGTGGTACCACAGCTGAGATGCTTCACTTGGGAGGACAACCACTGATGGATGCATTGAAACAATTAATATCCACCGTCTGGACAACAGAAATAATTCCTGAAGAATGGAAGGGAACAATTATAGGTCCCATCTACAAGACAGGTGATGCTACCTAAGTATCCAACTACCGATGAATTTCACTTCTTGAAATTGGATACAAAGTCTTTACAACTCTGCTGCTAAACCGAATGAAACCACTGGTTGAAGGAATTGCAGGCACATATCAATGTGGGTTCATCCCCGGACGGTCTACCATTGACCGCATATTTACTTTGAGGCAGCTGATAGAAAAATTATATGAGTTCAATCAGGAACTACACCTCATCTTCATCGATTTTCGACAAGCTTACGACAGCACTGACCGCGTCACATTATGGGAAACATAAGAGGAACTTGGCATCCCATCAAAATACATTTATCTAATTGCAGCTTGCTACTCCCAGTCAACTTCTAAAGTACGTTTTGGCAACCAACTGTCACCACCTTTCACTAGACAAAACGGACTGAGACAAGGAGATCCATTGGCGCCAATATTATCAACTTGGCCTTGGAAAAAAGTAAGCTGTTACAATTTCTGAACCAAGGAAATGGAGATGGGGGGAGCAGACAATTCTGGAATTTGCTGATGTGATCCTTGGCGACACACTAGAGCAAATGTGTGCTGATACTTCCTGATTCCTCCAAAATGCAAAGGAAATTGGGTTGGACTTGAACGAGGACAAAACTAAATATCTTTTGAGTATCACATTGTTGAGTTCTCCCTCCTTCCTTTGTTGTAGACGGGCATACCTTTGAACGAGTTGAAGAGGTCAACAAAAGAGACGTGACAAAAGAAGTACATCAACGCATAACAAGTGCTAATCGCATGTTCTTAAATCTCGTCTGATATCTCAGAAGATCAAAGTCTGTCTGTCTACATGAGACTGGTGAGGCCAGTACTTATAAGAGTTGTGAAACTTGGGCGACATCAGCAACAATAGAAGATTCAACATGTGCATTAGAAAGAAAGGTACTTTGTAAAATCTATGGACCCTTCTACAATAACATGGAAGGTAAATGGAAAATAAGAAAGAAAGAAAACCTGTACCAGAGGTTTGGCCAACAACAGGCTGACAGGCAGCTGTGCTTGATAAACTTAAAAGCTGTAAGCTATAAACACACAAAGAGGGCCGTATGTAACTTCCTGGCAGATTAAAACTGTGTACCGAACCAGTCAAGTGCTCTACCATCTGAGATACCCAAGCACGACTCAATGACCCGTCCTCACAGCTTTAATTCTGCCAGTACCTTGTCTCCTACCTTCCAAACTTCCAAGAAGCTCTTCTGGAAGAAA
This sequence comes from Schistocerca serialis cubense, assembly GCF_023864345.2. Taxonomy (NCBI): domain Eukaryota; kingdom Metazoa; phylum Arthropoda; class Insecta; order Orthoptera; family Acrididae; genus Schistocerca; species Schistocerca serialis. The sequence continues at coordinate 760,882,286 of NC_064639.1, forward strand.
GGATATTGCAGACACATGGGGGGATGCTTCCAGAATGAAATTTTCAATCTGCAGCAGAGTGTGAACTGATATGAAACTTCCTGGCTTTGGAATCATGTGAAAATTTATTGTGATAACTTACAGAATCAGAGGATGTGTCATTTTGTAGCATACAACATCATGGTTGACAACATATTGAAGTTTGGGTTTGGCCATGAGTCATGCACGGATAGCCAAATGGTAAGGTGACCGCTCACGATAAGCAGGAAATCCGGGTTCAAGTCCCGGACCGGAACAAATTTTCATTGTCATTCCATTCTACAGCTGATGGTAGCCATTATCTGCAATTGTGAATTCATCTGAGGATACTGAAATAAGTGACCACAGGATAGAAAAATCAACTGAAATCACTAAACAAAGGAAAAAGTACTCTAGTTCATGGGATACCAATAAAATTACATAAACAGTATTTGAAAGAAATTGCTCCCCTTCTAGAAGCAGCATACTGTAGGTCATTGGATGTGTGAAGTGTTCCTAGTGATTGGAAAAAAGAGTGCAGGTCATTCCTGTTTTCAAGACAGTTAGTTGAACACATGCACAAAACTATAGGTGTAAGTTTCTGAGTTTGGTCATTTGTAGAATTCTGGAGCATGTTTTATGTTTCCACATGGAAATTCTGGAGACCAAAAATCTCCTCTGTAGCAATCAACACGAGTTCCAATTGCGTGTAAGCCATCCCGCTCTGTTCATCCACGAGATCCCAAAGCAGTAAGTACTGGCACCCACATTGATGCTGTGTCAACAGATGCAAAGTAATTTCAGATACACCCCAAGGGAGTGTTACTGGGTCATTAATTTTCACTATATAAAATGCAATCAAGGAAAATGAGTATGGAGAGATTTAATGTGAAACGACCAAACAAACTACTTGCAAGTAAGGCGGATACCAGACAAATTTGTTGAAAGAATCCACAGTAGCCACTCACATACGAAGTAGCTTTAAAAAGTCTTGTTTGACCAATACTTCAATATTGCTCATTAGTCTGGGATCAGTACCAGATAAGATTGATAGAGGAAACAGGGAAGATCCAAAGAACACAAGAGTGTTTCATTACAAGTTCATTTAGAAAATGTGAAAGCATCACACAGATGCTCAGCCAAATCCAATGGCAGGTGCTGCATGAGAGGCATCATGGTGTTGTTTACTGTTAAAGTTCCAAGAGTCAACCAATATACAACTTTATCCTAAGTACAAGTTGAGTCGAAAAGGACTTTACTGCTTTGGAATGATGTGAAAATTTATTGTGATAACGCACAGAATCAGAGGATATGTCATTTTGTAGCATACAACATCATCAAGTTTGATTCATGTAGCGCGTCAGTACCCTGTTCTGCCACCTGGAGCATGAGTGTGGTGCACAGTTAAAATGTGCTACTTTCACCGGGGCAGAGTGTGCTAGATGTGTGGTTAGGTTTCATGAAACAAACTCTACAACAACTGTTCGGCATAAAGGTCAGTGTATTGGCTGTGACGGGCCAATTGCATGGCCATCTCGCTCCCCAAACATGACACCAGCGGATTTCTTTCTCTGGGGTTTCATTAAAGACTGTGTTTATGTTCACTGGACACCAAACAATTTTGTTGTTGTTGTTGTGGTCTTCAGTCCTGAGACTGGTTTGATGCAGCTCTCCATGCTACTCTATCCTGTGCAAGCTTCTTGATCTCCCAGTACCTAGTGCAACCTACATCCTTCTGAATCTGCTTAGTGTATTCATCTCTTGGTCTCCCTCTACGATTTTTACCCTCCACGCTGCCCTCCAATACCAAACTGGTGATCCCTTGATGCCTCAGAACATGTCCTACCAAGCAATCCCTTCTTCTTGTCAAGTTATGCCACAAACTCCTCTTCTCCCCAATTCTATTCAATACCTCCTTATTACTTATGTGATCTATTCATCTAATCTTCAGCATTCTTCTGTAGCACCACATTTCGAAAGCTTCTATTCTCTTCTTGTCCCAACTATTTATCGTCCATGTTTCACTTCCATACATGGCTACACTCCATACAAATACTTTCAGAAAGACTTCCTGACACTTAAATCTATACTCGGTGTTAACAAATTTCTCTTCTTCAGAAACGCTTTCCTTGCGATTGCCAGTCTACATTTTATATCCTCTCTACTTCGACCATCATCAGTTATTTTGCTCCCCAAATAGCAAAACTCATTTACTACCTTAAGCATCTCATTTCCTAATCTAATTCCCTCAGCATCACCCGACTTAATTCGACTACATTCCGTTATCCTCATTTTGCTTTTGTTGATGTTCATCTTATACCCTCTTTTCAAGACACTGTCCGTTCCGTTCAACTGCTCTTCCAAGTCCTTTGCTGTCTCTGACAGAATTACAATGTCATCGGCGAACCTCAAAGTTTTTATTTCTTCTCCATGGATTTTAATACCTACTCCGAATTTTTCTTTTGTTTCCTTTACTGCTTGCTCAATATACAGATTGAACAACATCGGGGAGAGGCTACAACCCTGTCTCACTACCTTCCCAACCGCTGCTTCCCTTTCATGCCCCTCGACTCTTATACCTGCCATCTGGTTTCTGTACAAATTGTAAATAGCTTTTCGCTCCCTGTATTTTACCCCTGCCACCTTCAGAATTTGAAAGAGAGTATTCCAGTCAACATTGTCAAAAGCTTTAAGTCTACAAATGCTAGGAACATAGGTTTGCCTTTCCTTAATCTAGCTTCTAAGATAAGGCGTAGGGTCAGTGTTGCCTCACGTGTTCCAGTATTTCTACGGAATCCAAACTGATCTTACCCGAAGTCGGCTTCTACTAGTTTTTCCATTCGTCTGTAAAGAATTCGTGTTAGTATTTTGCAGCTGTGACTTATTAAACTGATAGTTCGGTAATTTTCACATCTGTCAACACCTGCATTCTTCGGGATTGGAATTATTATATTCTTCTTGAAGTCTGAGGGTATTTCGCCTGTCTCATACATCTTGCTCACCAGATGGTAGAGTTTTGTCAGGACTGGCTCTCCCAAGGCTGTCAGCAGTTCTAATGGAATGTTGGCTACTCCTGGAGCTTTGTTGCGACTCAGGTCTTTCAGTGCTCTGTCAAACTCTTCACGCAGTATCATATCTCCCATTTCATCTTCATCTACATCCTCTTCCATTTCCATAATATTGTCCTCAAGTACATCGCTCTTGTATAGACCCTCTATACACTCCTTCCACCTTTCTGCTTTCCCTTCTTTGCTTAGAACTGGGTTTCCATCTGAGCTCTTGATATTCATACAAGTGGCTCTCTTTTCTCCAAATGTCTCCTTAATTTTCCTGTAGGCAGTATCTATCTTACCCCTAGTGAGATAAGCCTCTACATCCTTACATTTGTCCTCTAGCCATCCCTGCTTAGCCATTTTGCACTTCCTGTCGATATCAGTTTTGAGACGTTTGTATTCCTTTTTGCTTGCTTCATTTGCTGCATTTTTATATTTTCTCCTTTCATCAATTAAATTCAATATTTCTTCTCTTACCCAAGAGTTTCTACTAGCCCTCGTCTTTTTACCTTCTTGCTCCTCTGCTGCCTTCACCACTTCATCCCTCAAAGCTACCCATTCTTCTTCTACTGTATTTCTTTCCCACATTCCTGTCAATTGTTCCCTTATGCTCTCCCTGAAACACTGTGCAACCTCTGGTTCTTTCAGTTTATCCAGGTCCCATCTCCTTAAATTCCCACCTTTTTGCAGCTTCTTCAGTTTTAATATACAGTTCGTAACCAATCGATTTTGGTCAGAATCCCCATCTGCCCCTGGAAATGTCTTACAATTTAAAACCTGGTTCCTGAATCTCTGTCTTACCATTATATAATCTATCTGAAACCTGTCAGTATCTCCAAGCTTCTTCCATGTATACAATCTTCTTTTATGATTCTTGAATCGAGTGTTAGCTGTGATTAGGTTGTGCTCTGTGCAAAATTCTACCAGGCGGGTTCCTCTTTCGTTTCTTACCCCCAATCCATATTCAGCTACTACGTTTCCTTCTCTCCCTTTTCCTACTGACGAATTCCAGTCACCCATGACTATTAAATTTTCATCTCCCTTCACTATCTGAATAATTTCTTTTATTTCATCATACATTTCTTCAATTTCTTCCTAATCTGCAGACCTAGTTGGCATATAAACTTGTACTACTGTGGTAGGCGTGGGCTTCATATTTATCTTGGCCACAATAATGCGTTCACTATGCTGTTTGTAGAAGCTTACCCGCATTCCTATTTTCCTATTCATTATTAAACCTACTCCTGCATTACCCCTATTTGATTTTGTGTTTATAACCCTGTAGTCACCTGACCAGAAGCCTTGTTCCTCCTGCCACCGAACTTCACTAATTCTCACTATATCTAACTTTAACCTATCCATTTCCCTTTTTAAATTTTCTAACCTACCTGCCCGATTAAGGGATCTGACATTCCACGCTCCGATCCGTAGAACGCCAGTTTCTTTCTCCTGATAACAACGTCCTCTTGAGTAGTCCCCGCCCGGAGATCCGAATGGGGGACTATTTTACCTCTGGAATATTTTACCCAAGAGGACACCATCATCATTTAACCATACAGTAAAGCTGCATGCCCTCGGGAAAAATTACGGCCGTAGTTTCCCCTTGCTTTCAGCCGTTCGCAGTACCAGCACAGCAAGGCCGTTTTGGTTAGTGTTACAAGGCCAGATCAGTCAATCATCCAGACTGTTGCCCCTGCAACTACTGAAAAGGCTGCTGCCCCTCTTCAGGAACCACACTTTTGTCTGGCCTCTCAACAGATACCCCTCCGTTGTGGTTGCACCTACGGTACGGCTATTTGTGTCACTGAGGCACGCAAGCCTCCCCACCAACGGCAAGGTCCATGGTTCATGGGGGTAGGACCAAACAATTTAGTCAACCTGAAAAATCGAATCTACGCTGCCACTGCACAAGTGAAACCCGATTTACTGCAAGGAGTGTGGGAAGAAATTGTCTACCAGAGGGATGTTTGTCGCATCACAAATAGTTACACTTATGTGAAACTTGAGGTGGTTTGCTACAGAATAACACATCTACCCATTCTGTAAGTTATCTCAATCAATTTCTAGATCATTCCAAAGTTGTGGTCCTTTCTGACTCTTACAGTGTATCTCATGAAAAGAAGGTAAAATTGGAGACACTTGACCTCATGTGGAAGCTTACTGACAATCATTCTTACTGCGAACCATTCGTAATTGGAACAGAAAAGAGGGGTGGGGTAGAGCTCATTATCAGGGTGTATACATGGACAAGGAAAAAAAATTCCTGTATTTTTCCCGGATTTCTCGGTTGAAAATACACTTTCTCCCGGGTGAAAATACATTTTTCCCCATCTTATGTGAGAGTATACTTTTCCTTGGCACTGTTAAACTTATCAGTCTTTTGAATGTTTATGGTTTATTACAGGGTGTCTACATGGACAAGGAAAAAATTCCCAGATCTCTCAGTTGAAAATATACTTTCTCCCAGGTGAAAATACATTTTCCCTGTGTTATGCGCGAGTATACTTTTCCTCGTCACCGTAAAATTTATCAATCTTTTGAATGTTTATGGTTTTATACGCCGACTTAGAATTTCCCGGCACTTTAGAAAACGAAACTCAGAGGGGGGGGGGGGGGGGGGGGGGGAACACACTTTGGAAAAATCTTTGATGTGCAGCAGCAACATGTACACTGCATATTTTCCCTGGTCAGAGATGCAGGACCCATGTAACACTTCACAAAAGGCCGAATAGCTGATGCCATTTTACTAGAGACAACATGCTGTCCCCATCGTTGCTGACAACCAAAACTGTTGACCTTGTCAGTCATATCCATACCTACCGAAGACATAAACAAAGCAATTTACCAAAATTCACACACAATGAACAAAAAAAAACTACAGTAACGTCAACATAACAAAACCAAAATCGTTAACTCACTGAAAAATATTCTACTGAAAGCACAGTCACCACCGATCCCATACACGCGCAATGCTACTACGAGACTGATGGGAGAAGAAGTCTATGCATGTTGGGTGTAAGAAGAAGGCCAGGGTGGGAAGGGGGATTGATAGCAGGGTACGGGTGGTGGAAGGTGTAGTGCTGCTTGTGAGAATGTGGTAGGAACACGGTAGGGCTGCTAGGTGCAGTTGGGTGGTTTAGTGGTTGGAGGGGGACGAGAGAAGTACAAGAGAAGAAAATGAAGGTGTCTTTGATAAAGCAATGCCCCATGGGAAGTTCCATACATCATGCCACAAAAATTTATAGGTACTACTCCTACGAAATAACATTTGTTGGCTTTGGCAATTCACAACCAAACTATCACCTTGCAACTAACCCAGAAATTAGGTTTGTTCTGTTACCACATCCTACCATAATAATAATAATAATAATAATAATAATAATAATAATAATAATAATAATAATACAGAAGCAAAACAAATATTTTTGATGTTCTGTTTTATTTCTGATTGCATCGTTCAACAACGCATCATTGTGTGTAAGTAAAAACCAGACATCCAGTAGGTTCAACCCACCCCATTAAAGAATGTTGTATTGGCTTACATGCCATAGTTAATTTCTACACTGTGCTGTTTGCATCAACTGGTGTACAATGGTTATATTTATAGTGTTTTTTTTTTTTTTTTTTTTTTTTTTTTTTTTTTTTTTTTTTGTAAATTTGGACTAGACTATTTTTCAAATATAACTTTAGAGAAAAAACATGTCTCAATGACGAATTAAACATGCATTTCAATCATGATTTCTACGCAGTAAAAAACAATACATTTGAATTCTGAAGGGGGTTGGGGAGGAATCACAGGGGAAACTTTTGTTTCCTATACTGTCAGCAGAAACTTGTGTCCGTTTACAGGCATCCCCTGCAACTAAATGTGTACAGCAGTTAAAATGTGACAAAGAATTCGGAAAATGGCACAATAGGAAAATATTTAATGAGTGATTCTACAACACTGTAATGTCAACAAGCACCTTAATATGTACCAGATCAACACCACCAACAGTTTTCAGTAGTGTCCAGTAGGTCTTCTTGAAATGTTTCATTTTAACCAACTTTAAACATTTGCAAAAATCTTAAGTCTGGGTATTCATTCCCAGAAGTGCCTGGTATGTTAGAAACAAAGAACCAAAATCCAGAAACTATTAGTGATTCTAATGGCAAGATGGCAAAATTTTCTTTAAGAGGCCTGATTGTCACATAAAATTTTCCAACTTTTTTGGGTTTAATACAATCGATTTCAATAAAGTGAAGCTAGTCAACTGTAATTTAGATGAGAACAATGGCCCGGAATAAAACATATATCATCATTTTCTCATTCTTACTTTAAAAATTTTCTGCCTTTACACTGAAATACAAGCAGATATATTATTTTTCACATAATATCCAGGAAACTAGTACAGAACTGTATTCATATTTATCATGTTCTTGCTAATACCATTTTCTATCACGTCATAAATTACATTCTTTGATGGCATTTTCTACAAACAGATTATGTGAGAATCTACTAAACCTCTCATGCATATAATTTTCCTCCCTTTTAAAACAATGCACACACAATTTTTGATTGCCACCAGTGGTCAATACTTTTATTAGCGAGTAAGTCATTCAAGAGGTATGTCTCAACTAGGAAGCTTCCGCCCCCCCCCCCCTCAGCCGAGTGTAAGTGTGCCACCGTACCTCCTCCAGAAATGTTGCACTAGCTGACAGACACGTAAGTAACTTGCCCGGCACAATGGCAGAGTACAACAGAAAACTTACAAATGTCTTTAATATGTAAGTTGTCCTACACGTTGAAGTTTCGATATTTCTAATGAAAACCACACAAAAGTAACAACAGACTTGCCGCGGTGCTATAACGTTAATTTTAAAACATCATATGGCCTACCCAAATTAATAACAAATAACTATACAACTTCGAGATATCCCATTAACAAATAATGTAACTAAATACAACTGATGCTTACCTCATCTGCTGGATCAACAGGGGATTTGTTTTCCAATAGATAATTAACGATCAACTCATGTCCACCTAACGCTGCCCAGTGAATCAGCAATCTTCCATCCTGTCAAGGAAAACAAGTACCAACTACACTTCAATTACGCATCACATAATACGGAAGTTTATGCTACCGTAAGCGGAAACTCACCCCATCTTTTTGGGTGATTATTTTACTATCTTTCGATATTTTTTCTTTCAGAGTCAGTATGTTCCCTACGTACGCAGATTCAAACACCGTACCCGACGCCATTTTGCTCAAAGATAAATTGCTAATAACACAAAACAACTCACTGACAACTCAAAGTAAAATTTAGTTCAATTCTTCAAGCATTCAACACTGGCGCCAAAAAAGTCCAATACCAATCGCTCGATGGCTGCAAAATGCAAGTGAAATTGATACTACCCATTTGTGCCAGCATTTCGCAACGCTAGGCTTCGTTTTCAAGCACTGTGGCCAGATTTCTAGTGGTTATATTTTACAGCATGATCAAAATTACTTTAAGTATGATATACAGTGAGATAAATCATGAAGCTTGACACAAGTTGATAGAAATCTAAATAGAGGAGGGAGGAGGTATAAGTTACGTACTTTTATATAGGCTAATAATTTTTGTATAGAATTTTCGATACCTAACCGAGGCAAAACTCATCAGGAATGGGGAGGATACTCAACAAAGAAACGAACATTAAAAACCATAGTTCAGCACTGTAAATCCATCATTAACTTACCGATACATTCCACATGTGAATTGCGATCACATTCCTTTTATTTGTACCAGCTATATACAGAACTCCATTATATAAAAAGGGCATCATCCTGTAGTGTTAGAATCAGTACACAAAACATCTGAAAGAATAACTTGTGATAATATTGTCACATCTATTACAAGTAGTAAAAATAGATCAGTGTGGAACACTCCTGAAACTCTTTCAGTTTCATAGCTCTTGTTGGCTTCCCATCACGAGTACAGAGCACTGCGAAATTCACACAAACCACACATTTTTAGTTAACATCGTATATAATGTAAAAGTCAATTCATACTGGTCTTCATGGTACGTCATGTCACGGCACAATCACGTCAAGGTGTATTCACACTGTCTGTCACGTCACCGCTCATCACGTCAATTCAAGTCAAGTGATCTCAATTCGAATGGCATTCCTGAATTGTTTTTTTTTTCGCGGGAACTGTGATCACTGGAAGATGATTTTCAATTTTTTGCGGGTTATGTGCATTTACACAATGTGGTAGCTTATACGCGTGGATGCTGGACTCCACACTTAAAAGGAAATGACATTTATTGGACTCAAATGGTTTGCAGCTTGCAGGGATAGCTTCCATATTACAGAATGGAGGCAGAAATGCAAAACAACACAAAGAAATTGCGTGTGTGCAAAAACAATGTCATTACATGCCAGAGAAGAGAATTTCACACACTTCTTGTGGTACCAGACGCCAAATGTGGCGTATTGACACCAAACGTAGTGGGTGGGTGCCAGGGGGTGCCGTATTAAAAATCGGCGAGAACTTTCGAAATGATTTATTCGTTTCCACTACAGTGCGTCGTTCACCTCGGTCCGCGTCACAGGGTTCCGCAATGCTTAAGTCACTGCCCCAGCGACCCAGTGCAACGCGCTGTGTCGAGCCGGCCGTGTACACCAGCAGAGTGCGTCGTCGTCAGGATGCCGCAGTTGACTCGGCAGTCTGCGTCCCTGCCGACACAACGATGCTCGGTTTGAGCCACCAGCTGCGTCCTTCTCCTCGCCGCCGTGGCTGAGACCACGGCGACGAACAAGTGTCCGCTATCCAGCGTCCATATCTGCGGCCCTCGCTTCGGAAGTCTCCGGCATGTGTCGGGAGCCAAGACGACTGCCCGGGGTAGCGAGCTGAGGAGTGGCCCACCCTGGCTGGCTGAGGACCCCGCGTCAGCCTCAGAGGGTCGAACCAAAGACTCGCCGTGGACTCTATATATATATATATATATATATAGTCCAGAAACACTTTCAATTATTTATTGCACAAGAACTAAACATTGTACAGATGTCATACATATTTCATTTTGAAAAGAGACTCTGAAAGTGTTTTTTTACAAACATTCGATATGCGACCTATGAGTCACCCTGCAGACATCAGTATGGTTATCGAATTCATGCAATACCCGTCCCAGCATGGTATTGTCGCCTGTGGCAGTCACTTCCTGTATTCTCTCCCAGAGCTCTGCTACCTCATGTGGTAGAGGCAACACGTACACCAAATCTTTAATGTGTCCCCACAGGTAAAAGTCACATGGAGTGAGATCTGGTGATGGAAAAGGAAATGAAGTCCCATGCTTCTTTACAGGGCGTAGGGGAACGATGCGGGAGACCCGCACCGCCTTACTAGGCAGGGTCCTAATGGAGGTGGTTTGCCGTTGCCTTCCTCCGACCGTAATGGGAATGAATGATGATGATGAAGACGACACAACAACACCCAGTCATCTCGAGACAGGAAAAATTCCTGACCCCACCGGGAATCGAACCCGGGACCCCGTGCTCGGGAAGCGAGAACGCTACCGCGAGACCACGAGGGGCGGACAGATCTGGTGATAGAGGAGGCCATTTCATGAAACAGCTGTACTCTTTTGTAGCTTGACCAATCCATCGATGCGGCATGTCCATGTATAGGTACCCTCGAACTTCAAAATGATAATGGAGTCGAGCTCCATCTTGCTGAAAGATGAACGGAGAGTCCAATTCCATTTGAGGCATCAGCCATTGCTGCAACATGTCCAAGTACGAATATCCAGTGACAGTGCTCACCATGAAGAAGAATGGCCCATACAGTTTTCGAAGTGACAAGGCACAAAAAATTTTTACCTTTGGGGAATCACACCCAAATTCAGTGCATTCATGTGGAAGCTTTGTACCCCAGATTCGACAATTATGCCTCTTCACTTTCCCATTTGTGTGAAAAGTGGCTTCGTCGCTAAAAATTAAGTCACCAACAATGCCATCTCCATCCTCATTCAATTGTTGCAACTGCGAACAAAACTCAAAACGATTGTCTTTGTCATCATCATTGAGTTCCTGCACTAGCTCCAATATGAATGGTTTCATGGACAACTTCCGTTGCAGGACTTTCCACACTGTCATTGGACCCATTTCGAGTTTATGGGATGCACAATTTCTTTGGACTCCTTATGAATCTGTCTCGTACGCACTCCACATTCACTTCACTCACTCTGGGTTGTCCACTTCTCTTTGCTGGGCACAAGCAACCTGTCGTAACGAATTTGTTGTGCCAATGGTAAATAACCTTCCTTGTTGGTGGCTTCTTACCATACTTTATTGTAAACATCCGTTGAACAGCTGTAGCACTCTTGTTTTTGTCGAACTCCAATAGAGAGAAAACTTGCTCGACACCTGAATTCGCTATGTTTGCGACTAGTGCTGACTATAGGCAAATTACCAAACTATACTCTGGCGTTACACATGGAAAAAAATTTCTGGCTTTCTCTTCAAAATGACATATGTATGATATCTGTACAATGTTTGGTTCTTGAGCAATAAATAATTGAGCAATAAATAATTGAAAGTGTTCCCAGACTTTATGTACACCCAGTAATAAACACACATACACACATACATAAGAAATTCATAATACAAATATACGCAGTTTATCACTGCATCACATAAGGCAAAAGAATGTGCTTCAACCAAACAAGAGAAATGAATCATAAGATTCCTCCGATAATACATCTTCGTATCACATTGCATGATGTAAATTACAAATGACAGTGTGTTGTGTTGCTAACAACCGTACTCTATCCTCTTTGCCTAGTTTGTAATTGATCAACTTGACTACCTGTTTGTAATGATTTTATGTTGCATGAACTCTCTGACAGAATAAAAACCAGTTTTTAGTAAATATTCTTTAAAATATATTTTATGTTTATAGAGTCCATTTATGTTCTTGACTCTAGTAAAATATAGTAGTTTGGGTCTTTGTTCCATTCATTTTCTCCAGGTACAAGCAATCGCTGTATCCAGTTTGATGATCATCTACAGAGTTCTTGGCTGCATATTGCTCAATCTTTTTATGTATATAAAAACTGAAGTTTGGAAAATTAATTCACTTGTAACTGTGAGAATACCCAATTTTTTAAATAGCTCAATGCACTGGGCCCTTTTGTGATTCTTGTTCATTTTTCTGGTGGCTTGGCTTTGCAATGTGAACACATTTTCCACATTGTAAGCATATGCATCCCAGAACATTATCCCATAACTGATGTTAGACTGTACATGTAGCACGCTGGTTTTAGGTTTGAGATATTACACCCTGAACTTACTATTGGTAAGGCATTACATGCTGTGCTAATTCGTTTTCCATGTAACCTTACATATTCATCCCACTTTAATTGTTGATCAACATACATACCTACAAATTTTGATTATGTATTTTAAGTTTTGTTATATAGTAGCAGATGAGTCTTGCTGTGTGTGGAGCAAAATAAATGAAGATGGTCGAAGTAGAGATGATATAAAATGTAGACTGGCAATGGGAAGAATAGTGCTTCTGAAAAAGAGAAATTTGTTAACATCGAGTACAGATTAAATTGTCAGGAAGCCTTTTGTAAAAGTACTTGTACGGAGTATAGACATGTATGGATGTGATACATCGACGATAAATAGTTTAGACAAGAAGAGAATAGAAGCTTTCGAAATGTGGTGCTACAGAAGAATACTGAAGATTAGATTGGTAGATCACATAAGTAATGAGCATATACAATAGAATTGGGGAGAAGAGAAATTTGTTGCACAACTTGACTATAGGAAGCGATCAGTTGATAGGACATGTTCTGAAGCACCAAGGGATCACCAATTTAGTATTGGAGGGCAATGTGGAGGGTAAACATCGTAGAGGGAGACAAACAGATGAATACACTAAGAAGGATGTAGGGTGCTAGAGTGCAGTAGTTACTTGGATATGAAGAAGCTTGCACTGGATAGTGCAGCATGGAGAGGCGCATCAAACCAGTCTCTATACTGAAGACCACAATAACAACAATATATATCAGGTTTTTCATTTATGTAGAAGCTCATATTTTTAGTCTTTGTTGCATTAGGAGTTACTTTATTGTTATTTGACCAGTTTCTGACTGCCAAAAGCGCCTTTTCGGCTTTTATTTCAACCTTTTTTAATATCCTATCTCTACTATATCTAATTATTACACTGCTGTTATCAACAAATAACTCACTTTCTCCTTGTGTGATCCACAGTAGGAAGTCATTAAAGTAAGTAAGTAACAGTAGTGGACCTAACACACTCCTTTGAGAAATTCCAGTGTTCAAATATTCTGGGTCTGAAAGAGGTTTCACAATATAATCAGAGCCAATTGAAATTTTGGAGATCTCTAACCTCTGCACTATGGTACATAAGACTTCAATCATTTATTTACCATCTCCATTATTTCTAATGGTGCCAGTTTATCTAAAAAAATTTCATGATCAGCTGAGGCAAATGCTTTACTTAAGTCTAGTAGGATGCCTGTTACTTGTTTTCCTTTTCTAGGGATTCTAAAACCAATTTTGTAAATTTTGCTGTAGCAGTTTCAGTTCCATTCCCAGATCTGAAGTCAAACTGTTCTTTTCATGGAAGTTGGTATTTATCTAAATAATCCATAAATCTTTTCTAATAATAGTTTCTATTATTTTTAAAAAGGAAGGGAGCAATGAAACTGGTCTGTAGTTGGCTATATTTTCTGTATCACATTTTTTATGTTTGACAAGAACTTTTGCCAACTTTAGGTAATCAGGGAAGCAACTTGATGAGAATGACCCCTTAATAATATCTATTAGGGTTACTTTTATGCTGCTGGTGCTGCCTTTTAGTAGACAAATTGGAACTTTATCTCGACCCATAGACAGTTTACTCTTACATGTATATATGGTTCTACATATTTCTTCCCTGGTGATAAGTAGCAGCAGTATTGTGTAAGGTACATAGTTATTTGTAGCTATAAATTGTATTTGTGGAAGTTTTTCTTGCCATTTGACTAATATATTACTGAAGTAATTATTTCGAAAGTAGGCCTGCTTCCCCAGATCACATAAGAAACAGATTGCCCGATCGCTTGGTCTAGCTGGCAATCCTTGTCAGGGAGCGGCCACCAGGCGGCAACAGCGTCACACCCTTACTTGTGGAATCAACCACTAGATGGTACTCCATTCTGTGAAATATGTGGCAACATCGGCCGAACGCGTCCAGCTTTCCACTATTTGGCATCTGTGAAGTACAGCTGTTCCTGACATACCGGTGGTAGTGGATCGGTCGTCATGCCGAGGGCCTGCGAGTATATTAACTGTGGAAGGAGTAGACGAACAAATCCTGAACTAAAAATGTTCAGATTTCCCATCAAAGATAAAGAAAGGCTACGCGAGTGGATTTTAAATTCAGGTAAATCGATAAATTAGTCACGAGTAAGAATTAATAAAGAGCCGTAAGCATTCGATCCTATCTAAATTTTGTCGATCTTATATTCTGACATAACGTGGCAGCCATTCCTGTACAAGAATCATATCACATAATTTTTAAATGAAATCTTTGTTGCGATTTGGACTTTTTAAAACTGTTTATTCACTTCACTATCGTAATTTTGCCTGTAGAGGCATTTTTGTGTGCAATGTGAAAACTGAAACCAATGTAAGATAATATGAATAATAAAAAGCAAAGCATAGTGTGGTAACATTTGGTAAACAATTTAAGAAGCACTACCTTACAAGACCTTTCCCTTGGTACTTGAAAATGGCTCTAAAGCTGAAATCGCAACAGTGAAATAAATGAAGAATAACCGTCATCTAACTGCTAGGTCATCGGTCGCTCTAAATCCTGGTATATACTAGAGCGAACGAAGTGAACGAGTGTAAAACCTCGTTTACACTGCTGCAAATGAGTATTCATAGATAATTCGCCAATGTTCACTGCCATTCGTTTATACGTGTGGACAAGCGTTTATACTGGAATGAAGGGAGGAGAATAGAAGAGAACGAGCATAGCATGCAAACTATAGACGCAGCCTATTTTAATTTTTTTTATCTGTGCGTTAATAATCCTCACACAGCTTTCACTCGAAAACAACACTACTTATAGTAACAGGTCTGCGCTAGTGCGGATATCCCAAGTAATAACTGTATTGCAGATAAAAGCGTACGTCTGTTGCGAATATTTGCAGGTTATCTTTAAACTGCACAAAGTAAATTTTAACATAATTATGGTTTGCCGTCTGTTGCTCTTCAAAGTTGACACCGCCAAAATATGCTCTATAAACAAGCTTTCACTTGTATATTACCGCGTTTGCAGCCCCCTTTCAACAACAATCCAAAATTAATCGTTTTGTGCCACTCTTATATCATTTACGATAAGTTTCATGCCAAGTAAAAAAATTTAAATTTGAAATGACTGTCACTGTCACTGAAATATGTCAAGCCTTAATTCGCATCATAACCGAGTGTGGACATCAGCAGACAAAAATTCAGGCCAGATACAACTCGATTTTCAGAGCAGTGGTGGGTTAAACTGCTTTACAAAACGTTTATATCTGAGAATGCGGATAAGCAACTTGGCAGATGTGGATAATGATCTTGTGGATGCGGTGCACGTACGGACGACAGCATTTTTCCTGTCCGTGCAGATTCCTAGTTACAGCTACGATGTAAATCTTTCATTTTGAGATAAGATTATTTTGCCCGCTGGTTTTGGAAAAGCAAACAAAGTGGCGTAGGAAAATAAATATGTTGGTGGCTAAATTTGTTAGTACATGTGAAACGCTTGGAAGTAGTGCCAGTGCACTTAACACTGAATTGCAGCTCCAGCCTTCTTTAGATTTATTTCAGAAATTTGCACATATGTCGGTTGACGCCTTTCGCTGGCTCCTCATTACACCTGACGAGGAAATTTACTAACAGCAACATAAAGCAGTTCGCAAGAAGACGAGTACTCTCCTGCTGGTAACGCCAAAGGGGAGACGAGGCAAACTTCTTTTGATGTTTTGCTCAGAAACCTACAGCCAGCTGAACACT
Organism: Schistocerca serialis cubense; assembly: GCF_023864345.2. Lineage (NCBI taxonomy): Eukaryota > Metazoa > Arthropoda > Insecta > Orthoptera > Acrididae > Schistocerca > Schistocerca serialis. The sequence goes on from NC_064639.1 coordinate 760,898,385, forward strand.
AATGAACACTACCGAATGCGTACTGAAAAAGACTGAATGTTATTGTCTCGCAGTGGTGAATGGAACTGAACACTACAGAATCAGCATTTCATCAGGCAAACACTTGCAAACATTGACGTTATGCTTTTGCTACTTAATTGTTTCATACTGTGAAAAGCTAAGCACTAAAGGGGAAACAACATTATAGGCAATGTTTGTTTTAATTACGAAGAAAGTAATGTCACGCAGAAGAGATTAGAAATCACGTGTTTCTTAACTTTTGCAGGAACTTCAGAGGCACTGTGGGCACCGAGTAAAGTTTACGAACCAAACACAACTGAATGTCATTTGCTCAAATTCGTCTACACATATGAGAATGCGGTTTTTCCTGTTTTAGTTAGCTCAGTGTTAACCAGGCTTAAAACGCCATAGGACCACATTCCCAGAATTAATCATAACATTTAAAGTCCAAAATAGGTTGCACACAAAGAGCTCTCTGAGCAAATACTTAATGAAAGATTCCTTTCTATCATGCTAATGTAGACTGAACTACTAAATGTGTTAATGGTATATACATATATCGTATTTGTCTGATAGATAGTTATTGTTACAGGCAATGTCAAACTGCTGGATATGGACCCATAAAAACTGCACAATAGACTGCTGTGTGATGTCCATTTTGATTAAAAGTCATTCATGAACAGTACGAAACAACGGCTTCTACACACAGCAGTTCCTGTAAAATTTACATCTGACACTGGTTCTTCAGCAGTATGTGAGGGAACTAGTGATAAGAATAGTTTGTCATCACCTGAACTGAATGTGAACATTCCAAGGACAATATACAGTGCAGCTAATGACCTTCTGGTAGAAACAAATGCAACACCACAAAAGAGTGAACCATTTCCAGACCTGAAAGAAATCATAGACATGCCTGCGAGACAAGTTAAAAGAAAACTCTGTATGCTACGTCATGATGATGAGGATACTCCTAGAAAGCAAAAACTGAAACAGAAAATACATAATATGAACAGATCACTGAAAAACGAAACTTCCTACTTGTCAAAAGTTAAGAGTAGATTGTTGCATTGTAGGAGCTCAAATAATATTGCCCATGTGTTAAGCAGTTTCTGCTTCCCATCTGATTACTCCAGGGCACTGGCTGCAATGCAGTGCAAGAGCAAAAAACGTCCGTGGCCTTCTGTCGAGAAAAATCTCTCTCTGATGCTGTTTTACAAATCTCCTGCAGCATATAAATTTTTGCGAAAATTGGGTATCGTATTACCTGGACTGTCCACAATTAGACGATGGATTGGCGTCACAAAATTTCTACTAGGGTTTAACAAAAACCTTTTTATTCAACTTCGCAAGAAATTTGAGGCACAAACTTATTTAGAAAAGGTATGTGTAGTATCTTTTGATGAGATGATAATGCGTCATCTGGAATATGCAAAAGATCTCGATTTAGTAGAAGGTCTAGAAGATTTGGATGATAGGGGAAGGAAACCACTTTCTGCAAATTATGCACTTGCTTTTATGATTAGAGGCATCTACAGAAACTGGAAATTGCCGGTTTCATATTTTTTATCTAATTCAGGAGTAAAACATGCGGATTTATTGGGACTCTTACAGGAACTAATTATTTTATTGCAAAATGCAAACCTACAGCCAAAATTAGTTGTTTGTGATCAGAGGCTAGTAATCGAAGTGTTGTGAAGCATTTACATGTTACTCCTCAAAAACCTTATTTTATTGTAAATGGACAGAAATTATTTTATATTTATGATGTCCCCACATTTATTCAAAAGCATACAAAACAATCTGCTTAGTGGTGACTTCATTTTCAAGAATGTTGTTGTTTCATTCGAAGATGTCAGGAAAACATATGACATTGATAAGAAGAACAAAAAAAGCAGAGTGTTGGTAAAACTCACTGACAGTCATTTGCAACCTGATTCATTCCAGAAAATGAATGTAAAAATGGCAGTCCAGGTCCTCAGCCACTCTGTTGCTGCAGCTATCAGAACTTGTGTATCGACTAAAGAATTGCAGAGTGATGCAGCCGAGAGCACAGCTACTTTTATAGAATTTATGAACAATTTGTTTGACGTTTTGAACAGCAGGACAGCATTTTCCTCTAATCCATATAGGTGTGCATTATCAGAACAATGCCCAGTAGTAATGGAAATGCTACAGAATGCAAAGGATGTCTTAAGTACCATAAATAAAATTGAAAAAAAGACAGGTAAAATAACGACACCACCATGCATTACGGGTTTAATCCAGACTGTGAATGCTATTGCTCAGTTGTTTTCTTGAGGAACAAACTGTCGGCATTACATTTTTACTGACCAGCAGATTGGATCAAGATGCTCTTGAGAATTTATTTTCTGTGTACCGTCAGAAAGGAGGCTACAACCGTAATCCAACAGTTAGAACACTAAGGTGCTTGTTCCGAACAAGCACTATTAGCTCACTAATGAAGCCTTCTGACGCTTCAAATTGTGAGAATGACACTGACAAGATGCTGTTACTGAACAACTCTGTGTTGCAAAAAGAAGGTGATGAATCTCAGCTGTTGGGGAGCTCTGGAAACGTCGGAATTCCGAACACCCCTGGTTCCTCTACGGATGAAGATGGGAGTACCATCGAGGGCGACGAGTATTTGTCTTCCTCACAGCAACACCTTTACTCTGAACAGTGTTCAGTAGCATATTTTGCTGGCTACTTAGCACACATATGCATCGAAAGATATGGTTGTTTGAGATGTAATGAGACACTTACATGTAGCAGTGAGCTTCAAGAGCCGGCCGAAGTGGCCGTGCGGTTAAAGGCGCTGCAGTCTGGAACCGCAAGACCGCTACGGTCGCAGGTTCGAATCCTGCCTCGGGCATGGATGTTTGTGATGTCCTTAGGTTAGTTAGGTTTAACTAGTTCTAAGTTCTAGGGGACTAATGACCTCAGCAGTTGAGTCCCACAGTGCTCAGAGCCATTTTGAGCTTCAAGAGAAGATGGAATTATTTATTCTCCATAAAAAATACGCAACTGGGAATTTGTGTCATTCTTCAGTGGGACTCAGCGCTCCAACTGTTGAGTTTAGCAACGTTGTTGAAATGTCTTTACAGGCATATGAGTCCTGTTTTTCTCAGTTTATTTATAAGAGAAATATAAAGTTTAGGATTGGTAGTTACATCATATCAAAACTTGAAAACTTTCACTGATTGGACGATGAGGAATGTGGAAAACACAGACTTTTCATTTTGAATCATCTTCTGAAATGGAAATTGTATTACAGTTGCAGAACAATGTTCATAGACAAGTGTAGTAGAACTGTCTCAAAACTGAAAATTATAAAAAAAAAATGTAGTTTATTCATATTCTATTTAAGTACCAAATAAAGATTCTCCATTAGGCTGCACAAATAAGTTTCGTTTCCTTTCCTTGATCACTCTATCACGTTTAACTAGAGAGAAGTAATGTCTTAAATCTGAGCAAAACAGTACTGCTTGTGACAATAGTAAATGCGCTGACCGCAAAGTTAAGATGTTTTTCGAAGATATCGTTGTTAAGTGCGCACATGAAATTACATTCGTTTACAACTAACTGTAATCAAATGCAAAATGTGGTTACACTTAAGAATGCTTACAGAAATACTTAGAAAGGAAGCAAAATCTGTTTCTTAAACTTATTTACAGTCTCAATATGAAAAATATATTGTCGTTATAACTCACCTAATCCCTATACATACTCTATGCAAGATAAATAACTATGTCAGTAATGTCAGGACGCGAAACCCACTGCTCAGTGCAAAATTTGTCAGTAAATTAACGGATTATATTTCAAAAACGTGGAGAAGATTTTGAAAACTTTCTAGTGTTAACCTGCACGTGGAGATCTTTTTTACCACCATAATCCGTATCAGAAGAGCTGTATAACAAAGAGGAAATAGACAGCAAGGAAGGCGAGTGTAAAACCTGTGCGACTGCAATACAGTCTGCATTTAAACATTAACTCACGAGAAATATTTGTGTGTTACTTTTCATTTATTTCATTTCGCATATGATTGTGAGAAGTATCCGTACAGTAGAAATAAACTTGGTTTGTAGAATTGCAGGAGCTAATCTACATTCTTCGACTGAAAACTCGGGAAAAACCATAGCCGATCATGGTCTACAGTCAGCTGTGTGACGAATGCATTTCGCGCGCAACGCTCTAGCCGAACACAAATCAGCGTCATTCACGTCACCGAAGATACAGCGTTGCCAATACCGCGACATGGACAGGTCAGTTAGCATTGTAGCGTCGCCTGCGACATCTGTTGACCGACGGGAAAACTATTTTTACGGTTGCCTGTTCCACCGTAAGGACGGTCAATCTGTTTCTTACGTGATCTGGGCTGCTACATTACTGAAATAGTTATTTACAAAGTTGGCCAGGTCCTTAGAGTTATCTATTAAACTAACTTTATTTCTAAATTTTATGTTCATCTACTATGGCTTTGTGTTACCAGTTCCTTGTTTTACCTTATTCCAACTGGCTTTGCTTTTATTGTTTGAGTTCTGTATGATCTTATCACTTCAGATTTTTTTCTTTTTTGCCATTTGTTTCTGTTTTCTGTATGTCCTTTTGTATCTGAGAAAGAAATATAAGAAATCATTATTTTCTTTAATGTAACTGAGATATTTGAGAGTTTCGAATGATTTTCTAATACCTTGTGTTCTCGAATTCTTTCTACTACATACATCAAAAAAAGTTTTGCATCACCCCGGTTCCCAGAACTCCTGAAGATAAATGTTGACTGTGAATGTTGCATCACAATCACAGTCCCTTTGACTGTTCAGAGATGTTACTAAACCTGCCCAAAGATGTAAACAACCACGCATGAGCAGCGCCTATTAGACAGAGGGGGTCCAACAGCCAATCACTTCCACTCATTCCTCCAAGAAGAAGGTACACAGCTCGTGCTGTATGTAGTTCAACCATGCCTAGACGGTCAATACTGCAGTTTGATCATGTCGGCATTGTTACTTTGTGCCAGGAAGGGCTGTCAACAAGGGAAGTGTCCAGGAGTCTCGGAGAGAACAAAAGCGATATTGTTCGGACATGGAGGAGATACAGAGAGACAGGAACTATCGATGATATGCCTCACTCAGGCCGCCCAAGGGTTACTACAGCAGTGGTTTATGGATCGGAATGACCCTGGCAGCAACCCCACCATGTTGAATAATGCTTTTCATGCAGCTACAGGACGTCGTGATACGACTCAAACTGTGTGCAATAGGCTGCATGATGTGCAACTTCACTCCCAACGTCCATGGCGAGGTCCCTCTTTGCAACCATTACACCATGCAGCGCAGTACAGATGGGACCAACAACATGCCACATGGACCACTCAGGATTGGCATCACGTTCTCTTCACTGATGAGTGTCGCATATGCCTTCAACCAGACAATCATCGGAGATGTGTTTGGAGGCAGCCTGGTCAGGCTGATGGCCTTAGACACACTGTACAGCGAGTGTAGCAATGTGGAGGTTCTCTGCTGTTTTGGGGTGTCATTATGTGGGGAAGACGTACTCCGCTGGTGGTTATGGAAGGTGCTGTAACGGCTGTACGATACGTGAATGCCATCCTATGGCAGCATATTATCGAGGCATTCGTCTTAATAGCCGGCAGTTAGCGCCCCCATCGTGCACATCTTGTGAATGGCTTCCTTCAGGATAACGACATCGCTCGACAAGAATGGCCATCATGTTTTCCAGATATGAACCCTATCAAACATGCCTGGGATAGATTGAAAAGGGCTGTTTATGGATAATGTGACCCACCTACCACTCTGAGGGATCTACGCCGATTCGCCGTTGAGGAGTGGGAGAATCTGGACCAATAGTGCCTTGATGAACCTGTAGACAGTATGCAAGAGGAGATGCTATAGGTATTAGAGGCACCGGTGTGTACAATAATCTCTTGCTGTACTGCGTTACAACATGCAATGTGTGGTTTTCATGAGCAATACAAAACACAGAAACGATGTTTATGTTGATCTGTATTCCAGTTTCCTGTACAGGTTCCGGAACTCTCGGATCCGAGGTGATGCAAAACTGTTTTTGATGTGTGTAAATTCCCCAACAGAATGCACTATCTTAGGAAACGCCTCCTCAAATTTTAATTTTAATATGTTCATGAATTTGTTAAATTATTCATTTTCACATGTTCCTGAATATATTTCTGATCTTAACTAACTAATCTCTTTGCAAATTTGCACCTTTTTGATTTCGAAAACACACTTCCCTAGGTAAGCTCTTTTGTTTCTTTTTTTGTAGGTATTCTGAGTTCTGTAATTTGACCAAAATGCTCTGATACCACAATGTTTTTGACAACTACCTTACAGCCAGTGGCGGCTCATGAGTATACATTATGGGTGTTCATAAATCTCTGATTCAGAAGAATTTGGGAATGTGAAATTAATAGAATTTGCTGTATAATAATTATGCTTATTAACAAGTTATACAACTACAGTCACTGCCAATAATAATAACAACAACAGGAATAATAATAATAATAATAATAACTCCCATGTGGAGTTGATAGTCACCCATCGGGCATCTCCCCAGGTGGCGGATAGGGGAATGGACTCCAGATATGGAGGGTATCGCGGAAATAAAATACCCATGGTGGACCAAAACTATCAACCGAAATCCACTAACGTCTGCCTGGTATCCAGCGGTTAGGGGTCAGCGTCTGTTCGCCTAGATTGCAGCTGCAGCAACCTTCTTGATCTCAACAAACAAGTCGTATTCCTCTTGATCTTTCCTCAGAAGGACCACCATCAAGTTAGTTTTCAACTTGAAAACCAAGCATGATGATAACACAAGGAATGAATCCACTACCTCGGGCACCAGTCGCAAGGATGGGTTTACCTGGTCATCGGATTCCGGGGGACCAGGAGCATCATGTTACGCCTAAGGTTGAGACCCAGACGACATCCAGATTATTACACACAAAATAAAGACACTTCATTGGAACATTTAATACTAATACTCTTTTCAAACTGGGCAAGATCAAACAACTCACAGGCGTGCTGCAAAAATTCCAGATCAAAATCCTTGCAATCCAGGAAACACGATTTACGGACGAAAACCATTTTGACACAGACAGCTACAGGATCTACAAAGGAAAACCAGCAGTTAAAACTAATGAGAAAGGTCTCAAACAGTTTGGTACAGCATTTGTAGTCCACAAATCTATCAGCGACTCTGTCATTGACTTCCAGTCTGCCTCAGAACGTATACCAACGCTCTCCATCAAATCGGCCAACAAAGCATATACCTTTATCAACGCACACGCACCCACAAATAACTATAACAAGAAGAACCCCCAGAAAGTGGATGACTTCTGGAATGACCTTGAAGAGATGACAAACAAAATTGCCAAACACCATGTAATAATCTTGTTAGGCAACTTTAACGCACAATTAGGCAAAGAGAAAAAATACAGGAAAATAACCGGAATCCATACAGCTCAGAAGAGAACTAACAAGAATGGGGAAAGATTGATAAGCTTTAGCGAAAATTTCTGCCCCGTAATTATGTCAACACAATTTAAAAAACCCAACAAGAAACTGTATAGTTGGAAGTCGCTCAACACAACGTTGGGTGAATTTTAGATAGACCATGTGGTCATCTCCAAGAGTAACACAACAGAAATTCTAAATGTGAAAACGAGAAGAGGATTTTTTGAATCAGACCACCATCTTCTACAGATAAAGACCAGTTTACAACCCAATAGAAAAAAGCCAAAACTAAACAAAGTGCTGAGACCAGACCCTGAATACATAAAACTCAACAAGGAAAACATCTAACAGGAAATTAGTCAGCCAAACACCACAAACTGGACAGAACTTGTGGACGTCCTCAAATCCGCGATGAAATTGGGTCAACCCCAGAGAAGGAGAAAATACAGGTGGTGGAATATAATATGTGACTAAGCAATAGGAGAAAGGACCAAAGCCGGGAAAAACTTCAGTAGTCACAAAACATCAGAAAAATGGCAACAATTTCTAGTAATCCGAAAACAGACATCGAAAACAATTAGGAGGGAAAAAAGAAATTATGACACACGGCGACTAGATGAGATAGAACAAGACATTAAGAAGAACAAGACCAGGAATTTTTATAAGACGTTTAAAGAACATATTGAAGGATACCAGCCACCCAATCTTTGCATCAAGAAACCGGATGGTTCACTAGAAACTAACACGAAGAATAACTGCCAAATCCTCACAGACTATTTCAACAAACTTCTCAACTGCGAAAGACCTACAGAGGATATTCACTACCACACATCTACACCAAATCCCGACGCTAAACCACCAACCATCAACGAAATAGCGGAAATTATCAAGACAATGAAAAACAATAGAGCCCCAGGAGAAGATGGAATTATTGCAGAAATATGGAAGTTAAATGATGAAAGATTAACAGTAAAAATCCACAAAATCATATTAAACATTAGTAAACAGAACAGGTCCCTTCTGAATGGAAATGCGCACTCGTCCATCCACTCCACAAAAAAGGGGACAAAACTGAACCAAATAATTACAAGAGTATCACAGTTGTGCCGGTCACATATAAAATCCTATCAAAAGTTCTCATGAATAGATTAGAAGAACAAGCTGACTCACAAATAGGGGAATACCAGGCTGTTTGTCGCAAGGGACGATTCTGCATAGAACAGATCTGGAGTCTGAAAATGATTCTCCAGATGAGAAACACCCGAAACACAGTGGTCACTTTTGTAGATTTTAAAAAGGCCTACGACTCAGTAGACAGAGTAGCGCTCAGCAACACGGTGGAAGAATTCAGTATTGACAGAAAGACAAAAGCAATCATTCGGCAAACATTAACTGACACAGTCTCCAAGGTCAAATTTACAGGGGATATCTCTGAACCATTTGAAATCCAAACTGGAGTGCGACAGGGTGATGGACTTTCACCATTACTCTTTAATATCATTCTTGAAAAAATTATCAGGACATGGGAAAAAAAGTCAAAGAAATCCAAATTGGCATTGGAAAAGATAATATATTCAATGTGAAGTGTTTAGCCTTTGCGGATGGCCTTGAAATCCTCACAAATAATAGAAAAGAAGCCACTAACGCCATAGAGAAGTTACACGGAATTGCACAAAGAACTGGCCTGCAAATTTCATATTAGAAAACCCAATATATAGAAAGAGTGCCACAAGACAAATTGCCTATTATGACAACCCATAGGAAAATCGTACAAGTACCACATTTTAAGTGCCTAGGAGAAATCATCCAGCCATCAGGGATCAACGTAAAGGCCAATGAGGAAGGAATAAAAAAACTACAGAAAGCATATAAACTCGCGTTGAACTATTATAACAAAAAGTCCATATCCATTAACGCAAAATTGAGGCACTACAACACTGTCGTACTTCTGGAGGCACTGTATGCATCTGAAACAACACAAATAAGTGGGCAAACTAAAATCAAAGAAATAGAGAAACAAGAAAGGAACATTCTCAGGAAAATTTTTGGCCCGATACAAGAGCAAGGAATCTGGAAGAAGAGACCAACATCAGAATTATATAAATACACATACATGATTACGGATACAATAAGGAAAAGAAGAATGCAGTTCTACAGACATATCCACAGGACGAATGAAAACAGAATTTCAAAGCGAATTCTTAAAGTCATCAACTCAGGCAGGGGAAACACAAAATGGATAAAAGAAGTTGAAGAGGACCTCAGACAAGCACAGATAACAGTAAACGATGCAGAAAATAGAACTGAATACAGGAACATCATCAAAAAACATAAATTTGACACCACAACACAGAAGAGACCAGGATGCAAATCGACAGCTGAGCGAAAGAAACAACACAGTGAACACGTGAAGAAAATTTGGTCTCCAAAAAAACATAAACAATCATCATAAAGGAATTCAAGTTCAAACGCTCTCTTTAAATGGGAAGAATCAAAATAATAATAATAATAATAATAAGAGAGATGACTTATCTGATAATGCATAGAATTGTTTTTGGGGAATTTTGTTGATTTGTACATAGTTAAGTAAAGATTAAGGCAATAACAAAGTAATGTATAATCCTTCACTACTCTCAATTTTGCATTTTTGTGTATGTGGGAGTTTTTACACTTTTTTTTTTTTTTTGCAGAGATGTACCAGATTCTAATAGGTTTATTAATTCTCGAATTTACTTCTGGGCTGAAAATCAGATATTCTTGCGCTGCACACACACAACAAATTGTGATAACTGTACTCTGCTTTGTTAAATGTTTTCTTGTAGTCACGCTGATTTCATTTCGTCACTCTCTTAACCAAGTATCTCTTCTCGCATGCCCCCATTCCTTTGCAGCTAACTTTTCTTGATAATTTACTTTTCTGTTCCCAGAATGAGATTTTCACTCTGCAGTGGATTTTGCACTCATTTGAAACTTCTTGGCAGATTAAAGCTGTGTGCCGGACCAAGACTCGAAATCATGACCTTTGCTTTTTGTGGGCAAGTGCTCTACCAACTGAGCTACACAAGCAGGACTCATTACTCCTCTTCACAGCTTTACTTTTCTGTTCACATCTAAAATAGATTCAACATAGTTCATGTTTACACTGCACACGAAAGCCAATTCCCGCACAGTAAAAAACAACTCCAAATACTAAGTGCTGTTTGTGGAAATGATTAAACTCAGGCAATAATATCTACCAATATGGTCACTTGACTAGAATACAAATGACGCACTGAGGTCCGTAAGGGCCTAAAGCACACTGCTGTCGATCCTACATTTAACTGACTATCAGAGAAACCTGTGAGACAGCTTTTCGTGAATTTTCATGTATACATTGTGGGCCTATAGCCTCACTCACCTTTAAGATCAACAGATTTCAGAGGTATGAATAAACGCAACAATCTCATAATCGACAGTGATGTTTTTCAGGCCCTTATGAGTCTCACAAGAGAAACTTCCCATTGCCCCTCGCCCCCCCCCCCATCAGATTTAATGGTAAGAGGGCCTAGTGAACAGCTCATCAAAACTTGAACACAGATCAAGCATGAAAGCAGGAAGAAGGTGTACCAAACTGTTAAAAAAAGTAAAATAGAAAGAGTGAACGGTCCAAGCTCAAGAAGCGCAACAAGCAAAGACCCAGAGCCATGGCGGCATGGCTAACGCCAGCACAGTATCTCAGCATGTTCAGTTAGCTGTGCTCTGTAATACAAGAGTTGAGTGAATGGCTCAACGATGAAAATGAATGGGTGTCCTGGGACGTCTGTCCCGAACAAATGCAATGAACAACAACTAACAAAATGAGTTTAAAAACAAAAAGCAAAAAAGGGGGGACTTAAATGGGCTATGAAGTGAAGGGCCATGTTCAAAGCTCTATCGTGTCATATTTTTTTCTAATAAATTATGAATTGTTCATCCACTTATTACCGTGTCTCTTCGTTATATTCAAATTTATGTATGTGTCATGGTGTAACGTTCATTTGTAATAGGTGTAAGGGAGAGGCCTATAATGAAAGTTGATTTTGCACTACTAGTAGATTAGCATCCGAAAAGAAGTTGCTTTCGAATGGAAACCGCAAACGTTTGATGCCAAGGCAACTTGTGAACAGAATCGTCTACCGGAAACACATCTGATGTGTCTCACATGACATTAATGACAGTACACATGTCATGTGATAGAAACCTTTTATCGACGCACCTAATTTGTTCGACTGGCGAGTGAGCGAGTAAGATATGCTTCCTTACCAGATTTCGGTGTTCGTATGAATGTGAATGTGATCACTCCCAAGGAAATGACGAAAACTTAATAGTTTTTCACATGAGCTTCAACAAATGGACGCAACATTTTCAAACTCACACAGTTTTCCGTGCGCTCTATCAAAACATATGTTTTTAACATTATTTAAATTACATTCTGTTTTCGAAGTTTTGACTCCTGAATTCCTTTCTTGTAACATAGTTCACATCTTTTTATTTGCTGTTTTCATTTCTGTGTCATGTATGTTTGGAGTCTCGCCTACTCTCACTTTTTATCACATTTACTGGCTAAGTAATGTATTCTTACCACATGACTCGTATTCTGTAACCAATGCATGCTATGACAATTGCCAAGACTACAGAAATAAAACAAACATTTCAATGACTGGATGAACAGTTGCCAATTTTGTGCAAAAAATAAATTAAAAACAGTCACAAGGGAGTTTTGAACACTGGTTGGCAGTCAGACACCATGACCACTTAACCACGATGCCATAGCTACTCAATTGCGCTGAATATTGGACTTCTTAAGTTTCGACCATCCGCCATTTCTATTTCATTTTTTTTGCTTTTTTGTGTTGTTTTTACGGTTCACTACACCTTCTTCCTGTTTTCATGCATGATCTGTGTTCAGTTTCTAATGAGTTGTCCATTGGACCATCTTACCACTAAATCTGAGGAGGATGCGATGGAGGGTTTTGCTTGTCAGAGCCTAATCTAGCGGGATTTATGCCGCGAGAATGGGGGTAAAAGACTACCACAATGTACTACCAACTGGAGGCGCTGATGTAAACAGGCACATCATGAACCGAGCACATTATCTAATCCGTATGTAATTTGGTCCGTAAGGCAGTTACATCCCTTTTCTATACATTATTTGCTCGTTTCACACCACTTGTGGTAAGCGTTACCTTGCTACACTCCACTGTTCTTTTAATATGCAGCATGTTCACTTCTCTCTCCTCACTTTCTAGTGCTGCCCTCGGAAAGTAAACAAATGTTAACTATGTATTCTACAGGGCACATGCGTTGCTGTAGAGCACACATATGCTACTCTATAGATGTATGCCTTTTTACACAACTGATACAGTGTTACTCCCTTCACCTGGGTTGGAGTCTGTTTGGCAGGAGCTACTTTCCATTTGCGTGATTTATGTCCCAATCCAGCATCACAAAACCTTTTCCTCTTAATATCCTGCCAATTATCAATGTTAATTTGCCTTTTCTATGCATTATTTGCTCGTTTCACACCACTTGTGGTAAGCGTTACCTTGCTACACTCCACTGTTCTTTTAATATGCAGCATGTTCACTTCTCTCTCCTCACTCTCTAGTGCTGCCCTCGGAAAGTAAACAAATGTTAACTATTGCAGCAGGCGATGCAGACTGCTGTACACAACATTACTCCATGTGATTCAGCAAAATGTGCCATACAGCATTATTTTTGCACAGTCATTTACAGTGGCTACATACCTGCCAAGTCTTTCACAAGGCCACAAGAAAATCTAGTGGTCTTGTTACACTACCTTGTTCAAACTCTGTGTGGTGTTGATAATGGGGCCCTTGTGGCCTTAAAGGCATTTTTAACTAAAGTAAACTCGTCACATTCAATCACAGGTAAGTACCACTCATGACTGTTGCAGTGTGTATTTAAACCAACCTGATTTCCATCCTCATAGTGGCACCACTAGCCCATTCTTATGCGACTGGCGAGTAATTTGAACAGACATCATCTTTCAGGTGTATCAACACACCTACAATCTTTAGTTTATGTCACACAGTTTCATCCTGGTGCTGCGATTTTTTCTGTCAGTGTATATTGCTCACAGTTTTCATTAACTTAATCAAATTTTTGATATTTATACTCTTAGACATTTTTCAGTGTTGATCATATCCCATGCTATTTTCCTATTATGTTCTGAGTTTCTTATGGCTGTTTATTGAAGTGACATTTCCTTCTCTTAGTAATTGCCTGTTCATCTTCTGTTTCTATGCTTCCAGGTTTCTTGTTTGACTGAGTACCTTCACTCTTAAGTTCAAGTATTTCTGTAGTTATCCATTGTCTTCTGTGACAGTGAAGACTGTTTGAAAATGATTCATTTGTGTGTTAAAATACGTCGCATTCGTGCTTTGTGCTTGTAATCTTTCAGTCTTTTCTTCTTTCCTTAGTGTTATTTTAATGATGTTCATGTTTTGTAGCTCTATAATCCTGATTTCTCACTTGCCTTGCTTGTTCTTGAGCTCCAACTTTTGTAGATACAAAATATTAACCGTTGATGGTCAGAGTTTGCTATTGCTTCCCATTTACTATTTTCATGAATGGCATAATGTTACTGATGATGGTTTGACTCTGATCAGTCACTCATGTAGGTACATTTATTATTAGTTAATATTACAATAACGCTTCATTTTAAACTTCAATAATAATATTGCTAGTTTTTCCAGAAATGTTGTCATGTACTGCTTGGAAACATATACACAAAGAAAATTCTTAGTTTGTCACTTATTATGTAAGTAATTTTAAAATGTTTTTCAATACATACTGGGAGGTTTATACAATTACAGTAGTCAGTATCTTATGGCTCACCAATCTCCTTTTTGTGTATAGTTACACCAACTTTATCTTGTATTCTATGGAAATAATTGATCATATCATAACCTCTTATTATTAGACCGCAAATTTCTGCATCATTTAGCCCATGCTGACTAATTGTGTTTTACTCAGGAGCACTACTCTTCTAGTTTTGGTTGCCTGGGCATTTAATGTTTTGGTACAAGACTATAATGCTATTTTTCTTTTGATGATACCTGAGTTCCTGAAAACACGTTGTAGTTGGAGACTGACACGTTACCATATTGTATTCATTACTATTTATCTAGTCCCACTTTTATTTCATTGGCTGTGGAGTAAAAACTCTTTTGCTATGTATTGGGGAACTGCTTGTACTCTCTGTGAAGTCAATGTTGGTTCCCTTGCTGTTTTTGCAAATTTCGATATTGTTGATTGTTGCTTTTTTATACTTTGATGTTTTTCATATTCTGTTGGTTGTAGTGTGTGTTGGTTCAGTTGTTATATTTAATAATATTGTTCACAATTAGGAAGTTCTCTAGTCTAGCTGTTGCAGTATGCTCAAAGACTTCATAGAAGATAGATAATAATTCGCTACATTTTTTCACCTTTTTCAAATATTGATAAAAAAATTTCTTATAAATATTTTCTATTTCACTGTTGTTGTCAGAGATAAAAAAGGACATTTAAGGGAATACTTGTGTTTGGAAGATTGAGTGCTGTGTTCTTAGTACCACGCAATAGCTTTCATGCAGTTGCTGAAAACATCTATTTCTTTCATTGGCAATCTTATAAAATCGCGAGTGAGTGTGCATCTATGTTGATACTAGACAGGAGTATTGGAATAGCTATTATGGACGGTATGATAATAGTAAAATAGCCACTGGTATTTTGTGATCATTCTTTGTAATGACACATTTAGAAAATATCTTCATCAGATTCTGAAAAGAGATTTTTCCAAAACAAATTTCAAATTGCGAACACATTGTGCAAATGTGAAATAGCCAAATGTTATAATTACTAATTAAATACCAGACATCTTACAATGTACTGAGTCAACTTAAGTGTGCTGTATTGACTAGCAACTAAACATCTGTGGCTGGAGAGCTGTACAAGGAAACAAAAGTGGTTGCAAGGTGACAGCATATCATACAGAAGTGAAGACAACAAAATAACGCATATGGAAAGGTACTAAGTACAATGGAAAGGTACTAAGTACAATGACAAAAAGCGTTGTGTACATAAAGAGTTATATCTTGTAGTAAAAATTACATTAGACATAATAAAATGTAATAAAGTGTCTGGCTAGGGGAAGGGCCAATCACAAACATTGTATTTACATGTCATTATACTACCATAAAATGACACCAAACAATAATATGTCCATGCTAATATCACAATGGTTATAATAAACAAATTTTCAGGTTTCATATGTCTATCATTCAGACTATAGCAAAAATGATACTTATGAAACAGAGGACACTTAAAGTAGTAGATGAGTTATGCTATTAGGGGACCAAAATAACTGATGATGAAGTAGAGAGGATATAAAATGTAGACTGGCAATGGCAAGAGCAACATTTCTGGAAAAGAGAAATTTGTTATCATCAAGTATAGATTTAAGTGACAAGAAGTGTTTTCTAAAAGTATTTCCATATATGGATGTGAAAAATGGACAGTAAATAGTTTAGACAAGAAGAGAATATAAGCTTTCGAAATGCGGTGACACAGAAGAATGCTGAAGATTAGATGGGTAGATCACATAACTAATGAGGAGGTACTGAATAGAATTGGGGAGAAGAGGCAGTGTGGAAAGTAAAAATCGTAGAGGGACACAAACAGATGAATACAGTAAGCAGGTTCAGAAGGATGTAGTGTGCGAGGGTGCAGTACTTACTTGGAGATGAAGAAATTTGCACAGGATAGAGTAGTATGGAGAGCTGCATCAAACCAGTCTCTGGACTGAAGACCACAACAATAACAACAACAAGAAACAGAGAGTACAACTCATATATATAACATGAAATAAATTGTTGAACTGGCCAGCTGATAGTGGCATTTTGCTGTAGTAATTACATAAATTGTAGTGTACAACATGAGGCCTTACACTATATGTGAAGGTTACAATCCACAGTTTGTGGCAGTATCTATCCATCGTTTTATTAAAATTCTGTACAAGTGAAAACGACACTACACCAACTAAAGTTAACACAGTATGTAGTAAAATGTAAAAGGATAAAAACAATGTTTCAGCATCAAACTCCAGTTCCTTTACTCTAATATACAAATAATGATGAACTATATCATAATACACAGTGACTACACCCATAAAAGTTTATCTAGTACCAAATTATAAAACTAGCCTAACGTTTACAGTTAAATAAAGAAGTATTAATTACGAAAAAAGTGAAGTTAGTAATCTATTAGGGCTATCTCTTTATTAAATACCAAATATAGTTCTTTAACAAAAAAGATCCAGCTATTATGGTTTACGTCCTAGCATGAACAGCTGTATATACCATCTCGTAATATTTGGCACCTCTCGATAAATATTTGCTTTCTTTAAGTATTTATAAAACGTCGTATTTGAGATGGATTCCACCAACACACACAAGCCCGATGTTCTTACGTACAATTTCTTGAAACTAAGCAAATGACATAACCACTCTGAAGGAGTATTATTACCATTAATAAAAAAAGCAAATCTGAGTTCAATATTATTAATCGGTTCAGAAATATAGTGAAATAATGTTATCAGTTTTAAGATGGCCAACAACTAACTGAATATCATCTGCACCTCTTGCACGTTATTTACAAAATTCAGAGACACTTCTTTAAGGTAGGTTGGTAGGGTTAGCAAACACTACAGTAATTGGGCTTACGGCAATCACGTCTGACCTCCAGCATACTCAAAATACAACATGAGAAATCGAAGAAAAAGAAGTGAGAACAAAAAAATCGTAAGAGCATTTGTTCTAAGAATGACAATGATCATATATATATGTATACATAATAGTTTCCCATATAACAGTTCTTTGTAAGTCATGACACATTTAACAAATATTTTTCGTAATATTTTTGTAAAGAAGTTCGTCATTATCAGTTTTTGACATTTTATAACTTGTAACGAAGTTTTTCATAGTAAATGAAGTTCATTTTCACGAAAGTTTATCGCACAAGTGTCTCCCCAATAAGGGAAGCAGTACGATTTGTACAAAATTTTAATAAGAACAATGGATAGATATTGCTACCAACTGTACTTCGTACCCATCACATGTAGCACACTATTTATTTATGTAATTACTACAGCTAAAGGCCACTAGCAAAAAGCCACTTCAACGATTTATTTCATGTTATATCTACGGGTTGTACTCTCTGTTTCTTACGTTTCACTTTTACTATGATCTTCATGCAGGATACGACACCTGAAAGTTTGTTTAACTTTTATATACACTATGATGTTTCTGTATACGTGCATATTGTTTGGTATCACTTTACAGTTGTATAACAATACCTACATACATTATTCCTGTCATTATGTTTTGTGCCTTCCGGAGACCTAGTCTATGAAACTAAATAAAGTTTTCTGATTGTTCCTACCATACCCAGACACTTTATTACTTTTTATTACATTAACTGTAATTTTTACCACAAGATATAAAACTTTATATACATGGCGTTTCTTACATTTATAGTTAATGATTACTACCTTTCTGTATGTGTTTTCTGGCATTTGTTGGCTTGTGTATGATATGCTGTGATCTTGTGGTCACTTTCATGTTTAGTTCCTAGTCAATAAGGCACACATAAATTGACTCAGTACATTTTATGTCTGTTCACTTAATTGATATATGGCTAAAATCTGACTGTACCACACATGAACAATGTGTTCACAACTTGTAACAGATTTTGTAAAAATATCTTTTCAGAACCTGACAATGATATTTTCTAAATGCATTGTTAAAAAGAGTGGTAACAAAAATATCTGCACCTATTTTACTATTTTCATAGTGACCATAATAGCTATTCCCATACCCCTATCTAATCTCACATAAGCTATTTCTTTTTTTCATTTATATTTCTTGTAATTTCTTCATCAGCAGCTCTCTTTCTTCCAGTCTGCTGATTCGTGATGTTCCAGACTGTTCTGCATTTGTGAAAAGACTTTGATTTACGGATTTATTTATTCACTCATCCATTTTTAAGCATTTGCATGCAATTGATGTTATCAGGAATAATATACATGGGATTGTACAACATATGGTTGACATGTTAATAAACATGATGTTACACATAACTGAGGTACATATAATAAATGAACATATTTAATAAAACAACATAGGTGATACATAAAGATTTCTTGCTATGGTTAATAGACTAAACATTGTTAATTTACTAACTACATTTCACATAATAAAACAGTAGAAGACATACACAAAAATTTCACAATATAATTAATAACAATATATAAGCCAAACATTATTTTGTTACTTGCACCTTCATTACGTACATAACACAAAATAGCAGAAGGGGCAAAGAAGCATTGGAAAAGGTACAAACGAACAGTATTATGAGTTATTTAGTAAATCAGGCTACTTTTAAAGAGTTTGAAATTCCTTAAAAGTGTAAGAAACATTCTTTTAAAGTCATTTTCCGTCTTAGTTTTCAAGTTACTAAGAGAGGCAGCTTTGCCTGCACAGGTAATGTGTCAAAAATCTCTATTCCTACATATTCATAATTGCCTGATCGAGTTGTTGGTATGTCTGCCTGTGCTGCTTGGTAAGTATTATGATCAAAAGTGGACAGCCTAAGTTTGTAACTAATAAATTTTTCTTTTATGTACAATAGTGGCAGGTGTATATACGAAGCTATGGGCAGGTAATTATCTGAAGTTCTTGGAAATAAGCCTCTCATTATATGTTATTTTTATAGCCCCAGAGATGTTCCTGACAGCGTTCTTCTAGCAAACAAAAGTTTTCCTGGCTCCTGAAGAGATACTCCATAGAAGAACGCCACAATGCAGATGGTGATGAAAGAAACACCTGTGCATAATATTTTCATTACATAGATAACTCATGAGAGCTTTTGAGATATGTAGTCTATGTGACTCCCAAGCTATTTTTTTATCTAGGTATATGTTAAGGAGTTTGGCAGAATTGGACTAAACATCAGTATTGGATACGCTGAAAGCAATATTTACAATCTTCTTATAATTACTAGCTAATTCCTAATAATCTATTGGCGATTCTAAATAAATCTTTAGTTTGCCCCTTCAGCTTATTTATGTCTTTCCCAGAACTGATGTAATCTGTATCATCTACTTAAAGCATAAATTTGTATGACATATTGCTGGGCAGGTCATTTACAAATATTATAAACAGTAGTGACCTATGCACTGATCCTGGCCCAAGGACTGATCCTCTGGCAATGCCTCTAGTAACATTAAGAAACTGGGACTCATTAAAGACTCATTCGAACACTTTTTGCATCATTGGTTCTCTTTCCTATACAAGTATTTATATTTCTTGAAGTAATGAATGCAAGAACAGTGTTTCCCACGTCTGTTTTCTTAATTTTGTGTGGTAGCACAATCTTTAGTGAAGAAATGTTACCGCCTTTTGTAATCCAAGGAGTTTTCTTTCCTGTTTGATTATTTTTACTCTTTCTGGAAACTGGTTAGCAATGTAACAGTGAAAAACGTGCACGAAATTATTTCTTGAATTAGGATGTGATGCATAAGTGAACAGTAACATAATACATAATTCATTTTTAATGTTGTAGATATTTGTATCACTTACATACTAAGCTGCAGCAATTAATAATTTGTTATATTTTTATGTTGTATATGTGTGTGAGTGTATCATAACTATATTGATCCAGGTAAGGTTTCAGATGACCTCTGAGATCTCTGCATTGTAACAAATTGATCCAATTCAATATCACCTTTTATGCCTTGAGTAGGAACACATTTGAGGGATGTTCTTTATTCTCTTGAGCGCTCTCCTTGAGTAGCCAGTCTGATTGTCTTCTATATTTTTGACAGCGAAAGTACATGTGGTTGATGTCGTGGGTCTCCCCACAGTCACACTACAGGCTGTAATATCATGTCACACTGTGGCACCATCACACAGATATGTATACACACTATCCGTGATTACACATCCACCACGTCAATTCACTTAGCCCAGTATCGTACTGTGAATGTGAATTTATGAGAAACTGTCCATGATACAAAAAGCCGGAACATAGTACCCGAATTGGGGCACTAATAGCCGTAAGTGGCCTTAGAAAACTCCGTACTCTAAACTCTTGATCAGATTTGTGTTTCAAAGTTCTGAGAAGTGAAACAACATTTCAAAACATGGAAAGTTATTTTCTTGCGAAAATATGTGTGCGCAACATGTGAGTTAAGTTGAAGCATTGGCACAGTCCCTCACAGATGTTGGTGAACCAACAGGAGATACAGACAAGATTGCTTAAATTTTAGGTGGACTTTGGTAAAATATGGTTCGTTTGTTACAACTTGGGATTCATGTGACGAAAGCAAGCACACTTCAGATAATTTAACAACAAGGTTACTGGAAGAAGAACAAAGTTTGTCACAGACTGAAGAAATGGCAGCCACATTCGCTGTTGTTAAAGACAATTGAAAAGAAATAAATATCAGGATCAGTGTTTGCAAAGCAATTTAACTCATTGGCTTCTACAGGTGGCTCACAGCTGGTTGCAGTTTTCAGTCCACTATTACGTTGCCAGCTGTGAGATGTGCTGAGAAACTCTAGCTTCTTCTTAGTGTTTCTTCTTCTCTGCTAATAGATGGCATGATATGTTATATAACATTAGAAAGCTGAAAAACCGATCTATTTAGTAGTGTATAATTTTGGTCTTCTTGTACAATTAATCACAAAAACACGATATTTTAGATTCGAAGTTATTATTTGGAAACTTCCATTTCGTTACAGGCCCAATATCACATTCCAACAACAAAACAACTGAACTCCAGATCTCTTCTCTGTGCATTTCAAAATGTCATTTTTTCTATAAAGAAAAATGAATTTAACACAAAGAACGACTATTTACAGAACTGCAGGTTTATAAGTCAATTACTTGACCTTTTTGCACACTTTCACTAATCGGGCAACTTTCTTTGGGTACTTATTCACTGGTAAAGTGCACTGTAAGTTATCCTGTGGATCACTGGTGTTTGAGATCACAAGGTTGTAGGATGGTTTCAATCCATCAAGTGAGTTGTTTGTTGGTACATTATTAATTTTCACAGTGAAATATTTTGTTTCTCTCTCCAGGACTTCATATGGGCCTTCATAGGGAGGCGCTAGTTTGACTTTCATTTTGTCATCCTCACAAGTACATGAGTTGTATTACGCAGATCTTTTCTAACAAATGGTGTTTCCTTATCCTTGTGGGAACGTACGGTTGTAAATCGTAGCTGAGAATTGAATGCTAGTAGATCTACTTTTAGTTTGTTTCCGAACCTTACAATGAAATCACCAGGCAGTGTTAGAATTGTGCCATACAGCATCTTCATGGCTATTGAGCTATTTTCTTCCCTCACACAGCAATGCAGTCCTAGGTGAGTCATCACTCTATTTATTCTTACAACGTGCTCCGATAGCTGCCTTCAATGTTCGATGTAATCTCTCGATGTTCTCATTTGAGTGTGGGTGGTATGCCATAGTCTGAGTTAATATAGAACCACAAATCATACCTAATGCATGGAACAGATCTGACTGGAACTGTGCCCCTTGGTCAGTCACTATTCGGTTAGGTGCTCCAAATCTAGTGATTCAGGAGTTATAAAATGCTCATGCCATGGTTTCTACTCGAACAACATGGAACTGGATGACTTCTGCCCCAATTAGGGAACCAATCGACCCACATTAAACAATACATTAATTCATCTGAAGGAGGCAGATGGCCAATTAGATCGATTTGTATCACCTTAAATCGTCCATCTGTGCTTGGAAACTGGTCAATAACAGATATAGGATGTCTAGTCATTTTGACCTTTTGGCATGCCATTCAAGATTTCTCTCAGTTTTACATATCTCACCTTATGTTTGAGCAAATAAATCTACATTGTGTAATTTCATGTAAGACTTTATACCAGGATGTCTCATACAATGGTAATGCTGAAAAACGGAATATCTAAATTATTCAGGAATGTAAGGACATATGTTACTTATTGATACACCACACCATAATAATCTTCCACCAGGGGTTTCCTAGAAATGTGTCTGATATCTGTCATAAATTGTGATATGAATTGTAGGTGAAGCAGTTGCATAGGTGTTGGTTTATCGTTTTGTTGTTTAAAATCATGTGTCAAAGCAATATGGTCAGTATACATTTAAAATACCTTACTGCCATGTACATGCTGTGAAGTTCACTATCGTATGTTGAGTATTTCTGCTGGGATAGTGCGAACTTTTTGGAGTAGGAAGTAACTGTAACTATATTCCTTCTTCTTTCTGTAGCAGCACTGAACCTGATGCAAAATTTGAAGGGTCTGCAAATAATGCAAGATTATTGTTTATATTTGGCAATGTTAAAAGAGCTTAGTTTCCAAGGTCCATTTTGCACTTCTCAAACATTTTTATTGCTTCTTTTGTCGTTTATCTCGGTATTCTTCAAGTAAGCATTTAGAATAGCTTGATGTTCTGTGGCACATTTCAAATACCTTCTATAAAAATTGAGTATGACAATTCTGACACAGTCCCTGGGAGTTTGAATTTAGTTATCACTTGTATTCGTTTTGGGTCTGGTTTGATAGCTTCTGTAGTAATCACATGACCAAAAAAAAATTAATTTCTAAGGACTTCAAACATCGATTTTCCGTCATTAATCCTCAAACCAAACTTGTTCAGTCATTCAAACGGGACATTAAACGTTGAGTATGTTCTTCTGGAGAGCTAGAAGGTATCAGCACCTCATCTAAGTATTCATAACAGAAATCTCAATCATAGAAAACGTCATTAATAAATCTCCGAAAGATACTGGGTGCATTCCTGAAGCCAAACGACATGAAACTGTGTGATCACAGCACTCTTTTCCTTAGCACATTCAGCTAGTGGGATTTGGTAATATTCTTTGAAGATATAGACTTAAGAAAATGTTTTCTTGCACACAAGGATGGAATTTACATCATTTTTGTGAGGAATTGGCTAATGGTCCAGAAGGGTCTGGTCATTAAGATGTTGGCTGTCTCCACAAATGCGGCTCTAATCATCCAGCATTTCTACCATGTGCAGCGGACTAGCCCAGTTTGATTTAGGTAGGTGCCTTATATTATGATTCATTAGGGACTGGAAGCCTAGTTTAGCGAACTTTAGGTTTTATGGATATAACCTGTGGGCTTTTGAATACACTGGTGCGGCACTGCTGGTTGCAGTATTATGTTTAATATCATGCTTAATTTCTTTTGCCATAAGGGTGGGTTTTATCAGGTCACGCAATTTTTTAAGTAGTTCAGAGTATTTTCAGTTAGCATGGAGCGAACTGCTGGAATTAGACAAATCAGGTGCACACTGTAGTGCAGTCCCATGTAACTAAGTATTGCTGCCAACTAATAATTTTCTTTTCTGGTCTAACAATAAGCCAAACTAATGAAGAAAGTCTGGGAGATTGTACCTTTTGTTCTGTCAGCTACAATGAAAGGCCACTCAAAAATTTATTTTAAATCTCAATCAAGATTCAATAGATCTGATCCATAAGTTGTAATCTCAGATCCATTTGCAGCATAAAGTTTGTAGTCCGCTTTTTTAACCTTATCCTTGGTATACGCTGACATAGCGGAAAAATCAGCATTTCTGTCTACCAGGAAACGCAAAATGAAGTTCTGTCTCTCCCAAACAATCGATATTGGCGGCCTGGTACAATCGTTGCGGCAGAACACTCAGCAGCTACTGTGTCTACCAACTTGAGTTTCCCTCACTATTCCATTGGCAAGGTTGGACACAATTCTCAGGTCTGCATTTTGTGCCGTAACAAAAATGAACTATTGTATCATGGCTTGCTGCGGCCTCTGCTACGAGAAAGTCGTTGCAATTGATACTGTCGCTTCTTACATCTGGATTATCGGACTTCAGTTTCCAGTTCTTCAATCCTTACCAGAAAATCTTTTCCTGATACAGAAGAATCACAAGTCACAGGGGACACTACCGTTGAGGATGACTGAAGTTCGTGAGTGCTTCGCATTTCCATCGTCCAATCAGCCATTTGTGCTAGTTTGTATAGATTTTCTTTTGAGATTATTAAAATAATTGGGACATTACCTGGAAGTTTGTCTAGACAGAGAGTCCCTAAAATTTTGTCTGAAAGGTCGTTCCTCCATAGCCTTTCATTTTCCAAAGTGGCAAACTGGGTTTCATATCACCAGTTTCTAATTTGCTAACTAATTTCTTAATCTCACATTCTTCACTTTGCTTAAAAGTCATTAACAGTCTTTCTTTAGTTAAGGAATAATAAATACAAATTTGGTTGTTTTCGTCACTGTTCATGAGATCCCATATATTTTCGACAAATCGAGGTTCTAACTGTGCTGGCAATTAACTGAATTTTGGTGCCTCAGTCTGTATTTCCATGACTGTAAATTGTGCTTCAGACTAAGTAAAGCATATAAATCAAGCTTTTAGGTCCAGAAGGGTGGAAGTTTCACACTAACTTTGGCCACTTCAATTTTCATATTACTGTCTGGGACATTACTGTTCCCTCCATCTGCCACATACGTGTTCCTTGTTTAGATCAAGTAGGGGTCACCAGTTGTTGGTCTTCTTGTACAATTAATCAGAAAAACACTGTATTTCAGATTCAAAATTATTATTTGGAATTTTCCTTTTTGTTACAGGACCAATTTCACCCTCCAACAATAAAACAACTGAATTCTCGATCTCTTACAGCGCATTTTAAAATGTCTTTTGTTTTGAACACAAAAATAAAGTTAACACAAAAAACAATTATTTCCAGAACTATAAGTTATAAACGTAACACACTCGATTTTTTAGGATATTTTGCGGGTTATAAGGAAGCGTTTTCGGGTTTTGTTAGGTTTATCGCCCCCTTCAATCCCATCAAGAAAACACCCTCCAGAAGTAGTGTAGCGTGTAAAGCAAGAAATAAGAAAAGAGATGCATGGTATTTGTGTGAGAAATGTCTAGTAGCATTGCACATGCTTGTATTTTTTCAGGTATATCACCCAACAAAACCTCCTCAAACAGTATTATCTTCACGCCTCATTACTTCAAGTAAATGCGAAGGATAGATTTATAAAGAATTCTTATCAAAAATGTATATGATCTTGAGGAAAGATGTAACACAAAATATGCTGATTTCTGTAAATTTAGATAGTAAATACAGGATTGACTACTGGAAAAAATATTGTTAAGTTAATGGGTTAATAGAAGTTGGAGCTAAATGTTTTGTTGTATTTAAAGATGTCTGTATGTCATACAGGTCCGTACATTTTCTCAAGAACAAAAGTTATGTCGTTCCTGTATTCTTAGAGTTTCAACAATTGGTGGAAAGTAAAGGCTGTCTTATTTCTGAAATGAGATAAATATTCCTAATACAGAATGAGATTTTCACTCTGCAGCGGAGTGTGCGCTGATATGAAACTTCCTGGCAGATTAAAACTGTGTGCCCGACCGAGACTCGAACTCGGGACCTTTGCCTTTCGCGGGCAAGTGCTCTACCAACTGAGCTACCGAAGCACGACTCACGCCCGGTGCTCACAGCTTTACTTCTGCCAGTACCTCGTCTCCTACCTTCCAAACTTTACAGAAGCTCTCCTGCGAACCTTGCAGAACTAGCACTCCTGAAAGAAAGGATATTGCGGAGACATGACTTAGCCACAGCCTGGGGGATGTTTCCAGAATGAGATTTTCACTCTGCAGCGGAGTGTGCGCTGATATGAAACTTCCTGGCAGATTAAAACTGTGTGCCCGACCGAGACTCGAACTCGGGACCTTTGCCTTTCGCGGGCAAGTGCTCTACCAACTGAGCTACCGAAGCACGACTCACCCCCGGTACTCACAGCTTTACTTCTGCCAGTACCTCGTCTCCTACCTTCCAAACTTTACAGAAGCTCTCCTGTGAGCCTTGCAGAACTAGCACTCCTGAAACTCATGAACCACTTTACCACATACACCAGAGCATAATGGTAGAGCTGAATGTGAAATTAGATCTATAGTGGAAAGTACTGGCACAATTCATATCGAGTCTCTTTTCCCAGACTTACTTTGGGCAGTAGCTGTCAAAACAGCAGCCTATAAATTAAATCACTGTCGGTGTAAGCCTAAATGTGATGAGGTGCCTTATAAAAATGGTTCCAGAAGAAAACTCATATGAGAAGATATTTTGGTGCTGAATGCTTTATGTGTACTCCCAAACCGTTTAGATACAAATATCAAAGTAAATCAAGGAAGATGGTAATGGCTGGATACAGTGGTTACTCTTACCATTATGGGCTGCATGATCTTGCAACAAAGAAAACAACTATTTCACAAACATGGTATTCAATGAAAATACCACAGGCTAGCCTACAGAACTCAGGTTGAACAACATGATTTACTATTACAACTTTCTGACGGATGCAGAAGGAAATAAAGTTAAATAACTTGTTGTAAATGAACAGGAATTTGTGCAAGACCAAGGATCCTATGCTACTACTGAGAAGGCTGACGTAATATCGAACCCTATATTTTATTCAAAATAATATTCACGACAGCATTGTATGTGGAATGTGACTGAACTATAATCCTATTCTCGTAATACTAATAAAAAGGACTTCATCGTTAGTAAAATAATACATAATTGTTTTCAACAACATAATTTAATATTTCGTAAAAAATTATATTTCAGACAATACTCATGTGAAAAGAGAATGAAAATTTCGATCTTTCACTATCTATGATTTGGTAAAAAATCATCCTTCTTGTTCGAACTGTTGTACTCATAGGATGTGATTGAGATCTTGTAACACAGAGATCTGTAAAAAACTGTATTATGTTGCAAACTGATATTTGACAATAGAGTTTATGTGCTATTGAAATGAACCATCTTTTTTTGGAGCTTTATTTCATTGTAATTCTCATCCTATATAGATGTTAAGTCTTCTGCTCTGCTACAAAAGAGCACAGCCATTAGTGCTACTGAACTACAGTGCAGTTTATTGGTAAATGGTGAATATTCAGTCTTGTAACATTGAGAAAAATTTTAAAATTTTAATACAAATATTGAAGGTGTGAAAAGATTAAATATATATATTATTTATTAGGAGTAAGACACAGCCTGAACCAAAATCAATAAATGATTGTCTTTTGTTAGCCACCATCTTAGTGAAATATTACAGCTGTCGTTTTAAATTGATTTTCTATACAGAAATAAATGTTGTTGGTTGTAACTGCGATAATAATTGTGTATTGGTGGCCAGGGACCCACTCTGAGATAATAAATTCCAATTAGAATGTGAATACGTTGAACGTCTATGAATGCAAACAACATCTTTCATGTAAATTCTTATCTGCTGCTGTATGAAGCCTGGTTATTTTGTAACAACTTTTATGAAATATTTTAGTGTTGTGTATTTGTGTTATTGTGTGACAAAACTGTTCATTTTTCTTAAAGAAGAGTGTTGCCACCTTGAATAACAGTAGCATTAACTTCGATAAACGATCTCTCTCTCTCTCTCTCTCTCTCTCTCTCTCTCTCTCTCACACACACACACACACACACACACACACACGAAGTTAGCATTAGTAGCGTGTGTGCTGTCAAAAATAGTAACAGTCCAGTGAAAGTAACAGCAGCCTTAAATGTCAGTGCTTCAGTATTCCAGCTGTGAGTATATTTTCAAATATACTTTTTCTGGTAGATATTTTATAGATACATTTCACCCATTTAGCTATTGTTATTTGTATAAGTGTTAGTTGAAAGATATTTTGTGGGCATTATTTTTATTGTTAGTGACATATTTTGTGCAATATTATTGTCAAACATGGTTAGACTGACGAAGGGAGTACAGTCGCATGAGCATGCTGATGCAGAAATGCCATCAGATCCTCATATAGGTCAGTCTTTCCACACTTCAGTGCTAGTCCTTGATAATGTAAATATAGATGATAACGATTTATTACCTGATATTCCGAGCGAAAAAGGAACTGAGGAGTTGTCTACACAGATGGACATTCCTGCAGTTAATCCTTTAGAAGTGAATGATAACATTCCTTCAGGCAAGGGGCAGAAATTCTCAAGCTATACCACTACCGGATGGTGAATTGCGAGCATTATTATTTGAAAAGTTTAACATCATGGAACAGGAGAAGGAAAAGTGTAGGCAAGCGAAATTAGGCAAGTAAAACAATTGAGGCCTGCACTAGAAGCCCATATTCGGTGGGTTTTATGTTATGCCTTACACTCAATAAATATTTGCTGTTTCTAAACACGAGCACATGAAATGTCTCGAGAAAGAATTGGTCAGCGCAAAGGTGGAAAGAAATGTGATACAACAGCACTCTAACCCTATAGCGACCCAACATCTGCTCCAT
The DNA here is from genome assembly GCF_023864345.2 of Schistocerca serialis cubense. Classification (NCBI taxonomy): domain Eukaryota; kingdom Metazoa; phylum Arthropoda; class Insecta; order Orthoptera; family Acrididae; genus Schistocerca; species Schistocerca serialis. The sequence goes on from NC_064639.1 coordinate 760,927,297, forward strand.
AAAATAGAGCCTCTACTCACTATGCTATGCTGTAGTTTCGTTATCAGATTCTCTGTATTTTGTCTTATACTCTTCTATAGACCTTAATCACCGAAATGTTTTTAATTTACCTTTAATTATAACATACCCCAACGAGAACGACCCGTTTTTCATGAATCTTCAGTGTTCCATTCCCTTAGAATGCTTTACTCTAATAACACATGGACTACGATGCAATAATAACAGAATACTAAAATTCTTTAACCACCTATACGACGTTTCCCGTTGTTTTATTGCAACAGATAGTATCAGTAACCACTGTCTTATCAGCCCTGCATCCATGATATTTCCAAACCAGGGAAAAACTTGATGGTGGCGCCCCCCTCCCCTCCCACTCGATCGTTTGAGATAGGATGTTAAAAATTTTAAAAAAAAATCGATTTTTCAAAAATATGTTAATTTTGTAGTGCATGTTTTTCTGAAAAGTTTGATATATAAAATGTGTATGCTCGAGGAAATGTAAGACGTGCCACCCATCTTCACACAGCATTCATCTATTGCACGTCACTGTATTTGGCTCTGTGGAATTCAAATGTGTATATTTTGCAACAGAAGCCATCAAACCTATATTCAGGACAGTGTAAATTAAAATATTTCATGGTCCCAGATGGCTGATAGTGGCTAGTAGTGGGTGAAATTATTTACGACTGGGAAAATTTGCCTATTAGCTAATAATTTTCTCTCTTGTCTGACATAAAATTCAATATAGGAAGTATAAAACCGGCAAAGACAAGAGACAAGCAAGCCAGTACACATTTCTTCAATCCTTAGGTCCAAGCATTTTTTTTTGTTTCTACTCTTCCTACAGCTTTATAACGTGTGCTTTCCTTTCTGCGAAAGAGTCTATTACTTTATCAGAGTTTGTCCATCGTTTTGCTAATGAAAAATCAAAATACCGTTGTCTAATACTGAAAAAGCAGTTAATACGAATAGTACCCAAGAGTGGTATGATCTCTCGATTTGATTACATCTATTTTGTCACTGTCAGCTAGATAAAACGAAACAGGACTTTCTAATATTCCAGCAGTTGTAACACACGCCAAACAAGCGAGACTGTTTTGGAACAAATGATCATTTTTATCTACCTCATTAACACAAATAATGTGACAGAATACCATTCAAGAAGTACCAATATCAGATGCTTATTAGGCCTATTACATGCAAAAAGTCTTATGTTAGGAAACAGTTTCACATTTCATTCATATGCACCAGTTTCTCAAGCTTGAGATCGAAACACAGTAGTAAGAAATTTTTATATAAATTTGGAATAGTCATATTCGTCCAAATCATTTTTGTGTGATGTTCCCATTTCTTCTCCTTCCTCTTTCTAACATGCAATCTTGTCATCATTAATTCTGCGACTGTTCCTGCCATTGCCAGAACTTATTCTCTGTTTAACATCACTAACCCTGTCAGAATCACCGGTTTAGTTATCCTGGGTTTATTCTCGGGTTAGGCGTTATTACATGTTTGTACAATGTGTTTTCCGCACTGGTACAAGAACAAAAATCGGTAATTTCCAAGAATCGAACGTGCGACTCTATGTCGACCATACGACTCTTGTGGTGCGAGTTATGGAAGGTGAATTTTTCCAAGCAACCTCAAGTTGCGGAAGTATAACCTTTGGAAGAGGTGGAGTTCATCCCTGTCTGATGGACACCCGTCTCTTTTTATCGACGATTTGACGGATTTGTACAAGTGCTCGATGTTCTGTGTGTGGGTAGATGGATCACCCAATGACACAAATTCAACAGAATGCTCACAGATTCATGCTGAAATCCTTGTTTCTTTAAAGTTTTGTATGACTTAAAGCTGTATGTTATCACTTCGTGCCTGATAGTATAAGGTGCATTATCACAGAGACAGTCAATCAAGGTTACTTTTCACCAGTAAGAATATCTTTGTACCAATTACTATTTTTGTTTCAAATAGATAGTGTTCGACCTACTCGTATAATTTTGTTCAAAAAGTAACTTTTATTGCCTCTGTTATTTTTAGAATAAAATTGTACTTCTTGGTGGAACACCAGTTATTTGAAACAAACATAGTTAGTTGGAGAAAGATGCCATGACTAGTAAAAAGTTACCTTTAATGACTGGACTAAAATTTTCTTCCCCCTTGAACAAATACAGGTATAAAGCACTTGCAGGATTCTCTTTCAATGCCACCAAATAACCAAATATGTTCAGATTCATATTTCAACGGTCGCTATGTTGAATCGTATTATTTTTTTCCTTTTATAAATGTAAGCTATATGTAAACTGAATGACCTATAGACTGTGACAAAGATAAATTAACGAATTGTTTTGTGGCAAGGATAATGTCTTGATACATCTTCATGAAAAAAAGGAAGAATAAATACGTTTTTAGCCACTTACTACTTATTACAATCTTCAGAAAGACTCACAAAGTAGTTAGGCTATAATATTTTGTTTTTTTTATTGCAACGAAAAGCTCATATTAACATTTAATCAATAACAATACAACTATTACATATAATCAAAGAATAAACAATCTGTCCCTTGTGCTCGCCGCCACAGAATAATGCTATCCTTCACTGTGCTTCTACGAATGTTCTACTGGCGACTCCCACACAGCCCCCCTCCGATAGAGCAGAGCTCCGGGAATGTAGGGGTATTTATATTCCACCCGACGCCCAGCTCTTGTTGAACTACTTCAGCTTCTGTTGGTGGTAGTGACGGTACCGCTTCCTCTTGTGGTGGTGAGGTGGTGTCATCCTGGTCCAGTGGTGTGGAAGGTGGCGCTTGGTGCCTGACCTCTGTGTCCTCTTGAGTCGGTAACATATGTACAGGTTTGAGCTGTTCCAATGATACCACTTGACTCTTTCCATTTAGATCTATCTGCATGGGATGTTCATCCTGTGAGAGCACTCTGTAAGGTCCAGAATATGGAGGCTGCAGTGGTGACTTGACAGCGTCTGTCCATAGCATCACATGTGTACATGAGTCTAGAACTTTGTGCACGAACGTATTCACCGCTCCATGTCTCGAGACAGGAGATGGGCGAAGTCTGGCCATATGCTCGCGTACAATTTGCAATGTAAACGGCAAATCGGTTTGTCGTGCCCCTTCTTTATCGGTGAATTCTGCAGGCAGTCGTAAGTGTTCACCATAAACCAATTCTGCGGTGGATGCCCCTAAATCCGTTTTCAATGCTGTGCGTAGGTCCAACAAAACTAGTGGTAACGCTGACGACCAAGGTTGTGCATGGCACATTAATGCAGCTTTTAATGTTCTATGCCATCGTTCCACCATCCCATTGCTTGCTGGGTGGTATGCTGTGGTGCAATGATGTTGAAACCCGCAGAGGTTGGCCAATTCTGAGAACAACGTCGATTCAAACTGACGGCCCTGGTCTGTGGTGACATGTAAAGGACAGCCAAAACGTGCGATCCAAGATGAAAGAAATACGCGTGCCACCGTTTCTGCTGAAATATGCGATAACAGAATCGCCTCTGCCCATCTGGTGAAGTGGTTCACCGCAGTGAGGAGATAACTGTATCCTTCCGACGGCAAAAGCGGCCCCACGATATCCAGGTGCACATGTGTCAACGTTGTGTGGTAAGTGGGAAGTTTCCTACCGCTTTGTGAACATGTCGTCCCACCTTGGCCCTCTGACAGCCCAGGCACGTTTTTGTCCAATTACGGCAGTCTCTATTTATACCGGGCCACAAGAATCTGTCTGTCATTAGTTTGACACTGGCGTTTATTCCTGGATGAGCCAGTCCATGGATGTTATCAAATAATTGTCGTCGCAATCTCTCAGGTACGAACGGTCTCGGTTTCTCTTGCGATACATCACACCAAACTCGGAAGTGTTCACCTGTAGGTTGTATTTGTTGCAAGCGTAACCCGGACGTACTATCACGAGAGAATTTAGCAAGTTGCTGGTCTGTTTCTTGTGCTGCAGCTGTTTCCTTGCAGTCAATAGTCTGAGAGATTGTTTCCAATGTAGACAGCAAATCTGCCACGACGTTCTCAGCTCCTTTTATGTGCTGCAGGTCTGTCATAAACTGGGCGATAAACTCGAGTTATCTAAATTGTCGTGGTGAGCAACCATCCTTGTTATTACTGAAGGCGAAGGCAATTGGCTTGTGGTCTGTGAAAACAGTGAATTGTTTGCCTTCTACTTGCGGTCGTTAATGCCTCATGGCTTCATAAAATGCCAGTAGCTCCCTGTCATAGGCACTCCATTTTACTTGTGATGATGTAAGCTTGCGGGAGAAGAAACCTAGGGGCTGCCAATTGTTTCCCACCTTCTGGTGTAGAGCTGCACCTATTGCCTGCTGGCTCACACCACAACAATTGCCAGTCGAGCTTGAGGAACCGGATGTGCCAACATTATTGCCTGACATAGACAGGTTTTGATCTTGTCGAATGCCATCAGCATCTCTGATGTCCACTGTAAAGGTCGTTTGCCTACTGAATCCTTGCCGACTAGTGCTGACGTCAAAGGTGCTTGAATGGCCGCCGAATTAGGCAAATGTTGTCTGTAGAAGTTAACTGCTCCAAGAAACCGGCGTAGTTGGCGATAGTCGATGGAGCGAGTCATCTCTTCGATAAGGTCGAGTTTGTCTTGCAGTGGGCTGATACCGGCTGCTGTCACTGAGTAGCCCAAGAATGGCACCTGATGTCGTCGCAGTAAACACTTTGATTCATTGACCGAAATGCCATATGCCTCAATAGGTTGGTAAACAGTCCTTAGATGTAGTTCGTGTAATTACTCAGACAACGAAAAAACCATGATGTCGTCGTAGTACGCGAAGCAATGTGGTAAACCTTTGAGAACTTCGTCAATGAAATGCTGCCAAGTTTATGCCGCATTTTTTAACCCGGACGGCATACGGAGGTATTCGAATAAACCGAATGGTGTCGTGACAGCCGTCTTTGGTATATCAGCAAGTGCGATCGGTATCTGGTGATACGCTTTTTTGCAATCAATGACACTAAAAATGGTCGCGCCTGCAAGTGCGTGCGTAAACTCCCTGATACGTGGTATCGGATAACGATCGGGGATGGTACGAGTATTTAGTGCCCTGTAATCTCCACATGGTCTCCAAGTCCCATCTTTCTTCTTTACGAGGTGAAGTGGCGACGACCACGGACTGTCGGATCTACGGACGATTCCCGAGCGTAATAGGCCTAATTCTTCGAACTCTGCCTTCGCTGCAGCAAAACGATCTGGAGCTAACCGGCGTGGTCGTTGAGACACTGGTTGACCGGGTGTAGTCCTGATGTGATGTACCGTATTGTGCTTTATTGTCTGCCCACCAGACATGGATTCGCAGTTTGCTACTTGTCTGCAATCAGACGTGGACATAGGGCTTCATCCTAGGGCGCCTCTAATACACTGTGTCCCCCGTCGAATGCTCACTGAGCTAATAGATACCTCAAATGCATAATGAAACAAGAAATCTGCACCCCATATTGCGTCTGACACATCGGGCAATTACGAAAGTCCATGGTAAACTTTCATGGTACCCGAGGTCTACCTCTATCTGACGTTTTCCGTAAGTCGCTATCGACGTCTGGTTTGCTGCTGTGAGTTTCGACTGAGATGGAGGGAGCTTCACATCACAGTTTCTAACAGGCAATGCACTAACGTCCGAACCTGAGTCTACTAGATAAGCAAGGCCGAACTTAACGTCTGTAACAAACAGCCGTTGGGACAGTGAAGGTAAAGAAGAAAGGTTATTCACCCGTAGCTGCCCCTCGTCGATCTCACCTCGTAACAGTAGGCGCTGGTGCTCGAACTCGCGACCGGCGGCGCCTGACGCCGGCCGCTGTCGCCATTTGGGTGATTGCAGGGTGATGTGCAGCGCATCGCCTCGCTTCCGAATCGTCGATGGTACCAGCAGATACGCTACTTAGACACAATGTCATCTTCCTTGCTCTTCTTGTTTGTGCCTGTCTTGCCTCCGAGCAACGTCGATATCTGCTGCTTCAATCCGTCAACTTGTTTTCTTAGGTAACCCAGTTGTTGAGAAACGTCCGGCTGTTGGCGTCGTTGTATCGCCGCCGTTTGCTGAGAGTCTGTACTGTTGTGTCCGAACATCACCGTCGACGTATGCGCTGCGTCTAACGAGGTGTAGACCTTGGCGGCTAATGAGATCAACGACGAGATATCTTGGCATCTGAGAGCGCCACAACCGTTCTAACTGCCTCTTGGCAACTGCACACGCCATACACGTTGCAGTGTCGTATCTGGCAACTCGGTGTCGTTGACTAAACTTCGCGGGTGCCGCCAAAATTCCGAAGGCGACTTATCTCCTCTCTTTTCACCGTGCAATACTTGCTGGACACGTTGTTCCACCGGCCGACGTAGTCTTTCAATGAGTAACTGCTTAAAACGCGTGTAATTTTGCGTGGCGGGCGGCTGAAGTATTATATCAGCGCTGATCGTTGCTGTTTTATTGTCAAGTGCACTAACGGCGATCGTAAATTTTGTCTCTTCGTTTCAAATGCCATGATGCCGGAAAGTCAGATCAAGCATTGCAAGCCACAGTTCAGGTTTATCAGGTATGAACTGCGGTGGGCGTAATTTCATCTTGCTACTGTTCTCTGTCGAAAGGCCGTTACTTGATGGCGCAAAAAAATTCAACACAGCGTTTTCTTGTTCTTCAATGTCGCGTCGTAATTCCTCAATGTTCTTTAGCAAAACGTCCCGCCGATCCGTAACACTCTGTGTGCCACGCGGACTCGCCGATCTCCTGGTAGACGAAATTGAACTGGGCTGCATTTGTTCGTCTACTACGAAATTCTTTATACGGGGTCACCACTTTAGTCAAATACTACTTATTACAATCTTCAGAAAGAATCACGAAGTAGTTAGGCTATAATATTTTATTTTTTTATTGCAAAGAAAAGCTCATATTAACATTTAATCAGTAACAACAGCACTATTATACATCATCAAAGAATAAACAATATGTCCCTTGTGCGCGCCGCAACAGAATGATGCTATCCTTCACTGTGCGCATAGAGTAGAAATATCTCTGGAGTGAGCATTCACATGCGCAGAACAGATTTTGTGTTGTCAACATACGTTGCCACAATGGTCATGTGATCTCGGGACGCCGTAGATTTGTCCGACATTTGTCTTATAAATTTTGAATGTTGTCATATCGCTAGTAAAGACAGATTCCCTTCGTAAGTGCTGTGGATTTAGTATAGACGTTTGCAGGCACCATAGCAGTTTACGTCTGATATTTGAAATAGATTGGGCTCTTAGCTTTGAAGAGCAAAATGAACGAGCATGACGTCACAGAAGCTTCACGTCAGCAGATATTTACAATGTCTTTCATGTCACATCTCGTCAAGTCACTTAACACTGTACTGAACGGCGAAATTGGGGTTTTGAGTCACCATCCCTAATATGCATAAAATGTTAGAGTATAGGAGCTAACAACGACAAAATTTGCCAATGGCCAAAGCAAACTTTATAACCTATGTTCTTGATCAATTATGTTTGGTAAATTACTGAGAAGTGAGACAACGTTTCATAACATCGACAATTATTTGTTAGGGAAAATATGTACATTCATACACATCAAAGAAAGCTTCAAACGAATTAATGAACCCTGTTAAACTTATCTATTATGTTTTTTCTTATGTCATTAATAATGTCATAAACAACTGTATTCTACTCCTTCATTAAAGCTGACTTTTTTGCTTAAAATGTCATATGGTGGAATTTGCTTCGTCTACTTATGTTCTTATACATATACATTGTGGGCGTCAGCGCCGTTGTGTTATCGTAAAACCTAAATAACTTTTCGCCTTCAGATATACGACCTCGGTTGTGTAAGAAAGTGGAAAAAATATCCCAGTCGTCATGGAACATCTCCAATTTGTCACTAAAACAAAGCGCTATTATAAAATAAAGATTATGAAGATACAACAGTACAAAATCCACTATTATAAGGAGAATGAGCGCGGTGAAAATAGGTTAACTTAAGATGTTAACTGAATGGTACCGTTAAAATTTTCTTCCCTAGAAACCTTGACGTACCGTGAAATGACGTGGCGTTCCGTTGACAACCTGTGCGAATGCCTCCATTCGAAAGGTATTGTAGAATGTTTTGGTGTTATATGACGAGAGGTGACGTTACCTCATGGCGGAAGCGAATTGGCGCTAACCAATCGACGACGTGCCTACATCACGTGACAATTCCAGTTTAATGTTGACAACATGCGCAGGACGCAATGCTCACTCCAGAGATATTTCTACTCTATGACTGTGCGTCTACAGATGTTCTGCTGGCGACTCCCACACGTTCTTCAATTTATTAATGCCTGTATCTTCAGCTGTTTGTTTCTATAAGTGGTAGCGGGCGGACGTATCATTAGATCCGTCGTACCAGTTTGCTTAAAAAATGTGTATTTCAACTGTACATTAAAAGTGTTATAAAAAGTTATTAGGAAAGCAAAGTTTATTTGTACATTCACGATGACCACACCTGTCTGTTAATCATTTCGCCCGCCGCCGAGATCCTGCATCAGGAGGTTTGGAGCAGACAAGAGAAATCTTCACGAGCAGAGAAGGAGCGATCCTGCATCGGCATTGTTATAATCAGGACTACCCACAATGAAATTAATGTGAAGCAGTATGTAACGAAAATTATGAATATTGACCTTGAATATATTGATACTGAAGGTTTGTTGATACTGGTATCAGTTAAAGTTCACCCAGTACATGTGTGCAGATTTATAAATTACCTTCCAATTTCTTTCAACTGTTCTTTCCAATCAACTTTTTTTCAGTTATTCAAGCAGCAATTATTAACCAGTTTCCATTATTCGTCCCCACACACATCACTATTCATCGCCCTCTCTGGTATTTCCTAGTTGCTATAAGAGAGTCGTCTATGTCGCCAACCTTGTTTTTTTCCACCGATTGGAACACTACTGTTCGTTACTGTGAGATAACGTACTTCTCAGCAAAAACACACAAACAGTGTTTGTGGACAGTTGTGTTTCAGAAGCTGTCACTTATAGCGTATAGTCTCTTGTCCAACAAGAAAATGATGTTCTTCTCGATCGATAACTTCTAAATGTCAGACCTTGTATTCTTTTTATAGATGGTGTCTTCCGACATTGGAAGCAGTACAGCTGCAAAGAAAAATCAGCATCTGCACCTTTTTTGCGAAGTTTCACGGAGTTGGGTTCATGACATTCTATGTAATTCCTGCTAGCTCATTTGGGAGTACTACATAACCGAGAAATTAGATTTCGCCACTTGAGACTATTGGCACTCGAAACTCCAACGACTTCACTCTACTATGACAGCCGAAAATAGTAAACTATGTTCCCCTGGCAATGCACCAAATATTTACCAAAATTCGCTCCACCAGATCGTGTGAATGTCTCATTCACATCGAGTCTAACGTTCGATATATATATTCTTAGGGGCCCGCTCATACGACAGACAACAATTCTTGGAAATACCCGAAAAACTGAACGCCAATTGAAACTTACAGTTGTTTTAAGGACAGCATCCAGCGAGTGAAGACAAGAAATCCATGAAAATGTTCCATTTTGTTTTGCGCTAGGTGGATTAATGCTTGCTGCCACAGTGACAAGACCTGATATAATGTTTTCTATCAGACAAGTAAGGCGGTTTCTTAACAACCCTTGACCTGAGCATTGGACTGCTGCTAAATGCGTCTTAAGTACAAGAGGCAAAGGTATTAAATACAGTGGTAATAAGCTTAAACTTCATATGTATTCAGATACTGATATCGATCCTCAGCATTCAACAGGAGGATGTGTCAATGTACTGACCAGTAGACCTGTCAGGTGGGTATCTCATAGGTAAAAATGTGTTGCCAGACACATGAAAGAAGCAGTGTACAATGCAGCATCTTCTACAGCTGCCTAAATCGCATGGCTCTGTACATTCTTAAAGAAACTTGGACTTAACATGGAGTAACCAACACAAATCTTTGTGGACAGCCAAAGTACATTACACTAAAAAAGAAACAAAGAATTTTATAAAAAGACTGAACACATCGTTACAGAGTACCGTTAAATTCATGAAAAAAATAAATAAATAAAATGATGGCCCTATTCTTGTTTCTAACATTAAGTCAGAAGACAGATTGGCAGACAAATTAATTGTCAATCGTTATCGATTATGTCTTTAAATACAGCAAACAAGAAATGGAGTTTTGCATAGTACAGCTTGTTGTGTTGATATACTCTTTTTGTATGACTGATGTTTTACTATCTTTGCCACTTCTGACCAGTGTCCGTGTAACCAGCATACTGTATTTTGTTCCTTTCCATATGCATTGGTGGAAAAAAATCGTAACACTAAAACATTGTTATTGTAGAGTAATGAAACTCTGGGAATACGCTTGCTTGGATAACATATTTAAATGATTAACATTGCGAGGCCACAGGTTAATGTAAGCGCGAAATAAGCCGTTGTAAATGTGAAATAACTAGTATGACCGCCAGAATGGTTGTATGCAAACATGCAAACGTGCATGGCTTTTGTTGTGCAGGTGCCAGACGTCAGTTTGTGGAATGGAGTTCAATGCCTGTTGCACTTGGTAGGTCAATACAGGGACAGTTGATGCTATTGGAGGATTATGTTGGAGTTCTTGTCCAATGATGCTCAATTGGGGAAAGATCTGGCGATCGAGCAGGCCAAGGCAGCATCCCAACACTCTGTAGAACAAGTTGGTTTACAACAGCAGTATGCGGGCGAGCCTTATCATGTTCATAAACACCTCCAGAATGCTATTTATGAGTAGAAGCACAACAGGTCGAATCACAAGTTTTACAGTTAGGGTGCATGGGATAACGACGAGCGTCCATCTAGCATGCAGACAGGCTGGTTGCAAGCCCTCAATTGGCCTTCTTCTAACCAGCACACAGCCATCGCTGGTACCAAGGCAGAATCGGTTTTCATCAGAAAACGTAACAGACCTACACCTTTCCTCCAATGAGCTCTGGCTTGAAACCACTGAAGTCGCAAATAGCAGTGGTTTGGGGACTGTGAAATGCACGCTGCAGGGCATCCGACTCGGAGCTGTCCTTGCAGTAACTAATTTGTAACAGTTTGTTACGTCACAGTGGTGCCACATTGCTGCTGCAGATACAGTACGATGCCAACAAACATATGCCAAACAAGATGGTCTTCTCTCTTAGCAATGCCAAATGGCCGTCCAGAGCCCAGTAGCTTGCAACCTCTAACAACCCTACCACAACAAAGGTAAAAACTTAATAACGATTGTGGTGTTGCTCACGCTGCTAAATACTGCATTTTCGGGCAACAACTAAGTTATTATGTGGCAGGTGTCATTAGAGCACAGTTAATAAAGTCATTTCATGTAATAATGAATAAACTAGGCACTCATCTTTTCGTGTTTCCAACGCTTGTCTCGTTGTAAAATCATGGCTCAACCGTCGAAAATCTAGGTGGTGATGATTCCGAGCTCAGATGCAAAGAGGCCTAGGTTTTATTCTGCTATATTCAAAAGTTTTGTAGATGCGCTTCACAAACCATTCTTGAAGATTACACTTTTGCAGGACAATGGTGATGTAAAAAAGTAATCAGCACTCCGAATTTAAGTTACACTTCCATTTTATTGCTTTTATTGCAATATCACATAACACACTAAACATCACTTCACAATACAAAACATACTTGAAAACATCTTCCTCACAGTCACTGTTAAAGTTCACATTTTATAAGCTGACTACAAAATACGTCTTTCCAACATGACGTCCAAGACTTGACTTTTTCAAGGTCTGACTCTCTAACAACTAACTAATAGTCGCTTATGCGCCCAGAAATCAGAGTTACAAGTACGACAAAGATCATAGTGACAAAAGAAAGAATACACATAAGAATAATATCATTGCAATACAAACATATCGATGTATCAAAGTACCTCTACATTAAAGAAATCAAATCTGAATGTTGTCTCAGAAATATGTCAACTACTTTACAGAAACACAGAAGAATATTACTGGTATCGAGAGGTTCAGGTGAGGTGCCGTAATGGTTATGTAATTCAAGTACCATTACAAACGATTCTCTTAATCCTATTACCCAGCCTCAGTGAGATGTTGATAATGGTGTCTTTGCCACCTTAAAGGCATCCTTGACTAACTTCCAGTCACAAAAGAAACTAATTTTCACGACTGTTGCGGTGTTTGTGTACAGCAAACCTAATTTGCATCATCATGGTGCCACTGGCGTGAAATTTGAATAGACATCATCTATCAGATGTAAAAACACGCCTACCAGCTTTTGTTTGTCACACAGCTCCTTATTGGTGATGCAACTTTTTCCATCGGTGTATTTGCTTTGTTTTCTAGGAAATTCTGCGTCTTCAGTTTTTAAGTACCATTGTTTTATTCAAATCATAAAACTTGTTCATCATATTGTGATGTAATTTAACTACAGCCTCTCAAACACAAGGAAAACCTATAAATCTTGAAGAGAAAGGTATTGAGGGAGATGTGACCAATGTACAAAAATTTGTAACTAAACTTAAACAAACCAATTTTTCACAGAGTGTGATCTCAGTTCGTAACACTGTGTTCTTTCTAGTAAGTCTGGGTGCAATTTGATGTAACAAATGAAAACAGCGATGCTTCGATTTTCTAAAACATTTACAAAATGTAAATTTCTCTTCCTAATTCCTAAATCTTCTTCTAGAGCGTGTGAAATTCCCTTTCTGTACCACGCAATGACATTTTTCGGACCCTCCATCCTTTTTTTTTTTGGTTGTTCCACAGTTCAGTCTTCCTACTCTATCATACAAGGTATCTCTGCAAGCTGCAAACTGTTTGAGTCTGGTGATTGATAATTTCGTACATGTGTAGTCTTCAGCATCCAGGCTACCGCACTGTGAATGGGTTCAGCATCCAGGCTACCGCACTGTAAATGGGTATGTGTACCTCACGCATAAAAACAGTTGAGAGCCACTTGCGAAGAGCGCCATCACAGTCTAACATAACAGTCGCGACACTCACTGCTGTAGAAGTTGCTACTGTTTGACAGCTGGAGCGACACTAGCGCTCCAAGCGGCGAGAGACGAGAACTTCAGATGCGTCGTAAGTGTAATGTTTGTTTTGCATATCTTTCCTACGAGATTTACGAAATATTTAAATTATTTTTTTGCCTCCAAGAGTTTGTATGATATCAGAAGACGGAGATGTACCAAAAATGATTCTAAAATACACGCAAGTAGGGATGAAAATCATGAATCCAGTCGCAAGTTACAACACATTCATGAAGAAACACTTGTGATGTTGGATAGAACTGCACTTTACCACGTTCATATCAACGGAATATAAATGCATAGATTCATACATAAGAAGCACATGACATACATACTCGTTTATCAGTACCAGAAAAATGCTCTACCCTTTGCTTTAAAAGGTGAAACATTGTCACTTATCCTATATTTTACTTGTATGCTTTCCACATACCTCTGTAATATACACACTGATGGGAACATAAAAGATTCTGACAAAGTCTGTATGCTTGAGTGCTGTAATATAATAAATTTAGAGCAAACAACTTATTTTCGTCTTTCCATCTTGCAGATGGCTTGCTAATCTGGCTTATCAACAAGTCAACGGCACGATTTTTGAATATCGAGATCCTATAGTCTTCAAAATTTGTTTGTCCTTCTTCACTTGATCCTTCTGATACAGTTTCTATTGCTCTCTGTATCTTTTTCTAGGCACGAATAACTGCCCTTAATTTTACCACTTCATCGTCAAAGCAGGCGAATCTGGCACTTATATATGGAACTGGCTGATTCTCTGCCGTGGGAGTGTTTTACAACATTAGATGCTTTGTCGCACCTTTGTGGCAGTTTGCTCTTCATCGTCAGTTGATATGGCTCCTTTGGGGTCGACCAATGACGTCATAAGTTGCTCATAGATATTAATGTTTATTTATTTATTTATTTATTTATTCTTTGCCCATGGACTCCAGCTGAAAATCCAGCTGAGAGTATTGGGTGTGTCATACAATAGCCTATTAACATCAAACTTGATTTCAATATATATATATAAATGAAACAAATGATTAAACAGAAATAGTCCATAATCATACAAAGGTTTTACATGTTTCACATTATACGTACACACAAACCAAAAAAACATACAGAAATGATAATTTTTACAGGTACATTTCAGTGATGATATATTTAAACACCATCTTAGTATTCACTCAAACTGTATATACATTTCTCTGTGAGATATAGTTTCAAATGATTTTTAAAACATTTTAGATCTGTTTCTTTTTTAATGATTTTGGGGAGTTTATTAAAAAACCTTTTGCCTGCTTCTTCTGGGGCAGTCATAGACAGTTTTAGATTTCTGTTTATCATGTAGTAATTTTCATTTCCTCTTGAACCGTGTTTGTATATATCTTTATTTAGGAGGTGTTTATCACTTGACCTTACCACCATTATGCTTTGGTATATATACAGTGAATATACTGTCATAATATTATAGTGTACAAAAGCTTGCCTACAGGTCTGTCTTGGTGGTATCTTTGCAATGCATCTCACTGCCCTTTTCTGAATTGTGAATATTCTTTTTAGGTAGCCAGCTTGTGCATTTCCCCATATATGAACTGAATAAGACAAATGTGGGAAGACAAGTCCATAATACATTGATCTGAGGACTTTATCATCCACAGTCTTAGCTGTTTTATGCATGATGAAGATCTGTTTGTTTATCTTTTTACACAGTGCATCTATGTGCTCCCCCCATGCCAAATGTTTGTCTATTATAGTTCCTAGAAAATTTGTGCTGGTTACTTCTTTAATAGTCTTTCCATTTATATTAACATTTATATTATAGTTTTCACTATGCTTGGTCTGAAATACTACATTCATTGTTTTAGACTGATTCATAAACAGGTTGTTTTGTGTTAAATATTTATTTGCATTTCCAATAGTCAGGAGTGCTTCCTTCTCAAGCTCCTCCTTTGTGTCAGCTGTGCAAATGATTGTTGTGTCATCAGCATACATTATAAGTTTCTGATTTATATAGCTAGGGAAGTCATTTGCGTAGAGTATAAATAGTATTGGCCCAAGCACAGACCCTTGCGGCACACCGTGTTTAACTGTTTGTAATTCTGAAATGTAGTTTGTTCTATTTCCCCCACTAGTATGTCTGATTTCTGTGCATTGTTTCCTATTTGTAATGTATGATTTAAGTATGTCATAGCATTTTCCTCTAATTCCATACTGATATAATTTCATCATTAATTTTGAGTGGTTCACACAATCAAATGCCTTAGATAGGTGAAGACTGCCAGTCTCGCTAGCGGGATGAAAGCAGAGCTCACCATCTGCAGCATCGTCGACAGGACTGACTGCGGACCTTTGGTACAGAGCCGAGTGGAGGGTCTGAATCAGAGGCTGAGACGGTTCTGCGACCGTGTGGGCTGCAGATTCCTCGACTTGCGCCATAGGGTGGTGGGGTTTCGGGTTCCGCTGGATAGGTCAGGAGTCCACTACACGCAACAAGCGGCTACACGGGTAGCAGGGGTTGTGTGGCGTGGGCTGGGCGGTTTTTTAGGTTAGATGGCCTTGGGCAAGTACAGAAAGGGCAACAGCCTCAATGGGTGCGGGGCAAAGTCAGGACATGCGGGGACCAAGCAGCAATCGGTATTGTAATTGTCAACTGTCGAAGCTGCGTTGGTAAAGTACCGGAACTTCAAGCGCTGATAGAAAGCACCGAAGCTGAAATCGTTATAGGTACAGAAAGCTGGCTTAAGCCAGAGATAAATTCTGCCGAAATTTTTACAAAGGTACAGACGGTGTTTAGAAAGGATAGATTGCATGTAACCGGTGGTGGAGTGTTCATCACTGTTAGTAGTAGTTTATCCTGTAGTGAAGTAGAAGTGGATAGTTCCTGTGAATTATTATGGGTGGAGGTTACACTAAACAACCGAACTAGGTTAATAGTTGGCTCCTTTTACCGACCTCCCGACTCAGCAGCATTAGTGGCAGAACAACTGAGAGAAAATTTGGAATACATTTCACATAAATTTTCTCAGCATGTTATAGTCTTAGGTGGAGATTTCAATTTACCAGATATAGACTGGGACACTCAGATGTTTAGGACGGGTGGTAGGGACAGAGCATCGAGTGACATTATACTGAGTGCACTATCCGAAAATTACCTCGAGCAATTAAACAGAGAACCGACTCGTGGAGATAACATATTGGACCTACTGATAACAAACAGACCCGAACTTTTCGAATCTGTATGTACAGAACAGGGAATCAGTGATCATAAGGCCGTTGCAACATCCCTGAATATGGAAGTTAATAGGAATATAAAAAAAGGGAGGAAGGTTTATCTGTTTAGCAAGAGTAATAGAAGGCAGATTTCAGACTACCTAACAGATCAAAACGAAAATTTCTGTTCCGACACTGACAATGTTGAGTGTTTATGGAAAAAGTTCAAGGCAATCGTAAAATGCGTTTTAGACAGGTACGTGCCGAGTAAAACTGTGAGGGATGGGAAAAACCCACCGTGGTACAACAACAAAGTTAGGAAACTACTGCGAAAGCAAAGGGAGCTCCACTCCAAGTTTAAACGCAGCCAAAACCTCTCAGACAAACAGAAGCTAAACGATGTCAAAGTTAGCGTAAGGAGGGCTATGCGTGAAGCGTTCATTGAATTCGAAAGTAAAATTCTATGTACCGACTTGACAGAAAATCCTAGGAAGTTCTGGTCTTACGTTAAATCAGTAAGTGGCTCGAAACAGCATATCCAGACACTACGGGATGATGATGGCATTGAAACAGAGGATGACACGTGTAAAGCTGAAATACTAAACACCTTTTTCCAAAGCTGTTTCACAGAGGAAGACCGCACTGCAGTTCCTTCTCTAAATCCTCGCACAAACGAAAAAATGGCTGACATCGAAATAAGTGTCCAAGGAATAGAAAAGCAACTGGAATCACTCAATAGAGGGAAGTCCACTGGACCTGACGGGATACCAATTCGATTCTACACAGAGTACGCGAAAGAACTTGCCCCCCTTCTAACAGCCGTGTACCGCAAGTCTCTAGAGGAACGGAGGGTTCCAAATGATTGGAAAAGAGCACAGATAGTCCCAGTCTTCAAGAAGGGTCGTCGAGCAGATGCGCAAAACTATAGACCTATATCTCTTACGTCGATCTCTTGTAGAATTTTAGAACATGTTTTTTGCTCGCGTATCATGTCATTTCTGGAAACCCAGAATCTACTATGTAGGAATCAACATGGATTCCGGAAACAGCGATCGTGTGAGACCCAACTCGCCTTATTTGTTCATGAGACCCAGAAAATATTAGATACAGGCTCCCAGGTAGATGCTATTTTTCTTGACTTCCGGAAGGCGTTCGATACAGTTCCGCACTGTCGCCTGATAAACAAAGTAAGAGCCTACGGAATATCAGACCAGCTGTGTGGCTGGATTGAAGAGTTTTTAGCAAACAGAACACAGCATGTTGTTATCAATGGAGAGACGTCTACAGACGTTAAAGTAACCTCTGGCGTGCCACAGGGGAGTGTTATGGGACCATTGCTTTTCACAATATATATAAATGACCTAGTAGATAGTGTCGGAAGTTCCATGCGGCTTTTCGCGGATGATGCTGTAGTATACAGAGAAGTTGCTGCATTAGAAAATTGTAGCGAAATACAGGAAGATCTGCAGCGGATAGGCACTTGGTGCAGGGAGTGGCAACTGACCCTTAACATAGACAAATGTAATGTATTGCGAATACATAGAAAGAAGGATCCTTTATTGTATGATTATATGATAGCGGAACAAACACTGGTAGCAGTTACTTCTGTAAAATATCTGGGAGTATGCGTACGGAACGATTTGAAGTGGAATGATCATATAAAACTAATTGTTGGTAAGGCGGGTACCAGGTTGAGATTCATTGGGAGAGTGCTTAGAAAATGTAGTCCATCAACAAAGGAGGTGGCTTACAAAACACTCGTTCGACCTATACTTGAGTATTGCTCATCAGTGTGGGATCCGTACCAGGTCGGGTTGACGGAGGAGATAGAGAAGATCCAAAGAAGAGCGGCGCGTTTCGTCACTGGGTTATTTGGTAACCGTGATAGCGTTACGGAGATGTTTAATAAACTCAAGTGGCAGACTCTGCAAGAGAGGCGCTCTGCATCGCGGTGTAGCTTGCTCGCCAGGTTTCGAGAGGGTGCGTTTCTGGATGAGGTATCGAATATATTGCTTCCCCCTACTTATACTTCCCGAGGAGATCACGAATGTAAAATTAGAGAGATTAGAGCGCGCACGGAGGCTTTCAGACAGTCGTTCTTCCCGCGAACCATACGCGACTGGAACAGGAAAGGGAGGTAATGACAGTGGCACGTAAAGTGCCCTCCGCCACACACCGTTGGGTGGCTTGCGGAGTATCAATGTAGATGTAGATGTAGGTCCATAAAAATCCCACAAGTCTTTTGTTGCCTGTCAAGTAAATTAAGAATGTGCTCAATTATATCTGTTGATGCTGTTTTTGTTGACTTCCCTTCTCTGAAACCATGTTGTGATGAATGCAGTATACTGTACTTTGTTATAAAACTTACAATTCTATTCTTTATTATCATTTCGTAGATTTTAGCAAATGTTGAGATCAATGATATTGGCCTGTAATTTCCTAATTCGTCCCTGTTCCCTTTCTGAAATATTGGCTTCACTTTACTTACTTTCAGTGAATCTGGAAATATACCTTCTTCTATCGCAGCATTCAGCATGTGTGTCAATGGTTTTAATATACATTCTCTGCATTCCTTTATGAGATGTGATTTAACACCATCCAAGCCAGAAGAGTGTTTAATTTTAAGTTGTTTTATTAGGTTTGACACTTCTGCATCTGTTGTAAGTATGAAAACCATAGTATGATTTGTATGTGGGGGGTTTAACAATTTACTTACTGCATTTGTTTTATTTTGACTTATTGATTCGTCTGCTACAGTAATATAATATCTGTTAAAAGTATTGGCTACTTCTAGAGGGTTTGCGTTGCTTTACTTTCGAGTCATAGATAATAAATCAGTTGTCTGCTGTGCATAAGCGCCAACCTTGTAAATTGAAATAAATTAATGTGTTTTTAAACGACAGCGCTAGACATTGCGTAAGATTTTTCTCGTTTGCATTGATTTAAATAATTGATTGTTTCCAACTCTTTTGGTACTTAATTTCATTTTTAGGAAGTCTGAGATAATTTGGACAAATAGCTTCTCATTTAGAAGAATGTTTAGTTTTTCATTTTCGTTTATAGATTTATCTATTCCCATGAATCGAATGTCAAACAATGTGGTTAACTGCATTCCACGCGAGTTTATTATTGTCTGGCTTTGTTCGACGTGTAGCGGACAAAACTTAACATTAATATAAAGGTAAATGGGGTCTCTTTTCGCAAGATCCTCTCATCTGCCATACACTAGCCATTTTCTGCTCCTAAAACGAAGCAGTAATCATCAATATACACGAAGTTTGCAAGCGAATCCTGACAATAAAGTTTAGTAACATGATGGTATATGCCTCTCAGGGACCTTAGGAAAGGTGTGGTACCTTCTTCTTGTCGTTGCTGCAATCTACCGCGCTAGGCTATGCTCACATTTGTAAAAGCCATTGTACAAACCAAAATAAACAACTACTATTTGCTTCCGCTTTCACGATCGCGCCGATCTCAACAGTTTAACTTTCTGGTCGCTTGGCGCACTACTGGCACAGTAGGCAACAAAATGAAGACGAAGTGTCGGGAGTGTTGTGGTAGACTGTGCCACCATGCCAGCGAAAGAACAGTTGAGGACAGCGATTTGATTTTAGATCAAGTGACTTGAATTGATTTGCCGTGTCCTGACGGACATTGTGAATAAACCCGGACTTGACGTAGCTGTGACGGCCAGTCTGAATTGGTCTTTAATTTTTCGCTTTCAGATATTACTTTTATTTTGTGTGAGAATCATCCTTTTGCAATATGTCACGAGAGAAAGCAAGCTAGAATGTACTGTAAAGATTAACAAGACATAAAGCTTACTATAACGTGAATGAACGCAATGACAATAGTTTAACTTCGATTCCGTTTAGCAAATTATATTACTGTCAGAAAAGAGATCTTCCTTGAACAGCAACCAAACAGGAACAGCAGACACTGTGTCACGAACTTCACATAATTAAAAAAAAACCTCCCCCCCCCAAAAAAAGGAACCTTTGCGGGTTTTGTTTATTCATTGAGTATCTTTGACATCATATGAAAATAGTTGTACCAACTGTCAAAAAGAAACTACAACAAATTTTGCTGTCAAAACACATGTGTGCTTGCAGTGGGTTTACGACGGTGTGCTATTGATATGTTCGAAAGTAATTCTGAAAGGACTCGGAGGGTTTAAGTGGTGACAGTCATCAGTTCGGTGCCTGTCTATTATTTTCGCGGTTATTTAAAGCAGTTTAGGATTGTTATTATTTAAAGCTAATGTGAAGTGAATGTGCGAAGCCCGTTATATTTTTCTGAAAGTTAAAATTAACAGGAATCTAGTATCCCAAAATGACTTCGTTATTTGACCAGTATGAACAAGCTTCTCAGCGTGTGAGAGGAACAACCGCACCAATTATTCGCCCAGAGATGGTAAAAGAATACAACACTTGTAAATAACCACATTTTTCTATCAGCTAAATATAACTTGACACTCATTGGGTTTTCAGAGTACAACAGGTTTCATACATATGAAGTTGGAAGAGGAAACACCAATATTCAGTAAACACAAAGTCAATTTTTCGCCTGCGGAAAGTATAACACATCTAGCTGTCAGTAATGATCACGTTGTAGTAGCCATGGCAAATTATGTGCTTTTAAGAATTAGTGTTCAGCCACCAGAGAAGAAAGAAGGTAATAAACTATCCAATGCACAGTGAATTCCATTTTTATGTGTAAACCAAAGAAAGCTTCAATACTGTCTAATGTGCAAATTAGTTCTGTAGTTGTATGATTTTTATAAAAAAATATGTTTATTCTTTAACTGATTGTACGCCTTTAGATTTTGAATTTTTGATGCAAGCGTATTAACGAGCTGCGAAAGAGAATAATGAAAGTCCTTTGGATTGTTTAAAGTAGTATAGCAGTTTGTCAGTACAAATATATCTGAATGACAAGTAATTTCATTTTGGAGAATAATACAGACACAGGCAAGTGCATCTGTGGGAATGGAATTTCGGACAAAGAGGACTATCCAGTAAGAGTCGTTAGCTTTTACCAGTGTTGTAGGAAACATGCAACAAACGTCGTAAACAGCATGGCAACTATAACGTGATGTCACTGGTGATTTTCATAAAACAGGCTAAACTGCAGCACAATCTGTCATCATAATCTCTTGCTTTCACATTTTGTGGCTTTGCCATCTAACAACAAAACTCTAAATATATGTTTGAAAATGTGACGTCACAGTAGCCATTAACATTATGCCACTGGCCAAAGCGGACGGCTCGTCTTGAATATTCCTCGTGAATTGGAATTTCTACAGTGACCAAAACTATGTGCCCCCAGGGGGCTCATTGAGAGATAACAAATACAGGGTTCCAGAACCGAATTGTAGTCAGCACCATCAGTCCTGTAGTACATGCTACTGCAAGAGGGCTGGACATAACAACTGCACAAGAAATGCGCTCAGTAAATCAGCTGGAGATTGTAACAAGTGTGCTAGAGTGTCAGTATGCATTTATTGTAGTAAAGGAAGAAAGGGGATTGTGTTATTTTCAGATCAGAAGGTATCTCCTTTCTGCATTGATGAGACTTCAGAAGGTATTGTTGATAATGTAAAATGAGTTAAGACTCCACAATGGAATGCTTCTTATTGAAGCCATTACTACTTACCTGCTACTAGCAGGAGAAAATACGTACACACTTAATTTCAGCTAGGGACTCATTAGTGATGGGAGGCATCATTGACATGCATACTGCTTGAGTATATATGGGATGGGAAATGGATGGTATAACAGTGTAATGGTGAGACACAGAAGACTGCTACTACCGTCATAACATTCAGTTTCCCTATCCTTCCTCAGCAAATCAGGGCAGGATTTTTTCACCTTAAGGTGAGACTTTACATACATAGTATGATACTGTAACAAGTGGGCAGAAGCGTGAGGACTGGGCATCAAAAGCCAGACTAACACTTTCAAACATTTATTAAAATTAGATGTTAATTACACTTTTGTAAATTTTTACATCTAAGTGGACTAAAATAATCACGATCTTTCAAAAGAACCATTACTTCCAGTCAATCAAATTCAAAAACATAAAACTAAAAATCATTCACAAGAACTATACATTTACACAACAGTAACTCCTTGTAATATTTCTAAATTCTTAAAACACGCCGTTAAAGGTACTCGTATGTTTTTTGAATCATAGTCTAATCATTTATACAAACTCCATTAGTAATCATTAAGTATTAAACAATAAATTTTTAAAGTCCATTTATGCATCTTGAGAGAAAGTAAATATTCAAAGTTTTTTGATACAATCAAATGCAGTGAAAATCGTTTAAACTATTATAAAATACAAGGTTCCACTGAAGTAAGTTAGTTTCCCATGAACAAACCTCGCTCAACAAAATCAAGCAGCCCCCATCTGCAGCAAGCCTGATACTGCTAACACCCATGGGTTCCCATTCGGTGCCAACTGACATCTGATTATTTCAAAGCCGAACATTTACTGGACCTCCAATGCCCATCCAACACCTCATAAATCACACATTTCTGTACACAACTTGAAAAGAACAATAGGTAACACTTGGAAAGAAAAAGGCTTACAACTGATAACCACCGTGAGTCCCAACATACAAGATAATTACAATGACAGCCTTAACAAGGATTTCCTCATTCTCGATTTCGTTAATCATAGTAATCACATGATGGTGTCCATGATGAGTTAAACACTCACACGATACTAGCAGTTTTAGGTAAACTCACACATATGTAACATACAGTATATAATCAAACCCTATGCATCCTAGCAGCAGCCTTTTACAAATTTCTGTGTCCTTAATGCTAACAAGTAGTACAAATTTTTGGACTCGTGATACCTTCCCCACATACAGTAGCATGTGCCTTATTGGATCAACAGATGTAGGCAACATTGTGAAATTCAGAAAGACTAGAATGAGATGAGAAAAACATTAGATGGTACATAACAATGTCACATACTGTCAATTACTTGATATAATATGCCTGTTGGCATTATGATTTATAGAGTGAATAATTTTTGCACTTATAATACACCAGTAAATTAAGCCACCCAGTGCTGGATGTTTATCAGCACAGCAGAAGTACTGGATGCAGGAGTGTTCAAGTTAAGGTACCAAATTAATCCTTTGCAGACTACAAATATAGTATCATTTTACTCCTGTAAGGAAGCTCAATAATCCTCAATATTCTCCTTCTCAATTCACGATTATAAGACATCTCCATGTGCAGATTAAGCCACCAGTCCAGGTAAGCACTGCCATAGTCCAAAACTCAAACCAATGCAATTCCTTTAACAAGCCAGCACTACTCGTATACCGGGACATCCATGTGTTGGTGCACCGACCTTCACCTCTCGACTTCGCACTCTTTCGCTTTATGACTCTTGATGGCATACCAGCACGGTTTTAAAAGGGGATAATTTGCAAATGTTT
Organism: Schistocerca serialis cubense; assembly: GCF_023864345.2. Classification (NCBI taxonomy): domain Eukaryota; kingdom Metazoa; phylum Arthropoda; class Insecta; order Orthoptera; family Acrididae; genus Schistocerca; species Schistocerca serialis. The sequence continues at coordinate 760,951,047 of NC_064639.1, forward strand.
CATACATTGGCACAATAAAATGCTCTAAATTTCTGATATGTGGACACATCACATCAGGGTGTAATTGCAAGGCATAAGGTGAGAAATGTGTGGGGGATCCTTGTTAGGCAGGATCACTGCATGTTACGCCAGAGTTTTGCATAAACTGCACAAAATACTCTCTGGTTGGAACAAGAAGTCTTTGATATTTAATGGAAAAGAAATGAAATTAAAGTGTTCAAACAAATTTTCATCTAATGATCTTGCAAAATTGTGACGTTTCAATTTTGTTTGCCACAACTCTAAGGAAAGTGGTTGTAAAAGTCGCTAAATCCACACTAACACAGGCAATAGGTAAGCATATAAACACATGATCACGTTAATAAATCTGTAGCTGTCTGCAAACTATTGCCACAGATGCCAGTAACAAAGTAGAGTGCCATTCTTCTGTAACAAAACATAGGTGCACAGTAGTTCAGTTTTTCAAACAGCCACATACTATTCAGAAGGAGTGTTTGGTCCTTGTGTATCTTATCTAGATCATCTTCAGCATTATCTAGGTGTAATTACTCACTGAGGGATGAACTGTAATTTTCTGATGGATAACAACAAAATGTTCAGTTGTGATCCTGTCACAAAACTGACTTATTTTTGAAAGATCATTACTGTTATCTCTGTTTAGTAAGACTGTAATATTAGTTACAAAAATTATCAATAATTACGTTTTTTAGTGAAATAGCAGCATTAATGTGAGAGACAGTGTGATAGAGGTGACAGCTTGTGAAACAATCATATGAATATCACCTTCCTCACATAATCCACACCTACATATACATTTGGCAGTACAGAAGTGTCCGATACTATCCACACACTCCGCTGCAGAGTGAAAATCTCATTCTGGGAACTATCCATCTACTTTGACTCATGAAGTCACCAATATGGTGGAATCACCTATTTCCAGCGTATACGATACAGCAACAATGACATCACTACATACAGATGCCAACAAATGTGAGCTAAAATAAAAGTGACACAATAATGTCTCACTCCAAAAATAAAATTAAACTAACAGGACAACCATAGAAATTGGGGGTTTAGGGCGGGGACAAGCTAAATAAACAACAATAAAAACTTACCGCACCATCCTAAAACAAATAAAATAAAAAAATTAAATTGCACCATTCTGCCACACCAACAAAACCACAGGAATCGGATATTTTTCTTGACCTTTATAGCTCAATGGCAGATGTCGATACCAAAAAGTGGTATGGCACATTTTGCTTGACCTATATAGCTCAACTGCAACTATCGATAACAAAAAACCAAATATGTGGAACCAAGACCCGCCAACTTAAAAAACGAAATACACCATATTTAGTACATGAATTAAAACACAACTACCTACTGTAAATATACAACAGACACAACATCACAATTACTGTAGAATAAAACCAAAACAAAAATTACTGACCAACAAAAGCCTCCAGCAGTACCACCTAGATTGGCCACGTGCGCGCGCGCGCCCACACACACACACACACACACACACACACACACACACACACACACACACACACACACACACACAAAAAAACAAAAGAATCTCCTAAAGCATCCTAATTGAATACCAATTAAAAAAAATTAGACTTCTTTCTGCACAACAAACACCAAACTAATCAGACCTAACAAGAACGCCAAACAATAAACAAAAAAGACCTTAGTAACTCATTGAAAACACTTCCACAATCCACGTTACTGCACCAACTACCTAAACTCAAACCATGTTAGCACAATGATAGCTGCTAAAGACCAAGATTGCCTTATTAGTCACTTCCCAACGACAAGTAAACTAACTGGCAGCACAATGCAACAGTAACTATGTTATGGCTACAATATTTCTGTAGGGCATCCACAGCCTAGAACACACATTCCAACACAGACAGAAATTATCAGAGAGCAGGGCTGAATTTAAGCTACAACGAAACTGAAGAGTACAGGTTTCCAATTACTGTGTGGGAATGAGAACATGCTTTGTATGTGGCTCACAATCCAGCACCAGAGGCAGGGTGCATTAGATACATGACGCCACCTAAACCCCACATCCAAGTGCTACCTCATCATACTTTTAAACAGTGTTTGGCTGAATGACAATATTCCAATTCCTGGATAGTAGCAACTGTGATGCTGCTCCTGAAACCAGTTAAGGATTGCACTAGTTATCCAGTGTAGCACTTGTGTGGAAATCATTAGAATGAATAACAGCTACTTGTTGGCTCTCTGTCACTATGAGAGTGGTTTCGAAAAGTATCTTCCACACTCAGTAATCTTATTCACTTAATGGCAACAATAAAAGAAGCCTTTTTCATAGGCAACATTTAATAGGATTTTTTTTTTTTTGACATTACAGAGGCTTGCAATGCCATGTGGCAACACCATATTGCACAGTTACTATGTGTACGGAGTTTCTGGGGTTGTCTTTTGTTGTAACGCAATCCTTCCATTCAGAATGTTGTTTTATGTTTAGCATTAGCAATCCAGGAGAATAGTGTCTATCAAGTGAACATCTTTACCATTAACATGTTTCCAATAGCAGTTAATGGTATAGTGTCTACACTGCGGCACTTTTTCTGTTGTTCACTGGGTGTGGATAATTTAATCATGCATGTATATCATGTTAATAATCAATCCAAAATTATAACTGGGTGACAATGTACTGAGTTTTGAGCAATCTGTAAAGCTCGTGGACCTCTTTTTCAGTGAGAAACACACATGTTTGTCATGCCTGAAGAATGTCAAGACAAGAGCCCTGAAGTCACTAAATTTCTTAGTATTTTATCAACATATAATGATGGGGAGACAGGTGATATTGATGAGCTGTGGCTGAGCTATGGCTGCAGTATGTATGGTTCTGGATGATAATCCTACCTAAAGACCTTGACTCTCATTTTATGGTGAGAACCTATGATTCCAATACCTAACCTTTGTGTCCAACTTGGGAAATAGCACTTGACCACCCAACACGTGAGTGTATGTTGTAATAAGCATGTAATATCTGTTCAGTCCCTGACTTGACTATTACTACTTGATCATCAGTGGAACAAGTGAATCTAATCATAGAAGGGAAAAACACCAATTTCTGTCCAAGCAAAAGAGCAGCTCGTTAAGTTCAGTGTGACAGAACTCAATATCCTGACGAGTTTGAAGCATATTTCTTCTCTGATTGGTATTGAGTTCTGAGTTGTTTTTAACATTGGAGAAGTACAAGACATCAAATACGCCAGAATTTATTTTTAAACAAGCTTTTTTTTCATATTTTTAGTCAAGTGGTGAAACTTTACAGCTGTATACTTTGATGGATCTAAGCATGGGAATAATGTTGGTTGTTCAGAAGTTTTACTTGACAGTGTTTATAGCATTCTTCCTTCAACAAACTTAGTCTTTGACAAACAACTCAAAGGCAGTGGGGCAGATGAGTTATTATAAATGGAACTGTATACTCATTTGCTCTGATTCTGTAAGTGCTTTTAGAGTATTAGAAAGATATTTCCAGCAGAGAAAAACATAGACTTGCTGTCCTTAGGATGGCAGTATGTCTAGAAAATAGCTTACCTTGTTTTATGTGACAATGGAATGCACATGGAAAACATTTTAAAATGTGCACTATGTGGTACATTGCCAAGATTACTGGGTAGGATGATTAATCTGTGTCTGAGAGGCTGCTTCATATTTTATTTTTGTGAAATTTAACCAGGCACCTGAATCATAATTTTACAATGTTTGGTGTCTGAACATTCCTCCTCTAGTCTTAACAGAGAGTCAAGTTTTTTATTACTCTGTTATAAAGATTTATGTATTCAACTGCAAGTGATTTCATCTTGCCCCTATTTTGATTTTTTTCCCACAAAACATGTATGTTATTTATTTAAACCTTTTTTGTTTTATCTCACATTAATATAAGTAAGGATGGAGTTATCTATGGGGCCGTTTATCCAGCCAATACTGGGTCGGAACTCATATTACACTCCTCCAACTGTGTGCCTTATATAGGCAGCATGAAGCAGCTAAAGCATTACCTAGAACCAAGACCTCCAGGAAGGATTCTACATAAAGTTGACAGGACATTAGTCACTCAAATGGTAATGTTTAATTGGATAGATAAAAAATATACTCACGAAGCGGCAGCAGAACACGCACGTAAAAGAAGGTTGTAATTAGGCAAACTTGCAGAGGAAGTGGCTCCTTCTTCAGGTAGAGTGGTTGAAGGGGAAGGAAGAGGGGTGAAGGAAAGGAACTGGAGAGATCTAGGAAAAGGGGCAGATTTCGGGAAAGTCACCCAGAACCTCTTGGGATGAGAAGGAAAGACTGATTGTTGGGGACTGCATCGGATGAGATTTGAAAACCTGAGAGCTTAAAGGTGGAAGACAGGGTAATAACAAGACAGAGATTACTGCTTAAACATCATAAATGAGTTAATAAGAGTGAAAAGCTAAATGCATTGTACGTAACAGAGGAGGCAGGGAGCGGTGAAAAATAGACTGGTAGGATAATGAAAGATGTGGAAAACTAAACCAGAATGAAGGAAAGAGTAGTTACTATGAATAAATGCTCAGACAGAAGAAATTAATGTAAAGTAAGACCAGCTGGGTGGCAAGAACCAAGGACATGTTGTAATTCTAGTTACCACCTGCGGAGTTCTTAGAAACTGGTGTCTGGGGGAAGAATCCAGATGGTGCGTGTGGTGAAACAGGCATGGAGGCCACAATTGTCATGTTGTAGAGCATGCTCTGCAACAGGATATTGCATGCTAACCAGTATACATCCTCTAACTATGCCCATTCATCCTAATTGATATTTTCGTGGTAGTCATGCCGATGTAAAAGGCCGAACAGTGTTTACAGAACAGCTAGTGTATGACGTGTTGTTTCACAGGTGGGTCTCCCTTTGATAGCATATGTTTTGCCAGTTACAGAGCTGCCATAGGTTGTGGTAGGAGGGTGCATAGTGCAAGTCTTCCAGTGGGGATGGTCACAGGGGTAGGAGCCATAGGGTGGGGAGATGGGTGCACAAGGAGCATAGGGTCTAACAAGAATATTGCGGAGATTGGGAGAGCAATGAAAAGCTACTATAGTTGCGGTGGGCAAGATTTCAGACAGAATGGATTTCATTTCAGGGCATAATTCTAGGAAGTCAGGGAAGTAGTTTTTTGGAGGGATCAGCAGTACCAGGATTGCATGTGATGGCCCAGGAAATCTGCTTTTGAACTAAGAACTCCTCAGGTGGTAACTACCACTAAAACGTGTCCTTGGTTCTTGCCACCCAGCTGGTCTTAATTTACATTTATTTCTTCTGCCTCAGCATTTATAAATAGTAACTACTCTTTTCTTCACTCCATTTTAGTTTTCTACATATTTCATTATCCTACCCGTCTATTTTTCACCACCCCATGCCACCTCTGTTACGTACAATGCATTTAGCTTTTCACTCTTATTAACTCATGTATGATGTTTAAGCAGTAATCTCTGTCTTGTATATTACCCTGTCTTCCACCTTTAAGCTCTCAGGTTTTTAATTCTCATCTGATGCAGTCCCCAACAATCAGCCTTTCCTTCTCATCCTGTGCAATAAGTCTCCCCTGACCTGTGGTTCTGGGTGACTTTCCCGATATCTGCCACTTTTTCCTAGACCTTCTCCAGTCCTTTTCCTTCACCCCTCTTCCTTCCCCTTTAACCCTTCTACCTGCAGAAGAAGCCACTGCCTCTGAAAGCTAGCTGAATTACAACCTTATTTTATGTGTGTGTTCTGCTGCTGCTTGGCGAGGAGATTTTTTTATCTATCCAATTAAATTATTTTGTCAAAAATTGATTGTTTTAGTTGTTACAAATGACAATATTTGAATCATAAGATTGTGCTCAGGGTACAGTGAAACATATTACACACAAAATTCAACAATCTGCTGTTAAATTCATTCCAGAGATCTCAGGATACATTCAGATGTTGCCTGTGTTTTGTGAGTGTATCATGAAATCGTAGACCGACCTGTTGAAGTGCAAGCCATCTGCTCAGAACCTCACAGCATTTCATGGTGCCAGTTCCAAGTGCTGGTATCTAACTACAGAGGAAAATAAAATAATCAGACAGAGGTACTGAATTGTTGATTGCCACAGTATCAAGGTCAGGATCCCATAACATCAGTGGAAATCATATTTCAAGCTGGAATCAAAGATTTTGCTGCATTACTGTCATAAAGAAGTACTGTTGACAATTGATCACCTGCCTTAAATTTTTTGGTGCCATTGATTTTTTCCTCTTGTTTCATTGAAATAAGCTGTGCAGGGTAGCCGTGCAGTCTCAGGCGCCATGCCACGGTTCGCGCGGCTCTCCCCGTCGGAGTTTCTAGTCCTCCCTTGGGCATTGGTGTGTGTGTGTGTGTGTGTGTGTGTGTGTGTGTGTGTGTGTGTGTGTGTGTGTGTGAAGCCGAGGGACCGATGACCTCAGCAGTTTGGTCCCACAAAACTTAGCACAAATTTCCAATTTTCATTGAAATAAATATTTCTGAAGGTACCTTCACTGGTATTATTTCATGTCCTTGCATCTTCATTTATTTCCTACATCTGCTTTATGTCAGTGAATTCAATTTAACTGCCATTTTCCTTGTATTTTAAGCTGTTAGAATTACAGATGAATTTTTTAAGCTTTTCTGGGCTTCCTGTTTTATGATAAGCTAAATTTGCTGTCACACCTAAGAGTACTGTAAACCAGTGCACTCAATGTGGAGCAGGCAGAACATGATCTTCTGTGGTGTACACCATGATGTAGGTTTGCTAATAAAGGCACTTTTAAAACCAGCTCAATATTCCTCCTCAGTACTGAGATTGGTGAACTACCTCTTATCACTGAGTAGTGACTCCTTGTGGGGCATTATTCTTATATAATTTTATCTTTTATGTAATCAACAACAAATGCCAATGGGTGGCTCCTGCAGACATTTATCATTGATCACTTCTCCAAATTTTTCTGACTTACTACTTTAAAGCAATTAATGCAGTGTACTTGAATTTTAAAGATATGATATTGACATTGATTATGTGAGAGAATACAAGCAAGAAGGACACAGAATGAATCACATTATAAGAAATGTATTACATTCCAAAAATGAAATTTTTAAACATTTTGAGCCACTTTCATTTTGTATTATTCTGTAATGAGAATTAATAACAGTGCTAGAGAATTCTTACAGACCGTCATAATCGTCATTGCAATAAATACTGTTACAAAATGAATGACAATATTTTAATATTATCAATAGAAATTACTTGTCAGGAAAAGGGTTCAGTGTTGATACTTTACAGATACTTTTTGCACAAATGAGATAAATAACTGTGTAAATTATTATGTTTCCTAGTAATTTCAAATTTGTGGAAATGGCTTACACAAAATAAATATCTGTTGCCCCAAGTACCTTTGGCTTCTTGATTACAGAAATTAATGAACAAATGACTTAGCTGCAATATTTAATGTTTTGTTAACCACTGTATCAACTTTTCTTTTGTCATAAAATTTTCAGGGTATCTTTTCCTTTGATAGTGTACCAAAGAGAGACTTCTTGGCTACTAAAGAGAACATTAAAATTACAACATAATTATGTTGTTGTTGTGGTCTTCAGTCCTGAGACTGGTTTGATGCAGCTCTCCATGCTACTCTATCCTGTGCAACCTTCTTCATCTCCCAGTACCTACTGCAGCCTACATTCTTCTGAATCTGCTTAGTGTATTCACCTCTTGGTCTCCCTCTACGATTTTTACCCTCCACACTGCCCTCCAATACTAAATTGGTGGTCCCTCGATGTCTCAGAACATGTACTACTAACTGATCCCTTCTTCTAGTCAGGTTGTGCCACAAGCTCCTGTTCTCCCCAATCCTATTCAATACCTCCTCATTAGTTATGTGATCTACCCATCTAATCTTCAGCATTTTTCTGTAGCACCACATTTCGAAAGCTTCTATTCTCTTCTTGTCTAAACTATTTATTGTCCACGTTTCACGTCCATACATGGCTTCACTCCATACAAATACTTTCAGAAACGACGTCCTGACATTTAAATCTATACTCGATGTTAACAAATTTTTCTTCTTCAGAAACGCTTTCCTTGCCATTGCCAGTCTACATTTTATATCCTCTCTACTTCGACCATCATCAGTTATTTTGCTCCCCAAATAGCAAAACTCCTTTACTACTTTGTGTCTCATTTCCTAATATAATTCCCTGAGCATCACCCAACTTAATTTGACTACATTCCATTATCCTCATTTTGCTTTTGTTGATGTTCATCTTATATCCTCCTTTCAAGACACTATCCAATCCGTTCAACTGCTCTTCTAAGTCCTTTGCTGTCTCTGACAGAATTACAATGTCATCGGCGAACCTCAAAGTTTTTATTTCTTCTCCATGGATTTTAATATCTACTCAGAACTTTTCTTTTGTTTCCTTTATTGCTTGCTCAATATACAGATTGAATAACATCGGGGATAGGCTACAACCCTGTCTCACTCCCTTCCCAACCACTGCTTCCCTTTGATACCCATCGACTCTTATAACTGACATCTGCTTTCTGTACAAATTGTAAATAGCCTTTCGCTCCCTGTATTTTACCCCTGCCACCTTCAGAATTTGAAAGAGAGTATTCCAATCAACATTGTCAAAAGCTTTCTCTAAGTCTACAAATGCTAGAAATGTAGGTATGCCTTTCCTTAATCTTTCCTCTAAGATAAGGCGTAGGGTCAGTATTGCCTCACGTGTTCCAGTATTTCTACGGAATCCAAACTGATCTTCCCCGAAGTCGGCTTCTATCAGTTTTTCCATTCATCTGTAAAGAATTAGCATTAGTATTTTACATCTGTGACTTATTAAACTGATAGTTCGGTAATTTTCACATCTGTCAACACCTGCTTTCTTTGGGATTGGAATTATTATATTCTTCTTGAAGTCTGATGGTATTTCGCCTGTCTCATACATCTTGCTCACCAGTTGGTAGAGTTTTGTCAGGACTGGCTCTCCCAAGGCTGTCAGTGGTTCTAATGGAATGTTGTCTACTCCGGGGGCCTTGTTTCGACTCAGGTCTTTCAGTGCTCTGTCAAACTCTTCACGCAGTATCATATCTCCCATTTCATCTTCATCTACATCCTCTCCCATTTCCATAATATTGTCCTTGTATAGACCCTCTATATACTCCTTCCACCTTTCTGCTTTCCCTTCTTTGCTTAGAACTGGGTTTCCATCAAAGCTCTTGATATTCATGCAAGTGGTTCTCCTTTCTCCAAAGTTCTCTTTAATTTTCCTGTAGGCAGTATCTATCTTACCCCTAGTGAGACAAGTCTCTACATCCTTACATTTGTCTTCTAGCCATCTCTGCTTAGCCATTTTGCACTTCCTGTCGATATCAGTTTTGAGACGTTTGTATTCCTTTTTGCCTGCTTCATTTGCTGCATTTTTATGTTTTCTCCTTTCATCAATTAAATTCAATATTTCTTCTGTTACCCAAGAGTTTCTACTAGCCCTCGTCTTTTTACCTATTTGATCCTCTGCTGCCTTCACTATTTCATCCCTCAAAGCTACCTATTCTTCTTCTACTGTATTTCTTTCCCCCATTCCTGTCAATTGTTCCCTTATGCTCTCCCTAAAACTCTGTACAACCTCTGGTTCTGTCAGTTTATCCATGTCCCATCTCCTTAAATTCCCACCTTTTTGCAGTTTCTTCAGTTTTAATCTACAGTTCATAACCAATAGATTGTGGTCAGAGTCCACATCTGCCCCTGGAATTGTCTTACAATTTAAAACCTGGTTCCTAAATCTCTGTCTTACCATTATATAATCTATCTGAAACCTTTTAGAATCTCCAGAGTTCTTCCATGTATACAACCTTCTTTCATGATTCTTGAACCAAGTGTTAGCTATGATTAAGTTATGCTCTGTGCAAAATTCTACGAGACGGCTTTCTCTTTCATTTCTTAGCCCCAATCCATATTCACCTACTATGTTTCCTTCTCTCCCTTTTCCTACTGACGAATTCCAGTCACCCATGACTATTAAATTTTCGTCTCCCTTCACTACCTGAATAATTTCTTTTATCTCGTCAGACATTTAATCAATTTCTTCGTCATCTGTGGAACTAGTTGGCATATAATCTTGTACTACTGTAGTAGGCACGGGCTTCGTGTCTATCTTGGCCACAATAATGCGTTCACTATGCTGTTTGTAGTAGCTTACCCGCACTCCTATTTTTTTATTCATTATTAAACCTACTCCTGCATTACCCCTATTTGATTTTGTATTTATAACCCTGTATTCACCTGACCAAAAGTCTTGTTCCTCCTGCCACCGAACTTCATTAATTCCCACTGTATCTAACTTTCACCTATCCATTTCCCTTTTTAAATTTTCTAACCTACCTGCCCGATTAAGGGATCTGACATTCCACGCTCCGATCAGTAGAACGCCAGTTTTCTCTCTCCTGATAACAACGTCCTCCTGAGTAGTCCCCGCCCGGAGATCTGAATGGGGGACTATTTTACCTCCAGAATATTTTACCCAAGAGGACGCCATCATCATTTAATCATACAGTTAAACTGCATGCCCTCGGGAAAAATTACAGCTGTAGTTTCCCTCTGCTTTCAGCCGTTCACAGTACCAGTACAGCAAGGCCATTTTGGTTAGTGTTACAATGCCAGATCAGTCAATCATCCAGACTGTTGCCCCTACAACTACTGAAAAGGCTGCTGCCCCTCTTCAGGAACCACACGTTTGTCTGGCCTCTCAACAGATACCCCTCCGTTGTGGTTGCACCTACGGTACGGCTATCTGTATCATTGAGGCACGCAAGCCTCCCCAGCAATGGTTAGGTCCATGGTTCATGGGGGGGGAGGGGGGGAGGGAACATAATTATATATAATGCAATTGGGTAGATAAAAATTCCACTCACCAAGCTCAGTCTGTCCAACATTTTGCCCACTGTACCTAGAATATCTTTTCATCACACTCCCAATCCCTGCACTATCCATGTCAGACCCTATGCTCCTTCTGAACCCATTTCCCTACCCTATGGCTCCTACTGCTGGTACTGTCCCACTGTAGGACTTGCCCTATGCATCCTCCTACCACCACCTATACCAGCCCTGTAATTGGCAAAACATATACTAGCAAAGGGAGAGCCACTTATGAAATGACACATCATGTACCAGCTGTTATGTATACACTGTTCAGCCTTTTACATTAACGTGACTACCACCAAGTTATCAGTTAGGATGAATGGGCATAGGCAGAGGGTTTATGCTGGCAACACACACTATGTTGTTGCAGAGCATGCTCTACAATGTGACAGTCAACCCTGATGCCTGTTTCAGCAAATTTGCCATCTAGCTTCTTCCCCAGGCATCAATTTCTCAGAACTCTGTGCAAGTGGGAACTGCATTACAGCATGTCCTCAGTTTTCACCGCCCACCTGGTCTTAATTTACATTAATTTCTTCCGTATCAGCAGTCCTTGTCAGTAACTATTCCTTTCTTCACTCTCTTTTAGTTTCCTTTATCTTTTATTTCCTGATCTGATTGCTCGCCACTCCCCCCCCCCCCCCCCCCCCCTCCCCCACAAGGTTGCAAATTTCAGTATGTTTTTATACGTGTGTTCTTCTGCTGCTGCTTGGTGAGTAAATTTTTTATTCATTCAGTAACATTATATAGTTCCAAAAACTGATTATTGTTGTTAAATTTATTATATATGTATGTATGTTTTATATGCAGAGCAGTACTCATTTTTATAAATGTTTCATTTGCAGAAATAGATCTGGGGAAATACGCAAACCAGTTCAAGCTTGGTGGTCTGTTCCTTGATCCAACAGGAAACCATGTACTTCTGAGCATGATTTCACGGCATACAGATCATGGTTCTGAACTGTTTTATCTTTCAAAGAAATCTATCAAACCTAGTAAGGTAGGTTGTGCCCAAAACAGCAGAATTCCTGTTCATTTCATAAATTACAAGGTGACCTTCCAGCTGTGTTCCACAAAATTGCACACACGTTTGTGGGTGTTTGTAAAGTTTTTCCATGTTTTAATGAAAATCTTTCTTTGTTTTTTACTGAAAGTGGTCTATTCATGTTTTTTAGTGTGCTAAATCCTATTGTGATGATAAAAACAGCAATTAACACACAGTATTTAAAAAATTCATTTTTAATAGTTTTAATGATTAGTGTTTCAATTAATGTTAGAAAGATAGTGGACCAAGGGACCAATATTGGTCTGGAATTAATTGACGTGCAAGAAAATCTTTGAAGCCTTGTGGGACGACTGTTTTGTGTAAGAATGTGTGTGTAAATTGAAAGTAACTTTTGACTTGATGTTTGATTCCAACTTTGAATTAAAAATGATTGGAGAGGGAAGTCATTACTAAGTTCGTAGGCAACAAAACAGACCCACATTTTATTTATGTAGTCGTCACCATGTTGTAAAACTTCAGTAAGTTAGGTTGTTTGGTGAGCCATAGGGTTCACTCTTTGAACAGTCACCTTGAATTTGGGCAATGTTAGTAAGGAACACCGTGAGTGATTTCACCAAGGCATCAGAGTGATGGAAACAAGCTATCAAGGCTGCTGGAATACAAATAATTATGGGAGACTCTTGTGAGTCACATTACTAAGACATTAATATGCAGTTCATCAGAGAAAAAGCTATGTTAGATGCTGTAAGGAGAACACAGAAAGGAAATGTAAACCAGCTGATGCATAATTCCTATGTAATAAAGAGGTGCTGCCATGTTAACACTTCAATAAAATATTAGTTCATATTGAAAAATTAAATTGATTCCAGTTCCATGTATTTTGCTTATTTTCTAGTTCATGACAAAGCCATATTGTGACAAAACTGTATGTTATAGAAAGAAACTGTGTTCTTATATGGATTTAGTGCCTAAAACATCATGAAATTAAACCATTACTTAACAATAGGTAATATATCTTTTTTCAGTGAGCAGTTTGTATGTTAGTGACCCAAAAAATGCAATATTTAACTATAATAAACTATCACTATATACTCTACCCCCCACACACCCTCCTTTCACTCTCTGTCTCAAAAAGAGATCATTTTTTCCTAATAAAAATCAGATAATGAATTGGTAAAGAAAAGAAATGTGTAAATGAGTATACAGTAACAGTATTTTGTGACATAAGATACCATTCAGATTAGTCTTGCGTAGGTCAGTCAGAATTAATACTCAAATAATGTCTCCATCAATGGTTCTTCATTCATATTCCATGAAGTGGAGAACGGCCTCATGTTATGTCAGCTGTTCCTTCTATTTTTAAATACATGAAGATTAATAATATTTAGCCAGAAATCAAACAAATAAAATTAACATTTTTATACATTTCAAACCATTGAAATTATGTCAGTGAGAAGTTTGGTCTTGATTATTTCTAACAATCATTTCTTATATTCACTGAGGAATCAACCAATGAACATTATAAATTACACACCAAGTTCATTTTGATTCTTCAGTTTTGTTTCCACTTCCAGTCAAGAATACTTTTCTCAACTGCAGATTGCAGAATCGCATACTTGACACTTTTTGTATTTCATCAAAATTTGCTTACAGTGATCCTGAATTGAAAATAATTGCACTTTGCCTCAAATTTCACTTTTCTGAAAATATCCTTCATTCCCTGAAAATTATCCTAAATTACCAGCATTTACTTGCTGATTTATTGAGTCAGGAAAATAGTTGCCAGTTGAAAGCTTTGCTGATGACAAGTGCTGACAACAATGAGTGGATGCACTTGAAAAGAAATGAACAGAAGATTAAAAGTGACATGGAATAACTTTTTTGTTTTCGTTTATTTATTTATTAACTGAATAGAATTTTCAAAATAAAGGTGGATTTGATTTGATATGCAAAAACCATTCAAGAACTGAGATTTACTCAGTGAGAAATGGAGAGACACATATTGTAGATTACTAGCAGACAGGAAATTAAAGAAATGAAACAGGGAACAGACTATAGTGGAAGATGGAATGGGGGTGAGCACGAGACATAGCTGAATGAATGGTAGATGAGAAAAGGAACACCCTTACTGGGTGTAAAGAGATGAGAAAAGTTGTAATGGAAGGTTGGTAGGTCAAATTAGTAAACCTGCAGGGGAAGCACCAGTGTTTATTGCCACCCGGAAGTGCAGTTTATGGAAGTTTCTGGAGGAAGCCTTTATCTAGCAGCTGACATTAAATGGCTGATGATGGTGTAATAAATCATAGATTCTAACTAATAGTGGTAATAGAGGTTATTTGAGAAAAATAATAATTTAGGATCAGTATTAAACCATAATGAACAGCTGTTTAATCCGCCCCCCCCCCTCCTCTAGCTTTAATTATGCTCAGATTTGAGAACCACTGCCCTACTGAGTATCAATGTAGTCTATTGCAGAACTGGGGAATGCTTTGTCACTTTTGCCCTTAGTTCATTACAGCATGTAAGCTTTTCCGTATTAAACAAAAAGACATTTTTACAAGTAACTTCCTTTTTAAAAGGAATACTATTTTGATATTTGTAGTAGTGGTGACATAGCAGAAGTATTATAGATTGTTTCATGCTTGGCAGCATCATCTACATAAATAAAAATGTAAATGTTTGTTTGCTCGAAACCTTAAATCTTCGAATTTTTCCCACTGATTGATTTGAAATTTGAAGTTTTGAGCCAGCATAGCATTATAATATGCATGTGTGTTTGTATACCAACTGGATTGCCATCTGTTGAGAAAACACACACACACACACACACACACACACACACACACACACACACACACACAAAGGGTGTATCTGAAATGAAAGGAGAAAGTGAGAGGGCTGGTAGAATGGGTCATAAGAAATGGTGCTAGGCGTCATTAAATAGTGTCGTTTGGCACCAAGATGATGAGCACACAACGTGCCATCCTAGCCAACATGGTAGGAGGTCTGCAGGGCAATGATTTCAATATACTTGTAACATCAAGGTAAAAGAGACGTCAGGTTGAAGTTTCAAGACCCTTATTTGCAAACACTGTAGTCAAAATAGTTGCGGATATTCCAGGCGGGACAACACTACAGGTTTTCTGCCTCTCACTGGGACATGCAAATGCCTCTTTGGTAGGTGTTGCATACAAAGCAACACATGTGCACGCTGTGGAGTCTGGTTCACCCTGTGTCACTCTGCCATCAAACAGGGAAACTCTTGTGTTTGTTACTGTATGGAGGAGAGAGGAAATGGAGCGCTATTATTGGGGGGGGGGGGGGGGGCAGACATACACTATGCATATGGGGTGGCGGATGGAAATGTTGATGCTGCCCAATGTTTGTACATTCAGTGGTTTCCAAATCTTGAGTGTCAGATCCAGGTGCATTTACTGCTATTCACAGGTCCCTATGACAGACAGGTTCACTTGAGGTATGTTTTCCACTAGCTCGTTCTCATAATGCCACATGCACATTTAAGGCCTACTTCAAAATCTGGTGTATTCATTTTGCGTTATAGATGCGAAGGCGTGATGGATGTGGTTGTCAGTGCACAGTGTGTATACCAGGGCTTGAAGAGAAGGCATTGGCACTGCTGGAAAACACACCCATAACTAGCTCGGTGTGTCTTGCACGAGAAATGGATGTGGCATGAAGATTATTTGCACCCGTACTGCCTTCAGCAGATTCACGCCGTTAACACAGACAAGTTTCCATGTCAGATTGAATTCTGCCAGTGGTTTTTGCAAAAGTGTGCTATTCAACTGGACTTTCCAAACCATGTAATTTTTATGGATAAGGCATCCTTTACACAAGAGGGTATGTTCAACAGTCTCTGTCAACACGTTTGGGCTCGGAAAAATCGCTGCCTTCGTTTATGGTCACCAAGACTGCTCCACTGTCAATATTTGGGCTGGCTTGGTGGGTGATAATCTGGTTGGTCCATACATGTTTTCTCAGCAACTGAACACGAACAGATACCTAATCTTTGTACGAGAAATTCTGCCAGAGTTGTTGGAACATGTTCCACTCAGTGTGTGACAACAAATGTGGTGCCAACACGATGGTGCGCCTTGGCACTTCGCACATGCAGCAAAAATGAATTTGGATGAAATCTTTCGTGAGAACTGGATAGGGCGCAGTGGGCTGGTGGCATCACCTGCACATTCCACCCAACTTGATGCCCATTCATTTTTCTTTTCTGGGGCCACCTAAAATCTGTTGTCTATGAAACACCCATTGATACTGATGAAGAGGTGATAGTGCACATTATGGCAGCCTCTGATGCAATTTCCACTTTGCTAGTAGTGTTTGAAAGAGTACAACAGTCACTCCAGTGTCATTGCACGGTGAGAATGCAAGCAGGAGGGAGTAACTTTGAGCACATTTTGTAAATGTTTTCAAATAAAGGTTATAAAACTCCACCCCAACTTCTCATTTATCTTGATGCCACAAATACAATGAAAATGTTGCTCAGCAGCCCTGCTACCATGACGGCTTGGATGGCACGTTGTGTGCCTACCTTCTTGCTGGCGTGTGACACTGTTCAACTATGCCTAGCACAGGAAACGCACGATGAAGACACTGAGCTATGACATCAAAATATCATGCTGTGAAGATGTAGACCAACATCAGTACATCCAATTCTTCAAGACATTAATGTATGGGTTTTCTGTTAAAACAAACTGCAAGGGAAAAATACTGTATTGTGCTGTGAAAATGTGTGGTTTCATTTCCTTTCATGCAGTCTGTTTTACTTGTGATAGCAGGTCATTTAAATTATTAGACACATTGTTATATAAAGGGTTATTCTAAATGATGGACCCATTTTCAAAAATTCGTACATATTCAAGTGCAAATCAAAAATGAACAAGCATTATATTAATGGACAGAGATATTTTTAAAGTTTTTGGCAGGCAGTGGTGGGCAGGCGGTGATGGTTTCAGAAGTGGTCAGTAGAGTTTGTGTGGCAACGGGGCCATCATTCTGTTTCACTGTCAGTGGTGAGTGAGATGGCAGTTGTGGAGCACAAGCTTTTCTGCATTCTTGAGTTCATGAAAAGTGAGTTGCAAATTGCAGTGCAGAGTGGGCAATTTGTACCAAATTCAGTATTCAACTCCCAACTCCCAAAAGCATTAGCCACTGGTTTAAGCAATTTAAACAGACTGGGAGTGTGTGCAAAAGAAAAAGCACAGGCCAACTGCATATGTCAGAGGATGATATCTGACAGATTCAAGAAAGTTTTGTACGTAGCCCCAGTAAATCTACCAATAGAGCCAGTTGAGAACTTGGAATACCCCAACCAACAGTATGGAAAGTTCTGAGACAGTGTTTGCTGTACAAGCCCTACCGATTATAACTTGTGCTGGCTCTCAACCCCAATGACAAAGAGAAGCATCTCACATTTTGTGGTTATGTGCTAGCAATTTTGCATTTCTGCAGCTTGTAATTTTTAGCAATGAAGTGATGTTCCACCCTAGTGGAAAAATCAAGAGGCACAATGTTCACATATGGGGTTTTGAAAATATGCATTCACCATTGCACCATGAAAGAGACTCACCGAAGATCAACATGTTCTATGCCATATCCCATACAAAGGTTTATGGACCATTTTTCTTTGCGAAAAGAACTGTAATGGGAATCACGTACCTGGACATGTTGGAACAATGGCTGTTCCCTCAAGTTGTGGAAGATTCCTAGGACTTTATTTTCCAACAGGATGGAACTCCGCCCCATTGCACCGTGATGTACGAGGCTTTTTGAATGACTTCCTTCCTCAGGTGCTGGATCGGCCACAGGGGACTTGAGGACCTGGTTCTGCACTTCTAGCCACTGAGATCTCCTGATCTCACAACCTGCTGCTATTTATTATGGGGTTATGTGAAGGAAGCTGTTTATTTCCCCGCCTCTACCAACTGCTCTGAACTATCTGCAGAATGGATCACTGCTGCCGTGCGCTCAGTAACAGCAGATACACTTTCGTGTGTGTGGGATGAGTTTGGCTACTGCGTCAATGCTTTCCGTGCAGCAGACGGTGGCCACATTGAACATTTATAACATTTCATATTATTAAATAATTATTAAAAAATAATTACAAATTATTAAATTTATTTGGAACATTATGAAAGAAAACTTTGAAACTTCCTCTTTTCATTGGTATAAAGTTTGTTCATTTTGGATTTGTACTTGAATAAATGTGAAGTTTTGCAAATGAGTCCATCATTTAGAGTAACCCTGTATATTTCTTGTCCAAATACATATAATTTTAAGCAAAAATTATATACATATTATTTAAATGTGTTTTCTTCCTCACAGTCAGTTTTCCATAATCGAGGAAAGTTGTATTTATGGCTTATGGGCATTTGAATAGAATACTACCAAGGAATCTGAACTATCAAAAAGTTTGTAATCCTACACACTTGCAGATTAAACATACGCAAAATATTGCTACTGAAACCACTATCCTCCCAGACCCCGCAGCTGGATAGATCTCTCTCATACCCTTTAACCAATGATTTCAAGTGCTTTATCCATTCATTCTAAGCAAATTCTGTTGTGTCTGAATTCTTGGATGAGGTAGCTAGTAGTAATGTAGTTAATTAGAACACTATGAATAAGTAATACTTCATTAATTACAGTAAAACTTATCTTTGCTGTAGTTATGAAACTGCACAAGTGGATTTGCGCTTCAGAACACAGTAAATGAGCACAATTACTGAGTGGAAAATTGATACAAGTTCAGAATGGCCTTACTGTAGCTTCACTACAGCCACTAAAAAACAGAAGTTTGAAGACACTTGTTAACACAGTTCTGAGAGCTTTGTTGCGTGAGCACAGTTCACAGGAGATGGAAATCCCTTCACTCCCTGATGGCTGACATGGCTGTGTCACGGCAAGTAGGCAGCACAGTGACATTACTCTGACAGGAGCTTCCTGGAAGGGGGCAGGATCTGACCTCAAACAGAACTGTCCTCCTACTGACTGGCTGACTGGCACAGCTATTTCAGGATAGAGGCGTGGCAGTGGTGCGTGGAACTACTCTAGGCAGGACTTCTTCCTAATACCTCATTGGTGCCTGGTGATACCAGTTTGCTGTGCAGTATCTCTCCATCAGTCGATACTTCTTGCACTGTGTGCCATTCTCAGTACTCAACGACACCACAACCCCAATTTCCAATCAAGGTTTCATTTGAAATAACAGTAAACAAGGGTCAAGTTCAGAGAGAGAGAGAGAGAGAGAGAGAGCGGAAGAGGAGATCAATTTTTTTGGTGGTGGTGGGGGGGGGGAGAGACTTAGGCAGAGGGAGGAGTAGATGGGCAGAGAGAGGAAGAGGAAGACACGGACAATGATAAGTGGGGTGGTAGGATGTGATGGACAGAGAGAGGGGAAGGAGGAAACTATGGACAAAGAGAAGGGGGTGGATGAGATGGACAGAGAGAGGAGGAGATTAGGACATATATCCAATTGTCATATATCTTTGGCAGTTGCGAAGCATTGCTAGTTGATAATACTTTTGTTAACAGGTTAGTAGGAACAAGAACCATGAAGTCACAGCTGTTGGATGGAATCATGCTAATGAATCTGAGTCAGTCACTGGGCCAATACTTCTTGGGACATCAAAAGGATTAATCCTTGAAGCAGAAATGAGTTTTGAAGGTGACAAAATATTCCAGACGGGACAGCAGTATTGGAAACAGGTTTGTTCAAACTAAGCCTTGTGTAAAAAGTTATTGTTCATAGCAACAGTTAACTCTTTAGCTTCTCAATTGCTTAAATGAGTGTTTGCGATTTACTATAAGTGAGCTATCTATTCACTAACTAATGAACTATTGACTAATAAAATATCCGCATGCACGCACACACACACACACACACACACACACACACACACACACACACACACACACATATCTCATTAAAGTTTCTCTCTTCAGAAGGAAATTCTTTTTCACACTTACCTCTGTAATACAGGGGGAACATTAATAAAACCGATAAACTGCAGGGATGGATTCCTGACTTGAAATGGAGGAAAAATGTCCTGTGAACTTGTGTCCAGAACTGCCTCATTGCCACAGTAGACGGCACTGACAAATGACAGTTCCTCTGACCATGGGCTGTTCGTTCCATGTGTGTTGCAGGTGATAGGGGTAGTAGCAGTTGTCATGCAGGATACACATAATTGTACTTGGGCTTGCACCATATTGGTGGGCCACTTGTCTGGAGCTTGTACTTCTTACAGTACACTGTGTCAATCACACAGCCTTCAACACACAAGGACTACACAGCAAGTGGTCAGAGGTACTGTCATTGGTCAGTGCCATCTATCATGGGAGTGATGCATTTCTGGACCCATTTTCACAGGCCTTTTTTTCCTCCATTTCCAGACAGGAATTTGTCCCTGCAGTATGTTGGTTTTATTAATGTTCATCCTATATATATACACACACACACACACATTTTAAGGATGCACTTAATGCCCTACGTGATCCAGGTAGATGTATCAACAGAAATAAAGTGGTCTTGACTGGTATTTACAATATCCTTGCACAGCCAACTTTAGTTAGCAGACAATACTATGTTTAATGCATAAAAACATGTGATGTGTGGAGTTCAAGATCACTGAAATGTTACCTAATTGAAAATGAAATCATCTTAACTTATTGACATGATCAATGAAGCTAATACACTACAGGGCATTAAAATTTCAACACCGTGAAGACAGCATGTAACACTCGGGGTGTATACGCCCCATGACACCTGGGAAATTGGGGAAAAACATGGGAATTTTTTCATCTAGGAGAAAACTGGGAAAAACCCAGCATCTTTTTATAATTCCAGAAATTTTTGTTGTTTTAGTTTTGAGTTGATTTTTTGTAATTTTTGCCTGGCGAGAACTGATATTCTAACATAGAATTTTACTCTAGCCCGCTACTGCAGAACAATACTGCAGCAATAAAATATAAACAAGAGAGAAGCAATATCAAACTTACATTGTAAAGAAAATGTGCCATTAACAACAACAAAGCACACTGTGCCTGCATGCTTTGATGACAGCAAAATTTGTCAAAGGCTTTAGGATGAAGATTGTACAATATTTCATAACAACAAATTGCTTTCGTTGAGCATGATGTCACAACTGTATTCATTATAACAGGTCATGGGAGAATATTGCGAATGGTGGCTTGAGAAGTGCTCCCTTCAAAGTAAAGTTCCTTTTACGCAAGATGAATTACATTACTTGTGAGAATGTGCGATGAATTTCTTAAATCACAGAGCATTTGACTCTCATGCAAAACTTAACACTTTGAGGACCACCGTCTTAGAAAAATTTCAGGCCCAGAAGACCAGACATTTATGTCATTTAAATTATGCTGGCACATTTGTGTTTGATGTATGTTAAATAGTAACATACACCAAAAAAGATGAATATTACATGTGAAAGCTTAGCTTTTCTTGTAGCTATACTATATGTATATTAATTTAAACCATGAACTTTTCCTATTTGTGTTCGTGTTACTTAACAGTGATGTTGGTATAGACTGACTACGTCTCGTGTCCTATGCTCTGAATACCTGCTGTCATTTTCTGGCAAGATAATGTTACGTGAACTGTGACTGGCTGCCAGAAGTGCATCACAATCTTGATTCAGTGCTTCAGAAACTGACATTCCATATTTGATGGAATTCATCTTTATATTTTCATAATACAAAAATATGCAGTGTACATGTTACTGTGCATCAAAAATCCTTCCAAAATGCATTATTTTTTTTGCTGGGCTGTACTGGGAAGTTCTATGCCGGTTTATAAAACCTTTTCCATTCAAAGAATTGATAAGTTTTAAAGTTCCAAGGGAAAGTGTACTGTCACTTAACTTGGATGAAGTGCATTTTCACCCAGAAAAATGTGCATTTTCACCCGGAAAAATGTGCATTTTCACCCGGAAAAATGTGCATTTTCACCTGGAAAAATGTGTATTTCCACCCGGGAAAAAGTGTGTCTTTAACTGGGAAATATGGAAAAATCCTGGAATTTTTTTCCTTGTCTGCATATACACCCTGGACAAACATCAATTTGACAGCTTCAGTGTGCAGATCAAGGTCGAAGGAAAAGAAAATTGGAGGAACAAATATACACCGACAAATATGCCGGAGATCAATGACAGAGAAGAATACAGGAAAAGATTAGAACGTCACCAGTGGAGTTGCCAGGAGAAACGGAAACTGAAGATCTTGGAAGAAGAACGGGAGAGGAGAAGAGAAAGAATGAAGAGGTTCTGGGAGAAGAAGAGGAAAATGCAGTCCACGAAGGGGCTACCCGTGGTCCTACAGAGGCCGTAACGCAAGAAGAAGAAGAAGGAGGAGAAGAAGAAGAAGAATGTGCAAATGATTAGCATTTCAATACAATTGCACAAAGGAGTTATGGGGAACACCATCTACATTCAGTATACAAGGAAAGATTGCACAAAGGGCATGTCATTCAGAAATCAAACTTTATTTTGATAGTTTGTGAAAAGATTGTATTATACCTCACTTAAGAAAGAGAAACATCTCTCAGCACATCTTGGAATTCAACAGCAGTAGAAGAATTGCCTGTTGAGATTATGGTTTATCATTCCACAATATTGCTGCATTGGTCAGGATTCTGTGACTGTCATTTGAATATGGAATTAGTGGCTTCGGAAGATGAACCATACTCATCACCACGTAGGTTCTCAGTGCCTCCACACGACTGGTGCCCAAGAGGACAGACGTATTGTTCACATGGCTGTGGATAGTTTACTGACATGTTTCGTACCTCAAGTCAGGAAATGGTCTAGTTTGCAGTGAGACATGTATCCACATGGACAGTACAACAGTGTCTGGAGCACCACAGACTGTCAGCATGTTGACCATTGTTGCAGCATCCTTTTATGGAAAAGCAGAGAGAAGTGTGTTGATAGTGTTGCACCTCAGTGGCAACCTGGACACAGGCAAGGCAACACATCATCTTTTCAGATAAGTGCCAATTCTGCTTACAGTACTGTATCTATTTGTGGAGGCTCTGAGGAGATTCAGCATTGCCAGATTGTATTCATCATCATAATAGAGGCCTAGCGCCTGTTGTGGTAGTATAGGCTGCTATTGGGTACCCAACATGATTACCTCTGTTTTGTATAGCCAGTAATTTGGACAGCTGCTGTTACATTTTGGATGCATTAATGATGGTGACTGTGCCCTGTCATTGAGGTTTCTGTGAAGTTACCTTTGTAGTAGACAACAAGACTTGCAACGAATAGTATATTTGGCCATATGCGAATACCGAGTATTGTGCGGGCTTTGTAGCAGAATATCAGGCAAAAGTATTCGTCTGACACATGGCAGGAAAATTGTATCGACATGTTTTTTCCTTGCTCAAATGTATTTACCTCCCTTCCGTGCCATGCAGTCCCACGCACTTGGTTGTTACTGTGCTGCTTGTTTTGTTGACAAGTTTAGTTTTGATACACCTAATCAATATGTAAGCATAGTTTATTGTAGTCTCTATTTTTTAATTTGCATAAAAGTGAAATGGTTGTGTGTAAACTGAGCAAAATAAAAAATTCTCATGGTGGCATTGGAAGGAAGGCAACTATTTCAGGAATGATAAATCATTTGAAAAATAAATGCAGCAGTGAACATCGTAAGTTGCAGCCTACACTTCCTAAGGGGCAAAAAATTATGGATTAAGATACAGATGTAAGTTAACTTTCGACATCAAAAAAGCAACTGACTTTTGAAGAATGTGCTGAAATGTGTAAACCATGGGATATTAATGACCCCACGGAAAAAAAAACCTTCTCTTAATTGCCAGAATGATAGCGCTTGCAATGAGGCAGTAGGTACAGTAGAAAGGGTTGATTTTAGAAGACTGATTGATCTGATTGATAGTGCTTTGTCTTGGTATGAAATACCAAGCTGCCCTTACTTTTCAGACAAAATAATTCCAGAAATATATCATAAGGTGGTTGAGACAGTTAAAAGACTACTTTTAGAGACTGATAAGTTTTCCGTGACATGCAACATGCTTGCATAATGAAAACAGTTTTTTTTTTTTTTTTTAAGTTTTACTGCATATTTTATTGATTGTGAATTGAATGTCAAACATATAGTATTGAACATCAAGCATTTTGAGGGACATCACACAGCTGAAAACGTAATGATTAGTTTACTGGAAATTGCAAGTTTGTGGGACATCCAGTTCGTAGAAATTCATGTCGTTATTCTTGATAATGGATGAAACATAGTGAGAGCTGTTAGTAATGCAGAGTTGGCCTCAGTGCATTGTTTCATTCATACTCTTCACTTAATTGTTGATGATTGTCTGAAGGCTCCATCAAATGTGACTCAAATGATAGCAACAGGTAGGAGGATCGTAACTAGTTTTAATCATTCTGGCACTACACAGGAAAAACTGCATTCTGTCCAAAAAGATTTGGATCTCCCTCAGCATGAATTGGTGCAAGGCATCAATATGCAGTGGAATTGTATGCTTGCAAGGCTGATGGAACAAAAATGTGGCCATTTCAATCAATATGCAGTGGAATTGTATGTTTGCAAGGCTGATGGAACAAAAATGTGGCCATTTCACACTATCTCGCAGTCTGTGATATTGCCAATCTGATTGCTGTACAGGGGGAGCTTTTAGAGCAGCTTTGGAAATTATTACACCCATTTGAGGAAATAAATATTTCGAATTCTGGATATGATTGTGTTTCTGAAATTTTTCTGTATGTTACTGCAATAATGTGATAAATTGAGCATATCAGAACTAACACCCAAATTAAGCCAGTTGATTCTTGTCATACAGCAAGGGTTGCACGAATGATTTGAAGACATCACAAGAAGTAAAAATTATTTGGTTACTACTGCTTTAGACCCATGCTTTAAAATGAATGTTCTCACTAGTCAACCGCAAAGAGAAAAAGTAAGGCAGTATATTTTGATTGATAGCCTAAAGAGGAACTCTGAAACAAGCAGCGACAATAGCACAAACTTTTCCTCTATTTGGGCCAAGAGGATGAGAACCAAAGAGCACAATCTAAGCCAGACTATTCACTCATCTTTTATTGATTGCTTTGAAGAGATGATTGGGGGGAAAAAAAAACATATCATGAACTGAAATAAATTAAGAACATATCATGTCATGACAATCCATACACATGGTGGCCAGCAAGAAAAAGATAAATTACTGTGTTTGGTAAATCTTGCGACAAAATGTTTGTTGCTACCAGGAAGTAGTGTTTATTAAGAATGCCTTTTCTCGGAAGCTGGGAATATCTATGAGGAGAAAATGAGTAAACTATTGCCAAAAATGCAGAAAAATTAATTTCTCTTCACCTTATCTTCCACTTCTAATTTTTAATTGTGAGAATTCAAGTGCATAGACTTCATTATTTTAAAAAATGTGCTCGTGGATTACATAAATGTATTTTTTTATACCTAGTTTTTTGTTAATTTTTATAATACAAAAGTTGATTACATCCCTTTGATTTCTTTAATGATTACAAGGAAAATACATTATTATTATTATAAAATAAATCAATATTTTCATTTTACCAGTATTTGACTACAACCAAATATCTTACTTACGTATTTGATATTGAGCCGAATAGTACCTAGATGTTCGTACTTAGATATTCAGTGTTCTACCAAATAGGATAAAAGTTGCTGAATAGGCCAAATTTCAGATAATAGCCAAATATTTGTTGCAAGTCTACAGATAGCAGAAGACTGCATTATACCTGTGCTGTCTGGAACCACCTAGATATTGGGATCTGTTGTCCTTGCCAGCATTTTCTCCGTGTTTCTCACCCATTAAGCAAATTCCAGTCTTTGTTGCCAATGAGCAGCAGTTGGCATGGGTGAATGAACCAGGCACATGTTGCAAAGGCCCTGTAAATAGAAATGTTTGCTGAATAGCCCCTTGGTTCCTGAGCACTTAGCTGCTCAACAGTTGCATGTCTATTTGCTTGTACACGTCTCTGTCATCTATGGCCCATGCTGCACCACAGTTGCCTTGGCACCAGTTTTGGTGCCATTTTGCCCTGCACAGTATACTTTAACAATGGCAGCACACAAACAGTTTACAAACTTAGCCATTTCAGTAATGCTTTTACCCTTGTCCCGAAAGCCAATGATCAGTCCTTTTGGATGGCAGATAAATTGCTCCATTTCCACATTGTGATGATGACTGCACTGTTTGCTGTATCTACCCAACATGCTTTATATACCCTCCTCTGCTAGTGCCATCAACTGTTTTCTGTAAATGGTTATTGCTTGTTGATGTTGAACATAGGCAGTGGCCACATCAATGTGACTGGACCACGTAAGACGACATCTCAGGGAGCATTGACTCCAGAATCCCCTGCTAGAGAAACAAGCCACAGATGATACATGTGCAGCACATGCAAGTCCAGCTGCAATCCACAGACTCCAGAATATGAGCATAGGCAAGGTTTTGGTGCCCGGCTTAGCTGTCCAATTGTCAATTCCATATCAGTGTTATCTCACCGAATTCGTTTGTCTGTGGCCAATGGTGCAATAGTTCTGCCTGTGATAAGGCCACATTGGACTTCCTTCATTTTTAGAACATTTTAATCTCACTCCTATCTGAATACATGTTTCATCATGAAATTGGAGAAGAATGGAGACCTCTTGTTTCTGGATGTAAGGGTTTGTTGAAAAGAGGATGACTCCTTGGGTCACAGTGTTTTTAGGAAACTAATACATATCAACCTATATCTGTAAGCTGTCATCACCCATCTTAACAGAATAGTGTATTGCAGACACTCGTTCATAGGGTTCAAGCTGTATCTGATGGAGTGTGTTCGTCAGCAGATCTTAGCCATATCCAATCTGCATTTTTCCAAAATGGGTTCTCCAATAAGCCAATTCACAATGCATTTCAGCCAAGCACTCATTAAACCAGGAGTCAGAAGAACGGGAGACCTCCATTAGAGTGGCTTTTCTGCAGTATGTAGGTGGTTGGTCCTTCAGGATCAGCAGACTTCAGGAAGCACCAAACAGAATTTCTCTTCCATCTTCTGGTTCAAGTGCAAATGATGGTGGGATCCATAAAAGATGGCTTAGGTGTAAGAATACGATGAATATACCAGACACTGAGGCAGTGTGGGAAATAATACATTGGCCAGACATTTTGCACTATTAAAGACACAGGATTTCAGTAAGGTAACACCGATGGGAAATTGAAGGCATGCTGGATTAACCAGGCACTAACATCTGGAGTGCAGACATGTTCTTGAGTCCGAGACTTGTGCCTGCCTTTCCCATGCCACACGTGGGGAGTCCATGATTGCTTTCTCTGCCAAGGGGCTCCAGATGTCAACATTCTGTGGAGTAATGTTACAGCTGTACCTGTCGGCAGCTTCACTTTTGTAGCAAATCATCATAAAAATTGGCAAGCCACAATAGCTAACTGTGTTTGCACTTGAAGATGATGAGCAGATGCCTCATAGAAACAGTCTGAGTGACAATGTCTTTAGTTTCATATATTTCCATCTGGTGAAGTGTGATATTCACATTCATTGTCTTGTAAATCTTTGTTTGTGTTAAGTCTTTCTACTCTTTTTTTTTTTTTTTTTTTTTAAATATAAAGGCATTGCACTTGACACGTTGCATTGTAGAACTGGTTGACTGTTAGTTCCCAGATACAATAAGATGATGATATTGTATCAGAAAAGAGAGAGATAATTATGATATTTATGAAAAGTGTTTGCTATATCCTTTGCAAAACTATAATTCATTCCATAAACAAAAACATTTTAGAGGCTGCTTTCCATCCAGCTCTTCTGCATGTAGGTTTGTGTCTGGATTGAAGCAGCCCATGTACATACTACAGTTATAAGTACTTTAATTTAAAAAGTTTCTAAAATATAATTCTGTGGATGAGATCATGTGAGTTGTGTGATGCATGAACTATACACAAAATAAATTTTTAATTTGTAAATGTCTAATCTAACCATTATTTGTGTTGGACGCAGCTCCCAAGCTATCTGCCTCTGTACGGAACTAGAGAAGTTGATGGTCTGGTAGGTTGTGTGTGTGATCAGTGCATGTTCTTATTACACAATTTGTTTTTCAAAAAAATTGAATTACTTAGCTTAATTGCAAGGATTTCCAGGTATTCCAAAACATTTTATGAATTTGTGTGGTTCCACAGAGCATTTTAAGTCTCAAATGTCTATGATGTATATTAGCAGACTAAAGTGACAAATGAAAATTTGTACCAAGGCTGGGATTTGAACCTGGGTCTCCTGCTCCCTAGACAGATTAACTAATGACTACGCTGTGTGGGCACAGTGACTTTGTGCAACTGCATGGACTACTCTAGTATGCTTCCTTCCTCAGTCCAAATTCCATATTAATGCTCCAGCCTACTGGTATTCCCCCTAAATTCAAACAGCATTGCAGAGGCTCTCTAACTGTATTGTAATAGCACACCAGTATCAAATGAAATGGAGGATTCTGCCTGAAACCCAAGCCTTGGTGCTTTAATCGCATGAAAC
Source organism: Schistocerca serialis cubense (assembly GCF_023864345.2). Classification (NCBI taxonomy): domain Eukaryota; kingdom Metazoa; phylum Arthropoda; class Insecta; order Orthoptera; family Acrididae; genus Schistocerca; species Schistocerca serialis. The sequence continues at coordinate 760,979,601 of NC_064639.1, forward strand.
TATGTGGTTCCAGAGATCTTTTGAAGTCTTAAACATCTATGATATTCATATGCAGACTGAAGTGACAAATGAAAATTAGGGACTGATGCAGGATGGGAAGGGAAACTGACTGTACCTATTCAAAGGAACCATCCTAGTATTTGCCTTAAGCAAATTAGGGAAATCACAGAAAACTTCAATCAAGGTGACCGGACACAGATTTGAACCGTCCTCTTCCTGAATGAGAGTTCAGTGTGCTAAGCACTGCATCACTGCACTATTTCACTGTATCAAGTGTACAGAGCTCTGCCTAAGTTGAATTTCCATTGTGGGAATACCAAGGGTCCTATTGACTCTGTGTGTGTGTTTGGGGGGGGGGGGGGGGGGGGGAGTCTTTCAGAGGAGTATTTGTACCACTGGGACACCTTCTGACACAACCAGTTAAGAAAACTTTGCTGTCAAAAGCAGTCACAGCTGATAGCTATCACCAATTTTAACAGGACACAAGCATGTTAGATTGCATTCTTGATTATAAAAGGAGGTGATGAATCATTTGAAAATGTCTCCAGGGCTGTATCTTCACCCACATATAACAGAACTGAAGCAGTGCATGTCAGAGAGCCTTTCGCACCAGACCAGCCAGGTGCCACCAGCATCTGCCATCACATAGTATTCCACTACACATCACCACTTTTGCCTCACCTTGCTGCTGCCCCTGGAGCTAATTTCATCCATGCTGCTTACTGGCAGCTGATTAACTTTGTAAAATTGCCTGGGCTCGTACAAAGTAGCATTGCCTGATAGACTGTAAATCTGCACCAGTATTGAAAGTGCTGTCAATTACTGGCTATAGAATTGAGTAGGTGTCAGAGTCTCCCGAATAATATTTCTTGTCTAGAAGTACAATTCCTGAACTATTATTTTATGCTGTTTTCGTGGACTGAAGGACTTTTTTTTTTTTTTTTTTTTTTTTTCGTAAGTGTACCTAATGATAGATAAACTAACTGTATCCTGTCAGACATTATTTGATGTGGAAGACCTCAAAGTGACAATGAGATATTAAGGATATATTATATGTATAGTGTAGTAGGACATAAGTTTACATTGTGACCCCTTCAGTGACAGAGATTTAGAAACAGCACTGGCAGATACAATAACAACAGCTGATTTTTAAATGTCAGGAGCTGCAACTACAGCAACTCTTGGAGCAGGTGTTGACCTACCATGTGGTAACCCCACCCATCTCAACACAGACCATGCTTGCACCATTCCTGGCATTTGACAGCACTCATTAGGACTGAAGTTCACGGGTAGCACACATGGTCCATCATCTGTGGTCACACACGTCATAGACGCTGCCCGATGATGGAAATATGGTCTTGTTTTGTATCGGCCAGAGTCTTCTGCCCTCACCCTGGATGAGCTTGTGGACAGACTAATCCACAACTGTGACCTAGCCCCTTGTCACAGATCATATCTGAATGACTGCAGTTCTTCCAGAGTTTGGAACAACCAGGACAGCTATACTTACAATGAGTTGCTTAACATGATGACATCAATGGATAATGGGAATTCACTTGCATGACGGATAACTGTGGCAACATGTATGCAGATATCCTTATATAGGAAAGGCTGTTACTGAACATGAACAATCAGAAAATCTGAGCCAACACCCTCAATCTACCGGATCCTAGCCATGAGAAAATACACAGCCATTGCACAGGTTTTTGAACTGGCATGGGCAGGCTCATGAGAGATTTCTTACACCATAGAGCAGCTAGTTGTGCTGCAACATTGTCTGAAGTTAAGGGCATTTTAGTGCTAACTCATAATGCTTGAGATTTTATTTGAATGCAAAATTCTTAAAATGATAGTTTCACAATATGTTATACAAGTTGAATGTAGTACAGCAGCTAGTGAGTTTGTTCCGTATTTAACTATCTACCATTTGTGGAAATATATAGCTGCCATGAACAGTTCACAATTACACTTTCTGATTTTTTGAGTATAGATTCACGGAAGAAAATGATCAAGAATACCAGTGCTTCATACATTTATTATTGTCATTTCCATTCATCTGAGAGGAGAAGTATAAAATTTAAATAAAAATTCCTTCTTTGCTATAAATGGATTTCATTGTTTTGTTACTCAGTACATTGCGTAACTTTAAGTGAAGAAACACAACAGTTGATTTTTCAGTAACATTCTAAAGGTTTGTAGTGCAGATGTTATGGTAAGCATTATCTCCATCTCCACTGAAGTATTGCAGTTCTGCAGCTTTCATTTTCATATATTAATAGTGAAGTTTTTGTTCCTGAATTTACATGGTACCAAAACAATCTTGTTTATGACCAGTAACTAATGGAATAGTAGAAAGGGAAAAGCAGAATTGCTTATGAATACACCAGAATGTTCCAAACCAGTAAATTTGATTTGGCAGCAAAAGTTCCCTGCAGTGAGTCCCCTGATACATTACTGTTGCTTGACTGGTTATCAATTGATAATAGCACACACTATGAGCCGTCTTAATGTTACTCATAACAATTTGATGCTCAAGAAATTCTCATTGCACGTGAGCCCTGCCCTGGCTCTTTTTCCCATCCTAGCCAACAGTTTGCAATGCTTGTAGATTCAATTTTAGTTGAGGATGAGTTGGAAGTTGTGCATTTTTTGAAGTTTTATATATAAGGAGTCTTTCCCAAACAGATAGGAGGCAGATTTTAGTATAATACAGAATTTTTGGATTTTCCATTCATTGTTAGTGATCAGGTGGCTCCACATACCTGTTTTTAAGCTGCCATTTGTCTCGAACTGTTTTCCTCTTTGGGAGGCAATTTAATATGCAATTGCTTTATGTTTTGTTCTTTTTGTGTGAATATCTTTTTAGTGTCTGGTAGGCAATAGTTTACCAAATTCATCCCTGATTATGCTAGGGGAGGGTGCTGAAGAGTTAGTGACTGCATGCCAAATAAAATAAATAAACAAAAAAAAGGGTAGAGAAACTGGTTTTACGTCACTTTGAATCTTGCATTATTTTTTCAGATGTTCTCTAATCTTTACTTTATTGCACATGTTTTACTCCCCAGACCTTCTTCATGTGGAACGGGTTACTGCAGCAGGAAGAATGGCCACATCTGGAGTGGTGATTTACTCCATGTGATATTCATTGGAGTTTACCAGGAAAACATGTCATGTTATCAGATAGGTTATAATTGCTGATAAACATCTCAATTTACTTTAATGACACCTTTAAGAAACCTTTAGAACAAAGCAAGTTTAAACCAAGTGGTGTGATATCTTTTACTTGCAATGTATAGCACATCTGCTTCTGTTGTCGATTAAAAAAACAGGTGCAGTTTATCATAGTATGACTGTGTCCAATTCATATGAACAATAATTATGGAAAGGAGAATGCAGTCATTAAGATGTAAAGAAATATAGTTACAGTAAGATGGTAACCCATAGCTCTGTCCAAAAATAACCATGCTTCCAGTAGAAGTCCATAATTCTTCAATGACTTGTTGAGAGACAGGAGACCTGTCATTATTCTCAATTCTTCCAGATTTTCTGATGCGCTCTGTGTTAATGAGATATTAAACTTTCAGTAACAGATTCTAAATTCATTGTTTTGAAAGTGTGTATGAGCTGTGTCTGTTCAACATCTAACAATTTATTTTATTTCAATTGTTAGCAGAAGACTATGAAATCATTCTGCAATGAACCAGTGACTGATAAATATTTTTATGTATGTTAGGTCTTACTTTGGTGATAGTTCTAATTTCTGTGTTGTCACTGTAAATTTCAATCTAAATTAAGTTTATATTCCCGGCCAAATGCAGTATATTGAAATTATTCAAATATCACATCTTGGAAACTGAAATAATTGTTCATGTAACAGGTGTTTGATATTGGCAAAGGAGAGAATGTACCAATAACAGGATTGGAATTCCATCGAATACCTAGTACAGATACATATTTCATTCTTGTGACAACTCCTTGTCGCTTGTATCAGTTCATTGGCAGTGTGACAAATGCTGAAGAAAAATTATTTTTCACACAGATATTCAGCAGCTATATATCAAATCCAGGTAATAAAGAATAACGTTCTTTTTCTAGGTTAGTATGAGATATTTACTTATTAGATGAACTTCATGAATTTATTTCAGAACGATTTCAAGAAATCCCTAGCAGTTTGAAATATTCCAGACTAGAGTTTCATTACCAGACACCTAAAGGACTCCCAAAAATCATCGCTTGGCTAACTGAGCCTGGAATATTTTATGGACAGGTAAATAAATAAAAAAACAATCATATACAGTAGAGATGAGAAAATTATGTTGCGTGATCAAATTAAAAGGACAAATAAGTGAAAAATATTTCTGAAACTTTTTATGTTGACCATATTGTAGCATGAACAACACTTCAGTCGAAAGATGTTTGTATGGTTTGAAAGCTTAAGTGATTAAGTGTGGCAGAGGTAGGTGTCATAATGAGCTTTTTGCAGCCATGGTTGCAATTCTTTTCTTGTGATATGTAAAACAAAGGAATGTGAGTAGAAGTGCAAAATTAATAGGCAGACAGATTTAATTTTGTTTTAGTTTTGAAACTGTACATTCTATTCATGATGCAACATAACAGAAGGCAAGAATATTTGCATAGGCGTTATTCATGTATCCAAACAAAGCGTAGCAGACCTTGGCTCCTCATCACTTTTCAGTAAAAATTAAATTTCTTTATCCTTTTCTGACAGTTATGGCAAATCAGTGCAGCAGACTCTGAATGTTGAATGTTTTAAGAAATTATTGCAGTGTTGTACTGGTATTATAAAGAAGCAGCATACCTATAGTCTTAAGAAAATGTATTTGTAAGGGCTGCAGCATAGCGTATACCATGTGTCTGTCAATTCCTGGTTTTATGTTCTGGTCTTGAAGCTAATGAGTAGTGCAAATGTTGTTAATAAGCTGAAGCAATGGCACAAATGATGATCATTTTGTTTAACCTCGGATACCAAGACAAGTCAAATTATTTTCTGGCAAATTATCTTTGTGTGTTTTTAATGCAGTAATGTTGCATTCCATGTTGATTTCACAAGTTGAACATACAAATAATAATTAATAAAATTTTCTCGGGCTTCCAGCCATGTCAGGTGGTTAAAATCCCAAGAGCTTTCAACCAAGCTCTCCTCAGTCATTGTGAAGTGGTAAGAATAACTGCTGTGTCACCGTGGCCGCGTCATTATATAGCCGCACTGCTGGCTGTGACATCACTAGTACTCTCTTCCCCACCATATATGGTAATGTTTTCATCCCGCGGTTTAACCTTGTGGTGGCCGGGTCCCAGGCTGTGCTGAGGTGCAAACCACTGTCCTTGTTGATGGTGTTTTCAGAGGTTTTTATTTCAATAGCTTCTTTTATGACGCTATCCCAAAATCCCTTCGTCCTCATAACGACAGATGATTCGTCGAATAGAATTCGGTGTCCATTTTCTAAGACGTGTTCTACCACAGCTGATTTTTCTGGATAGCATAGCCATAAGCACCTCTCGTGTTCCGTCTGGGATTGCTCCATAGTACGTACTGTTTGGCCAACGTAGTAACAGCCAGACTGACATGGTATCTTGTACACTTTGTCCTAGATTGTCCTTCACAGGCCTCATGAGCAGTCGGATTTTTGCTGAGGGCCTGAACACCGATGAAATGTTATATCTCTTCAGGAGCCGGCTAATCCTTCCCATCACTGTACCACAGAAAGACAAAAACACAAGTTTCTTGCTTTCTTCTTAGGTGGTGTTCTCTGTTGGTGTGTTTCTTGTGTGTCACACTAGATATAGTGCGTGACACCTGTCCGTGGCTGTACCCGTTTTCCCGGAAGACTTTTCGGAGATGGCTCAGTTCTACAAATAGTAAATTTATTTTATTCCTTTACTCATAAATGATCTTAATTTGTGTGTAATTTAAGGAGCAAAATTATAACATTGTCATCTTAAATTGCTGAAAGCCCCTCGTATATGTTAAGTTATAAGTGTTTTGGACAATCATCAGGAAAAGTAGTCTGACTTAACTACTGAACTAAACTGTGTTCCTAGATATTTCTTTTACTGTACCACATTTGCATGAAGTTAATATTCATTTTCACTTGTTAATATCTAGTGTGGCTATTCTGTCTGGTGATTTTATCTGTTCATTATCCTGCAATTAACTTTTAAGTTTGGTTACATTCTAAACTCTGATGCTAGTCCCAAAGTTGCTTGATGATTTATGCTTCTTCGTCATTGCCATTATCATATCACCAGCACTGCTGCCACAACCACCACCATCACTGTTTCTGTGTGCTGTGCACCAATCCTCTATAGGTAAGTGGTTGCCTTTCCCTTATTTTACTAATTTTTCCATCCAGGAATTTCCAATATTGCTACAGATATAGATCAGACATCTAAGTAAAGCATCATATGCATGCAAGCTCCTGTTGTACACAGATAAGCCAAAACATTGTGACAACCTGCTTAATAATGTGTTGGTCCCCTTTGGAATGCAATACAACACAGATTCTACCTGATAATATCCCAGATGTGTTCCATCAGATCAGATGAATTTAGTGACCAAGACGTCAATGTGAGTTCACTATCGAGCTCCTGAAACTACTTTAAGGTGATTCTGGCCTTGTGGTGAAAGTTATCCTGCTGGAAGATTACATTGCTGTCAGGAAAGACATCAAGCATTGTGGAATGAATGAGGTCTGCAGTAAGATTCACATACTCCACAGCCGTCATGATGACTTCAGTTATTACCACAGATCCCATGGTAGTCCATATGAAAATCCTCCATAGATAATAGTAAACCCTCCACTTGCATCTGTTTTGGTAACCATTTACCTGTATGTCAGTGTATCCAGACATGACCATCGGCATGGTTAACAGAAAATGTGATACATCTGACCAGACAACATGTTTCTGTTGATTCGTGGGGTACCGTCAATGATCCTGTGCCCACTACAGTCATAACCTAGTGCTGTTGGGTCAACATACATAGGTGTATGTAAGGTTCATGTGCTATGGAGCTACATGTTCAGCTGCAAGGAACATTGTGCTCTGAACACTGCACCAGCATTGTTTTCTGTCGCCACATCTGTGTTACAGAGCAGGCAATCATGTGACCACCTCATTCTCTGATGGGGCATGGATGTCCAACATCATGTTGCCTACTGTGGTTTCATGATCCTTCAGCCACTTTCCGTAAATGCTCACACCAGTAGAATGTTTTGACATTGCTGATATGCCCATTCCCAGCCACTGGACTGTAATCGTCTATAACAATCTGTCGTTTCAAAGTCATTAATGTCAGTGGATTTCCATTTGTGGTCTGAACTACTGCTAAAATAATTTACCATTTTTCTCCACTCAAGTTATACACTTTCCTTACTGATTCACTTGCTCACAATATGACCAGAGAGCAATTAATCTAATGGTGGGCAATGATATAATGTTTTGGCTCATCTGTGTACAATTAGTGTAAGGACCACAAGAACAGTACGCACAAAATTAGGGTGTGCACAGAGGAATACGGATGCAGATCTGTCATCCACTTCAGTTGTGAGTGCAATAGGAGAGAAGTGACTGATACAGTGGTTTGCATGATATATTTGGACTGGTATTTTGTAAAATGAGAGAAAGTATGTTGTTTTGTGCTGAACCTTTTCATGTCAAGTGTATTCTTCAGTGCATTGTATTTATTTTGTTGTTATCTGCTCCACACATTATGTGCCAATCTTGAATTAGAAACTTGAGATAATTGTGTACAGATAAAATTTTTAATTTTTGGAACAACAAGACGTGATATTAGATACTCAGTGTATGATACTAAATATAAAGATGCTGCTTTATGTATAAATCTGTTACATGTTCTCTGTTCATAAGGAGCTCCTTGTCTTGGATCTATGGAATGAAAAGTGTATATATCTACGTAGCCTTGGTGTAAAAAAATTTCGAAGTGCAGAAGCCCAAAACTCGCCTGCATTCTCCATATTTTATGTTGTTATGAGGTTACTTATAATACTGGCAATGGAAAAAATATTTTTATGTGTTTACCTCACAGGTGTATTACTGGTTCATGTAGAAATGTTGCATCAGTCTCTGATAGGCTATTCATTAATATGTAATAAATATTTCTAGTCCTGTGAGTGTTCATTATCAGTTGACCTTCTCTTTTCTCTACAGCTTGACACTAGCAATAGTGATTCTGTCCTGAGCAACAGCCAGCTGCTGCATTACCCTGCACCATCTGAAGGGGCTCCACTTGCATTTGTCATCACAGAATTTCATACATTATTGCTTTTTGCAGACCATGTGAAGGGAGTTTCCTTGCTAAATCATGAATTGATATTTGAAGACTACTTCAGTGAGGTGAGGGTTCTCATATTTGATAATATTAATTTTTTAATCATTTTACTTTCAGTTATCACATACTGAGCAGCAACACTCAAAAAATTTGAAGTTGTAGTTAGCAATCCAAATACACTTGTGGTCCATTTTTTATCATCTTCTTTGTTGCACTTTAATTTGGATTTTTCTATGTAGATTTTACATTTTATGATTAGATGAGACAAGAAGAAATCTTTTGTAATTGTATTTGCATGAAACTGAGAATTTTGTTTCTTTGTTGAATACTGACACCAGTGTGTGGGAGCTATTTTGGTAATTTACCTTCATATATATGGGGGAGTACATTCTTGGAGAGCAGATATTGCTCTTCCATTAAGCAGTTTGATTAACTAGTGAATTCTGACCAACTGTATAATTGTTCATACAACATGTTCAGCAGAACCTTGCATTTTGTTTATAAATCGCTAGTTCATTCTTTGCTTGTTTGATTGATGCTTACTTGCACTTCAAAAGACCTCTTGAAATTATCAAATACATAAGAGAGGCAGGTTACTTGTAGTTACATCAGAATACTGAAGTAGTACCAAGTTCTTGTTTTGAAATGGAGAGAGAAATGTGTGTGTGTGTGTGTGTGTGTGTGTGTGTGTGTGTGTGTGTGTGTGTGTGTGTGTGTGTGCACGTGCGCATGCGGGGTGGACGTGGGGGGGCGTGAATTAGAGAAGATAAAGATGACCATCATTTCCTGCAGCATTTTAACTCTCAACCCTTAGCTTTATTTGTGTAATTTTCATTACATTCTTTTGAATTTAAATAAAGAGGACCAACTCAGTGGTTTCTCTTTTTACTTGCAGAAGTGTTGCTGCAAGATTAAACATGAAGCTAGATATCTCTCTCTTTGTATGTGTGTGTGGTGGGTAGGGGCTGGATAGAGGGATGGAGGGGGGGGGGGGGGGCACTCTGTTTTGAACCCTAGACAATGAAGCATGGTCTATATGGAAATTATTTGTACTTTTAGTGTTGTGGATTTGAATTTCAGAATTCATTCACATTCATTATTAATCAAAAACACCATTACGGAGTAAATTTATTGACATATGAGCATAAGAAACCCAATGTCTTTGAGGAAGCTATTGCAAGATGTTCAATTTTTGACTGCATGCTTTTATAGAAAAAATATACTTTTGACCTTAACTGCTTTGTCCCAGAAAATTATTAAATGGTACAACCTGAGGGAAAAAGTATGCTAGCAATCCTGTCGCGTGGTTGTCACAGTGAGAGAGATTTCTAAGTATAAAGCATGCAGAACAGAGTTTTTAGATTAACTAATCCACATGCTGATGCCATCTCTGAATGTAGGGATTTTACACACATGGTGTTTCATTTAGTTTGTGCTTATTGAACTATACTCCTGTTACCTTAAGTCATGCTTTTTAGTTTGGTTTTAGAATGTGAGAGGGAGTTGAAATATTTTGAGTTTTGCATTTGTTGTGTGAAATTGAGCACATTAACAGTCACTTTTTTGGTTCATAAACAATTATTTATATTCAAAATATACAGAAGAATTAAAATGATCTACTTATATCCCTTATTTATCTGAAAACTATGAGCTCCAAATCACCAAAAAAATTAAAAAATTAAAAAATGTGTTGCTCTTACAGCATTCCAATTTTCATAATTTGTTTTAAAATGCAGTTAGGTTAAGATTTCCTTCAACATGAATTTCTTGTAACATTCAAGGCTTACTAAAAGTGTCTTGTGTCCAGATCACACTGACATTAAGCATTCATCTACGAGGATGGTTTAAAAGTCCTCAAAACAGAATAGAAAAAAAGTACTTACATCACTGAAACTCTCTTTATTTTTCAATGTAGTTTCCTTGTAGATTAATGCACTTGGTCCAACGATGTTCCAGTGTCTTGATCCCATCTCAAAAATGAGTTTCCTCCAGACCTGCAAAATAGTTGTCAACTCCATCTATCAATTCTTTGTTTGAAGCGAATCTTCACCCATCAAGAAAAATTTTCAGTTTTGGGAAGAAATGGAAGTCTTGTGGGAGCCATATCAGGTGAATAAGGCAGATGTGGCAACAATTCATACCTTAGTTTGTGTAATTTTGTCATGGCGACAGCACATGTGTGCATGCGCACAATGTCATGATGGACCATGACTTTAATCCTTGCTAAACCTGGTTGTTTTTTGCATATCTTTTGTTGCAATTTGTCTAGGAGGTTAGCATAGTATTCTCCAGTAATTGTTTGCCAAGTGGGGAGATAATCTACAAACAGAATCCCCTTCGCATCCCAGAACACTGTTGCCATGACTTTTCCCTCTGAAGGAATTGTCTTTGCTTTCTTTGGCGGCAGAGAATCAGCATATTTCTACTGCTTTGACAGTTGTTTTGTCTCTGGGGTATAATAGTGCACCCAAGTTTCATCTGTGGTCACAAACCAGCACAAAAATCTTGTTTGTTTCTCATAAAACGGGCCAAATTTTGTTCTGATATGTCCATTCTCCTGCGTTTTTGATCCGGCATCAAGAGTTGCGGCACCCATCTTGCAGATGATTTCATTTCTAATTCTTCAGTTAAAATGTGATATACTCTTTCAGAGGACATCTGGCAAGTGTGAGCAATTTCAAGCACTTTCAATAGGTGATCCTTCATGACCATTTCGTGCACTTTTGCAATGACTTCAGGAGTAGACACATCTTGGCTGACCACTGGGCGGATCATCATCTAAGATCTCCCAACCAAATTTGTCCACTTGGCAACAGTTGAATATGAATGGCGGAGTCCCACAGTGTATTCTGGAAATCAGCATGAATGTCCTTTGCCTTCATACCTTTCTTTATGAAGTACTTAATCACTGCTCGAATCTCGATTTTTTTTCCATCTTTGCAAATCACTACTTGGGAATAACAACAGAGCCACGTCACTACCACAACTCTCTTCCAAGGACACTTATGTGGCACGTGTTTACAGGCAACAGTCCAATGAGTATCATGTGAACAACTCATTGCGCTAGTGCTGACCTCTAGTGGTGATTCTGAGAACTTTTCAAATCACCCTCGTACATCGAAACTTATACTTACTTTCAGCCACCTGGATACTCTTCCTCCTCACTGTTTGCACCATGCGTGTCTGGTTAAAGAGTGTGGTAGTCAGCATGATGGTTTTCAGGGATGTAAGGAAGCAGAGACAACAAGTCCTTGTGTTTTGCAGCAGCAATCTTTCTGCCACCAGAATACAAGTGGTCCTCATTTTACAAGCATTAATAAATTGTGATGAGTTCGAAATGTTGAAATCTGTTGGTGTCCTCTTTCTGAGGTTTTCCAATATGTTTGTTAAGAATCTCAACTTCCTTCAAAAAAACACAGTGGAAAGTAGTTTTCTTTAAATTGGATAATGCAAGGTATCCTGACCTCAATTTTCATGACAAAAATTTGATGCAATTCCATCTTTTGTCCAGATGTGCTCATCTGTTTCTTAGCTAGCTTTTAAGTTGGTGCTTGTAAATCTTAAAATATCTTTCTTTGTCACCCTCTGCACAGGCAAAGGACTCTTCACTTGGGCCATTTTACCAGTCCTCTGAAGTAACAACGTAGTCCATTTTCCTGATCTCTTTCTTAACAACACCAAAGTCACTATGAGAAGACAAAAAGATTTGCCCAGGAATCGAGTAAACAAACAAGAGATGATTTCTGAAGCACCTCTTGAAGCCATGTTTTCATACTATTTACACATAACACCACCATCATTGGTACATATGTGGATATCAAAGTTGTATACACAAAATTGTGTCAGTACACCACGTAAGCAGATATCTTGGGTGTTGAACGAGTTTTCGTCAAACCAAATTTATTAAACAAAAGTCTTTCTTCTGTGCAACATTCGACTCGATACTGTCTCAGAAGAGTATAAGTGTGATGTATATGAACAACCAGATGTATTATATCCTGTTGTTGGGAAAGCATGCATCACACACCTTACATGTATTGGTATTAGGCAGCTTGAAACCTATATTAAATTTTCTTGTGAATATTGTTCTGACAGTATTATACTCATCGCACCACAAACCATTTCGTCTATCTTCATTTTTGTAAAGTCAGTGCATTTCAGCTACAGATTTCACAGAATCTCTCCCTTTCCCTCTCCCTCTCCCTCTCCCTCTCCCTCTCCCTCTCCCTCTCCCTCTCCCTCTCCCTCTCCCTCTCCCTCTCCCTCTCCCTCTCCCTCTCCCTCTCCCTCTCCCTCTCCCTCTCCCTCTCCCTCTCCCTCTCCCTCTCCCTCTCCCTCTCCCTCTCCCTCTCCCTCTCCCTCTCCCTCTCCCTCTCCCTCTCCCTCTCCCTCTCCCTCTCCCTCTCCCTCTCCCTCTCCCTCTCCCTCTCCCTCTCCCTCTCCCTCTCCCTCTCCCTCTCCCTCTCCCTCTCCCTCTCCCTCTCCCTCTCCCTCTCCCTCTCCCTCTCCCTCTCCCTCTCCCTCTCCCTCTCCCTCTCCCTCTCCCTCTCCCTCTCCCTCTCCCTCTCCCTCTCCCTCTCTCTCTCTCTCTCTCGGTATTTATAGGCTTCATTTTCTAACATTTCTGCATTGTGAGTCTTGTCACCGGAATAATCAGTGTCATTAGGTGTTTCATGATGAGTGTGAGATGTTTATGCACTTTGGCCTCCTGTAGCAATAGATAAATGCCACCTAGATATCACAAATATATCGCAAAATGCTTTAGCACGAACTGTTACTGAAACACTGTTCACATTCTTTATGCAATATGCACGTGATAACTTTCTTTTAATATCACTGTCAAAATCTGCACTGTTTCTATAAACTCTATTGCTTGGTTTACCGTGCACAACACTGTACAAAAAAACATTTTTCAGATTATATTTTCATAGACTATAAAACTCAGCAAAGTGATTGTCCTTATCATTGTCCATAAGTATGTGATACTCACCAACTGGTGTTAGCTTTCATAGACTTCATAGCACATTCACAGCTACAACCCTGTTTCCTCCCTGGAACAGCTTTGTTAATTTTTTCACTTTCTCTTCTTCCAGTCATTTTAATTTCTTTCATGTTTTCTAGATCTGTCACAGCTGCTAGACACAAAATCATGTCACTACCAGCCATGATATTGACACTAAAACATGTGACTACAAACATGTGTGCCATTGGCTTCCACTAGCTGACATAATGTTACTCTTTGACTAAGCTGAGTGTCTCACAAATTTTAAAAAAGTCTCAATGAAGGATGTGGAAAATATTATAGTATTTAAAAAAAATAAAGACTCTGCTGGGTGGGGTGGGATACCCACTAAAGTGAGTAAAGCAGTATATCACATAATAGCACCTGCACTAACTCAAATAATGAACTGATCTTTTGAACAAGAATGCTTTGCTGGTGTGTTGAAGTATGAAGAAGTCAGACCTCTGTTAAAAAAAGGATCGAGGGAAGACGTGGGAAACTATCACCCTATTTCTTGTCTTCCTAACCTGTTGGAATTATTAGACAAAGTAGCCGCAAACCAAATTTAAAATTTGTTGTAAAAATGATATTGCAAGTAACAAATTTGGATTTCAACAATGGGAAAAAACCCCTCTGGATGCAGTGAATAACTTTACTGAAAATGTATGCAAAGCATTGGACCAGAGACGTAAAGTTTTAGGTATCTTCTGTGATCTGACAAAATCCCTTGACTTGATAAAACACATCTTGCTTACCTGAAAATTAGATAAATATGGCATTAAGGGCAATACTCTGAAATGGCTTATGTAATGCCTGTACAACAGAAAACACAAAGGGTAGCTATCACTACAAATTCAGTGACTTAATATTCTAAATGGAGTAGGGTATCACTGGGTGTGCCTCAAGGCTCCAAATTAGGGCCAATCCTGTTCCTATTGTGTATAAATGGCTTATCCGCAAATATAAATTTCCTATCTGTTCTGTTCATCGATAATACTTCTGTTTTAATTAAAGATGAAAGGGCAGAAAAAATTCGGAGCTCTATTGTGAGCACGTTGGCTACCCTGGAAAACTGGTTCCAGTTAAATGGTCGGAAACTGAACACTGCAAAAGGCCATATGGTACCTTTCTAAACAAACATTCAAAATGTGTGGAACTTAAAATATAACATAACAATAACTTATGGAAGAAGCTGATATAGTCAAATTCCTTGAACTAAATGTAGACAAGAACTTAAGCTGGAATACATGTATTGACTTCCTATCTAATAAATTGAACAGTTTCAATTTGAAATGCAAATAATAGCAAATTCTACTCAAATGAGCACACAAAAAATAGCATATCCTAGTTGTTTTAAATCTGTCATTATGTATGGTATAATTTTTGGGGGAAGAAAATTATCGTGTACATGTGTACTGTACAGCAAAAAGAAGCCTGTCGCCCATTATTTTGGAAACTACGAATCATACCTGTTCCCTCTGTATAGTCTCATACTCAGGGAATGAGTGTAGGGGGAGCAGATGCAAGAATCCTGCATCATTGCTAATGACAAGGTCCAAGTGTAGCTGTTGCATTCTTCCAAGCTATCATGAAGGGTCAAACGTGTACCTGTGTTGTGTGGATGACCGTAACGAGTGCTTGTACAGTGTAATCTTGGATGTGTGTTCCCTCCATATACATTTATGAAGTTATGATGTTCCTAGACTGCAGAAAAAAATTATTTGAGAAGAGAAATAAAAAGAATTTTATGCTACCCACGCATCAGTAGAAATTATATGCTTGGTCACAACAGAATATGAGGATGACGAAGTATAATAAATAAATGGGCAAAAATATATTTAATATGAAGCCAGATACTCTAAAAATAAGGCTACAGCAGATTATAAAGATTCACAGAATTTGAGCAAGATGTAACATAGTGTTATATTTTTTAAATTATGTTTATAACAAAATTGAATTATTATTGGCATCAGTTGTTCTACGTGTATTACGAAGTATTACTACAATTTTGATGAGTCTCCTGTACCTGAATCAAATGTGTGTGTGTGTATGTGTGTGTGTGTGTGTGTGTGTGTGTGTGTGTGTGTGTGTTTTTTTTTTTTTTTTTTTTTTCAGACCGAAAATTTGCTTTATACTGCTCTCCATGTTCTACTCTATTGTGTGCAAATCTCTTCATCTCCAAATAATGACTTGACTACAGCCTACAGCCTTCTGACTCTGCTTACTGTATTCATCTCTTTGTCTCCCTCTATGATTTTTTTAACCCCCCCCCCCCCCTGCACACACACACACACACACACACACACACACACACACACACTCTCACTCTCTCTCTCTCTCTCCCCTCCAATACTAAATTGGTGATCGTTTGATTTCTCAGAACATGTCCTATCAACCAATTCCTTCTTTTAGTCAAGTTGTGCCACATATTTCTTGTCTCCCCAGTTCCGTTCAGTACTTTCTCATTAGTTATGCAATCTGCCTATCTGATCTTCAGCATTTTTCTGTAGCACTATATTTCAAAAGCCTCTATTCTCTTCTTGTCTAAAATGTTTATCATCCATGTTTCACTGCCATACATGCCTACATTCCAGACAGATACTTTCAGAAAAGACTTCCTAACACTTAAATCTATGTTTGATGTTAACACGTTTCTGTTTTCTGAAATGCCTTTATTGCTATTGCAAGTGTGCATTTTATATCCTCTCTACTTTGGCCATCATTAGTTGTTTTGTTGCCCAAATAGCAAAACTTGTCTACTACTTTTAGTGGCCTGTTTCCTAATGGCCTGATTTAATTCAAAAACATTTCATTATCTTTGTTTTGCTTTTGTTGATGTTCACCTAATATTCTCCTTTCAAGATGCTGTCCATTCTGTTTAACTGCCCTTCCAAGTGTTTTACTGTCTCTAACAGAATTGCGATGTCATTGGCAAACCTCAGTGTTGTGGGACTAATAAATCATAATTCACAATTCTTAGCTTCCTCTTGCATTGTAAAATCATTTATGTATATCAAAACTGGCATGACCCAAGTCCCGAGCATTACAGGACAATGTATTTAATGTTTCTTCAATCTTAATTTTGTTTTACTTCTGTGGTGTTGTTTGTTAATGTCATCCTCAGATGTTTGTTGTTAAAATCTTTCTCTTGTATGGTGGGAGAGTAAAAGTGGATATTAATTATTCATATATTGTGGTATAATAAATATGTAAGAGTAACATCCAAATATATCAGTAACTCTTTTTTTTAACAATTTATGGGTTAGGTCCCTATTGCATTGAAGCACACAACTGCATAGTAATAGTTTTTGTAGAATTAAATATTTAGCTATTTGCTATGAACCGGTTATAAGCCTGTTCCACTATTTTCTTGGCTGTGTCTACTAAACTTTACATGACAATTTTTGAAAATACCTGCAATGTCTTTGGTAAATCATTTATGTATATCAAAACTGGCATGACCCAAGTCCCGAGCATTACAGGACAATGTATTTAATGTTTCTTCAATCTTAATTTTGTTTTACTTCTGTGGTATTGTTTGTTAACGTCATCCTCAGATGTTTGTTGTTAACATCTGATTCCACCCAGAATGGTGATGCATTTGACACTGTAACATTTTAGATTCTCTGACGAGCTCACAGAAAATGTCAATAGGATAGCTTTTCTTGTTTATTTAAAGTTTTTTGATTAGATCACATATTGCTTTCTCTATAGCGAATCGAACATGTAATTCCAATTGAACATTCATTAAAAGATTGTTGCCAGAAATGTCATTCTGTTATAAGCTAGTTGTCAAAATTCTTGATGACATTGAAAAATGGGAGAAGGGTGTATAATTGTCACCACTTCTAAACATCAGTATTACTGATGAAATATGCAATATGCAGGACATTAATAGAACTGCTGAATGTGTTTAAAGTTGAGTCACCTTGTTGCCTCTGTCATTCTTAAAATGTAAAACATTAGACACCTTGAAAAACTATGTGATATGACATGTTCAGCTGCACTTTCTTAATGTTATTGCAATAAAATTTGTATTACTGTAGTATATTTATAGTTTTAGTACAGATTAGATATTTGTTCTCTTTTGTGTATTTTTATGCTTTTAGCTGTAATTTTTTTTTTTGCAGAGTGTAGGAAAACTAGTCAGCGTAACAAAGGATCCTATTAGAGGCACCATTTGGGTATATACAGAAAAAGCTGTGTTTCGTTACAAAGTAACACAGGAAGAAAGAAATGTGTGGCAGGTATGTTAAGAAAAACTGACTTCCTCATGAGTGTGTTTACATATGTAGATAGATGGAATGCACCTCTGTATCACTTACTGGAAGGGAGCAGTTCAAAGTTTTATAAGGGCCATGAGTAACTGTAGTCAGTAGAAATTCTCAAATCTGAGGTTCCTTTACACCCATCGAGTAGGGGTCTGTCAGAACCAAATTTCAACTATATGCTCTACAGAGAAAATACTAGTGTAGAAAGCATCTGCGCAAGGCATTACGTGTCTGTAGTTTGTGTGGGATGATGCTTCTGCATCTGTAGTATTTTATAAGTTAACTGTTCTTCTGGGTAATGCCAAGTGTGAAAGACAACCAATGCTTTAGTGCAGAAGGAAATTATCTGCCCTTATACACTGCTGTCATTAGAATTGCAATGCCAGGTATGGTAGCAAATAATGAAATTTTACTTATTGTGCGTATACAATATAGTGACTGGATGATTAAATTTGTAGGTGATTTGGAAGTACACAGGTTGCAAAGACTAATACACAGAGCTGCTCCCTTCTAACATCAACAATGGATTAAACTTGGCTGGGGGTTAAGTTGAACTGAGCTTGGATGACAGACATGGGTATGTTATTCCATACTGCTTCAAACCTATGCCAGAGTTCATCAGTTGAGTGAGGGCTTGCCAGTCTCCCAGCAATCCACGACCAGATTTTGTCAGTGACTGAGAGACCTGAAGAGCTATCTGTTCAGAAAAACAATAGAATGCCCTCGGTATTGAAATAAGAAACAGGCTAGGACAGCATGGACAACATGTGGCATTGCAGCCTGTTGAAACATAATGTCGTGGAGACTTCAAAGGTAGGCCACAACTACCAGCCTTGAAACATCGGAAATGTAATGGTTACTGTCCAAAGTATCAGCTGTGTGAGGCAGAGGAGACTGAGTTGTGTACTCAATGGCTCCCCATACCATCACACCTGGTGCTGGATCTATGCGATGACGAAGAATGCAGTTGGCAACACTCATCAGAAAAGGTGAGGTGGTACCGCTGCTGTGTCCAGTCTTGTCATTGGGCACAAAATTACTGGCATCCCTCTCTCTGCTACCATGGCAAAAGAAGCTGCAACAGTGATATCCTTGCTGACAGACATTGTCACACTGTCTGTGTGGCTACTTTTCTTGCTGCAAACAAACTCCCTTTGTGACTCGAGGTATGTAATATGGCTGTACAATCCTGCATGGCTGAGTGAACAGTGTGGCTGTCCTCACAGGCACTAATCATGTGGAGCTGCTAAGATCCTGTCTGGAATTGTGTGTGGCTGACATGCTGTTGTGCATTTCTTCTTCTTACACAAGGCATAACAGAATTGTCTCACTAAAAAATAACATTCATGGCATGAAATTGGCATTCCAAAACATCCCAAAGGTGTTCTATAGGATTCAGGTAAGGACTCTGTGCAGGCCACTCCATTACAGGGATGTTATTGTCATGTAACCATTCTGCCAGAGGCTGTGCATTATGAACAGGTGCTCGATCCGCGAATTGTTCTTCAACAGTTGGAAGCAAGAAGGTGCTTAAAACATCAATGTAGGCCTGTGCTGTGATAGTGCCATGCAAAACAACAACAGGTGCAAGCCCCCTCCTTGAAAAACATGACCACACCATAACACCACTGCCTCCGAATTTTACTGTTGGCACTACACACACTGGCAGATGGCATTCACTGGGCATTCACCATACCCACACCCTGCTATTGGATTGCCATATTGTGTACTATGATTCGTCACTCCACACAACGTTTTTCCACTATTCGATCATCCAATGTTTACACTCTTTACACCAAGCGAGACGTTGTTAGGCATTTACCGGCATGATGTGTGGCTATGAGCAACTGCTTGACCATGAAATCCAAGTTTTCTCATCTCCTGCCTAACTGTTGTAGTACTTTCAGCGGATCCTGATGCAGTTTGGAATTTCTGTGTGTTGGTCTAGGTATACGTCTGCCTATTACACATTACGACCCTCTTCAACTGTCAGCAGTCTCTGTCAGTCAACAGACAAGGTCGGCCTGTACGCTTTTGTGCTTTACGTGTCCCTTCACTTTTCCACTTCACTATCATATCGGAAACAGTGTACATGACGCACGTGACACCCAATCACCTGACCATGTTCGAAGTATGTGAGTTCCACACAGCGCCCCATTCTGCTCTCTCACTATGACTAATGACTGGTGAGGTTGCTGACATGGAGTACCTGGCAGTAGGTGGCAGCACAATGCACCTAATATGAAAAACATATGTTTTTGGGGGTGTCCAGATACTTTTGATCACATAGTGTACACACACACACACACACACACACACACACACACACACACACACACACAAAGGTTTACAGTTCACACATGCACACAAAGGTTGACAATTTGGTCATTCTCCAATACAGTAACTAACCAGAGGTGAGGAGCCCAGACTGCTATGAAAGTCTGTAATTGTTATGAAATGGTAAACACACAATATGCAAAACGGGCTCTGTGCATCAGTGCTTGAAATTAAGTAGACCTGCCACTGGAGCTTTGAGAGGGGATGCTTGCACATCATTGGCAGCAGCATAGAGGTTTGTGGCAGTGCCCTCATGCCGCAGTGGTGGGTGTGGGAAATATGGCGTGATTGGCAGCGCATGGGTTTTAAATTGCGGCCACCTGAAAGGTGGTCAGTACCATAATTTCCTGGTCATAGTATTACTACAAGATGTAGCTCGAAACATTTTACAGAACACTCGCAGAAATCTGGGTGAGAACTCAGTGCCATTCTGCTCCTTGTAGCTTGTCTTAAAACAAAATCAAAATTCCATTAAGTGCATATTTGTGTAAAATTTATTAAATGGCACTTTCATGCTGGTTTCTGACATTCCGATCAAAAGGTCTTGAATGATCAGAAATTATACTGGATGATTCAAAAAGAATATAATAAAATTGCTGATATCCTGCAAACCATGGATGAAGGGAAACAGGCAGATTTGAGGCATAAGTTTCTCCTGGCATATACAATTTTCAAACAACTTTTTACCTCTACAGGGAGGAAATGTTTTGGTGTGTATGAAGTTGGATAAACTTCGTATCTGTCGAGTTGGAATGCAATGTGCTTTGTCATTTTTATTAGGGTGGCATGATGAAAACCGTGTCCCAACATTTGCCAAGGTTGTGCACCATATTAATTCTCCTGCCGCCAGTTACATCAAGCAATGTGTTGGCTTGGCCCTTATGTGTGAAGGGATCCGTTTTACTTGTCGACATTTGGATTCTGTTTCCAAAGAATTGTTTCATTTTCATTTAATGGTTGCTTCAAACTTGTCTGATTTCACTTGGGATTAGTTGGATGGTGCCTCATTGACTCAAGCTGATTGGGAATACAATTCTGTTACTGCTCGGCATTTGGCAAAGTTTGAATGTTTCCATCGCTTGGAGTCTGATTTTATATCTCGATGTTTTGTGATAAATCTCACAGGGAAATCTATTGATGACGCAATCTTATCTGTGCTAAGGAAGGGTTTAAATTTCCCTCGCACACTGAAGAGTTTGCCGGTAGTTGATTTTATTAGTTCAGTTGAACAGACAGTTTGCAAACCTCCCGATACTGCAGAGGAAGTTATGAGGGATGCATGTCATGTGTTGGCTAGGGCTCGTCCACCCAAGAGTAATATAACAGCAGTGGAGAGGGCTGCTTTACGCTCTCTCAAAGTTGATCCTGACATCATTATTTTACCTGCAGACTAGGGCAATACCACCATTGTTTTAAACAAACAGGACTATGTACAAAAGATGCAATGTTTACAATCTGATTGAGCGTATCATAGGATCGGTGCTGACCCACAAAAAGTGTTGAGAGAAAGACCAACAGCCTCCTGAAGAAAAGTGGTTTGTCGTAGGATGCTATCAAGAGTCTTAACACCTACAGTGCTGTTCCCCCTAAGTTATATGGCCTTCTGAAGGTGCACAAGGGAGGGGCTCCTTTGTGCCCTATAGTTAGCAATATTGGCTCTCCAACATATCCTGTAGCCAAGCACCTTGCTTCTCTGTTAAGCCCACAACTTGGTAAGTGTGAACATCATATCAGGAACTCAGCTGATTTCTTATGTCGTTTGGAGAGAATGTGGTTGAATGACTGATATTTTATTAAGTTTTGATGTAGTCTTTCTCTTCACTCGTGTTCCTCTGTCTGATTCATTATGGTTCATTGAGGTTAGATTTGATGTTGAATTAACTGTTCTCTTTTGACATGTGTTGACAACCAGTTACTTTTTTTTCAGTGATCAGTATTATGAGCAGACAGATGGAATTGCGATGGGTAGCCCGTTGTCTCCTGTGACTGAAAATTTGTTTATGGAAGACTTCAAGGAACATGCATTGGAGTCAGCGCCTTTGAAACCTGCCTGTTTCTTCAGATATGTTGATGATATTTTTGTTGTTTGGTGTCATGGTAGGGAGAATTTGAATGCCTTTTTAGAACATCTGAAATCAATCCACGAGAACGTTCATTTTACAATAGATGTGTAAGAGGATGGTTGTCTTCCATTTCTTGACGTTTTGGTTTGGAGGAAGGTTGATGGATCATTGGGACATGCAGTTTACAGGAAATGTACTCACACTGACTTGTGTTTACAGGCTGATAATTGTCACCATCTCGTTCAGCGTGAAGGGGTACTTCGTACCTTGGTACACAGAGCACATGTCATTTCTGACACTGAGACTTTGCCAGCTGAGCTGGCCCATCTTGAAGTTACATTTCGTCAGAATTGTTATAATGAAAGACAGATTGAACGTGCGTTATGCAATTGACCAACTGTGCGTTGGGTGACTCATGATAATACTGAGTTGACACCTAAGTCTACTGCCTTTTTGCCTTACGGAGGAAGCACTTCCAACAAGATTGGTCGTGTTTTACGGAAATACAATGTGAAATGTGTTTTCTGACCTCCATCTAAAATTAGAGTGCTTTTGGTTTCTGTTAAGGATGATCTTGGTTTGCATAAGGTGAGCGTTTATCACATTTCCTGTAGCTGTGGCATGGCATACATTGGTCAGACTATCAGGACTATGGAGGACCTATGTACTGATCATAAATGGCACCCACAATTGCAGCAGCCAAGTAGTTCTGTTACTGTCGAACATTTTTTGGATATTGGTCACCCAGTTTTATATAACAATATCGAGATATTGGCACGCACATCCAGCTATTGGGTCAATGTTATTAAGGAAGCTGTTGAGATTAAATTAGTGAGCAACCTTGTAAACAGGGATGGAGGTTTTTGTTTAAACTCTGCTCTCTCCCTTGTCAAAAAACAGAGGGACAGAGTCAGTGTTACTTCACCTGCTAGTTCGTAGTCTTTCACTTCGATACCTGTGACTCTGTGACTTTGGTCATCTTTGGTGACACTAGTGTTCATTTGTTTGTGTGTGTGTGTGTGTGTGTGTGTGTGTGTGTCATCTTTCCTGAATTACTTCAAATTTGCTTGTACTTTAAATTTGCTTGTACATTGCCTATCCGTTGCAGTTTGTGCCTTGTAAATGGCGAGGTGTACTCCCACTGAAATATCAACAATTGCTCTAAATATTACCTGCCTCAGTTCCCATAAGTTGTTTGAAAACAGGCAGGTTCCATATACCTTAAATTCCAGAAAACATTTGACACTGCTGACTGTTAATGAAGCATATGGAATATGTACTCAGATATGTGAGTGGCTCAAACATTTTTTTAGTAGAACCCAGTATGTGTCCTGGGCAGCGGGTTTTCAAAGGTATCATCAGGAGTGCCCTGAGGAAGTCTGGTAGGACCACTCTCACTCTGTATATAAGTAACTGATCTGACAGACAGGGTGAACAGCAATCTATGCCTCTGTGCTGAGGACACTGCAAGCCACCATACAGCATGTGATGGAGAGTAGCCTGTACCACTACTAGTTGTTTCCTTTCCTGTTCCATTGGCAGACAGAGTGAGGGAAGGACAACTGTCACTATGCCACCATATGAACCCTAATTTCTCATGTTTTATCTTCATGGTACTTAAGTGAAATTTGTGTTGGTGTCAATAGGATTGTTTTTCAGTCATCTTCAAATGCGAGTCCTCTAAGAACTAAGAGCAAGCTGAGGATCACACAAATGATGCTTTCTAAAACTTTGCTGATTCGTGAACATAAGCTTCTCAGTCCCTGGGAAATTTATTATATTCAAATTCAGAATATGTTTGAGAACCCTGCGGAAAACTGATGTGGAGGATATTGTTTTGTAATTAGTGGATCTGTTCTTTTACCCCCCTTATATACAAGAGTCACCTGTACTTTTTTCCTAGTTGCTCTGGGCTTTGTGCTG